>NC_092877.1:40330937-41017437 GCF_028372415.1 Notamacropus eugenii | reverse complement strand
AATGGATCCAGCAGTCAGCTGATCTGGTAGAGAACCAACCTTGGAGACAGGGTGATCTGGTTCAAGCATTACCTTTGACACAAGCTGGCTGTGGGACACTGGCAGATAGCTCAGACTTTCAGTGCTCTAACTCAATGCTCACTGGTATCAGATTCAAATGCAAAGGAAGGGTATTACAGTAACCACACATGTTACACACATATGTGTATTATACATATGTGTACATGCATGTGTGTATATATACGTTTGTCTTTATATAGACACATCACAATCAGATAGGAACCACATTTTGATCTAGTTTGGGCTGCACTCTGGAGAATTCTGGGCTTCATGCCCCCATGCGTGCCCTATGATGTGGATCTGGTGCTTGATATCTTTGCCCTGAATACCTCTCTAGGACTACAAGTTACAGAGAAGATGCCAACCTGCAACAGCAGAGGATGCTTGTTCAATGTCAATGAAATCATTGATCAAGTCTCTATCTCTGCTTACTCATCTAATTTACACAAACCAAGCAAGGAGGGCTTAATCATTTGCCTGCCACCATTACTGTATACGAGGCTATGTCATGTTATCACAGTTGATTCAACTAGTAATCCTAATTGAGGCTGAATATATGCTATTAAATTCATAAGTCTACATGGGAGGGGGAGGGGATCATTTTTTATCTTCATATCCTTAGCACATACTAGGCATTTAATAAATACTGGTTGATTGATTGATTATCACATAGCCCCTACTGAAAATGTGGATGTACCTGATTTAATTTAATTCAAATAGAACTCCTAGGTATGGAGGCCAAGGTCAGACCTAACTAGTCACATGCCTGGTAGCCAGTCACACATCACAGACCCAACTCCAGCTGGCTGGCTTACAAATTCATACACTTAATCACAAAGGCGTCTAGGGGCAGAAGTGTAAATGATTCCATTCAGTCCAAGTGCACTACTCATCATTTCTCACCTGGACTTTTGCCAGAGTCTTCTACTTGGTCTCCCTCCTTCAAATGTCTTCCCACTGCAATCCACCTTCTTCTCTGTTGCTAAAATAATTTTCCGGGAGCCAAGATGGCGGAGTAGAAAGACGCACATACACATAGCTCTGAACCCACAACCCATAGAACGGCTACAGGGAAGTAACTCACGGTGAATTCTGCACCCAGAGGCCACGGAACATTTGAGCGAGGGAGATTTCTGTTCTGGAGAGACCTGCAAACCTCTCGCGGAGGGTCCTTCGCGCTGCGGACTGGGCGCCAGGACTGGGAGCTGAGTGCAGCCCTGCCGCGGCCGTGGCACCGAGAGGAAAAGATCCGAGCGGGCTTCAGGGATGGGATCTCCAGCGGCCACACAAGTACCTCCACCCACAGGTGACGGGGGTCGGTGAGAGAGTCTCTTTGGCAGGTTGAGAGGGGAGTGGGGTGCCCCCATAACTCAGCCCCGCCCCCGGGGGTAGAAGCTGAGAGGCGGCTGCAGACAGGGACTCCCCAAGGGGGCAGGAGCCTGGATCCATTGTGGAAGGTCTGTGCATAAACCCCCTGAGGGAACTGAGCCTGAGAGGCGGCCCTGCCCCGACCTGACCACCTGAACTTAATCTCACACTGAATAGCAGCCCTGCCCCCGCCAAAAGCCCTAAGGCTGGAAGCAGCATTTGAAGCTCAGACCCCAAACGCTGGCTGGGAGGATCAGGAGGCTAGGTGAGTGTGAGGAGAATATTCAGAGGTCAATCACTGGCTGGGAAAATGCCCAGAAAAGGGAAAAGAAATAAGACTATAGAAGGCTACTTTCTTGGTGAACAGACATTTCCTCCCTTCCTTTCTGATGAGGAAGAACAATGCTTACCATCAGGCAAAGACACAGAAATCAAGGCTTCTGTGTCCCAGCCCACCCAATGGGCTCAGGCCATGGAAGAGCTCAAAAAGAATTTTGAAAATCAAGTTAGACAGGTAGAGGAAAAGCTGGGAAGAGAAATGAGAGACATGAAGTCAAAGCATGAACAGCAGATCAGCTCCCTGCTAAAGGAGACCCAAAAAAATGTTGAAGAAATTAACACCTTGAAAAACAGGCTAACTCAACTGGGCAAAAGAGGTTCAAAAAGCCAATGAGGAGAAGAATGCTTTAAAAAGCAGAATTAGCCAAATGGAAAAGGAGATTCAAAAGCTCACTGAAGAAAATAGTTCTTTCAAAATTAGAATGGAACAGATGGAGGCTAATGACTTTATGCAAAACCAAGAAATCACAGAACAAAGAGAGAAGAATGGAAAAATGGAAGATAATGTGAAATATCTCATTGGAAAAACAACTGACCTGGAAAATAGATCCAGGAGAGACAATTCAAAAATTATGGGACTACCTGAAAGCCATGATCAAAAGAAGAGCCTAGACATCATCTTTCATGAAATTATCAAGGAAAACTGCCCTGAGATTCTAGAACCAGAGGGCAAAATAAATATTCAAGGAATCCACAGAACACCGCCTGAAAGAGATCCAAAAAGAGAAACTCCTAGGAACATTGTGGCCAAATTCCAGAGTTCCCAGGTCAAGGAGAAAATATTACAAGCAGCTAGAAAGAAACAATTCAATTCAGGATAACACAAGATCTAGCAGCCTCTACATTAAGGGATCGAAGGGCATGGAATAGGATATTCCAGAAGTCAAAGGAACTAGGACTAAAACCAAGAATCACCTACCCAGCAAAACTGAGTATAATACTTCAGGGGAAAAATTGGTCTTTCAATGAAATAGAGGATTTTCAAGTATTCTTGATGAAAAGACCAGAGCTGAAAAGAAAATTTGACTTTGAAACACAAGAATGAAGAGAACCATGAAAAGGTGAACAGCAAAGAGAAGTCATAAGGGACTTACTAAAGATGAACTGTTTACATTCCTACATGGAAAGACAATATTTGTAACTCTTGAAACTTTTCAGTATCTGGGTACTGGGTGGGAGTACACACACACACACATGCACACACGCACACATACATAGAGACAGAGTGCACAGAGTGAATTGAAGAGGATGGGATCATATCTTTAAAAAATGAAGCAGTGAGAGAGAAATATATTGGGAGGAGAAAGGGAGAAATTGAATGGGGCAAATTATCTCTCATAAAAGAGGCAAGCAAAAGACTCATTAGTGGAGGGATAAAGAGGGGAGGTGAGAGAAAAACATGAAGTCTACTCTCATCACATTCCACTAAAGGAAAGAATAAAATGCACACTCATTTTGGTAGGAAAACCTATCTCACAATACAGGAAAGTGGGGGATAAAGGGACAAGCAGGGTGGGGGGATGATAGAAGGGAGGGCATGGGGAAGAGAGTGCAATTTGAGGTCGACACTCATGGGGAGGGATAGGATCAAAAGAGAATAGAAGTAATGGGGGACAGGATAGGATGGAGGGAAATATAGTTAGTCCTATACAACACAACTATTATGGAAGTCATTTGCAAAACTACACAGATTTGGCCTATATTGAATTGCTTGCCTTCCAAAGGGAAGGGGTGGAGAGGGAGGGAGGTAAAGAAGTTGGAACTCAAAGTGTTAGGATCAACTGTCGAGTAATGTTCTTGCCACTAGGAAATAAGAAATACAGGTAAAGGGGTATAGAAAGCTATCTGGCCCTACAGGACAAAAGAGAAGATGGAGACAAGGGCAGAGAGGGATGATAGAAGAGAGAGCAGATTGGTCATAGGGGCAATTAGAATGCTTGGTGTTTGGGGTGGGGAGGGGATAAAAGGGGAGAAAATTTGTAACCCAAAATTTTGTGAAAATGAATGTTAAAAGTTAAATAAATAAATTTAATTAAAAAAATAAAAATAAAAAATAAAAATAAATAATTTTCCTAAACCATATGTCTTAACCATATTCTATAAATTCCTCCTACTAAATAAACTCCAATGACCCCTATTACCTTCAGGATCAAATATAACATCCTTTCTTTGGTATTTAAAATTCTTCCTAGTCCCTTCCTAACCTTCCAGTCATCATATACTCCACATGCTCTCCATTCCATCTACACTGGTCTACACTTCATGTCCAGCCTTCGTGCCTTTGCCCTGACTGCTCCTCATGCCTGGAAAGCACTCTCTCTTCACTTTCAACTCTTCCTTCAAGATACCTCAAGAGCCACCCTCAGCAAGGATCTTCCCCTCTGAGGTTATCTTGCATCTGCTCTCTATGTGTCTTGTACATATTGTTCATATATCATCTCACTCAATTATAATGTAAGTTCCTTGAGGGCAGGCTCTGTTTTTGACCTTTTGTACCCCCAATGCTTAAACACAGTGTCTGACTCCACAGTGAATGAATTCTTTAATTTAATTTAATTAATTCATTAATGAATTCTTACTGACAGACTGCGAGCTGGAGATCCATATACCACTATGAATAAACAGCTCAGCTCTGACATCTTCCCCCACAAGGGCTAGTGTGGTGATTTCTTGGGGACATTTTAAAGCCAGATACTTCGAGACCACCTTCAGACCTAAAGCCTGGGGTAAAGGCAAGAAGGGAGCATATTGTAAATTAGTGATGAAGGAATCCCCTCCTTCACCCTAAAGCCTGGGCATGAGAATTGCTTATTTCATTTGTACTCACTTACAAAATGTTTTGCTGAAAGGTCACAATGACATTTCACCACCCTTGATGCCTGGGACCCCTTTTATTAAATAAAGCATCTCCCCTGACAAATAGCCCTTTCATCTGTAGCCCCATCTGGCACAGTACCATGCATATCACAGTCGTCTTATGAATGTTTATTACTAGCTCACATTTCTCACGTTTTGCTTTGAGATTTACAAAGTGTCTTTCACTACAATGACTCAGGGAAGGAGGGAGAAAGTCTTATGATGCCCATTTTCCACTGAAAAGAACTGAAGCACAGAGAGAGTAGCTTGTCTATGATTGAACAGCTAATAAGTGTCTAAGGCAGGATTCACACTGAGGTCTCATGACTCCAATCCTGTACTCTACTACTACCCCACACTGTCTCTCAAGGGGCTCAGTTGGCAGCTGATGACATGGAATGATATGGAATGAGAAATCCTCCAGGGAAATGAAATAACCCAGTAGACAGAGCATTAGAGCAAGAGACAGGATGACTAGGCTCCCTTTCCACTTTGGCTGCCCACTCACTGTGAGACTATAAGCAAAGTACCCTCTAGAACTCAGTATTGTCATTCATGAAATGGGTAGGATAAGCAGAGCCTTCCCTTCCCCTCTCCTTACTACTGAGATGCAGCAAGAAGCACATTCACAAGTGAAAGTACTTTAAGCTTCTCAAGAGGATCCATTAGACTGTGATCTCCTTGAGAGCAGGGACTATCTTTTGCCCTTCTTTGTATCCCTAGCACTTAGTGCAGGGCCTGGTACATAGTAGGCACTTAATGAGTACTTTTTGACTGACTGACCCCTAATAGCAATCTCTGACCTTACCTTTTCATAGGCTCACACCTAGACCATCAGCCTTTCTGGTCCCTCTTCCCCATTTCCCTGCTCAGCTATGGTGGGGAGAGAGGGGAATGGTCAAGTAGAAATCATAGGATAATCTCCCATGGAAATCAGGCTCATAGCTTTAAAGATGACAGACATATTACAGGTCATTGAGTCCAACTGCCTCCTTTACTGATGGAGAAACTGAGGACCAGAGAGGTTAAGTGACTTGCCCAGGGTCATACAGCTAGTATGTGTCAGAGCTCAGATTTCCTGACTCCAAGTACAGAGATTTACTCATTGCACCATGGATGACTATGGCCCACTCCCACCTTTTCCAAGGGAAGAGAGTTTTCCTGTTGGATGTTGAAAGTGAAGCTTCATCTCCAGGAAAGGAGACGTTTCTTTCCTTCTTTTGAAACAGTTTGGAGAAGTAACCCCTGAAATACTGCCCTTGAGCTGCTTAGCCCCTCCAGGTTCCTCCCCACTGGAAAGGTCAGTAACAAGGTCACTCTGAGTTCCCCCCTTCCCAAGGAAGTGGAGGGAAATATGAGAAAAGAGGAAGAAACCCTTCATCTTGGGGAAGAAAGAAGAGGATCTTTCCTCAGTGACTGCTGGGATTCTGAAAAAGAACGGATCAAATATCTCTTAGATAACCAATATCAAATTCATAACATCATTGCTTTAAAGATATTAGGGGCCTTACAAGTCATCTATTGCATCCCCTCATTTTGTAGATGAAGACACCAAGGTTCAGAGAGATCATATGACTTTCCCACAGTCACTCGCATACTATGTGTCAAACAGAGATTTGAACCTCTAGGTCCTCTGAGTAGAGTTACTATTTGCTGCTCTAGGCAACATTGACTCACTTTAGACCTTACTCAATGGGTCTTGCTGCCTATACAGCCCAAGAGAGTGATTACCAGTCTCAGAGTATTGGTCTCCAGACATATACCACCACAATCCCTCAGGGCATTCACCCATCTGGAGTGTAGTAGAACCCTGACTAGCCTCCATATTACATGCATGTACACTAATGTTATTCCCCAATTGGAGGGCAGACTCAAATGTATCTCCCGGAGAGGAGATATCCCTGTTTCTGCTGAAAGGTTTAGGAAAATGACCCCAAGATAATATTATTTAAGGGACTACGTTCTAACCAAACCCTTAGGGAAGACAGGAAAGCATTACCAGGGGACCCCCTAGAACCACTGACCTAAACAATACCCAGAGTACAAAACACAAACTCCAAAACACAAACAAAACCTGAATCCCCACCTGAAAACAACTTAGAAACATCATCAGCTCCCTTCTACTCTGCTGAGCTGCCTCCAAAGCAGTCCTCCTTTCTATTTCCACCAACCACACACTGTCACCATCAACCCCTTATTTTAATTTTAATTTAATTTTTTCAATGAATAAAAATGAATTTTCTTTCCCTCTCACTTATCCCACTAAATTAAAAAAGGAAGAAAAGAAAAACCCTTGCAATAAATATGCATAATCAAGTAAAAAAATCTGCAAATCACCTTGTATGATATTGCCCCCAAGCTCATAATAGCTGACCCTCCCCTTCTGACAGGACCCAAACACCCGACTCTCTGAAATATTCAATTAAATGCTTCAGTTATCCACTCATTCTGACAGCTTGAGGTCAGACTGCTGACATTCCAATTAGTCTAAGCCTGCCCAGTAGCCTAACATGGGGGCAGGTGCCTTCTCTAGAGAGGAGCTGACAAGTGTCTATTCCATCGTTTCTGTGACTGGGAACTGCTCAGGAGCTTGTATGCTAATAAGTGATACACAATGGAATGACTCCATCTCAAGCTTCATAAATTAAGACTTTAGCATCCTGAGGAGGGAGGAAATAGTGCCACTCTCTTCTGCCCTGGCCAGACTCTATCTGGAGCTCAGTTCTGGGCATCACATTTGGGGAAAAACATTTATAATCCATGGAATATCCAGAAGAGGGAGACCAAAATAAATAAGAGACTTGAAATGATTCAACAAGTATACTGATTCAAGGAAATGTTTAGCTGAAGAAGAGAAAATTTAGGCAGGGGAATATTGATTAATATCTTTGAGTAAATAAAGGAAGAAGGATTAGATATGTTCTCCCCAGACCTAAAGGGAAGAATTAGGAGCAATGGCTAGAAACTATAGAAGGGCAGATTTCAGTTTGATGCAAATAAAAATAATAGCTAGCATTTATATGATGCTGTAATAAATGTTTGTAAAATACTTTACAAATTTTACCTGATTTTATCTTCACACAACAATACTTAGAGGTAAGTCCTTTTATTATCCCCATTTTTACAGAGGAGAGAATTAAAGCAGATAGAGATTAAATGACTTGACCAGGGTCACGTACCTAGTAAGCATCAGTTTGGAATTAAACTTATGCTTTGGTGCTTTTCTAATGATTAGTATCCAACAGTAAAATAAGCTGAAAGGCAGGTCTCCCAATGGAGATTTGGTGACCTGTCAGGGATGTGATGGAGGGCTCCTGAACAGACATAGCTCTCATTGCTACCCTCCACTCTAGTTAATAGGGCCTTTTGAGTGGTCCCTGAATTTACCTAGTTTATTCCTATCTCCCGTCCTTTGGTCATTTTGATTACCATGCCTAACAATCCTCTTATCCATCCATCTAAATCTTACCTGTTTATCCTCAGAGGTACAGTCTAAGTCTCACCTCCTCCATAAAGCCTTTCTTGATTACTTCACCCTGTGCTGAATACCCGTAATTAGAAACATCTGATTTTATACTGAGTGGTTCTCTGATTATCTCAAGTTTATAATTCAATGTCCCCCAGAGACTGTGAGGGAAGCGATGGAGTGGGGTGGAGGGGGCGGGGTTATCTTTCACCCTAAGGAGTTTTTTTTTTCCCCACTGATTTGTCTGTGGCTCACTTGTAGGCAATCTCCAATTCTTATCTGCTGCCCCCATGGACTTGTATTGACCATTGTAGCAGAAATCTTACCGGACCACACGGGGCATTCTGTATTGTCACTGTGAAGGTGCCTGAAGAGCGGCTCTTGGCTAAAATGTACTGGCACGTGGCAGGAAATGTGTACCGGCGTCCATCAAAAGTCGTGAAATGGATGTCTCCAGTCACAGAGCACTCCGCTGAAAGAGCAGGGAGCCTGTCACACCCTACATAAGAACTGCTCCCCAGCCTAGCGATCCTGGTGTGCTAGAAGCCAAGATGTGAGGGAGGGGATGCAGCCTTCCACCCATGGAGGATGAGAGTTTGAGGGAGAAACCTAGACCCTGTCCTTGAGTCTTTGATCGGATGCAAGAGACACAAGTTTAACCTCAAGAGGGGGGAACATTCTGAGGGGAGGGGAAACATCAACCTGACTCTGATGTATGATGGCTCCAAAATTAAACAGTTCAGTCTAGCATGACCCTAGAGAGCTGTTTCTATGGACCACATCACACCCCATCCTCAGTTTGAGAGCATGAAGCTAAGACACACACTTCCCAGGCCACAAGATACCTGGGCAGGCTGAAGCACTGCACATCCATTTTCCCCCTCTGCATGTGCTGAAAGAGAGAGGTGACATTTCAGAGGTCATGTTATACCAGGCCCAGGTACAACCAAATTCCCAATGACAAGGAAGGGGATTGGTTCTCTCTATCTGCCCTCTGTTCCCAAACTTAGCTTGTCCCTACAGACTGAACAGCAACTTTATCTAGATCTACCTCTGCTCTTCCCAAGAAGGCCCATCAATCCTGGCATCGCAGACCTAGGGATTCTTTTAGAAACAATGAAAGGAAGACTGGTAAAAGTAATCTAGTCACCCAAGGGCCCACCAAAAGTGAGTGTCAAAGGTAGAATTTGAAGCCAGAGCCTCTAACTCCTCAGTCAATCATCTTTCCACTGTATCTAGGGCAAAGAAATCTTCCCCATCCCACCCCATCCTCTACCACCAAAGCAAAGAATATCATACCAGGGACTAGGAATGACCCAATAAACACAACACTCTTCTCCCATAACAGCCTCTCCCTTCCCATCTATGTCCTCTCCTTCCCACTAGAGGAGATCCGGGATTGGGGGAGGTTAAGACACCCTCTGGTCCCTTTAACCTTTTTCTCTTTAGTGTCGTTTTATAGTTTTCTTTTTTGAGTGTATTTTGTTCTTTGGTGGCCTCTCTGGATTCACTAAGTGCCTATTTGCCCAGTGCCTCTAAGCAGGCTATTTCCAAGGCTTGGGGAGAGAAGGAGGGGGAAAGCCTTGGGAAAGAATTTGTCCCAAGTAGCTCAGAACACAACCCAGGAAGGGGAACCAAGAAAACTTGGCCTTAGTCTGTGTGGGGCTCAAATGCTCCAGAAGTGGGGCTGAAAGAAACTTTGGGGAGAGCTGTGACTACAGCACAGTAACTAACTCAATATGGGACCGTGGGCAAATCACTTTCCTTCTCTGGTCCTCAGTTTCCCCATCTGCAAAATGAAGGGGTTGGACTAGAGGACCACTAGAAACCCTTGAAGTTCTGGTTTTCTGTGGTACTAAGATATCAGGGTGTAGGGGCACCTCTACTTCCCATCAGCCTATCAGGAAATGGGAATCCCCTCCATGCACTATCTCCCCATGGACTAAACTCCATCTTTTCTATAACCACATCTAATTAGGATCACTAGCCTCTCTACATCTCTCCTGAGTGGCCCCACAGAGCCTGGTTGTGTAGGGATGCCCAGCTTTAAACCCTTTCCCGCAACGGGCACCAACCATGTGTTGCAATCATCATTCACCACAGAGCCTGTTGGATACAAACTCCCATGGAATTCACAGGGACATTCAGCAGGCTCCATACAGCCCCCATCTTCAAAGATTAGACCTGGGAATCAAGTAAAATCCAGTTATGATTTCAATATTGTCTTACTCAAAAATCTTTAATAGGTCCCCCACTGTTGACATGAGGAATTGAACTTTTCAGACCTGGAATTTAGCACCCTCCACAATGTGACTGCCTTCCGATCCCTTACAGTCTTAATCTATTTCTTTATGAAACTTTGTCTTACCACTAGCTACACAATGATCTCTCCTTCCTTTGAAAGCAAAATGTGTACACTCATCTATACCTCTCATTAGGTATTTATCATATATGCCTTGCACTATCAATGTCTTTTCATGTGGTTTCACATGGTTTCCTAATCAAACTGTAGGTTCCATGAAGGCAGAGATCTTATATTAAATTGTGTGGGTCTCTCTTTCTTTCTCTGTGTGTGTGTGTGTGTGTGTGTGTGTGTGTGTGTGTGTGCAGGGCATGAAAGAAGTGGTTTATTGAATGACAGAGAATAAACAAATTAATGAGTAAGTGAATGAATTATTTAGTGAGTGAATTAGTGTATTATGAATAAGGGAGCAAATTTATGAATTAGTGAATGATTAAGTGAACAAACTGAATTAGTGCGTTTGTGAATGTGAGCAAATATTCAGTCCCTGTCTTTCCCACACCAGAATTCCTGAATCAAATTATAAATCTTAGTGAATCTCACAGCATGGTCTCAGGGCCACGCATCAATTACTCCCAGTTCATTAGCTCTGACATTAAATCTCCTAGGGTAACTATTTCCTCCCCCCAACATTACCCTCAGGGCAATAGCAGCCATCTACACAGGCAATCTCACTGTTGATGCAAGGGGTCCTGGGCTGGCAAGATACTGGACAGCAGTTTATACATTCATTGTAGATGAAGGCCACCTCCTTGCAGGTCACAGCTAGAAGGAGGGAGGACAGGAAAACAAACCATGAGGCAGGGTCAGCTTTTCACCACCCATCTGGCCTGTCCCCATGATAACTCTTGGGCTCCTCTTGCTAACGCCCCAAGTCCCATCCCCAGCTCCTTCCAGGGGAGGAATCTTGGTCTCTGACACCTCCCAGATAGCAGTGGGATTGAGTCCCTAAACATCACTGCAGAAACTGCATCAAACATCTGTCTGAGGATCCAGGTACCAGCCACCAGCCTTCCAGAGCCAGCAAAGGGAAGCCCTCAGATAGAATCAGACTCCTTTCATGTCTAAGCTGGACACATGGATAAACAAAAAAACTTTAAGGGGGTAAATCAGAATTATAGGATCTCAGAAATGGGAGAGGCTTTAGGGTCATATCTAGTTCAATCATAGGGTGCCCAATACAGGAATCTCCTCTATATACCCCTAATATCTGCTTATCCTGTCTCTGCTTAAGAAGTCTTAAGGAATGGAAATCTCACTCCCACCAAAGTCAGAATATCCCATTATTTGAAAGCTCTGATTGTTGGGAAAATTTTCCTTACTGAGCTGAAATCTCTCTCTCCCATTTACATCCTCTATTCCTCATTCTATCCTCAGGATCCAAGAACAGGCTGAATCTCTCTTCCACATAACAGCCTTTGCATACGTGAAGACATTACTCTTTCGCCCACTGAGTCTTCCTTTTTCTAGGCCAAACATCTCCAGTCTGATCATCTTCTCCTCATACATCAGGTCTCTGGTCCTCTCACTATTTCTAGATCCATCCCAGCTTGCCAATATCTTTAAAATGTATCACTCAAATAAATATCAATCTCTATAAGCATCCAGATGGCATAGTAGGTAGAGTGCTAGGTCTGGAGTTAGGATGACCTGAGTTCAAATCCAGCCTCAGACACTTACTACTCCTGTGACCTTGGGCAAGTCACTTAGCCTTGTTTTCTTCCTCTGTAAAACAGGGATAATGATAACATTTACATTGTTAGGGTTCTTGTGAGTCTCGATTGAGGTAATATTTGTAACGTGCTTGGCTCGGTACTGGAAACCTTAGGCACATAACAAATACTTTTTGACTTTACCTCCCACCATAATGATTATATTTAACCACTTAAAAGACAATTTTCTTGTTCATTATGTTATTGGAGTCTTACAGAGACTGTAATGGTCAGAAGAGAAGGAAAGGATTGTACTCATTCTACAAGTGAGGAAATTAATAGCTTTGTTTAATGCCAATGTATGCTTTGTATGTATCTGTTTCTGCTGCCTTCCCAAACAGGGCTTCACACCAAGTGATTGTGACCTGTGGGAAACCCCTTCACATCTCTGGAATTCAGTCCTTAAATACAGTGTGAGGAAGGTTAATCATATGATTTCCTACGTTCTCTTCCAGTGATGGCATTAGGCCCTCTGATTCAGTGGAATCAAGCCCGCATTCATAACTCTCCTAAACAATGACCCAAGCAGCCCTGGTCTCCCCCAGCCTCAGGTACAAGGACACGGATCAGAGGTCATCAGGCATCAGGGTGGCACAGTGAATAGAGGCCTGGGATAGGACCTGGAGTCAAGAAGACCTGAGTTCAAATCTGGACTCAGACACTGCGATCCTGGGCAAGTCATTTAACTTCTGCTTGCCTCAGTTTTCTTATCTATAAAATGGGGATAATAATAGCACCTATCTCCCATTTCTGTGAAGATAAAATGAGAGAATGTGTAAAGTGATATATAAATACTAGCTTGTTGGTGTTGTTATAGGCCTAGAGCTGGAAGGGATCTCAGGGGTCCTCTCAACAAGTCCATTCATTTTACAGATGAGGAAACCAAAGCCAGGGAGGGTCCAAGGGCATACACGTAATGTCAGAATCAGGATTGGAATCCAGCTCCTTTGGATCCAGAGCCAGTGTTCTTTCCATTGTGTCATGAGGACACCAGCCATGACGCAATCTGGACAAATGAGCTATCAATGAAGTCAGATTTCTGTGACCTGAGGCTCCGAAACTTGGGTCCTTTCCTCAGAGCCCAGATCAAGGATGCACCCTTAGGTTTTCAGGGTTAGCCTTGCCTTCCCCGCGGTGGTGTTTGTGCAGACTTCACTAACTCATTCAGCCTACCGCACAGTGGGAACTTGGCTCTCCAGCCCTGCAAGGAGCGCCCAGCATGGGCACATGCCCGGGCATATTCTGTCAGTGCCCGGCACCATGTGGTATCCTCGGATGCTGACCTAAATCAGAGAAACCAAGGATCATAGTCAGAATAGACAGGATCCATCCCTCCATCCTGACCTCTATATCTGAGATTCTTACTGATATAGAACTACCAGAGCCTTTTCCTGGCTGACCTTCTGACTCATTTATTTACATCCAGGGGTGGAAACAAAGTTAAGGACAAGTGGAAGGGTCTCTGGATCGAGAATCAGGACACCTGGGTCCTAGGCCTGCCTCTGCCACTAACTTTGTGTGACCTCCTTCCTCCCCCTACTTCCCCATCTAAAAAGGGGGGACATTAAACTGTTTCCCTTCTAGCTCAACTCTAACCCCACAAGGTGATGGGGAAGATAAAAGAATATTTTCAAAATAAGCAAGGCATAAAGTTCAAAGACTCAGGACAATTCAGGCTTAAGAACTGGACTAAATCCTACGGGTGGGGATAGCCCTGTCTCAGACCTCAAGCTGGAACTCCCACCCCATCCCCATTCAAGAGTATTCCTTTCCTTAGAGTACCACCACTCACTCACAGGCAGAGGTCACTAGTGCAGCTAGCCATGAAGGGCAAGGGGCTGACGTAGTCATGGCAGGTGTCAAACGGGGGTTTCTGCAATGTCTCACACAGCTCATACACCCCCTAGAAACAAAGCAGCATAGATGCTAGAGGGTGAAGTAAGGAAGAACACAGAGGTCTTAAAGGGGTCATCTCATCCCACCACCTGTCTCTGTGCAGCTCCTTTCCTTAACTAGGCCAGAGTAGAATCTGTTGAATTATCCACAGACGGACAAAGGAGAAAATAAGAAGGAAGGAGACAGAGAGAAAGGAGGGTGAAGAAAGGAGGAAGAATAAGAAGGGGGAAAGAGATGAGAAATAGAGGGGGATAGGAAGAAGGAGAAGGATAGAAAAGGGGGAAGGAGGGAGAGGTAGGAAGGAGGAAGAAAGGATAAAAGAAGGCATATTTCTCCCAGACTCCTCCTCTCCAGAACCATGAAGTTCCTACACAAAGTGCCCACCATACATATCTCCTCCCACATTCCAAAATGGGACCTCAACAATAGAGACTGTGGACCAGCTAAGAAACCTTCATTTTCTTTTCTTTTCTTGGCAACATTCTCCCTTGAGAGGGAGAAACTAAGGTCGAACCCTGGAGAGACAGTAAGAATGAAGAACAGACTCTTGGGGGACCCAGACCTGCATAGCAGTGGGGCTCTGATGGAAACATGGAGGGCGTGATGGAAATGAGACATTGGGTCCAGGGGTCTCATCCGGGGGATCTTCCTGCCAGCTGTTCACAAACTCAGCCACATCTTCTGTCAGTTTTCCTGTTGGGTAAAAATGTCATCCCAGAGATAACCACCAAGGAAAAGGAAGGGATAGCAAGAAAAGACAGTAATATAGCAGAGAAATCAAGCAACACTAAAAGAAAATTAAAAAAAAAAAAGGAGGTAAGCAGGTTGGAGTTCAAGAACAAATGGATTATTGCAATGGTCTTTTAGTTGGACAGTCTTTTTTCTAAGAAGTCTGCCTTGAATAATATAGTGGGTAGAGAACAGTATTTGAAGTCAGGAAGACATGAATTCAAATCCTGCCTTAGATCCATAAGGAGCTGTGTGATCCTTCACAAGTCATTTAATCTATCTCTGTCTCAGCTTCCTCATTTGTAAAATTCAGATAATAACAGTATTTACCTTTCAGATTTGTTGTGAGGATTAAACAAGATAATATGGAACGTGTTTTGCACACCTGAAGGCACTACATAAATGCTAGCAATTATTATTTTTCTTCACCCCATCCTTGAATCCTTCCTTTATAAACTGCCAAATTAATCTGAAAACGCAGTTTCTCAACTAGGAATTATGCTAAGAAGTCACCTAAAATATTCATACCTTTTGACCCAGAGAATTACCTACTAGGCATAAATTCCAAGGCAAGCTCCCGTACATAAGAAAAATATTTCTAGCATCATTTTTGAGGTGAAAAAAGGACAAACAAGTAGATATCCACCTTTTGGAGCATGGCCAAAAATAATCGTGATACTTTAATGTAATCAGATATTACTGTGGTGAAAGAAATTATGAATACCAAGAATTAGAGAAGCATGAGAAGACTTATATGAATGGATGCAGAGCGAAGTAAGCAGAAACAGGAAAGCAGTACACGCAGTGACTACCAAAATGCACACTGAAAGAACCAAGAAAACAAAACTGAATCCTGGGTATTTATCATTTCCAAGTTTATAACTAAAGAAGGAATAAAAAATGTACCTTTTTCCTTCCTTTGCAGAAGTGGGAGACTAAGGATATGGAACTTACATATTGTCAGAGTGTTGATCTATTGGTTAATTTCTGTTGAGTGACTTTTTCCTTTTCTTTAAAAAAAATGTTTGTTGTTATAAGGGACATATCACTAAGAGTGGAGGAGGGAGGGGATTTTTGGAAATTCAGTTCAACTTAATAAACATTTAGTAAGCACCTACTATGTGCCAAGCATTGTGATCTAAAACAAACCAAATATATATTTATTTTTTAAATCATAACTTCACCACTTCATTCTGTTGCTTAAGAACCCACAACAGTTTCCCACAACTTCAAGTCCAAACTCTCCTGCCTGGAATTCTAGGCCCCCCATAATCTGGTCCCGTCCGTGTTCCAGTGTTCCTCACTCTTTTCCATTCTTTCCCTGTCACAGATGCTCCAGGATCATTTGACGTTTGTACTTTAATTCACATTGTTCCTTCCAACAGAAATAGCCTCTGCTCTTTTTCTTTACTGGGCCCAGGTCAGAGTCCAGTTCAAGGGCCAATTCAAGTCCTACCCTCTCAAGGAATAGGATGAATATAGAGAATCATGAAAAGACTTTCATGAATTGATGTAGAAGGAGGTAGTTCCAAGACAACAATATACACAATGATCATGTAAATGAGAACAATATAAATGGAAAGAAACAAGACCACAAACTGATCAAAAGTGAATGCTGCAAAATCATGACAATGTTGCAAAGAACATTTTCCTCTTCTCTTCTGAAGAATAGGAAAGCCATGGGTGGGGAACATTCTGTTTATTTTCAAGTCTTTTGACTATACTAATTAGTTTTGTTGATTATTTTTTCTTTTCTGCTTCATGTGGCACCATCTCCAGTTCCCTCATCGTTCTATTTGTCTTCTAGATGCTTTCCATTCCCATCAGATAAAAATTCTATACTGTACCATTTTACATTCACTGTCATTGTTATGGTTTCCTAAAGCATCCTCCCCCCATAAGCTTCACTGGATCCCTATTATTTCCAGAAGCAAGTATAAAATCTTCTGTTGACATTTCAAGCCTTTGACAGATCCTTGATACCTTTCCGTTCCTCTTACACTTGACATCCCCCCCAAACCTCTATGACCCAGCTACATTTGCCATTCCTTACACAAATACTCCATCTGCTAACTTTGTGTCTTTTCATCTCATATCTGCAATGCTCTCCTTCCTCATCTCCACCTCCTAGATTCCTGGATTTCTCTAAGACTCTGCTCAAATGCTACCTGCTACAGGAAGCCTTTCCCAGTCTCCTCAATTATTAATGCCTTTGGACTATTATCATGATTCTAGCAGTGTCTGGGTGATGACCTTCTCACAACCTGAGGTATATAGGTCAAGAATTACTAACCCCATTTTACAGATGAAGAAACTGAAGGTCAGAGAAGTAAAGGCACTTGCTCAGTGTTACACAGTCATTAGGCATCAAGACCTGAACCTAAATATCCTGACTACAAGATAAGGAACAAAGACACGGACATAAAATTAAATACACCTGGGCTATCACCCTCCATAGAGTGATTTGAGTAGTTCTGGAAAGGTCTTGTCTACCTCTAAACTATAAGAAGTCATGGAAGTAGAAAAAACTTCATGTCAGGATTGGAAAATGGGACCTGTGAGGTTCTTTCTAATCTAGAATCTCAGGCTCTCAGATGACTATTGCTATCATAAAATCATCCTCTTCTTCATCAGGAGTGTTTTGGTAAATGTTTAACAACCAGATCTCCAAAACATACACAATACATTTTTAAGTTTAAATCTATATTATTAACATTTTCTAAGTCCTTTTCTTAAGTTTACACCATCAATACAACAGTAAATCTAGCCCTAATTTGTACCATTAGCAGATTTCCAAGGTAAAAATGCTCACGCTGAAAATTTAACAATCAGTTCATATGTGCTAGCTTCAAAATATCCCTGGTAATTATAATCATCAACAAGCATTCACAAGGTACCTATTGTGTCCCAGACACCATGCTTAGCACTAAGGGTACAAAGAAAGGAAAAACATGGTCCCTTCCCTGAGAGCTCCCATTCTACTGAATGGGACAATATGCAAACAACTATGTTCCTACAAAACAAATGATCTCTGAGACCAGCTGGCATAGGACCAACATCTGCGCAGAACTAGGTACACTGTATACTGACTCAATTGATGAAAAGATTAGCTTTCTCCCCAACCCCACTACCTGATCTCTCCAATCCTAGATGTCTTTCTTGATGTTCCAGGTGGGAAAGGGGTGGGGAATAGAAGGTCTTGAGCTATTGGCCCTCAAGACTCACCAAAGCTGGTCTTCAGGTCATCCTGGGGGTCAGCATTGTTGTTCCCACACAACCCATGAGTCTTGCCTAAGTATTCAGGACTCATCTTGATGTAGACAGCTGACTCACCATCCCAAGCCAGCGTGAAAACAGACTGGTGTTGCACAATGACATAGCCAGCCATCTGATGGAGTCGCAAGTTCCCTGTAATATGAGGCAGCTGGACCCTGTCATGGTATAAACAAGACAGAGACAAGGCAGGGTGCTCAGAGCTCCCAAACTTCCTACTCACGAGGATGCTACAAGAAGGGTGTTTACTAAAAAGCATTCCAACCTAGAATATCTGACCTACCACCAGCTATAGACTTACTGGAACATATCACAGAAAATTTGAATAATAACCTTAACTCACTGTTTGCAAAGTCTTTTCCTTATAAACTACAGTTTATACAGCAAATTATTACATTAATTTATAGAATACTTTACAGCTTACCAATACTTTGTAAACCATAATTTCCAAATGAAAGTATTATGCTAATAATTATAATTATTATATATAAAATGTAGTTTATAGAATACAAATGTAAATTACAATTGTTACATATAATGATTGCAATTTACATTTGCATGTCATTTTATAGTTTATAGTTTTTTCTTACAGCCCTGAAGTATACAGTGCAGATTCTACTTAATGGGTGCAGTAATGCATAGCTCCGTTTTACAGATGAGGAGATGAGGATACTGAGGGTCAGAGACATAAAGCTCATCCAGGATCTCCAGAGCTAGAAAGCATCAGAGATCAAGACTTGCACCTGAATCTGTTGAGTATACGACCAGGCATGAAGACACTAAACAGTAGATCAGGACCCCAGGGATTGAAGGGATAGAGGGAGGACCTTCTGTACCCCAAAACTACAAGAGATCATAGAAGAGGAAAGAGGCTGGGGTCAAGAGACATGATTTGGAGTCTAGTCAACACCTATTAGCTCAGATTATGAGTAAATCACTTAATCCCTCTAAACTTCAGTTTTTGCCTCTCTAAAGTGGAGATAATAATCCTTATAATGTTGTTAGGAGGAATATACTTTAAAAACTGCAAAATATGTAAATGACTGATACAAATACTTATTCTACATTGATGATTATTATTATTATTATCTAAATAAACTAAATGAATTGTTATCACCCTTTTTAGCCTACCATACTGCCAAATTCTACCATTAGTAATTCATTCTTTTGAGTGAATTCAGGTTCCTCTTTTAAAACGCAGCTCTCTGGAATGGATGGTACATGAAGTCCCTAAAACCTTAGGGTGAGTGAGTTTATCATATGAGTTTCTCCAACAAAGGAGAAACCTGGACACTGAGAGAGTGAGAGGGAAGGGAGAAAGGGAGAGAAGAGAAGTGACAGGGAAGTAGAGGCCAATGACAAGTTTTGGTGATGGTGCACCTTTGCATAGGCCCTTTGTTATACACTATCTGTACACATATTGTGTATACTACCCTCCTACTTATACCCCCTAAACAACCTGAAGAGCTCTTGAGGATTTAATGTAAGGTCATCCAGAACCAGAGAACTTAAAAGGAAGTCTTATCCTTTCCATTGTACTTTCCTCTTAGTAAAGAGGGAATGTTGTCACTTCTGCCCAAGACCCCACATGCCATTTATGGTAGAACAAGGTACAAGGAAGTTAGTTCATTACCCCAAACCCCCGTGGGTGACATTCCTGCTCAGGCGAATCTCATCTTCCCCAGCAAAGAAGAGGCTGACAGACCGTGGGCAGCTGTAAGGGAAAGAGCTGCATTCTGGGGAGTTGTGAACCTGAAATGAAAGGGTTGAGACACCTGACCCAGGAACCTACTCCTGGCATTGCCCCATCATAGGTTGTGCCCCAATGGGGAGGTCTGGGTCTGATTGTCAAGGTGAGACTTGGATTTCTCTGGCTTTGTTGGTACCATGGGAGTTATGAGCCAAACTTCATCTAGAAATATAACTAATGTCAAATAGACTTTAGTCTGAGTAACTAATAATAATAAGAGCAACAACAACTAGCATGTATGGAACATTTTAAGATTTGTGAAGTGCTTCACACATTATCTTGTTGGATCCTCAAAACAACTCTGTAATGTAAGTGCTCTCATTCTCCCATTTTATAGATGAGGAAACTGAGGCATAGAGAGGTAACGCGATTTGCCCAGTGACGCAGGACCATGGCTTGTTACGTGTGTGCCAGAATCAGGATTGGAACTCAAAGTCCAGCATTCTAACCACCATGTCACCTACCTGCCTCTACATATCTGGTAAGAGGAAGTGTGATAATGGCAAAAGTTTTGGGTGAATAATAAGGATCCTTAAGAGTTGAAGAGTAAGAACTTATCAAGTGTCCTAAGTACTCTCTGAGCCAAAGGTGCTCTGGCTGACCTACAAGTAAGCAGTCTGGCAAATCTCTCTCTATAACAGGAATGAGGATCCCAGGTTTCTATGGCTTTAAAATAATAATAACAACAATAAAAACTACATAAGTTTAAATAAAACTACCCAAAGTTTCTGTTATTTCATCAGGATGGGGAACTCCTGGTGTGGGAACTCCCTCCACCAACTGAGAAAGATGAGGTTAAGTAATAAGAGTTAATATTTCTATAATGATTCTGGCAAGATTTACAAAGTGCTATATGTGGGTGTATAAGCAAATACATATGCATAAGTATATGTGTATATGTGTGTATATATAAACATACATATACATTTTTGTATATATGTGTATGCCTGTATATGTGTACATATGTATCTATACACATATAAAATCTCATTATATAGATATCTATATAGATATATAAATAGATAATAAAAAGAGAAAGAAACAAAGAAAAAGGAAGGGAGGGAAAGAGGAGGGGGAGAGAGAGAGAAATCTCATTTGATTCTCACACAGTACTGTGACTAGTTAAGTGTAGAGAAAACAAAATTTGAATAAATGAATGAATAAATGAGGAAGCATTAAGTCTGTGCCAGGTCCTATCATAAGCACTAAAAATCCAAATAAAAGCAAGGAACACAGTTGCTTCCCTCAAGGAGGTCACATTCCTAGAAGGTAAGAGAGTAGTGGCCAGGGAGCAGCGACAATTGATGGGACAAGGAAAAATGAATCCTATCTGACAGAGAGTGAGATGGACTCCCTCTCAAGATACATGTCTCTACTGAGACACGTATCTTTTGGACATGAGCAATATGATATTTTGTTTTCCTTAAATATGCATATTTGTCAGAAGGGTTTTGTTTCTCTTTTGTTTGGTTGGTTGTTTTCTCCCCCGGTGAGGACTAAAGGGAGGCAAATGGAAAAGAAAATAGATTTTTGTCAATTGCCAAAAATAAAATAAAATTAATTTTTATAATGAAAGCTGAAAGCTCAACAATAAAATGAAAGCCCAGTGTCCCAGGGGTTGAATTTGAACTTGTATTTTCCAGACCAGCACTCTAACCATTAAGCCACACTGTCTCTCAGATAACATGAGTATAGCTTGAAGGTTTGCAAAGTGCATTCCAGATATTATCTTATTTGACGTGATGACGTTGCTGAGGCATAATAAGCTAACCTTCCAACATAAGAATCCAGTTCACCCTGGAGTAACATTTCTTAGTGTAACTTAATCTGCTGGCATCTGGGCTAAGCATTTGATCAAGTCTCATGCTTCTAGTAGACAAGAACACATGTGGATTAGTCAGATGCATTCAGAACCTGGTTGAATGAATGAAGCTAAAACAAAACAGCCATTAATAGGTTCTCAGCAGAGGCCTCAAGGGATCTGTCCTGAATTGGTCTCATACTATTCAATATTTTTATCAGGGTTTTGGATGAAGACATTGAAGGCACACTTGTCAGATTTGCAAAAAATGGAGAGGGAAAGCTAACATTTTAGATGACTAAAAACAATTCTCAACGTGTGGTCAGTGGAACCATAGGGTCCCTGAAGTTCTTTCAGGAGGTCTTAAAGGTAAAAAATGGCAGTTACATGGTACTGTGGATAGAGTGCCAGGTCTGAAATCAAATCTGAGTTCAAATCTGGCTTCAGACACTTACTAGCTGTGAGACCCTGGGCAAGTCATTTAAATCTGTTTGCTTCAGTTTTCTCATCTTTAAAATGAGCCAGAGAAGGAATGGCAAATCACTCCAGTATCTGCCAAGAAAAACCCAAATGGGGTCACCAAGAGTCTGGACATGACTGAAATGACTTCCACACGTAGATCTATCTATGAGCCTACGACTGGCAAAGTCCTTTCCACCTCTGAAATTCTGGGATTCTTCCAGTTCAGATGTCGATTGAGCCAGATGGCCAATTTGATCACCAAATCTTAGTTGGAAAGGTTCTGTCAGAGCTTTATCAGTTTGATTAGTATGAATCAGTTCCTGAAGTCCAAGAGTAATCTGATCAATTTATGTTCCTGAATTGAAGACCAGGGGGAAAGATTACATCCCAGACCTTACCTAGGTCCAGAATTCCTTTGGCCCAACCTAAGTTAACAAGTCAATCTCATAACTCATTTCAACTCTAGTCTATAGTGCTGTGTTCTACACGTGAGCATATACCAAGCACCTCAACCCCCACCCTCAAAGGCACACATCTGTGACAGTGAGTGGGACCAAGGCTGAAGCCATGCACTTTCTCACCTGGATAGAGAAACTCTGCTCACCAGGCTCATACTGACCCACCAGGGTATAGCTGGCTCTCCCAGAGAAATAGTAATAGAGGCCATCAAATGTCTCGACATGGTGCTGTCCCCACGTACGGCAAATGTTGTCTCTCTCTGGGCCTGTGTTATACACTGAACACAAGCAATGAGAATGCTATCAACAGAAAATCTGGGCACACTTCTAGGGATGGGGTCAGGGCCTGAGTCCAGAGGCTGAGTGCATTCAGTTGCCCAGGGATGAATACTCAAAAGTCTGTCCCATCTGCCAGTTACCTGTCCAGGGGCTCAGGACATCTTGTTCCCTCTCCCTGTAACACTGCAAACCGGGGAGATTCTCCAAGCCCCACTTTCTCTGCCAAAGTTGGCCCCACTATCCTCAAGAGTGTCTCTTTCTGGGTCCAATCATACCTGTTTGGCATCGGGGGCCTGTCGCATTAAAACGCCTGCAGTCACAGAACGTCTGGTGTACACATTCCCCACCGTTAAAGCAGGAGAATAAGTCTGCAAGGTAAAAGCAATTTACTCTCTGAGGTTCTAGATGTGGGGTTCTAGCCTCTAGAGAAGAGCAGTAGTCTCCATGCTTTTTGATCACCCACCCTGTTCCCTAAGTAGGTTTGTGGATGGGGGTGGGACAGTGTAAGATTTTCCTAATAGAAACTGTGCATTTGCTGTAGTTGGAGTTAAGTTGTAACAGCTCAGAAAGGGAAAGGTTGGGAGCTTGTTAAACTCCATGTAGGGGTGGTGTGGCAAAGTATTAGGATATAATGGGTGAGAGTTGTGTGGTTGTTTGGGGGACAAGCCCATTATTGACTACTGAGAGGAGGGTGCTATATGACCTGTCTTCCTGCCCTACTCCCCACTGGTTAACCTGTCACTCCTTGGGTTCATTCTACAGCCCCCACTCTAGAAACCACTGGACTAGAGGATGGAGAAAGTCAGCCACACAGATATCACTGAAACCCAGTGGTTGAATAACTGACTCTAGTTTCGTGTTTACCATTAGCTGGTGGTAATGGGCATATGAAAGATTTCAATCTACACCCCTTTTCTCAACAATTCTCAAAGGGCAGTTACAAACATACCTGGTTGGGGAATAAAGTATAGTAAGAAGGGGAGGCCATGAGCAAGAAGAGGTCACTAGAGTGGAAGGGGAGAAGAAACCCCAAGAGAAAGAGGAAAAAACAGATCAGGACTTGGCTATAGGAGGTAGATTAGACTGAATCAATCAACAATTACTTATTAATCACCTGCTATGTGCTGAGCACCATGCTAGTCTATGGGGTATATAGAAAATGGGAGGATAGCCAGATAAGAGGGAGGGCTCACACAGATACACCCTAAGCGTATCACGTCAATTTCCTGTCCAGGTGCATCCAAATATATGGAGGAGACATTTGGGAGAAGGGAAGGCCGTGAGTGGTCCTCCAAGATGAGGAAAAACATGAAGACAGCAAAGGACTCTTGGAACTCTTCAATTTCATGAATCAGTCCCTTCCCAAGACTTGAGACAACTTACAGGGAGTTGCACACTTGGTACGATGGAGTCGTCTTTCCCAGAGAGAAAGTATGGTGGAAGGCCCTGAGGGATCAGACTCCTTCAGAATGACAAGAGAGAAGAGAGTTGTTTGAAGCAGATTCAAGGAACAACTACATTTTCTAATTCATTCCCAATGTGTGGATGCACCCAAGCCACAGAGAGGTAGAGGAGGAAAAGGCAGGTGAGGGAGTGAGAGATTTATGGAAGTTCCTGACCCCATCATACTTAACAATCTCCACATACTCTTAGCAACTGCTGTTACAGAAGACCTAAAGTCTCTTCCTTCAGGTTCTGGAGGAATCTGGTTTTTTCTTCATTCACCTGACTTTTCTTCCTCTACCTATCTTTGGCATGGGTGAGCACGCTATAAACAGGATCCAAGCCCAGCACATGTATGCGTGAGCATGTGCGTGTGCACGTGCGTGCGTGCGCGCACACACACACACACACACACATGACCCAAGCCCAGTTGCTGAACAATAACTTCCCACTCCAAATAATCCATCCCAAGGAGCCATATACATTGTTGAGAGAGAATAAGAAGGGGAAAGAGAAGACTCTAACAGAGACAACCACTCTTCAGGAGGTCTGGCCAAAGACCATGTACAGGTGGATACTGAACTAAAAATCTGTCCCTTATCTACTCCTCCCCTATGTCAAGTTTCTCTCATTTATAGTCATAGCAACTTTGAAACAGCCTATGGCCAAGCCCATTTGGTTTGCTCAATGTAAGTATTTGCCCCTTGGGAATTTGCAAATGCTACAGATTGGGGCTTGATTTATTTCCTTATTGATCTAGACTTTAGGAAGTGACAATAATGGAGATTAAATGTAAAGCTGGTTGTGAGTTCAGTTGTTAAATATTTATGAGCATAACTCTCATCCTATCTGCATAACCTGGATGATTTAGTCTTCACCAACCCCATTCAGCAGCCTTCTATTCAAGCACCTATTTATTCCAGTCTTGTTCCATGCAAGTCTATGTGCACAATACTAGGGAAAGTTGCAAACTAGATCCTAAGCTGTTAGGTCATATGAGTCCAGCTCTTTTGCATCAATATTCTTTTCCAAGTCCTCAAGCACCATGACTTCAGAGCAGCTAGGTTTACAAAGAATCCAATGGAGGATGAAAAGCTAAAAGATGGATATGCTACAGTAGGTTACCCAAGAGCCCCAAGTAGGAAGTACAAAAGACATGACTGAGGACATCGATGACCAGAAAAGAAAGTGGGCTAGTTATGTGGCAAGAGTTAACAACAAAAGAAGCAACTTGGCAAAGCGGGTGGAATCCTGGACTTGGAGTGTAGGTGAACTCAGTTCAAATCGTATCTCAGGAACTTCCTAGCTGGGTGGTGAAGGGCAGAGAATTTCATTTCTCTGAACCTCAGTGTTCTCATCTTTATAATGGTCCTATAAGCCTAAGAGCTTTTATGGGAGAAAAAAAAATGTGGTATCAACATGACTCTAAGACACTGCTTACATTGCTCCTTCTTTGGAATCATTGTCCCTTTTCTGGAATCTTTTATGCCCCAAAACATCCAGTTGCTTAGGTAACTGGTGAGTCTCAGAATTGGGAAACGAATCAGATCTGTCTGAGGGAACCCCACTAATTTTTATCAAATACATCAGCTGCCCTGAAGCATAAAATAATGATGAGTCAAGGTGAGCCAGAGTGAAGTTGGTATAAATTCCCATTTAATTTCTTATGACGGCCCAAGACACATCAAAGATGTAATGGGGAAAGGGGAAAATCATGATGTGCAAGGTATAACCACTACTTTCCCACCAAAAAAATTCTGAGCAAGGGACTCCTCCTTCAGGTAGGAGCCCTCTTGGAATGATCAACAACCTCTAGGATGACCCTCAGTTGTTTAGCTTTCAGGCTTCAAACTCATAGTTGTATAATAACAGAGAAGTTTACTTCCACCTTTGGAGATATAATAATACTCTGAGGCTGGTTTTGAAGTCAGACCAGCAAAACAATTGATCTTGGACCTTATTTTCTTCATCTGTAAAGTGAAGGCGCTGCTAAAAGATCTCTGCAGTTTTTTCTGGTTCTAAATCTATGATCCTATGTTCTAACATGCAATGGATGGGTATCCTTTTAAAAAAAAAAGACTCAGGAACTAAAGTCAAGCATCATTGCCCCCATTTTCAGAGTCACAGGTCTTACTGGGATTAAGCTCAGCTCCCTACACAGATAGGTAAATGCCTTCCCTCTGATCTCAGCTGCGCTCCCCAGGCAACAGCTCTCACAATAATGACATTCCACTGCTCTAAAAACAGTAACCTGAGAACTCTGTCAGGGGTCACATTCTTAGGGGGCTGGTGACCAGTCTTTACAGGTCTATAGACACCTCCCTAAGAAGAAAAGTGGGAGGCAAACTTACTCAGTAATCCTCCTGTGTGCAAAGAAAGACAAAACTGTGTGGACAGGGGTACTTAGATAAAGATTACTACATGATGAATGTGTTGAGTGAGCCAATGATTTGGGGAGATTGTCAAGAGGCAGCATAGCACAGGATAGAGAGTTATCTTTGAAGCTGGGAAGTCCTAAATTCAAATCCAGCTTCTGGAACCTAATGGCTGCACTTTTATCAGCTGTAAAATGAGGAGCTTGGACTAGATAACTTCCAACTTTAGATCTAAGGCCCTCTGATCATAGTCCAAAATTTCATTACCCCCTCTTCCCCATACACTTTTTTCTCACCTATCTGCAGTAGCCAAAGTGCCTGCTGGATATACAGTTATCCCCTTCACATCTCCCAGGTTAGGGGTGCAGCAGCCACCACAATCTGGAAAATCTGTGTAAAAATTTTTGGTGGAGCCTCCCTTCATACCAGAGAAGGTCTGATTTTTTTCTTTTTATTTTATGGGATTTACAGTACCTTATTGTAAAATTTGGGTTGAGATTATACAATACTATACATATTTTGTGAATTTCTGAATTTCTAAACTTTTTCTTTGTCATTTGAGTCTTCTCATGTTATCTGCAGCTTCCTCAAAACTCTCCAAAAATTTCCATTTAATTTCTTGTGCCGACCTTCAATATATCAAAACCACAATGAAAAAAAATCAAAGTGAGGAAGGGATAACTGTATATTTCTCTCCTTTTATTGGAAGCAGAGGATAGTGAAGAGATACAGACTAAGATTTTGGAGTAGAGGAAAGAGGGAAAAACCTGCTGGTCACCAACTGGAAAATCAACACTGAGTTCTACTAACTTTTGATCCAAAGATACATATCCTAAAGGTCCTTTTTTTCTTGTGGACTGTTATAATTATTTTAAGTGAGTTATAGAGATAGCGGTTTCCCCATTCTCAATATTATGGAGAAAGTCAGGCAAAGACAACCCCAGAACACTGGAGATTTCTCTGCAAACTAACTGAGTCTGTCAAGACTGCTGGAGAATTATATCTTCCGTCTTACTGACTGTCTCACTCCCGTTTAACAGCAACAAAAATTAACCTTCTAGCAAGTGGGGTTCTGGTTCTTTATAGGGTCAATTTAATTACTCACTTTATGATATGGGAAAATAAGTTAGGAGCAGAGATAGACAGCAATTAGAAGAGGAAAGTGGAAAAGGAAGGAAATGGTAGAAACAAGTTTGCCACCTGGCTCTCTGGCCATCACCCTCTCTGAACCAAAATTTTTTAAAAGCCACACCCCAAACTCAGAAGGCTATGATTGAAATTCAGAAGATGGGAAGTGCTGGATCACTCAGATAATTGCTCCACTCTCTATTTCACCTATGTAGATGCACACAGTCTAGCAGCGCCTGCTGCCAACTCCCGTCCCCCACCCCATATTGCCCTAGTTTTCTATCATGCATCTCGGGCAATGATCCCAGGCAGCCTGAGAAGTTTAGTGTGGGATAGAGGGGCCCAGCTTGGGATTCAGGGTAGTGCTTCTGAGAGGCAGAGGGAAAGAAAGAAGGAAAGAAAAAAAGAAAGAAAGGCAGGAAGGAAGGAAGCAAGGAAGGAAGGAAGGAAGGAAGGAAGGAAGGAAGGAAGGAAGGAAAGGAAGGAAAGGAAGGGAGGGAGGGAGGGAAGGAAGGAAAGAAGGAAGGAAGGAAGGAAGGAAGGAAGGAAGGAAGGAAGGAAGGAAGGAAGGAAGGAAGAAGGAAAGAAAGAAAGAAAGAAAGAAAGAAATAGAAAGAAAGAAAGAAAGAAGGAGGGAGGGAGGGAGGGAGAGTTCTCACTCTCTCCCCACCCCCACTAGCTCCTTCTTTAGACAATACCCCAAAGCCATCGTCTGTCACCAGATGAGTGGATCTACCCCCACCTCCATACACACATACACAGGCATTCTCACACATACCCACTTCTAGGTTCATAGGAACTGGGTCTGATGGTCTTGCTCATGGGCCAAATCAGTTGGCAGAAAAGTATTATCTATTTGGCCTAAGATGACACTACCCAAGTAGACCTGCTGTCCCATTGACCTGATTTACAAAATCTCGCAGCTGAAAACGATCTTAGGGCTTCATCTCAATCAACTGCTTCCCAGATCAGGAGACATCACCCTATAGCCTTCCCAGATTGCCTATCTCCTCTGGAGCACTGACCATAGCAAAGTAGCGCTAAGATTTTCTTTGGGCCAGATCACTCACATGCCCCAACTTTTTTCTAAGTGTACTGCTTAGTCCAGTGTGTGTAGAAGGAACACCACTAACCAACCCTCTTTCCCAGCCAAGACAGAGAGGTGGAGGGGTGGAGGCTCCGGCAGAGGATTCCTCCCACCCCTGTCCAGAAGTCCCACACCAGTGTCCCTGCAGTCCCCTTACTTGGTCTTCTCCGCCGGCGGTGACATCTCCCAGACGAAAGCTGGCCTCTTCAAGGCTGGGGAGGGAAGAGGCTCTGGGCTAAAGGAAGCTTAGCTGAGCTTAGTTTAAGGGCTTAGGCGGTTAAGGAGATGCCCCCCCCCCAACACCACCAAACCAGCCCTTCCCTCCTCACCTGGCCCTGCCCTTCTTTCTCACCCCGATGCGCCAACGAGGGGCTCAGGGCCGGATAAAAGTTCAAAAATCCTTTGGGAGGGGGCAGAGATGCCCTCAGAGTGCCCTCGGAAGGCTCCCTCACCACCCCAGGAGAGTAGCGGACATGGGTCCCAACCTCCCACCCTACTCACCTGCGCTCCGCAGCGGGCGGCGGCTCCGCGAGGCCGCTAAAAGGAGTCGAAGTGGTGGCTGAAAATAGAGGGAGGGTAGCAAATTAAAAAGCCTCTAGCTTGGGGTCTCGTCCTCTGTTCCCCCGACCCTCGCTTTGGCTTTCATTCCTAATTCTCAGCTCACCTCCAGGGACCCAAAGACAAAAAAGTAGGAGCCAGATCCCAGACGCTGTGGGGTGCGAGACCAGGACCCCCATTGAGGACCGTCCAATAAACAGGGTTCTAGGTGACCACAGGGTACGTGATGCCCTAGACTAGGCGAGGGCTCATTTCTGGCAAACCGCAGGCGAGGCCTTTGGGAAGCGCAGCACCTCTCCCTTTGGCCTCTGTCTGTCCCGTCCACTCCAATCCTGTCTGTCCTATCCCGTCCAGGCCAGTCCCACTCTGTTAATCTCAATCCCCCGGCCTCACTTCTTCAGGGAGCCTGGGAGGGCGCGCTAGGACAACCCAGTTCATTAGTATACTTTAGGTACTACCTGCCTTTCCCCGCCCGCCTCAGGGCGGAGACCCGGGCTAAGCACCTTTCCGCTTTGGGTAGGGTCTATTTAATTCAATTCCATTCGAGCTATCAGTTTAGCAACGCCTTGGCCAGGGCACTGTCCCACTCAGGTACGTAAAACAGTCGTCACTGTGACCTTCTTTATGTGCCCTGGACGCAGACCTTCTTCAGGGTACTTTTGCACTCCGGCTACCTGCTTGATCCAGCTCATTTCTTCAGACCTTTGCAGATCTGGCCCCATGGGCAGTGTTCCTACCTATCCTTCTACTTCCTACCTATCCTTGTACCTCCTGCCAGGCTCCCAATGCCACTTTAAAAAAGCTCAGAAGGACAAGTTGTCTATCCATGTTCTGCTGTGTCCTGTCCTGTTTGCTACCTGGCTGGAATAGCTGAAGAAGACTCTAGGTTTGGATGAAGGTGAGGGTTGGACTTGAGTTAGGGTCTGAACACCACTCCTGCTAGTTCATTCTGCAAAAGAAAAGAAAGTTCAGCTAAAAAAAGTGTTTAGTGAGTGTGGATTCAAGTTTTACCGAAAGTTATCTCCCTCCTTTCTTCCCCAGGAGATTCTCCTCTTTTGTATTTTCCCACCACTTCTTCAAAACCTGACCTCAGGAAAGAATCTCAGGTCTGTAACTAAGGTAATGTGAATAGAAGACCCCAAGGATTTGTTTTCAAATTTCACTAGAAAGGCTTCACACCTTCCCTCTTTCTCCCACCAAAGAATTCCAGGTTGTTGTGAACTTTTGGACAACCAGGAAAGGTTTTTTTTTTTGACCTACAGAATTCCTTCAAGAATGACGTAGACAAAACCTGCCTCCTCACATTATGTGCCTCCCCGCTTCCCCCAACACAAGTAATTCAGACTGAAGGGTAAATATATGATAAATCTGACCTGTTGTCTCTCCCTGGGGTGTTTTTACATTGGAATAAATGAAGAGTTCACCCAAAGAAATAGATCTCTAATACTCAAAGAACTACCTTGGATACATGGAATATGGAAAGGTAAGGTGGAAACACATTAGTTATATTAAAAAACCCACCCTCAGAGGCAAGCCTGCACCCATTTCTCTGAAAAGTGGCAAGTAAACCAAGTCCTGGACCCAGGGTAGTCTTCAAGGCAAATTCATCCTCCTTTGAAATTCTCTATTCCTATCCGCCTCCTCCCCTCCAACTTTCCTTTCCATACCCTTTCCCTGCCCGATATGTCACTCATGAGTAAGCTGCCTGCATTGTGACCTTCCCACAATTTCTCTTCCCTTCTCCCAGTCTGAAGTGTAGTGGGACGGGGTGAAATGGGTTGAGGGGGATGGAATGATGCCGGTGGGAGGGGATCAGTGGAGATGAGCTCTGCTGCTTTCGTGCTAGACTGTCAGGGTTTCTGTGGTGAGGACAGCCAGGTGAACGAAACAAGAACTGGTCTGGAGAGTTGTGCTTGGATCACCAAGCCACAAGCTAGCCCCCAAGTGATCGCTGCAGACGCTCCTGGCGACCCCTGGCAGATTTTCCATTTTAGATCCCTACTGTCTGAGTGATTTGGGGAGGAGAGACAGAGGTATCTCAAGGAATTAGATTCACTTCTGGAGATCGGGTCCTATGTGGACACAGTCTTCTCAGTCCTTTCAATCCAGCACCCTTTCCCTCAACTCTCCCAGATCTCCAGCCTCGCTCCCTAGCCTTGTCCCCGCCCTCAACTACTCTATGGGCACTAGTCCCGCCCCAACCTGCGCACCCCATGCCCCGCCCCTACCTGCGCACCCCACTCCCAGTGGCTCAGGATCCCGCCCCCCAGCGGCTTCGAAGCTCCGAGATCTACTCCACAGCTGCTCTTTCCTTCCATCCGACCTCTGCCCCTCCCAGGGGTTTGTCCCTGTCTAGCTACCGCCAGTCTGAACCGAAAGAAGTCGTACCGTTCCGTGTTACGCGGCCCAGCACGACGATGGACAGGAAGGTGGCTCGGGAATTCCGGCACAAGGTCAGAGCCACTAGCAGGCAGGCGGGTGGTGCTAGCTCGGGGCCGCAGGAACTCGCACTCGAGGGGAGAAGAGGGAAAGACAGTCCAGGGTGGGGTAGCTGGAGCTGATCCCATCGGACCTCTGGTCCACGGCCGCTTCCCACAAGGCCGACCTCAGAAATGGTGCCTTTAACACCGCCAGAGGATGATCGAGGAACCACTCTCCCAAACTTGGGCCATTCGAACGGCTTGTCTGGCCCGGAACCTCTAGGTGAAGCTTTTAGAGAGGGAGGGAAGGACGGACGGAGGGAGGGAGGGAGAATGCAAGCCCGGCTGGCCTCACTACGCACACCATCTCCAACCCCCCTTCTTCTGGAGCAGCCTCATCCACCATACTATATGACTCTCATCTTTCCCACCCCCAAGAGACACTTGTATTGACTTGGGACTTAGCTGGGGACTCCAACCTTGGGACCCCCATCCTGCTCCCTCCCTTCCAAATGGGAGCCAAAATGTGCCGCTCTTCCTTCTCCTTCCCTCCCCTCCCCTCCCCCCACACACAGTCTGGGCAAGAGGGATTCCTAAATCATCTCCAGCCAAATCTTCAAATGGGCTGAGACTCCTAGGAAGAACCCTCACTCTCCTCCCCAGGACGGCCTCCTCCCACATACACACAAACACACACGCAGGTACGCTGGCTCCCATTCCTCCCCAGCCTGACCAATCAAGCAGGGAAGAAATGAGTTGTGGATTACCTTGAAGTTGAGCTTTTGCCCTTTCACCTCAAAGAGGGCTTTCCATCCATATCCTTTCTCCGTATTGTATAAAGGGGTCTTGATGCTCCAAAGAAGGGCCCCATGGACCGGGTCACCCAATCAAAGCTTAAGGTTGTGATACAGAACAGATCAAAGGCAGATATTGCCATTTTAAGAAGGAAGGATTGGGAGGCCCCCATCTGGGTGGTTGGTCAGGGTGTTTCCAACTTTAAAGCCCCTCAGTGTGATGTCTGCCGATGAGCCCCTTGGTGTTTGGTTAGCATATCATCAAACATTAGGCTGATCTGAACAGCAGTGAGGTTCATTTAAGTACCCCATCTGGGTAGGCATCCACATTCTAACAGGGTAGAGTTATAATACTTCATTCTACCCATGGGGCTCAGACACCTGTAGAATGTCAGAGCCAGAAAAAGATCATAGAGATTATTGATCAGTAAACAGATAAGCATTTTTAAAGTACCGACCATGTGTATGCCAAGGACTGGGTTGGGCCCCTATACAAAAAGGGAAACAAACTATGTCTGCCCTTTGGGAGCTGCTGTTCTAAGCAGATACAAAATATTCATGAGAAAAATACAGAACAATTTGCGGGGCAGCTGAGAAGGTTGGAAAAGCCCTGGTGTATACAGGAGCTGAGCTTTGAAGGAAGCTAGAGATTCTGAGGCACCGAAATAAGGAGGGATTCCACTCCACAATGGGATAGAGCCATGGAGAAACAAGGCTCTAGAGTCAGAGGATAAGGGGTCAAGTGACATCTCAATTGATGGCTATCTGGGTCACCTTGGACAAGTTACTTAACCTCCTCAACCACAGTCTCCTCATTTTGCAAATGAAGGGATTATAGTTAAATGGCCCCATAAACTATATTGTGGCATATGAGAAATAACCCGTAGGTCAGTTTGTTTGGACCATAGTGTGTGTGTGTTTGTCCTTCATTGCCGAAGAAGACCATATCATCAGAGAAATAATGACATGACTTGCACTTGACTTTGTTTTGAGGGAGGGAGGGCTGTACAGGTCGCCAGCCTCACTTCTCCTCCAGAGCCATCTGAATCCAGTGACCAGATATTTATCAGAATGACTGGAGATGACCCAGGATGAGGCAATTGGGGTTAAGTGACTTGCCCAAGGTCACACAGCTAGTGAGTGTCAAGTGTCTGAGGTGAGATTTGAAATCAGGTCCTCCTGACCCATGCACTGGTGCTCTATATACATAAAGGAAGGTAGTCTGAAAAGTCTCGGAGTCAGATTGTGAAAGGCTTTATTCTAGAGAGAGCCATTGGAGCTTCTTGAACAGAGAAGTGACATCATCAGACTTGTGTTTATAGACAATCATTTTGGCATCTGTGTGGAAATTAGTTTGGGGACTAGGGAGACTGGAGGTAGGGAGACCAATTAGGAGGCTATTTTAATAGTCCAGTGGAGATCACCTTGTCCAACCCCCCAGAAGATGGTAGAGTCAAGAGAACTCTTGAACTCTTGTTTCCTGACTTTCAGTCCAGCATTTTTTTTTTCCACTCCACTGTATAACTGGCATTCACTTTATTGCAGGGTCTGTGATGGGGGTGAGTAGTGTTATATAGTGGAAGGATAAACTCTTCCTAAGAAGATGAAGGCTTCCCAATGCAGATTCCATAGTGAGAGTAGGGAAAATGGGATAGGTGAGAATTAGGCTGAGGCCAGGCTGATGGTCAGCAAAGGACAGTTCAGTGTGTAAAAGGACAGAAGGGAAGAAATTTCAGCCGATGAGTGTTTGCTGAGTGTGGATTTCAAACAACTCATTTTGTAGAAGGGCAACCCCTCCCCCTCCCCCGCTCCCAAAGATCTCTTGTGTCTGGCCTGAAGACTCCAGTTTCACTTGTGCCACTGGGCTGTGAAAGGCAAAGTCCCAGAGTCTGGGCTTGGTAATAGCTTTGTCCGTGAGTTACTCCTTTTTAAGGAAAGAATGTGTGTGTGTGTGTATGTGTGTGTGTGTGTGTGTGTGTGTTCTACTCTGCTTTGGCATCTTTGGGGGCCTTCTTGAAGGAAGGAGGTTCTGAGGGGTATATGTGTGTGTGTCTATGTTTGTGTGTGTGTTTTCTGCTCTTCTTTGGGGTCATACATTAAGGAAGGAGGTTCTGAGGTATGGGGGTGAGGAAGTGGGGGGGGGGTATGTACACGCCCGCTGTGGGTCTACTGAGCCTACAAACACTACCTTCCAATGGCCTTGAGCCCCTAGTTCAGTACCATTGTTCTTCCATGACGGTGTTTCCTCATCATACTCATGTTTATGGATTTATGCTCCCAAGAAATATGTGGGTTGATGAGATGGCAGGGTGGGGACTGGTCTGGACTTTGTACCAAACAGCTGTCTGAGGGAGTGCTAGGCCCTAGAGAAAGAAGCTTTCCCCAACCTCCCCACCCCTATCCCTTCACTCACATGCTTGTGCAAATTATGCAACACACACACACACACACACACACACACCCCACGTGTCCGAGGTTTAGCAATGAGTTCAGAGTTTAAAGGGAGAGAATCCCTGGGAACAGCATGAGGAAAAAATGTATTTTGTGATGAATTCAAACAATCTACCAGGGATTTCCCCAAAGTTCTTCATATTAGCTATTTGAAGCTAATTTTTAACCCATGGAAGGGGGGAACCTCCCCCACTCCCAGTGGACTGTAACCTAAATCTCTTGGTTTTTAAAGTGACTTATGACCTTGTTGCCATCTTGGATATACTAAGTTTTTATAGTAGTGAGGGTACTGGGTTTGAAGTCAGAGAATATGGGTGCAAAACTCAACTGTGCTACTTAGGATCCTGAGTGACCTTGGGCAATCGACAGACTTCTCTGAGTCACAGTTCCAATCTGTAAATCAAAGGGGTCCAACTCTAGTCCAAGGCCTCTGAATCCCTTCCAGCTCTAAATACAGGTTCCTATCATCTTTCTGGGTTTCTTACCAGACTTTAGCCCCTTTATTAGACCATAAATTCTAGACCCAAAAGGTACCTTCAGAGGTCATTTTACAGATGAAGAGGTTGAGCCCCAGAAAAGGAAAATGACTTGCCCAGAGTAACACAAGTAGTAAGTAAGTAAAAAAGCTAGGTTTGGAAACCAAGCCCTCTAATTCCAAGTTCAGTACTCCTTCCTGTGCACCACGAATTGATTCTCTGTTATAGCTCCTAGAGGAGTTGTGTGAACTGCATTCTAGCAGTTAACAATTCTAGATTAAATTAGATAAAATTCTAGAATATGGAGGGAGATATCAAAGAACTATGATCACTTTAGTGCCAACAACTTCTGAAACCAAGGCTAACACTTTATAGATAAGAGAGACAGACAGAGACAGAAGAGAGAAGAAAGAAAAGAAGAGAGGCACAGAGAGACAGAGACAGAGATACACAGAGACAGAAAGACAGAAGAGACACAGAAAGAGAGGGAGAGAGAGAGAGAGAGAGAGAGAGAGAGAGAGAGAGAGAGAGAGAGTTTATTTACTTGAACAATACGAATTCATTGTGAATTTACAAGCTGAAAACTTGGATCTTTCAGAGCGGTCTCCACACTGAAGAGTGGACATCTTCCTGCCATTTTCCTACAAATTTCCATACCCTATGCTTATGCTCCCTCCCTTAGCCTATACCTAGTATCTCCTTGTCTTTGTTATCAGATAAGGGCAACCAGCTAGGCTCAGCAAAAACCTTCCCCTTCCCTAGAAAACTCCAACCTTCAGGTGCTTCTCTGGGTTATCCTGGTCCTAGAGTAGTTATGACTTTGGTGATCTGCCTGCACTGACAAGATATGATAAAGAAATGGGCAGAGAGAGATGCTCTGAGTTATCAATGCCAGAATTTCACTGATGACCTTACCTCCTGTTGACCTCCTTTGCTTCTCCTGCTGTTTAAGAGGGAACAGGATATAGTTTCTTGGGCTCATAGATTTATAATTAGAAGGAACTTTAGAGATTATTGAGTCCACTTCCCTCATTTTACAGATTCAGAAACAGATTCAAAGAGTTTGAGTGAAGTATCCAAAAGATTTGAACCCACATCTCCCTGAGTCCAAGTACATCACTCCATCCTATTGCCCTACTTGTTTTTTTCCAGTCATTTCTCCACCCATTTCCTTGACTCCTTGGTGTTTTCACCACTTAACAGTATCTGGGAACTAGTAGTCACCTTATAAATGTCTGTTCATTGATTGTTTTGCTTTGGGTCCCAAGCCTCCCTTTGTATGAGTTAAAATGGGTAGAAATAAAAGCCTATTATTTTATGTGTGTCTTGCACACCTTGAAACCCTAAGATATATAGCTGCTATTAAGGACTAATACATCTTTTTATTGGTTACCTGTTACATGCCTAGCACTTTTCTGATGTTGCTGACAATACAAAAAATATAGCCAGTCCATATCCTCAAGGATCTTACAACCTAGTTGGTCATAACAATAACTCACATTCATATACCAGAACTCTTTCCTCAGGACAAATTTTATTATGATGTCCATTTTAGGGATGAGGAAACTGAGACTCAAAGTATTTGTCCAGGATCAGACAGCTAGTAAAGAATTAGAATCGGACTTGGAACCCACATTTTCTATGGAGATAAATCCTTCAGGGACTGCAGGATCGTACCCTAGAGCCAAAAGTTACCTCAGAGGCCACTTTACCCAACCCTTTCATGAGGAAACTGAAGTCCAATAACTTTCATGGCCACAAAGTTAGTGTCAGAGGTGGGATCTGAACCTATGACTTCCTAACTCCAGAACTAGTGCTCTTTCTACTGGGGCAGCTTGCCACCTTTGCATGCTTTTTCTTTCTTTGTTAGTAGTCTTTTTCCAGATCTTCTGGTAAATTCACCATTAGGTATCTACCTGATATGCTGAAGAACTTTCTTTTATTTGTTTAATAGTGTGGGTATGCCAGTGTCGTGGCAGTAGCAGTAGCAGCAGCAACACTGGCAGTGATGATGGTAGTAGTAGTAGTGTAGTTGTAGTAGTAGTAGTAGTAGTAGTAGTAGCAGTAGCAGTAGTAGTAGTAGCAGTAACAGCAGCAATAGTGGCAGTGGTGGTGGTGGTGGTGGTAGTAACACTAGTAGTAGTAGTAGTAGTAGCAGTGGCAGTGGTAGTAGTAGTAGTAGTTGTAGCTGTAGTCATAGTAGTATTTATATAGAATTTTAAGGTTTACAAAGCACTTTACAAATATTATCTCATTTGATCCTCACAACAACCCTAAAAGGGAGGTGCTTTTATGATCCCCATTTTACAGATAAGGAAACCAAGAAGGACAAGTCAAGTGACTCATCCATGGTTGCACAGATAGTGTCTGAGGCTGGGTTTGAACTCAAGTCTTTCTGACTCCCCAGACATTTTACTAGCTGTGTGACCCTGCACGTCACTTAACTCTGCCTCAGTTTTCTCATCTGTAAAATGAAGCAATGGCAAACTACTCTAGAATTTTTGCCAAGAAAGTCTCAAACAGGGTTAGGAAGAGTCAGGCAGGACTGAAAAACAAATAACTGATAACAACAGCTTCCTGACTGTAGGTCGCTAGCATTCTGTCCACTGCATTAGTTGGTCAGTCCATTTGTTATCCCTCACTCATATTACATGAATGGCCCACCATCTTTTCTAATCATACAGAACCTTGAAACTACTTCCAACACATCCTGTCATTCACAAGCCTTCACTGGTAGATAATATATTGCTGCCAAAGGTATTTGGGGCCAGAGGACCTGATTTTAGTTCTGACTCTGTTACTTATTCACTGTGTCCTTTCATTCTGTCTGAGTGAAGTATAAAATGAGGATGCTAATATTTATGCTGCTTTATTTGTAGAAGGAAGTCCATCAGAAATGTTGAAATGCTAATAAATGAAAGTTATCATGAGTGTTTCTCATAAAGACTTTATAGAGATGAGGAAGTAGACATAATGTTTCCGAAGCTGTCAGGAATCTTCTGTGTGTGTGTGTGTGTGTGCGTGTGTGTGTGTGTGTGTGTGTGTGCGTGTGTGTGTGTAAGGGAAGACAGATAACTGTGATCTTTTTCACCCTTTTGAAATCTTTCCCTCTGGGAGATCTGCATCACTGAACACTGATTCCTGGGTACCTTTAAGGTGGCCATTTCCAGACTAGATATCTTCACTATGTGTAGTTTTGGTCAGATTTGGTTGCTTTTTCCTATTTCATCTTCTAAGTTTGCCCTTAGAATTCGTCAGACCTCTCACAGGATCACATATTGAATTCACATGTAATACTATACTTATCCCTATTTAGTAACATCTTATTATAAATGCTAAATAAGCATTTATTGTTTGCTATGTGCCAGGCAATATGCTAAGCTTTGGGGATGCAAAAAAAGGCAAAAGACAGTCCCTTCCCTTGGGGAGCTCGCAACCTAATGAGAAAAACTACAGGCAAACAATTATGTACAGTCTCTGTTCAGGATTGATGTGTTCAGTTGTGTCTGACTCTTTGGATGAGAGTTTTTTGGCAAAGATACTGATGTGGTTTGCTATTTCCTTCTCCAGTTTTTTATAGGAGGAGGTTAAATGACTTACCCAGAGTCATAGAGTTATTAAGTGTCTCAAATCAGGTTGGTCTTCCTAACTCTAGGCCCAGTACACTATTCACTGCACCATCTAGCTGCCCCTAGACATAGAATAAATAGGAAATAATCAGAAGACAGAAGGCACTGGAATTAAAAAGGATTAGAAAAGGCTTCCTCTAGAAAGGAGATGTTATGTAGGACTTGATGGAAGCCAGGTAAGACAGGAGTTGGAAGTGAGAGGGGAGAGAATTTTCAGGCATTGGGGACAGCAAGTAAAAACATTCAGTGCCTAGAGGTGGAAGGCCTTCTTCAAGAAAAGGCAAGGAGGCTAGTGTCACTGCATCACAGTGTGTGTATTGGGGATGGCAGATGGTATAAAGTGTAATCTAAGAGTTAGAATGGACCTCGGAGGCCTCTAGTCCAACTCATATCTGAAGAAGTATCTCCTCTCCCCCTAATAATGTCTTATAAAAGTAGCAGTCCAGTCTCTGTTTGAAGAGTTCCAATGAGGGAGAATCTATTACTTCCATTGACACCTCATTCAACTTTGGAATATGTCTAATGGTGAAGAAGTTTTTACTTAAGTCAAGCCTAAATCTGCCCCCTTTCTGGAGCTAAACAGAACCGACTGAATCACTTTCCCACATGATAATACTTCTTATTCTTACATACAGTTATCCTGTCAGCCCTAAGTGCCCTCTTTTCCTAGCTGATCATCCTAGTTCTTTCAGCCAGTCTTTGTATGACATAATCTCTAAACCCTTTGTCATTTTAGTTGTCACCCTTTGTATGTTTTCCAGTGTATGAGTGCCCTTCCTGAAATGTTTTGCTCAGAGCCAAACATAATACTCTAGATGTCATACGATAAGGACAAAATGCAATGAGCCTATTACCTCCTTAGTCCTAGACACCAAACTTGTCAGTACAGCCTAATATGGCATTAGCTTTTTGCATTGTCTTTCACAGTGTTGACTCATATTAAGTCTGAAGTCCAACGGAGCCCCAGATATTTTCAAGTCAAACTTTTATATAGCCATACTTTGCCTACCTTATACTTAATGAAGTCTATTTTTGAAATGCACTATAAGGGAGTGAGAAGATGTGGGGAGAGAGAGAAAGCACATGATTAAGAGGACAAAGTCCTGTAAGAGATAAGGGCACGAATAGAGGGCCTTGGTAAGAAAGAATGATGATGATGTAGTGGGGTTGTGAGATGTGGAGTAGAATAGATGAGGGAGTTTATGACAGATGGCCTCTGTTTTCTCAGGAGGAGATTAAGTCCTTTGTTAGGAAGGAGAAGGAAAAAATATAAGGGGTTGGAGGAGATAAAATTGAGAATAGTTGTTGTGGAGTGCCAAAGTGTCGAACAGAGTAGCATCAAAAGATTGCTATGCAACAGAGAGAATCCAGTTGACATTAGTTAGTATCAATCTTTAGTGGCACCAGTTAGCATAGTTGTGTGGCTTGTCCAATAGTAATCAATAGCATGTTAATAAGAATGGAGAAGGAGGAAGATGGGGGCAAGCCAGTGTTGCCAGTTATACCTTACCGAATCCTAACAGAACAAGGAGACAAAGGACTAAAGGGCAGAGGATAGTGTATAGTTGAACTGGTCAACCCAACATTCAAACTGTGAGAGAAAGAAGATGAGCCCAGGGTGGAGATAATGAACTGGGAGAGCAGAGAAGTGGCAAGGGACTGGAGGTCATGCTATAAGGGTGAACATACTCTTAGGACAAATGAGGCTGAGGGAGGGATGGAAGCATGGGAGGTTATGACTAGAGAATGGAATGTCCAAGTTCTGAATCATGGAGGTAGGAAAGATTTAGGTGATGTTGAGATCAAGGAGATATGCATTCATTTGTATGAAGAGTGAAGCTCTAGGTCATGGGGGTGGAAGAAATCAAGAACTTAGGAGATCAGAGCGTTTGAGGGAATATAATATATTTTTGAACTTCTCAAGTACTCAGGTCTCTTTTGGGCTCTATGATGACTGAGTAGAAGTCATTTGGGGTTTTCTTGGCAGAGATACTAGAGTTCTTTGCCATTTCCTTCTCCAGCTCATTTTACAGAAGAAGAAACTGAGGCAAACAGGACTAAGTGATTTGCCCAGGTTCACACAGCTAGTAAAAGTCTTTGGCTAAATTTGAACTGAGGCCCCTCTGAGTCCAGGTCTGGCACTCTATCTGCTAGGCTACCTAGCTTAACCCCACTTTGGAGTTTGAGGGGAGAAATCCATATTTGCTACGGTAACAAGCAGGATATGTCAGGTTGTGACAGATCTTGACTCCCAGGCTGGCAGCTTCTGTCTACTACTCCATACTTCCTCATAAAACCTTGTCAAAATGAAATACAGTTAGCCTGGTTGTTGCTGAATGCATGCTGGCCCCTAGTGATCATTGATTCCCTTTCTAAATGCTCACATATCATCCTTCCAGTAGTATGGTCTAGAACTTCGTCAGGATTAGAAGTCTCATTCACTGTCCCTAGTTTGAAATATCAATTCCTTCCTTTTTGAGAAACATGAGACATCTGCCTATTCCCTGCAGCATCCTCTTTGTTCTCCATGATTCTTCAAAGATCACCAACAGCAGCTCTGCAATTTAAGAATCCTTTGACCTTTAATAGTCTGTGAAAATGGTTATGTCAAGCTTATTGACATCCAGGTTACATCATTCCCACTTTGCTGACAAGAGTCATGTCCAAAGTCAGATTTGGGAGATGCTTCATGATGACCTCTTTCCCAGGGGAACTGCTGACACTTAGGAATTCAGCATCTAGCAGTTGAGGTTAATGCTTCTCTAACTGTGTATCAGGTCTGTCTCTTCAGCCCAAAGGCCTTTGAAAGTATGAGATTTCGGGGAATTATCAAAGGTCATTTTAGACATCTTCCTACCTCTGGCACAGTTGCATCATGGAGATGAAGGTCTCTTACTGGTAAAACTTTCCAGGGGCTGAAAACTGATAACTTCCCTCAGATGCTCATTTCACTCATATAAACATATACGTACATAATATTATATATAATCTCATATAATTATTATCACATAAGTCTCAAACTTATTAATATTCAGCGTTCTTATAAAGAAAGACATCTATAAGGAATATATATACATGTATATATAATAGTAAACATAGAGTGCTAATATATTACATATATTATAATTCTGATATGAAGTTAAACATATTCTATTAATACATAATATTAAATATATATACCTTGTATCCACGTTCTCTCCTCCCTTGAGGAAAACTGTCTTTCTTTATATGTGTATGTATGTATATGTGTGTATGTATATATATGTGTGTGTGTATGTGTGTGTATGTGTGTGTGTGTGTGTACACACACATATGAATAAAATGAGCATCCAAGGAAAGCTATTGACTTTTAGCCCCTGGAAAGCTTTACCGATAAGAGACCTTCATCTCCATGATGCAGTTGTACCAGAGGTAGGGAGATGTCCAATATGACCTTTGATAATTCTCCCAAACCTCAGACTTTCTAAGGCCTTGGGGCTGAAGAGACAGACCTGATGTGCAGTTAGAGGAGCATTATCCTCTACTGCTATCTAGGAGTGACACTGAATTCCTAAGTTCCAGCAGCTCTCCTGGGAAAGACGTCATTATGAAGCAGCTCCAAAATCTGACTTTGTCAGCAAAGTGGAAATACTGTAACCTGAAACTCTACCCTGTCCATGCACTGGGACCTGCTGGGGTGGGAGGAAGTGACATGAAGATAAACCAGCAGACCAGAGTTCAGAAACAGCATGACTCAGAGCAGGGTCTCAAACCCACAGTTCAAGTCACTGCAGAGTCTGCCTTAGCTCAGTGGACAGGTGGTTTCTTGCTAGGTGGGCATGTGTTATGCACACATATGTGTTATGTGGGCATGAGTGAGTGGCCCAAGTCCTTCCTCAAAGCTCTCATCCACCAGTCCAGCCATCACCAGGCAAGGCATTCTGAGCAGTTACTGGTGGCTTGCATCACCCCATTTGTGTATATGAGAAAGGGTCATTGTCATGTAAGGGTGTGTGCGACTTCTTTGCATTGCTACATCTGTGTGAAAGACTTGACATTTCCACATATCAGGAGAAGTGGGAGACAGGAGGTTGTCATTGACACACCTATGGGAAAGAGAGGAAGAGGATGTCTCCACATCTGTTTGTGGAAGCTGACGTCATTACTTTCACAAATGTGTCCTGTATCATCTGCAGAATGATATTCCAGCAGCAAGCCCTTTGGGTGCAGGAATTATTCTATCTTTGTTTTTATATTCCCAGCAACTAGTACAGTGCCTGACACATAGTAAGTACTTAATAAAATACCTGTTGGTTAAATAATTACCTGCAAGTTAGTGATATTACCATTTCTCTGTGGGGATGAAGCCACATCTGAGGAAAGGCTGGCATTCATCTGGAGAGGGAGCAGGAGTGTCGGCATGGCCACATCTGCATCTTGTGGGTAATCTAGTGGATTACTCAGAGGAGAGGGAGGTTGACATCTGGGCTCCCAACTTTACTTTCAGGGGTTTGGAAAGGCTCCTCTGACCACGAGTTTCCCTCTGAGTATGAAGACTCAACTGGGAAGTGGTTCTTCCGTCCTAGGTGGATTTTCTTTTTTTTTTCTTTTTTAGTTTTTTCTAATTGTTTCTTTTTTAAAATTTTTATTTTTTTAAATTTTTCAGTTTTGTACAATCACTTCCATAAGTCTTAGACTTTCTCCTCCTCCCTCCCCTAGACGGCATGCAATCTTATATAGGTTCTACACCTTCTTATTAAACACATTTGCACATTAGTCATGTTGCATGGAAGAATTAAAATGAAAGGGAGAAACTATGAGAAAAAACCAAAGAAAACAAAATATAACAGAAGAGAAAATATTCTGCTTCATTCTTCTTTCCAATTTCATAGTTCTTTCTCTGGATGTGGATGACATTTTGACTCGAGTCCTTTGTGAATGTTTTAGGTCCTTGTATTGCTATGAAGGACTAAGTCTACCAGAAAAATTCCTCATACACTGGGGTTGTTACCATGTACAGTGATCTCCTGATTCTGCTCCTTTCACTCAGCATCAGTTCATATAAGTCCTTCCAGGCCTCCCTGAAGTCTTCTTGTTCATCATTTCTTATAGCACAACAGTATTCCACTACATTCATGTACCATAACTTGTTCAGCCATTGTCCAATTGATGGGAATCCCCTTGATTTCCAGTTCTTGGCCACCACTAAGAGAGATTCTATAAATATTTTTGTACACGTGGGACCCTTTCCCATTTTTATGATTTCTTTGGGATACAGTCCTAGAAGCAATACTGCTGGATCAAAGAGTATGCACATTTTTGTAACCTTTTGGGCATAGTTCCAAATTGCTCTGCAGAATGGTTGGATTAGCTTGCAGCTCCACCAACAATGAATTAGTATTCCAACTCTCCCACTAGGTGGATTTTCTGATTGAAAATGATGCTGAGAAGGATTACCTGTATGATGTTCTACGGATGTACCATGAGTGAGTATGACAGTAACTCCAGGCTCCTCCCTATCTTCTCCATTCTATCTTCCCCTCCCCATTCTCTCTCCTTTCTCTCTCCACTTCCCTATCTTCCCTACTGGCCTATTTGCTGCTTGTACTGAGACCTCACTGTTTCAAGGGCCATAGGCCCTGGCACCCAGTCTCCATGGGCCTCTGCTGAGGGGAGTGGGCCAGACTAGCCTGCCATCTGACCCAGTTTCCATCTGGGCTCTGTAACTATTTCCACATTAACAACACCAGCTGGGGCAGCCCCAAGAGAATCAAGGGCTGGTAATCATTCAGACTTGCCCCTTCATGAAAGTACTATTAGGGACAGAGGTGGGGAGTACAGACCAGGAGGACCAGGGGGACAAGGGTTTCAGAGGGACAGGGGTTATCTTGGGGAGCAGGAATATGGCTCAGGGTCTCAGGCTGGCTGCTTTTCTTTGGTTGGACTCCTGGCTGTCTCTATAAATTCCTCTCTTCTCTCTCCAGCCCTACCTTGAAAAATACACAGCATAGTATGCTAAGCTCATGGAGACAAGTTACTCAGATCCCCTCAGGGCCTTTGTATTATGCCATTTCCTTTTCGATCTCTCCTTTGTACTACATTAATCTGACTGGTCAGTATTTCTCATCCTCAAGAAAAGGACACTTTGGGCATCCTGTTTTTTTCTTTGTCTCTATCCCTGAAAACAAAGATACAACCAACATTACCAAAACACTCCTCCCTGACCACAGCCCCCCAACATGTGTTGTGTTCGCCTATTAGAATGTTGACTTCTTAACATGTATATCCCCAATACTTGGCATAGTGCCTGGAAAAGGCCTGGAAAATCCACCAAATAAATGCTCTTTCATTGCATTTCCTATAAGGGCTATGGATGTCTCTGTACTGGTGGGCGACCTGAAGTTGGTGATCAATGAACCCAATCGCCTGCCACTGTTTGATGCTGTCCGGCCCCTGATCCCATTGAAGCACCAGGTGGAATATGACCAGCTGACACCCAGGCGTTCCAGGTAGGGACAGAATTGAGGAAATGATGGGGAAGGTAGGCAAGGAGGGGTGAGGTTAGAGCCCAGTGTTAGGCGGGGACTTAGTCGTTGAAATCAAAGGGTCTTCTCGATGCACACATACGAGGAGTACTACATTAGCTGGTTAAGGAAGGGGTGGCTGTGTTCAGGAACTCATTTCTGGTTGGACATCTTTATCTTCTTCAACAGGAAGCTAAAAGAGGTGCGCTTAGACCGGACACATCCTGAAGGTCTAGGCATTAGTGTACGTGGGGGCCTGGAATTTGGGTGTGGCCTTTTCATATCCCACCTCATCAAAGGAGGACAAGCCGACAATGTCGGGCTCCAGGTGAGTGAAGGGAGATCCTGGCAAGGGGTAGGTAGTAGAACCTCCCAGCTGCCTATCCAGTCATGACTATTAAGATCCAGTAAGTTCTGAATTCTAATCTAGCCTCTGGTTGAGTCCTTGGGCACAGCTCTGAGCTGCCCTTTTCCCCAATGTGGAGAAGGGAGCTCAGAGTCAGTCCATCCCCTAGCAGGGTCATTGAGCTAAGACAGTTCAGCTGGCTAGTCCAAACTCCTAGAAATCAGGCAATGGTCTTCTTCCTGTTGTTTGTATAACACTCCATCTTCTGCCTCTTTGTCTTTGCCTTGGCTCTTCTCATGCCCAAAATGCATCGCTTTCTCACCTCTGTGTCTCAAAATCCTGAACGTCCTTCAAGACTCAGCTGAAGCATCACTTACATGAAGCATTTCCTGATCTCCATGTGCACTGCCCCCACCCCACCCCCAAACCCCCATAGTAGTTTTTTTCTCAAAAATCACCTCAATCTCTTTTGATCTGAGTCTAAATCCACAGTTAGCCTAGTTATTATTTCTTCAGGAGGCGAATCTATGGAGTCTATTGGAGTCAGTGCAATCCTGGCCAATTTTGTCTCACTCCCAAAGGTACCATTTGCTCAGAAAACTTAGAGGTGAGGAGTAGAAAGGGGTTATTCAGTCAAAACCTGCCCCTATTCTTGTCCCCTCCACAGACTAATGATCACATCAACTCTACCCAAACACTCCCACCTAGATGCACTCCCCTATATGTTGTCTCCCCCTATTAAAATTACTAGTAAGCGCTCATCTTTATTGCCCTGGGGAAGTCATTTAACTTCCTCCAGGCTCAGTTTCTTCATTATTAAAATAGGATATAAATAGCATCTCCCTGACAGGGTTGTTGTGGGAATCAAATGAGATACTATTTGCTAAGTGCTTTGTAAGCCTTAAAGGGCTATACAAATGCTAGCTATTTTTATTATCATTATATATTTTATATGTGCCTATTTATAGACTCTTTTGTTTCCCATGATAGAGAAAGGCTTCTCAAAGACTGAGTCTGTTTTCTTTTTCTGCCTTTGTCTTGTATCCCCAGGCATGCTGCAGGTGCTTAATAAATGGTGGTTATTAAAAAATCTCACAAACACTCCTCCCCAAAGTGACCCCTGATGCTGCCTGATTGCTCCAGTGCTACAAGACTGGATGGGGTGCTTGAAGGCTGGAGGCAGTAACCACAGGGCCTTCTGTGGAGCTGGCCAGCTCTTCAGGGCTGCCATAAGCAGAATCCTCCCAGGCACGGATGGAGCTCTGAGGTCAGCCTCTGTCAGAGCTGTACCTTGTGCCTGAAAACAAAGGAGACCCTCAGACTTCCTTCCCAGGCTCCCAGGAGGGTTTTTGAGTAATGTCTGAGGGCCCTGGCAGGGCTGCTAAAACCAGGGCTTCATGTGGCTCTGGAGCCAGATGGCACAAGATAGCGTGTAGCCCTGAGTGAGAGCTGGGAGCTGACAGACAGCGCTTTGTTCTAAATCGCTGTCTCATCGTAAAGCCAGCAGCTTCTGAAATTTCACCCCCTGCATTATTCCCCTACATCCCAGCACATTTTCTAGACGAGAAATGTGGTCTGAGAAAGGACATAATGACTTGCTATCATAACATCACCCTGGACCCCCTTGATTTTTGTCCTAAGCTCTTTTCCCAGGGTAATTACTCATCAGATATTTGAGGCATTGGGAGGGACATGAGGCTGAAACTCTTGAGTTTCGACTGTCCTTGATGTCTCTCTGCTTATTAATTGGCAAGCTCAAGGCCTTTCATGGACTAGTATGACCATCTCTCTTTGTCCCACTTTCTCAGATAGTCACATCTGGGGCATTTCTGCAAAGGGCTTTTCCCAAGGTGTATGAGAGTGAGGACGAGAGAAAATTAATCTAGAAACCTGAGCTGGCAGAGGTGGGGGGATACCGTGAGAGCCGCTCAAGCCTGGGATTGTGGAGTAAGTTTCCTTTGGGAAAGGAGAGAGGAGAATTCAATGGGGGTTTGGAAAATGTGAGTTTCAGCCTGTTTGGTATTCATGTTTCTGGGTCAAGCGTAGGGGAGCCAGTGAACTTAACACTTAGCTAGAGGATTCTCAGGAGCCAGACAAGCAACAAGCTCACCTTGAGTTTAGTCCAGTTCTTCCTGGGAAGCTGCATTTAGCCAAGCTTGCAGGGCCCAGCCCTTCTGTTCCTTCTTCCCAATAGGCTCATCAGAGTATGTTTCTCCATGGAGATTTTTCAGGGACATCACTATTTATTAAGCTAGAGATCATGGGATCATAGACATAGAGCTGGTGTTAGCCATCCTGATCCCTTAATTTTACAGATGACAGAACTGAAGTCTAGGAAGATTAAGTGATCTTCACCCTAGTTCATGCAGAAGTAAGCTTCCACTGGGGGATTCAAACGCAGGTCTTCTATCTCCAAAGTCAGCCTTCTTTCTACACAAACCACACTGCCTCTCAATACCATTCCATTATCCCTGTCAAAAACAACTCTAACTTGTTGAGTGACCTAGAACTGGTAATTTAATTTCTTTATCATTCCCCAAATTGGTAGAATAATCAAGGGCATGTCAGGCTTGATCTGTATTCCCTCATCCCTACCGCACTTATCACCCAAGAAGAAACTTGGGCACATTCGAAGACTTTGGCTGCATTAGCTGAACCAGGAACTCTCAGGTTCTTTAAAGAGCCTGTCCTCAGCAAAGTCAATGGTCAGAGAAGCTGGAAATCACAGCCCCCAGACCACTAGAAGGGTCAAGAAAGTAGATGGTGGAGCTGGATTTTAGGGATAACAAGGAAGGAAATTTCTGATAGGTGGCCCAGGCTTGAATATTTCTAGTGCTAAAGAGCTCACCACTTCCTGGGGCACCTCATTCTGGTTCTAGATAGTTGATTGTTAGAAGTTTCCCCTTAATTTGACCCAAAATTCAGCTCCCTGTAACCTCCCTCTATTACTGTGAGTTCTGCTCTCTGCTCTTAAGTGGAACAAGTCAAGTGTCTCTTCCATATGACTTCCCTTTAGGTATTTGAAGACAGTGATCATTTCTCCTCCAAATCTTTCCTTTTTCAAGTTAACCATCCCCAGTTTAAACATCGAATGTTCATGTGGCCTAGTTTCTAGTCCTTTTCATTAATCTGCAGTCACCAACCCTTCTGTGCCTACTGTGATTCTGTTAAGATAGCTTTGCCTTCAGCTCCTGCTCTCTAAGCTCCCAGAGGACAAGGGATGTCTTTGTGTTGCCATTACTTAGCACCAATGCCTGGCACATGGTTGGTAGTTAATTGTTGAATTGGGAAATACAAGTGATATAAAAAAGATATCAAGAAAATCAACATACATAGACGTAGGCATACATAAACATACACATATATACATTTATTTCCACCTGTGTTCTGTTTCTCTGAGGGTGGATGGCATCTTGTAGAGATTTTTAAAATTATTTAATTAAAAAATGCTTGCTGATGTATTATCCTTGATGGAAGCATCCTGTGTAGCAGTTTCCCATGTTACCAAGATGTAACCATCGCTTGTACAACCATTGGTTGTAACCAGTAGAATTATAAGCTTCTTGAGGGCAAGGAATGTTTTATTCTTGTGTTTGTTTCCCCAGGGTCTAGTAAAATGCCTAGAACATAGAAGATTCTTAATAAATTCAATTAAACTGTTTACGGAAATTAAGGAAATTTCTTTTTTGGGAAGAGGGGGAGAAGGAAGGTTTTTAAGAACAAGATTATTAGCTCATCTTTCTGGGGTGGTTTGGGGATCAACCTTCCAAAATACAGTGAATTGGAACCAGGTGATGTTTCAAGATCCCTTCCAGTGCTAAGTTTTATCAGTTTGATGACAAAAGGTAACTAAATTATTAACCTTCCCTGGAGCACAAAGGCACTATTTAGTGTAATTTGGTTCATTTGGCATGGTGCATCCACTGCTACAAGATCGTGCTGCATTATGTCATAAATGAGCCCCTTCCTCAGAAATACCTTATGAGACCTACTATGGCACATCCCCTGGTCTTCCCAGTCAATCCTATCCCCTCATTGCGCCTTGTAAAATAGGTCTCTAAATCCATAGTCTTTTCCTTGTCTCCTGCCAAGCTTGGTGATGAGATTGTCCGGATCAATGGATACTCTATATCTTCCTGTACCCATGAGGAAATCATCAACCTCATCCGAACCAAGAAAACCGTGTCCATCAAAGTGAGGCGTGAGTACAGTCAATGCTGAAATTGGGGATGGAGGCAGCTTCTTAGCTATTGGGCAGTGAGGAGGTGGGGAGGGAAATTGGGAGGATGACTGTTTTTCTTACTCATATTTCTTCTCCTCCAGACATTGGCATGATCCCTGTGAAAAAGTAAGTGGAGAGTCAGTCTTCCTTTGTTCTGTCTTCTGCTCTCCTATCTCCGATCTGCCTCCAGCCTCCAGCCCCTACTCTCAGCTGACCAGGGATATTGATTCAACCCTTAGCTCTTGCATTTAGTGTGCCTTTAGTTTTTTGACCCTCTTCCATAGGAATTGTTGGGATTTTTTTTTCCGTTTTGAATTGGTTTGATAGCTACATAACCAGTTCCACCACCACCCCACTCCCTCAAAGATATCCCTTGGACAATGAGGTCTTCAGATGTGGGGCAAGACTGATCCCATGGCATCAGCAGCTGTCTAATCACCATACTTGTTCTCCCCCTCAGCTCTCCTGATGAGTCGCTCAAATGGCAGTTTGTGGACCAGTTTGTGGCAGAGTCAGGGGTAAGAAGTATGATGCCTCACCTTAGTACTGGGAATAAGGCATGGGTGTCCTAATATAGGTCATTCTTGAGCAGAGAGTGATTTGGCCTGAATTGGGCTCCTTTATACTTGTGAACTAGGGACTACATTTGTTGGAAATGAGCCCCAGGGACCAAGAGCTAGGTGAGGCTGGGGAAGATGTATTCCCTGTGCACACCAGCTTGAATAAGATGTTCCCACTATGGATGACCCTTTATCCAGACTGACATATATACAGCTTGACCCTTAAGCAAATTAATGTCCCTCTAGAGGTGATGAGTTTTTGAGTAGGCAATATAGCTCAGCCATAGGCTCAGAACAGAGTGGATAGATAGATGAATGGATGGATGGATGGATGGATGGATGGATGGATGGATGGATGGATAAGAAAGCATTTATTATTTTCTGTGGCTCAGAGAAGAGGTACAGGGACTCCTCCTAGCTTCCTGAATTGGCTCTGCTTTTCCTCTTTAAGGCTACATGCATGCACAGGTCCAGCATGACATATCTCATTTCTTTCTATTGTTACAGGGTGGAAGGGGTGGTCTGCCCTCTCTTGGGAGTCGAGAAAGGAGAGAGAAGAAAGTCTTCATCAGTCTGATTGGTTCTCGAGGCCTGGGATGCAGGTGAGTAGTGGTCACATGGATTATATTTTTAGGTGAGGATTCCATTTTATCACTCTGCGCCCCACACAACTCTCCTCTCTCATTAGCTCTTACTGTTTTGCCTAAACACCAAGATGAGCAATTCAAATCTATACAGAGCTCTCTATTAATAATATTAGCACATTTATGTAACTGTTCAGGCTTGTTAGGACTTTCCTTGCGCTGACCCCATAAAGTAGATAATGCAAGTATTATTTCATAACATATGAATAAACTGAGGCCAAGAAACGTGAAATATTTGCCAAAGGTCACACTGATAACTAAATTCAAGTCCAAGATGTGAAAGTAGTTCTTCCAGTTCCCAGCCCTGTGCCACATTCTAGTAACTGCTTTTCAAATAAAAAGGGTGGCAATGTGCACCCCTAGCCCCATCTGTTTCTTTCTCTCTCCCTTCTGTTTCTGTCTCTGTCTGTCTCTCTGTCTTTCTCTGTCTCTCTGTCTGTCTGTCCCTCTGTCTCTGTCTCTGTATCTCTCTCTTTGTTTGTGTTTCTGTCTCTCTCTTTCTCTTTCTCTCTCGGTCTCTCCATCTCTGTCTCTCTGTCTCTGTCTCTCTGTCTCTTTCTGTCTCTCTCTCTCACACACACATACATACACACAACCAGCTCTGTACAGAACACTATACTAAATACTAGGGCAGGGATACAGAAACATAAGAGACAATCTATGTGTTTAACACACATGGGAGTGGGCAGGCTAACAATCAGGAGATTATTAAGAAGTCAGCTGGTAATTGTCATTCCTGGGAATATTAAGAGATAAAACTGACAGGTGACTAAGGTATTGGGGTGGGGGGATAAGAATAGAGTGATATCTATAGGAGATAGAGGGATCAAGCCCTCAGCCTGCCCTTCTGATCTGTTTGTGTCAGCATTTCAAGTGGTCCCACCCAGAAGCCAGGTATCTTTATCAGCAATGTGAAGCCAGGCTCGCTGTCTGCAGAGGTTGGACTAGAGGTGAGTGAGTGTGCCCTACCTCCATCATCCACAGCCCTATTTTCTATAGTGAGGTCTAGCATCTGTATGACTGACTTCCATATAACTGGGAATATCTCCAAACCCCTTTCTGTAATAGCCTTTTCCAAGCTCAGTGGTGCACATATCTCCTTTTCTTCCCCCATTCCCTTAGACACCTTGGACAGTTGATTTTTTGCCCTTTTCCCAGTCACAGCCTGACCTCATGCAAGAATGTGAACATTTCAGTCACAAGTTTGGCAGGGACCAAATACTGCTACCTACCAAACAGGAAACGTCCTACTTGAGTTCTGAGAATCTTGACATGGACCCTGCCACCACCTGGTGGCAGCATATCTCAATTACAGGTTAGCTTGTTTTGAGTGATGCCAGGTACCTCTGGCACCTAAATACAGGAAAAGACTATAGCAAATGTCCCAAGGGGACAGAATCTTAAGTCAAATAACTGAATCTCTAATTGTAGAATTTCAAGCATGAATGAGTAATTGGTAGAGGTGTTCTGGAGGCCAACTCCACTTGTCCCTGGAATCAAGGAGGAACGGAAGCCCTAAGTCCTCAAGGGATCTTCTTCCTGACACTCGAAACACAAGGAGAAGAATTAGCCTTTATATTGTCACCACTGGAGCCCATTTCCTAAGCATCTGAAAAAAGATTTTAAAGTTTACAAATGACACAGGGTCAGAGGATTCAGAATTAATACAGTCCGTAGAGACCATCTTGTCCAACCCCCTCATTTTACAAATAAGGATACTCAGAGATTTACACTGAATTTACTCTGTCAAGATTTGAACCCAGATCCTAACTGTGAGTACAGCATGCTTTTCTTTACACCACTGACTCTCACAGTCATTATGTTTCATTACTTCTCAAGACAGGAGATCAGATTGTCGAAGTAAATGGCATTGACTTCACCAACATGGATCACAAAGAGGTGAGATACATCTGCCTGAGGAGCCTGTCCCTCTGAAGTTGTCTTCATATCTCTCTATTCCTTCTCTCTCCTTCTCTCGTTCCTTGTCTCTAGCAAGGAAAGCTGCTTTCCTAGATGTTAACTGACCATTCTTCTATCTTTACAGGCTGTAAATGTGCTAAAAAGCAGTCGAAGCCTGACCATCTCCATTGTAGCTGGAGCTGTAAGTCAAAAATGACCTAATGTTCCGTATCCTCTGCCCCTATCTGGAACTCCTCTTCCCTCAGGATGTCACCATTTGGAAATGGTCTGAATTGAAAGAGTTGTTCAGAGTATACTTCCTTGCAGGACTTACTTAAATTTTGGAAAGGATGATCTTCCCTTTGCACTCCTATCCCGCAGCTAAATGTAGTTCGCATTGAGAGGGTTCAATATTGTCCCCCACAATGACCAGTTGGAACTCTCAGTAATCCGGGATGAATGGAATCTCAGCTGACATGGGAAGAGAAGTCTCAGCGACAGCCAACATTTCTTAAGTACTTCCTAGATACTAGGCACCAGGGATAAAAAGTACACTGGGCCCCTGATCTCAAATAACTTATTGTTTAGTAGGAGGGAAGAGACGTGTGCACAAATATCTATAATCAAGTCAAGAAAAGATTAAAGGCATAACAGAGATCAAATTGGCCTGAGAGATTTGTAGTGGTGAGAGAGAGAATCACTTCTTTTTAAGGAAGATCAGGAAAGACTTTCTGTAAGAAGTGACACCCATGCCTGAAAGGTGATCACCAGATCGGAGATGTGAAGGGAGTCTTTCTGTAAGGGGTGACGTGCTGAGCTCAATGCACCAAGATGTGAGAGGTGCAGATCTTGATCAGGAAATACTGAATCTCCCAATTTAGCTGAAGCATTGGGTATGTGAAAAGAGTAAGAAAAAATGAGACTGAACAAGAGAATGGATGACCTTGAAAATCAGTATCAGGAATCTGTAATTTATTTAGTAGGCAATGAAAAGTCCCTGAAGGTGTTTGAGTAGGAAAATGGCATGGTCTTGTCCCATACACTTTGGCATTCTCCCATGATTCTGTGCTGGAACCTCTTTTCTTCTCTCCACTATTTCCCTTGGTGATTTTACTTATTCTCATGACTTCAATGATCACTTCTGTAAAACATAACATATATCTAGATCTTTACCTCTACCTTTCCCCAGACCTCTAGTCTGACTCTCCAATTGGATATATCAACATTCATTCATTCATTCATTCATTCATTCATTCATTCATCTGGAAGTCGTGCTAGTACCAAAAATTCAAACATATCCCGCACCTCATCATATTCACAAAACCTGCCCCTCCTCCTAACTTCATTCCTGCTAATGATACCACCATCTTTCTAGTCATACAGGCTTGGAATGTTAGTGTTACCTGTATCTTTTTCTTCTCCTTCATCCCCCATATCCAGTCATTTACCCAGTCCTATGAAATTACCTAGCACATAATTCCCCTCTCTTAAGCTTCAACCATAATCATCTTTATTAAATAAAGCTTCTTTTCTCACCTCAGTGGATGAAACTGTCCCCTACTTGATCTTCTGTCTCTAATTCATCCCTTGTACAAACCATCCTTCTCAACTTTGGCCAAAATATTCTCTTAATGCACTGCAGTGATCTACTTTCATTCAGTGGCTCTTCATTGCCCACCAAATAGGGTAAGATCCTGATCCTAGGGTTCAATCTCTCTCTACATTCTGGCTCACACCTACCTCTTCAGCTTTATCTCCTCCTATTTCCCTTCACAGATTATATGTTCTAGCCAAGCTTGGCTGTACTGTCTTTTCCTGCATTCTTGTCTTTCTTCCATCTCCACATCTTTGCTCATGAAATCCTACATGCCTCCATATCTTCTCTATTCTCAGTCATTTGAAGTCCTTCCCTTACCTCAAGACCTAATTCAGATGCTATCTCCTCCTTGAAGGAGATCTCCCCAACTCCCCCTTCCCCATCTAGGTAAAAAATAATCCCTCCCTTTTCATATATCTCATCACATTTGCCTAGCCACTTTTGTACTCCTCTCACTTACCCCTACATTCCCTATGTTTCCCATAAACCTTTAATTCCTTAGTGAACAGATTCTGCATCACAGCTATTTTTATATCCCTGACACCTAGTATGATAGGCATAAGCACAGTGGACAATTAGTAAATATTTGTTGAACGTGAATCAACCAACAAGCATTTATTAATCACCTACTCTATGATAGGCACTATGCTAGGTAATGAAGATACAAAGACAGAAATGAATAATCCTTACTTTCAAGAAGCTTACATTATAGCAGAAAGTCAGACTTGGTCATTTGTAAACTTTAGTGCTCAGAAGATGGCTAAAGTTCTGCCAGTATGTGAATGGATTGAATTGAAGGGACAGTGCCTAGAGGCAGAAAGCCCAGTTAGGAGACCTAAAATAGTCACAGCTAGAAGTAATGACATCATGAAGTAGGTGGTAGCAGTAGAGAGGAAAGGAGATGGATGTGAGCCAGTAGCAGGAGTTTAGAATCTGACTAAATAAAGGGTAGAAAATTTGAGGAGGAAGAGGAGTCAAATAAGACTTCATCATTTCAAGTCTGGGTAACTAGAAAGATGGCAACACATTGAGAGATGGGGAAGTTAGGAGGAGCAGGTTTTAAGAGAAAGGTGATGATGAATCAGGGACAAATAAAACTGGTGCCAACTCCATGGCCTGAAGGCTTAAATCCATCCTCATGTCCCTCCTGATGCCCTAGGTTTGAACCAATGATAAGATTCTGAAGTAGGGAAAAATGGGATAGCATGAATGTGATGGGAATTGGGAACCTGGGAGTACATCCTACCACAATCTGATCACCATGGAACAAATTTCTCCTTATCCTAAAAGGGTCGGGAACTCTTCATGACGGAGCGGGAGCGGCAGGCAGAAGTGAGGCAGCGGGAACTGGATCGGCAGGAGCTGATGCTACAGAAGCGTCTGGCAATGGAGTCCAACAAAATCCTCCAAGAGCAGCAGGAGAAAGAGAGACAGTGAGAACAGAGGGCCCAGGGAAAAGGACTGGGGCTAGGGCCTTTGCTACCTACTACTCCTGTCTTCTCTATCCACCCACCCCAGCCCCCTGCCCTTGCTAACAAATATTCAGAGTTAAGCAAAACAAATTCTCCATTGACACTGTCCAACAATATGTCTCATCCTGTGTATTTGGTCCATTGCCTCTGTCAGGAGGCCCAGCATTCCTCTTCATTAGTTGCCTAGAATCACATTTGATCATTGTGTTGATCAGCGTTCTTCCAAGATCGTTCATTTCTATAATGTTGTTGGTTGTCTTTTTTTCCCTAAAACCATCCCCTTCATCATTTCTTGGAGCACAATTGTGTTCTATCTCATTCATTTTCCCTCATTTATTCACTCATTCCCCAGCTGATTGACACCTTCTTTAAGTTTCTAGTTCTTTGCCACCACCAAAAGAGATATTATAAATTTTTTGTGCATATGAGATTTTTTTTCTTTGATCTCTTTGGTGTGTAAACCTAATAGTAATATTGCTGTGTTGGATGAAAAGGCATACACAGTCTAGTAACTTTTGGGGCATAGTTCCAAATTGCTTTCCAAAATGGCTAGACCAATTTACAGGTCCATCAACAGTGCATTGCTATGTCTGTTTTCCCGCAACCTCATCAAAATTTGCTATTTCCTTTTTTGTCAACTTTGCCAATCTGATTGGTATGAGATATAGCCTCAGAGGTGCTTTAATGTGCATTTCTTGAATTATTAGTAATTTGGAGCATTTTTTTCATGTGGTTATAGATAACTTGGATCTCTTCCCTTAAGAAGTAGGTGCCTGTTCAAATCCTTTGACTATTTAGAAATCAGCATTTTCAAGCATTTTTTAAAATTTACAACGACAAGCTGGAGTTATAATTTCTTTCCCCTCAGTTATTTGAATTTCTTTTCTATATTTACTTAAACCCCAGGTTAATGCACTATCCCATGCGAGTATAAAACCAATCAAAAGTGAATTTACCACATTCAATCAACTATCAATTAAGCACTTATTAAGCACCTACTATGTGCCAAGCACTGTGCAAAGCCCTAGAAATATGAAGAGAAAACAAAATATTTCCTCTCCCATCTTCCAGCTCTATTAGAAATTGAATCTGGAGGCATTAGCTTCCTATGGAGAAAGGAGTTGGTGATAAGGAATATCCAGGCGTTAACTGGTTAATGTTGGTTGGATTGTCAATGATCATGAGATGGTGGTCATCTAATCTATCTCTCTACCTTCAGGGAGCATAAGTAGCCCAGGACAGGCAGAGAAGAACGTCAGTTTTGAAAACACTCAGGAAGGAGATTTTAGCCTCCTTTAATGAACCTCTAGTCAAACTCCCAGGAATCTCTACTTACTGCAGCCCTGAGCTGATCTCTTTACTCCAAGGAATAGTCAGAAAGCTATTTCCTGTCTCCTTCTCCCACACCAGACCCATAAGAACCTCTCTTCCTTGGGTCCCAGGTGATGGGACCAAAGCCCACTCATTTTTAGCTGTGAAAATTCATTTACTTTTCTTATTTGGAATGTTGTCTACCTTCCATCAAACCCTGGATCCACCCAGAGGATCCTTAGAGGAAAATCTAGAGAGAGGAGAGCTTGCCACTCTTCTCATGTGAAAAATTAAATCAATATAAGATGTTCTAGAAATGCCAACCTAGAGTTGTTTTTCAGGAGGAAGAAGGAGATTGCTCAGAAGGCCGCAGAAGAGAACGAAAGGTATCGAAAGGAGATAGAGCAGTGAGTTCCTTTGGCTCTTTGTACATATGTATGTCTGTGTCCCTGTGTGAAGGAAGGCAAATAGCCTCAGTCAGGTGTCTGAGAAATAGGAATCTGGTTTGGAGGCATAGTTAGCCCTAAAGGTGCCTGGTTTCAGTTTGGAGTTAATGGTGCTCTCTGAAAGCCTCACATTTAAAGCTGATTTTCACTGAAACCCTCGCTTAATCAGTGTTATGTGGCATAACGATTTTGAGATAGATTTGTGGGATGTGAGTTCAAAATCTAGTTCTACCCTTTGCTACTGGGACAAGTCATTTACCCACTCTGCACCTCAGTTTCCTTATCTGTAAAATGAAAGAGTTTGACTGATGGCCTATGAGGTCCCTTCCAGCTTTATCCATCCCCTAGTAGAGAACCTGTTTGTTGAGTCTGTTTTGGAATGTGATTTGCCTACAGAGTTCCCATTGACTAGATAATGGACCAAGTGAAAAATATTTGCTTGGTTCAGAATCATCCCAGACTGGGAAAATTGAAAGCAGGATCTATTTATATGGAACATCCAATCATCCATTAGCCAAACATTTCCCTTGGTTCATGTTGGGTGGATTGTCAACAATCAAAAGAAATTTTATATGAGATTGTACCAAATGTTGGTTGGGGAGCAGCCAGACTTACCTGACACCCCGCAAAAAAAAACATTCAGGGGAAGCTGCTACTTCCTGTCCTCTCTGGGACAACTGAGACAGACCCTAATGGCTGACTCTAACTCTAGAGGCTGGAGGAAAACACCTAAGAGTTGCCCCTCTCAGAATGGAGAGGCAGGTATCTACTTACCAGGGCTAGACATACTGACTACCTCTGTCCTGACTGTCCTGAGGACTGTCCTGTGTGCTGGTCATCTGGTTATGGACAGAGGATCACAGTGGGCACTGGTATGGGGACTTAATTTAAGCACCACAACTCACCCAGGTCCCCTGTGTGCTCAAATCTGCCACTCACAAATAGAACTGGAAACTTGGCCCGTACTTACTTTGCATTGTCAAAGCATTTGTGTCTTATACTATCTCGACTATGTCCTAGTCTGATGGAGTTTCTGATCTGGGCATTGAGGAAAAGAGCAAGTGTCCTCAAGTTAGAATGAGGGATCCTAAGAAGCAAGCAATGATTTGTTTTACCTCTTTTTGGAGAGTCACAGACACACTAACCATCACCTTGATTGGGTAAAAGATCCTCCCACTCATCTTACTAACTTAGAAAAGTGCTAGTTCCTAGGGGCATTAAGTCTCAGATTTAAATTTAGAGACAGAAGAGTTAAAATTACTGCCCCTCCTCCCCCCAAAAATGTGCCACCTCTTAAGAGCAGCTTATGTGGTACTGTCACTTTACAATTCTTCCCAGATGTTGTATCTCATTACCACGTCTCCCTTCAGCAAGCCCAACTCCTTTGTGTTTAAACCCCATATCCCTCATTAGCATGTGTCCCAAATTCAGAGCTGGAAGATAGTTAACTCTTCCATTTCACAAATGGGGAAAGTGAAGCCCAGATAGGGGAAATGCCCAATGTCATACAACGGACACAGAATCCAAGCCTCTCTCAATTCCCAGTCCAATGCCCTTTCCACCACACCATGCTGTCCTAGCTGTCTATAAAAATCCAGTGCCAAGAATGTTTAGAAAAATGAAAAAGTATGGGTGCCCCAGTGAATTCAATTCAATTCAAGAGACTTTTATTCAAAGTACCCACACTGTGGCAGGTACTGGGTCTGCAAATACAAGAATGAAACAGCTCCTGCCCTCAAATAGCTTACATTCTACTGAGCAGATTCAATCTGTCTCCAGACTACCAGGACTACATGTTCCTGAGATATGCCTTCTTGAACAGAACATAACTTCTCTACCAGTAAAATGTGAGCTAGTTAGAATAGGATATGGAGCGCTAGGCACAAAGTCAGGAAGACCCAAGTCCAAATCCTACTTCAGACACACAGTACCTATGTGACCCTGGACAAGTCACTTAATTTCTCTCAGTCTTAGAAACTGTCAGAAAATCTCTGAGGGTGGCATGGTGCTGTGGAAAGGTCAGTGCTGTGGAGTCAAAGCACCTGGGTTCAAATTTGACCTTATCTAGAAAATGGAAATAATAATAGTACCTATTTCTCGAGGTTGTTGTGAGGATAAAATGAGACAATATTTGTAAAGTGCTTTGCAAACCTTAAAACTGTATAGAAATGTTAGTTTTTATTATTGTTAGGTATTGTTATCACTAGTTATTATATGTAGTTATATACTATTGTGTATGGTTTATGATTACATATTATTTACATATTATATATAGTTATAACATTTATTATAATATGTTAATTATTGGTGTTATTATTTGTAGCAGTAGTACCTATTTTTACATTTTCCTTTGCCCAGAATAGTTTCTAACTAATACTAACTAACTAATAATAGTATCTAACAGTGCCTAACATAGAAATTAGAGACAGAGACTGGAGTCTTGAATCCATTGCTGTGAGAGCTCCCAAATGAAGGAACTCCATCAACCAATGAAGGGGAGCACTTTATTTGAAACTTACAACCTTGGGGAAAACTAAAGGCTTGAGTAACTTGTCTAGGGTCACAGGATGTGTCAGTGGAAGAACTTGGACCCCAGGTCTTCTTACTCCATTGTTTACTCCATCCACTATTCCATTCTGCCTCTAATGGCACATAGTAGGTGCTTAATATATACTGGTTGAATTAGACTGGATCCCAGAAACCGTATGTCTAACCCTGATATGGTCAACTCATTCGTGATGGGGTTTTGGTCATAACAATTCCCAAAAGGCAGAGCCTGTTGACCATGCATAGATTGGCAGGAGATGAGAATGGCAGGCTCTCCGTTTTCCCAGGTCACTCAGGGTGATCTTGTTGGTCCTTTAGAATCACAGAAGATGAAGAAAGGTTCAAGAAGCAATGGGAAGAAGAATGGGGCACGAAAGGCCAGCTCCTGATGCCTAAGACCATCACTGCTGAGGTACACCCACCACCACGCAAGCCAAAATGTAGGTAACAAGGGAAGGTTGGGGAAGATGATGGGGAGGATGATGGGAAGGGAAGAGGAGAGTCATCTGGCTCATGCATTCCCGAGAAAGGCTTAAACGAATACCTGGGAACAGTGATGGTTTGATTTCGTTCACTCATTTCCTGGGACACCCAGAAATACTGTTCTCCAAGTTTCTTCTTCCAGGTACTAAAGCAAACCTAGTGTGTGTGTGGACAACACACCTAAAGCCTCTGATGTGTTCCAGGCAAGAATGGGGTCCTATGTACCTGCCATCCCACTTTTAATTCTCTTTCTTTTTACAAACCTACTCTAGGGTCATTTGCACCCTGGTAAACCGTATGGAGAACAGTGAGGTTGGTAGGGGGTGGTAACTGAAGGTAAAGATTCACAGTTCTCCCCTGCCTTCCTAAATGGCACCACAAGATTATGGACTTAAGAGCCCAGTGAGAAATCCTGGCTTCTTTAGTTAGTCATAGTGCCTCCTCTTGTGAAACTTCTGTCACGAGGCTAGGCGTGAACTAAGGAGCAGAACTTTAGAACTTAAGGAGGATCTGAGGATGCTGTATCTACTGCATATTTATATAGTATCTACTGTGTGCCAGCACTAAGTGTTTCACAAATAATATCTTATTTGATTTGTTGTAGACAACAAGTATACAAGGTAGGAGCTGTTATTATCTCTATTTTACAGTTGAGGAAACTGAGGCAAACAGAGATGGAATGACTTGCCTAAGAGTCATATAGCCAGAAAGTGTCTGAGGCCAGATTTGAACTCAGGTCTTCCTGACTCCAGGCCCAGGAGTCTCCATTGCACCGTTTAGCAGTCTAGAAAGAGCATTAGCAAAAATAAAAATAAAAATAAAAATTTTTTTTTAAAAAATTTAAAAAAAGAAAGAGCATTAGCCCTAGAGCCCTAGAATTCAAATCTGAACTCAGACAGCCTGTGTGACCTTAGGCAAGTCACTGCATCTCACAGGGCCTCAGTTTCCTCATCTGTAAAATGAGAGGGTTGAATCCGTGTCTTTAAGGTCCCTTCTACCTCTAGGTCTTTGATCTTAAGCTCTCTTGGGCTCATGTTCATCCATAGCACAGTTGTTTCATGATGGAGGAGGTGCCTACCATCTAGAAAAAATGTTTGTTCGTAAATGTCTGTCCAGCTTCCTATTCACATTTGGGTCTTCCCTCTGTGTCTGTCCTTAGCCCTCCAAAATTTGGCTTCAGCTCTCCCCCACTTCCTATAAACTGACCTCACCCCTATCTCCAGGGATTATCAGAACTACCCATATCCACCTCAGGCTAAAACTGGGATCCCCTCTCTCTGCAGTCATTCAGAAAAATCATACAATGGCATTTCTGGCTCAAAATGGACTTTTCAGTACTTTGGAAACTGGAAAGCAGGAAAGATAGTTTGGGAGCAAAATGCAACTTTGACTATTGTCAGTTTCGTAGAAATCATCCAAGACTGCTGGGTATGATTTCATTCTTATCCTGCAGCTGTGAATTATGTTATTTTTAGTTGGCATGGGAAAATCCCAGCCTTCTACAGACTCAGTGCCCTCCTCGGGGCCTTGTGTGAGCTTGGCCCCGGGAGCTTGGGTTATATGTCTCTAAGACATCTGCTGCCCACGTGATATGTTCAGTAAGGCTGTCCCCTGACCCTAAAGTATACCCCACCCCTTCAGGGTCAACTGTCTCCCAGATACACGGCCATGAGGACTGAGGAGGGCACTCATCCCCACTGTTGGGCTGTAGACCACCCATAGCATAGGTCCTCCTGATTATGGCTTTATCTCTGAAAGGCAAAAACTCTCTTCACAAGCCTTATGCTCAGTGGTGTTTGATATTAGTTGGGGATGTGGCCAGAGACAAGTTTCAGATGAATGGCTTGCTCTCAAGACCTAGAGCTAATTTACGTTTATGAGCAAAATGAGAGCTTTAATAGAGGAGAAATCGATTTTAATTGGTTCCCAGGAAGGTAATCCTAGGACAATTCAGTGCCTTCTTCTTAAAGACTGTCATGGCTCCTGTACAGACATGCTCTGCCAAGAATCAAATGAAAACCCATTCATTGGCCATTTGTTTGTTTAGATTTTTAACCAAATCAAGCTTTTCTGGGTAGAAAAAGGGAAAGCAAAGTGGTTTTATTTAATTGTCTTTCCTCAGGATAAATGTTTTCTGGGGCTGTTAACAAGGGTCTCAGCAGCTGCTTCCTGCAGATTGCTGATATGAGCTTAAGATACAAGGCCTGGCAATCCATCTCCAAGAACGTTACCCACTGAACTCCAGATTGACAATAACTCAGAAAAATGGAGTCACCCAATTGGGCCCACTCAGTTCATCCCTTTCTCCTTTCCAACACATTCTGATAAGGGTATAATATTCCCAGCCTTAATCAGTATCATTGACCTTGTGAGTGAGCATAATGTGTGTGAGTGTTTGTGTCTTTTGGGGAAAAACAAGGGCTGTAAGAGATCTCAAACCTCAGTGTCCTAGACAATAAGCATAGAATTTAAGCTCTTTGAGGAGAGCAACTGTTTATTTGGTTTCTAGTTGTTTCCTCTTCACCTAGTAAGGTACCCAGCACATAGTAGGTACTTGTTGAATGACTGACCAACTGAATGAATGAATGATGATGATAATTTTACTACTGTTTAGGAGCTAAGGATGTATATACCATTTTAAGGGCCAACAGCTGGAAAGGGGGTTTGTTCTCAGCTTCCCCCAAGGCTTTCACTGCTGCCTCTGCCAGACATCCAACTAACCCTTGTCTGACTCAGCAGGAACAAGGACATTTCTAGGGAAAGCTGAGTTCTAGCTTCCATCAGGAAGTTTTCCCTTCCTCCGGGAGACGGATGTTAGGAGAGACTGGGATCCCACCTCCTGCCTCCAGAGAGGTGACCATCCAAGCCATCTGAATTGTTTGATGTCTATACTCTTCCTGAACACCTCTCAGAAAGGAGACGCCCTCATTTAAGCATCAGTTTAAAATCTGATTGTTTGGTTACTAGTGTTGCTTTCCAATTATTCACCCCTCCTCATTCCCACTCCCAGTAGGCTCCCCTTCAATATTCTACCCCTTCCTGCAGCCCCCGAGGTTACTTATTTTCTACATGTAGGAAACAACTCAGAATGCCCCTTCTTGAAAGAGAAATCTTGGGGAAGGGAGATGAAAGAGGTTTGGAGATCTTGGGCAAGTCACCATAACTCCTCAAGACTGTCTCCTTACCTGTAAAATGAGGAGGCTGGACCAGTTGACCTCAAAGGTCTCTTTTAGCTCTAGGTTTGTGAATCAGTGTTAATTACAGCCACCATCTGCAGATCTCCTCCTATTCTAAAGTTCCCAAATTATGGCCCAGAGCCAAGATATTTCTCATGCATCTAGGGACCTTCATCCTCTGAAGGCTAGTAGAGCTAGTACCATTTTTTTTACAAGTAGGAAAATAATCTGTCAATGGTTTAAAAAAACAGCTTCCATGACCCTTCGTTGAATGAGCAGCCCAGCCTAGAACCAGAACCCTAGATTCTCAGCTCCAGCTCCCCCTTCCCTAATTCTAACTCCACTGTTCTTCTGGAAGCCTGTGCTTCTAATCTCGCCTTGGTGCCTGAAGTCGTTTTTCTTTCCTGCACCCTCCAGGCTGTCCTGAATTATCTCTAGGGGTCATTCTTCCTCACTTACTTCCTCCTCTGTTTCCCTAGTAGATGAAAAGGGAATGGAATCTCCGCCACATGCTGATGATGACCTGAACGGAGGGACCAAGAATCAGCGAGTGCAGGTTGGCAGTCCCTGCTTAGCTCCCCACCAGCCTGACGCTAACGCTTACTGCATCTTGCTTCCTCCTGACAGTCAGCTTGGACCCTGGGCCTCAGGGCAGGCAACATATACTGAGTGGTAATCCAGTTCAATGGTTGCCCAGTCTTGTAGGGGAGATACAGGCAGAGCAGATGATGTGGGCCCTGCCTGGAAGAAACTCAAAGTCCTTGGTGGATTTGTCATCCTACTTTCTATAACAAGGGACTTGGGTGCTCTGTCTTTTATAAACCTCCTTCTCTTGACAGCAGACAAAAACTCCACGGTCTTCAAACCACTTCAAGAAAGTGTCTTTGTACTCCATGCCCCAGCCCTTTTATTCCACCCTAGTTACAACTCTTGTGAGCAAAACATCAGCCAGGGACCATATGACCAATTTGTAAATGCTCCTTTATCCCTCAGATCTGACTGTAATCATTGTCCTGTCTTTAAATGTTGAAAATCACTGTAGGGGAAACTTAGGAACTTTGCCCTGTGTTATGTAGAACCCTGACTGTTCTCAATTGCATTCACTGACAGTGTGATGTAGAGCCATCTCTTGGATCAATGGCCTATCTGGTCAGGGAAGGAATTGTTTTTCTTTTAATCACTTTTTGTATTTGTTGGCTGGTTCTGGTTTAGGAGAAGAAACACAAATAATCTTCCAATATTTAGTCTTTGATCTCCTGGCACCTACATCTGATGCCAGCCAGAGACAACTGAGCAGGGCTTTGATCCCATGACAAAGAGCTCTTCAAGGGGTTACGCTGGGCCAGGCTTGCAAAGCAGATTATTTTTAGGTGAGTTCAAGGCCCATAGTGAGAGGCCATGTTTCTGCTTATGTGCTGACACCATGCCTGCTGTTCTTTGTGTTACACATGCCTCAAGTTCCCTTGAAAACGAATTTTCCCGAAGTCACCAATGGATGTGTTCTGACTACCCTGGACAGCATTTCTCTTACCGCCTTGTTCTTTGTTTTTAGCTTTTGGGTGGTTTTATCGGTATGAAGGCAAATTCCCGACCATCAGAAAGGTAGGGGAGGACCAAAGGCCAAGTTTGTTGTGGAGTTTGGGGCTCTCAAATTGTCTTTCTTTTCTCTCTCCTATAAATGGCAACATTCTGTGCGCCTACTTTGAACATTCTCCAGAACCCTCCTTCCTCTGAATGGTTTGGTGATGATGGCTGGGGATGTCACTGAGGCTGATAAGAGGTTCATATGTAACCATTAATAACTGGCATTGCAAAAGTGTGAATTATATTCATTAAATTAACGAGTGTTAATTATGTGGAGGTAGGTGGCATAGTGGAAAAAGTGCAGGATTCAATTCTGCCTTAGACACTTACTGGCTGTGTAACCTTGGACAAGGCACCTAGCTGCTTTAACCTCAGTTTCTTCATCTGTAAAATAATAGCGCTCCACAGAGTGATTTTGAGAGTCAATTAAATCAATATATCTAAAGGGCTTTACGAACCTCGAAGTGTTCTATGTCTCTTGACATCTTTATTGTTATTCTCCCTCTGTTTACCCCACTCTTTACCAGCCTTACATCCTGATAAGAACAGGGACCAGGGTGGCTTGTGGGACTCTGCATTTTTTCCTCAGTAGGGCAAGACTGTAAGCAGAGACCAGACTGGAGGCAGGTAAAGAGAAATAAAAACTAAGTGACAGGTTATCAGCTGTAGTGGGTTCAGATCTGTGACAATCGGCCAGTTTATGGAGACCCAGGGGATTTCTGTGCCCAAGCTGATGCCACTGGAGGCATCTAAGCCTCTAACCATTTGGGGATATCATATTGAGGGCCTACCCTAAAGCATCTCTCCTGTTATTAATTAAGCCCTTCAATTTTATATGCAAATATTATTACTCAGTATCTGACTTCTAAGATTCTATTGTCCTTTTTCTGTTCTAATTTCTCCTGACAGGTTAGGGTAATGTTTCTGCTAATATCAGTGACATTGAGTCAATGTAACTTGGTATCTGAAAATCATATTCCAGTGAAAATTAGGACATACTTCTCCAAGAAGGCTGCCATCCAGAAACAGAATCTCTGGTACCTTAGCGAACCTGAGCAAGTCACACAAAATCTCTTTCTCACCCTCCTCACTTCAATTTCCACATCTGCAGCTACACACAAATGTGTTATAGCCTATCCTAACATCTGTGAAAATTCACTGCCTTCCCCTTGGCCTTACATGACTATAAAGTTACTGCATTTTCAAATGTGTACACTAGAATTAAACCATCTAAGAGAACAGTGGCCACTTCAAAGTAGTCTCATTGGAGGCCATGCACATATTCCAGCTATGCTGACATTGTTCAAACTATTCTGGACTCTTTTGGAACTGCCACCAGGGCCCGCAGGACACTCTTTGAAATCTCCCTATTGGTAACAAATACTACTCCTTTTGGGGGTGGATTTGACTTTTGGAAATAGCCAAAAATCATTCAGAGCCAGCCAAGTCTGGTGACCCAAAATGGGATTGAGCAGTATAATATGTGGAGATATAAAGTTAAAACTCCCAATTACAACAGAAATGCTTTATGGTAGACACTCAAGAAAATGAAAAGGGCTGATCCAATTTGGGGTCTAAAACTAAGGCAATCTATAAAGTCATGTGAGTGGGAGGCAAATTCTGAGCCCCATACAAAAACTGAAGAGGGAGCCCTAGAAATGTCTACGTGTGACTCACTTGAGTGACGTTGTCCTTATGCAGGAAGGAGGAGGGACTAAGGCTGGATCAGACATCAGCTATCCCTTTATCTGTCCAGTTGTATATCCCTGGCCCAGAACCTGAGCAAGTGTGAGGAAGATATTCATTTGCAGAATTAGCCAAAATCTGTCACTGCAGCTATTCAAACACAGACTTCATGAGACTCTATCAGGGATACGATTATCAGGCAGGTGGTTGAAGTAGGTGAACTCTGGAGTCCCTTCCAACTGAGATTCTGTGATCTGCCACTGAATAGCCTCCTCATTGTGGTCCATCCTTCCATCTATACCTCTCCTATGAGCTGTTTCCGTCATACGTGTGCTGTGGAGTGATCCTGGATTGAGTCTGTCTTTCCTGTCCCCGTCAAACCCCTCCTCCTTCTGTAGGTAGCTTTACCCACCCTCAGACCCCCTGAGCGAAAATGCTAGAAGGCTAGAAAGTCTCCTATTACTGATGTCATTGGGATTTTTTACTTGCCCTTGATCCCTTATTAAAAATAAAAACATCAAACCTAACCTTTCTGGTAAAACAAACCCAGGAGCTCTCAGCTCTAACTTAGCCTCAGTGCTATTTTTTTTTCAAATTCTCATTCACTAATTCCAAATATCTGATGCTTCAAGTAGAAAAAAATTTTAAGTTTTTCTCTTGAACCTTGGAGAGATAAATTAAGTCCTCAATGCAGTTCTGTCATATTATGACTTTAGCCCATTCCAACCTTCTCTTACTGAGGTCAGAAGCTCCTCTTGATCAGAGTTTGCCAATTCTCCCAAATTTCCTGGGCATCTCCTGGCTTTATATGATAGGAAGGATACTACCTCAGATGTTTGCTAGATGTGCACCCTGGGCAAGTCTCTCAATGTCTCTCAGCTTCTTCATCTGCAAGATGAGATGAGGAATATTAGGTGATCTCCACAGTTCTTTCCAGCTATATATCTATGGTCTCCATGGTCTCTAACCTTTCTGACTCTGGGACGTGGAGTATTGTTCCTTCTGAGGGATCCTCTCCCAGAGTTATAATGTACATGGTACCTCTAGACCCTGCATCCCTACTGGTAGCCTTGGGGTTTGTACAAAAGGGAGGGAGCTGAGAGCCAGACCCTGAATGGATAGGAGAACCTGTGCTTGAGAGTTTGGCTTCTGTGTTTGTGGTGATGGCTGCCCTTTTGGAGTGGCTACCTCCCTCCCATATGCCAACTTGTGCTGGTGTAAAACCATCCTGCACCCTCCCAGAAAGGGAAAGATAAGAAGAAATCTAAGAATGACAGCCTGCAGGAGCTGAGGAAGCACAAGAAGGAAATTGAATTTGAGCAAAAGCTTTATAAGGAGAAAGAAGAGATGCTGGAAAAGGAAAAGCAACTGAAGATCAACCGGCTCGCCCAGGAGGTACATGTCTTACTTTCTAGTGCTGAGCTAGTCGCTACTAGAGGTTATATTTCTGCCCCTCCCCCAGGGCCTAGGTCTGAGGCTATCCCTCCTTGGAGTTAGTCTAGAATAGGGATGGGTAACCTTCAGCCTCAAGGCCACATGCAACCCTCTAGGTCCTCAAGTGCGGCCCTTGGACTGAATCCAAACTTCACAGAACAGTTAACTTTGGATTGAATTAAAGGGCCTCACTTGAGGACCTAGAGGGCCATATGTGGCCTCAGGGTTCTCTATCCCTGGTCTAGGATTTGTTCCCCTAAGCTGTTCCCAGAATATGTCTAGCTACTAGTCTTAGCACCTTTCCCTTCTGTTTAGAATATAGATCTAAGGTTATCTCACACCTGCTCAAGGTATAAGTCTGAGGTTAGCCCACCTCCCCCCAAGGTATACCAGAGCAGAGTTATATAGCAAGTAACCGTTTTCTAAATGAGATGAAGTAATCTTAACTCACTCCCCTGTCTACTGAAAATAATATCAGTTTGCTTCTTGCTAATAGTTCTGGGAACCAAAATGCCAAAGTAGTTAAAGAGCCCAGGATTGGAGTCAAGGGGACTGGGTTCAAACCCTGACTCTGCTGCTTACTTACTATGTGACCTTGGGTGTCTCTGGTCCTCAGTATCCTCATCTATAAAGTGCACAGCTTGTACCAGATGATCTCTAGAGTCCCTTTCAACTCTAAATCTGTGGTTCCATGGTCCTATGAGAGATCCTATGAGATCCAGAGATAGTTCTGGACAATCTTTATTCCCTGGAGGCCTTCTGACAAACTAGTTCTTTGTGACTTGAGGCTGCATATGGTTGGCAGAGTGGTATTTACGCTCTTTGTGTGGTGGTCCTGTGACCCAGGTGTCGGAGACTGAGAGAGAAGATCTAGAGGAATCGGAAAAGATTCAGTACTGGGTGGAAAGGCTTTGTCAGACCCGCTTAGAGCAGATCTCCTCTGCAGAGAACGAACTTTCAGAGGTAACAGACCATTCTGTTCTGTGTGCCAAGCTGGATACACCTTGCCCTCTGTGACTATACACTTAACTGTCCCAGTAGCTTCCCCTTCTCCTTCCTGGAGCTAGTGTCTTTAGCAGCAGTGTTGGAACTTTGCTCCCAGATCCATGGGAGCATCCCCTCTCCTGGCTACCCCTGGCCCCTTTCTCTCACCCAATCTCTGCAATGGAGCACATGGATCAATTCAAGCTAACACGGTAATGAGTGACAGATAATTGGGTTATCCCTCCCAAAGCTAATGGCATTTTCTATGGGGGTCATTGCCTTGCTCTATATGATGGTGGAATTTTAGGCACTGGCAGCAGACTGAGATGAAGGAAAGGCAATTAGAAGGGAGGACTTCCTAAAATTGATCTGATTATCATACATCAGCAGCTGAATGTCCTCTAAGTCCAGTTATAAAATCCTACGATGCTGGTCCATAGACTTAAGTCGGGCCAGCCCTTTTCTCATGAGAAACAGCTCTCCTGCCATTCTTCTGGAAGTCCAGAGGCTCACAGCCTCGGGCAAGCATCCTTTTGAAGGCTCAGATGAGTACAAGAAACCAAATTAAATTAGGTGCTAGACACCCAAAGCTCTCAAGGTCCTATATCAGCAATAGCTGGTTCTGTTATCCCAACTCTGCTAAGTTCCTTTCTTAGAAGCAAGCTACTCTCTCCTGCTGGTGAGTCTGTAGCCAGACTTTAAATGACTATTTGGAGATCCACCCCTTCCCCCAATATACACCCTAGTTTCTTAAGTAGTAGTTTTATTTCAGCTACCACTTAACCACAGTGGCTGTTCTGTCCAAGTTTCCCAGGAGCAGCAGAAGGTCTAGGGCCACTGAGGCACTGACAATGACTTGAAACATTGGTCCCATCGGTGCACAGTCTCTCCACCCTCACAGGATTGGTGCTGCCTCCATGGGGCTTATGGCAGTGGCCTATATCTCAATCATGACCCTGAAGAGCTGCAGGAAACAATACTCCCAGGGGTATGAGTAGATCCTTATTAACTGTGTCCATATCAGGGTGGACACAGAGCACTAGCAGGCAGAAAGTATTACACACCCACGCACACACACACACGCACGCGCACACACACACACACACAGACAATCCAGCCATTCATCCCCATTGCTTTTATAAATCATCCATAGTCTTGGAGCTGCTAGCAGACAGAGTACCAGGCTTGGCCACAAATCCCTTACTGGAGCCAGCTAATGCAATTTCCCACCTAGGATAGCCATGTGGTGTCACTCTGTAATCACTGGAATCTGGATCTGACCTCCACTCTCAGAAATATATGCTATGCTTGAGTTAATTTTGTGGACACTGTTCTGTAGAAGATGGCAAGGCCTACTGTGTGGCCCCCAGGAAGCTGGACACAGATACATTGATATTACAGCCAGATATCATCATCGGTTCTGGGCAGGGCAGGTCCCTGGTATATCTCCCTGTTAACCTGCACTTGGACTGAGAAAGCCCCTCCATGATTTTTCATTTCCCCAGATGACCACCAGTCCCCCGTCTTCTGTGACTCTTCTGGCCCCACCCCTGAGACGCTTCGCTGGTGGCCTGCACCTCCATACCACTGATCTTGATGACATTCCCCTGGACATGTTCTATTATCCTCCGAAGCGTCCAGCCCCTCTACCACCACCTTCTGCACTGCCAGTGATGCCCCACCCCCCAACCCCTAACCTACCTTCCAAGGTCTCAGCACCCCCTGTCATTGTACCAGCTGGCCAAGCATCCTCATCTTCCACTTGGGTACGTCGCCCACCACCCCCACTCCCTCCTCCTCCATCAGTTCCCACTCTGGACCTCAACTTATCCCGTTCACTCCCTTCTGCCTTGGAAGAGGCCTTAGTTAACCATGGTCTCCATTCTGGAGATTCAACTGAACCTGTGGAGGACTGGGAGCTAAAGAATTATAGCGGGAAGCCCGTGAGCTCCCCCCTCGCTGAACGGAGCTTCCCTCCAGCTCCAAAGGTACACGTTGCACTCAGCATGGCATGCCTAGGAGACTCTTTTGGCTTCTCTCCTTTAGAGTGCCTCTGAAAAGTCAAGAGAAGATACTGCCTTTTATTTTCTTAAAGCCCCCACAGTATTCATATGTTGCTGTGTGCATGTTGCATGTTTATAATATCTACTGAGTGTGATGGGCCAGTTCATCCTTGCAAGTTGTCATTCACTCCTGTCCCTGTGATTCTTCTTGGAAGGGGCAGGCTGGTTGTGAGCCACTAACTTTTAGCACTTAATTGCAAGGTCATATTAGCTAAGAGACAAAGCTTTTTGGCCAATGTCAGCTACTTGTCACAATCCTACAGATTGTAAATATGGGAAACCATTCCCTAGTAAAAATAAAACACATAAAAACAAGTCTTAAACCTTCAAAGGATATGGCTGTACTCCAGTGTTAATACTGGAATAACAGCTGGAAGTATATTCCCCAAAAGTTTCTGGTTAATTCCCAGCCTAAGAGAAAAGAGTTCAAAGGAAACTTTACTTATGTGACCTTGGGAAAGTCACTTACCTCTTGGGGATTCAGAGTGCCCATCTGTAAAATGAAGGAGTTGAATTAAGCCAGTGGTTCTTAACCTTTTGAAGCACCAGGATCCTCCATTAATGCCAAATTCCACAAACCCCTCTCATTGTATTATTAGCATCTGGGAAAATACATCATGACAAAAATCTCAATTCACAGATGACTTGTAATTATTCAGTAGACTGGGAATTATTAACCTTCTTTGTTTCTTAGATTCTACTTGTAGTTTATGGACCCTTTCTTACAATAATAAAATAAAATACATAAGATTACAAAGAAAATAAGTTAAACGGAAATATAGCTATCAAAATATATTTTTTAAAAGTTTGTGGACCCCAGATTCAGAATCCCTGCGATAAACTTGTACATTGGGAACAATTGGACTAGACTAGTTGAGTCAAACTCAGATAGAAAGAGATCCCTAGGGACTCTCATCTTATTATCCATGTTGTTTTGCATTTTCATTTATTTTATTACACATTTCCCAATTACATTTCAGTCTGATTCAACCCCATTGGCCAGTGAGTTTGACATCTCTGGACTAAAGGCTAACTGAAGTCCTTTCCAGCTCTGATATCCAGTAATTTTGAAATTTTCAAAATGAATACAACAAATTTTTTCAGTCTTGGGGGGAATAAGACATAGTCAATCTGATTGTTTTAATCCTTCCTGAACCACTTGTTCAGGAAGTCAGATCCCTAGGGAAAAGACAGATCTTTTAATTCATCCTAGAAGAAATAAAAGGGTTCTATGAAGTGCTCCCTCTGGCCACATATCAGACCTGCCCTTACCTGCTAAGGGAGGGGCATTCTTTTAGAGGTGTGTAGCAGCAACTTGTGGGAAGTTTCTAATTGACCCCTCCCTGCATGAATTAGGGATCCTGCATGATTTAGATGAAAAAGATGATGATAATGGTGATGATGATGATGATAAGTGATGGCTAGAGGGAAGGATAAGGGCTTGCGGGTGCACCATGTGGAGGCAAGTAAGAGGCAGTTAAGACAACACTGCTCTCAAGCAAATAGCTCTAGATCTCCTCTGCACAGCTCCCATGCTGATAAGTAAGGATGTGAGTCTAGAAGTTGCAGCCCTGGACTCTATACCCAAAGCAAGGCCAGGTGGCCAGGTGAAATTTGCTAGGAGAGGGGATGAGAGTGTGGTATGGAGGGACAGACACCCTCCCCACACTTTGAGGGTGTCCTCATACTTAACAAGCTGTCAAAACAAGCAGGAGACTTGCCCCCATCTGAGACAGCAGCACCAGCAGCAATGTCAATGTTCCTATGGCAAGAGAGAATCAAAGTCCCTAGGAGGGTCTGTGCAGTCAAGTTGGATATATAGAAAGTCAAAAACTTGAGACCTGAAAGGGAAGTTGGGTTTGACCTTAGAAATCACACAGTTCAATCCTCATTTTACTGATGAGGAAACTGAGGCCCAGAGCACTGAGGTCACTTTACTAAGGTCACATGGGCAGAAAGGGCAGAGCTGGGATTCTGACACAGGTCCTGTAGCCCCAAATTGAGTTCACTCTACTATGATGACTGCGGAGTCAGGAGACTTGGGTTCCATCCTGGTTCTCCCACTAGTTTATATGACCTTGAGAGAATCCTCTCCGTTTTCCATGCCTCAGTTTCCCCTACTGTCAAATGAGGAGGTTGGACTAGATTCATTGCTTCATTCAGCAAGCATGTACAGAGTGAAAGTTTCTCTAATCCACTGAGTCAAGTAGCCTTTTCAAATAGCTTTCAAAGATGAAAGACTTTCTTGATTCTAAGTCCTCAAGCATTAAAATCAATGGAGTTGCCAGGGATAGAACCCAGGACCTCCTATGTGCCAAACACAATGTAAGATGCTTGTCATAGAGGATAGAGAGCTAGTCTTTGAAGTCAGAGTGACCTGGGTTCAAGTCCCCACCGCTGACACATACTGGCTGTATCACCTTGGGCAAGTCACTTAACTTCCCAGTGTCCTAGGCCACTCTCTACAGTTACAAATTGCCCAACAGTTGCTAATCTGCATTGGCAAAAGGAATTTCCTCACCTGCAGTACTGATGAAGTCACAGGTCACAAAAAAAGAAAAGAAAAGAAAGGTGTCCAAAGTGCCATACTGAGCAAATGAGATGCAAAGACAAAAATGAAACAATTCCTGTCCTCGGGCAGTCAACATGACTTCTGTATTAGGGATTTCATATTCTAACATTTTCAACAAATCTCACTGGACAAGACTTCAAGTTCCCAAAGAAATGTGTCCAAGTGATAGGAAGCCCTCCTTCCAAAGGCCTTGACTTTGGAGATTCTCATCAGGACACAGAGAAGCTTAAAGAACTTCTGGTATTGGAATCTGAAAGGCTGATAAACAGTCTCACTGTTTTAGTAACTGGAAATGAAATGGAGGGTGGAGATTTTTATATACATTAAGAGCAATGGATGATCCAAGAGTTAGGCGGCATACGTATCTTCACTTTGGCCAAGAGCAAAATCGTCTGCTGAGCCTTATGACCCCCTAGATATAGCCACTATGCCTTCAGGCTCATGGTGCTGTGAATGGGCAATGGGTGCCCCTTGGCAGAGCTATTGCCACCTGGACAGTCTGCCCAATCTTTAATGCCTACCATTAGGCATTTTTGTCAAAACCTGACCTTATAACCTGTCTGTGACTGGCATCTCTCACAGGGTGGTTTCCTCCATCCATAGCCCTTAACTGCCCCAGGAATGTTGTTTTATGCATTATGCTTCCCCAGACCTTCTAGGTCCCATATTCAAACAAGCAGGGACCATATTAGTGAAGTCTTGCAATGGTTCTCTGAGTAGATGGGGCCAGAAATGCCCAGTGAAGTCTTTTTAGGAACAACCCCATTTTCTCTCCCTTTATATTCTCACCCCGGGAGCAAAAAACCCATTTATGGATCAGTCTTCTAGTTTTATTACTGTCCATGTGACAGTGGACAAGTCACTTCAACATTCTGGGCCTTGATATCTTCATGAAAACAACAGGAGAGAGCAGCACTTGAGTACCACTAAAGGGAAGTATTGACATTGTGGAAATAGTACTAGACCTAAAGTCAGAAGATCTGAGTTCAAATTCTCCCTCTGACATTATGTGATTCTGAGTCTCAGTTTCCTCACCTATAAAATGGGAATGATAATGCTTGCGGTATCTAACTCCCAGGAATGGCATAAGGGAAAGCACTCTGTAAACTATAAAGTACTAAGACAATACAATAGAGTGACCAGTGCCCTAGATTCAGAGTGGGAAGACCTGAATCCAAATTCTGGCTCTGCCATTGATAACTCCTGTGATCTTGGGGAGGTCACATCAGCAATGGACTTCGAAATCAGGAAAAATTGGGTTCAAATCCTGCCTAAAATATTTACCTGCTATATCATCCTGGACAAATCATTTCTTTGTGCATCAGTTTCCACATCTTTAAAATGAAAGGCTTGGACTCGATAGTCTCTAAGATTTTGTCCAGCTCTAAAGCTATGGGACCTCAGTTCCCTTGTTTGAAAAGTGTGGGGAGGTAAACTATATGCCAGTGATTAATAATTAATAATAGTATAAGTATAATGTACTTATTAATAATAAATTAATGACACTTATAAGTATAATATACTTATTAATAATATTGCATTTGCTAATGTTCCTTCTGGCTTTAAATATGTCAATCCTAAGTACCAGTAAGAGTAATAACTTTCTCAGGAAAGGAGCCCTCCAGAGAAGGGGTTGTTCTGGCCCCAGTGGAGTGGAGGGCCCTTGAAAGATACCCTCTTCAAGGATAGGGTCAGACTGGAGCTCAGAAGAGAACAGTCAACCACTGAAATGTTCCAGTCTATGGCATTCAGCTCTGAAGATCCAGTAGCTTTGAGCTCCAATCCAAGAGGTGCTGAATGTGACCTCTTTGAGGTCACCTTTGTACCTCTCTCTGTGCTATAAAAGTCCAGCCTCCAAGGGTTAGCAGGAGCAGTGACCTGAACTAGCTCTGTGGGTATGCATGGACATAGCAAAGATGCCATCAGTGCTGTGAATGGGCCAGGCTGCCCTTGCGGCCACCAAATGAGACTCTCTCTTGAATTGACCCCTCCTAGCCACTTTGTCCGAGTCCGATGCCCCCGCGAGGCCCTGGTGTGTCCACTATCTCCAAACCCGTCATGATTCCTTATGACTTCAACTTCGTCGGCAGGCCAGTGGTCAGATCCGAGGTTTTGGTAAGCCCCTTCAGTTCCCTGTGTGGGCTACACCCTCTGATCCATGTCCTAAGATGCAGGCCACTGTCCTGCAGATGAAAAGAAGGCTCTGTTATTGTGGTGGGGATGTTACAACCTAATTCTAGGGCAAATCAGCCAATATGACCTACCATGCTCACTTGCCAGGAGCCATTATTTCCAAGTCCTGTGTGTGAGGACGTGTTGGTTTGACAAGACCCAGTGTTTGAAGATCAGTCCACTAAGCTTCCCATTAGAACAGTCTCCTCTGTTAGCAATTCTAAATGTCAGAATCCTGACCTTGAAAGGGAAATGCTTAAGGAATCCATGATTTTGTTGGGGTGAGTCCCTCCACTGATACAGGTCATGACTTCTCCACTTGAGTTTGATGATTTTCATGAGCTGCCATAGCCAAACAAAACAAAACAAAACCCAAAAACCTAAAATCCAACAAAAATAACCCTCATCACCAAGTAGCCAACCCTTTGATGATGGCTTCTCTGAAATTATCTAGGTTGGTGCTTGGATAGTAGACACTTGATCAACCCACAATCAAAGCCTTTTTCATCTTGTTGCCGTTCACTAGAGGCTGTCTTCTGCTGGCATAGACATCAAGAACCTTGGCACATCTCCACACCTTAAAAAGGCATCACCTTAGATTTTTGTGACAGCCAGAGAAATGCTTGAAGCAAATTTACTTCCTTTGTTTGATTTAACTTCACCAGTGCTGGGGGTCCTGTGAAGAGAGCAGGGAGTATTTTGCTTTTGTCTTTGTATCTCCGGTGCCCAGCACCATGCCTGGCCCATAGTAAAATCTTAGTAAATGCTTGTTGAATGATGAAAGACTAGATGTAGGTAAGAAAGGACAGATGTGCCTTGGGGCCCCTCACCCCACACCATCAGTGGCGGCCAGGGAATTGGGGTACCACTCACAGCAGCTCTTACACTCATATACCCCCAGTCATAAATGGTTGTCCTACAGATAGAATCACCCTATCCATATGTATCACGTATCTAAAGTCTTCCAGCACTGTGTATCATGTTATCGGCTGGGTACTTACCCACTCAATTTAACAGGATCAGTGAGAGCATTTTCTATTTAACTTCCCAAGAAACCCTACCCAAATGTCAGGAAAAGTTATGTATCATCACTTAGATTATTTTTGGTTTTAATTGTTGTATCAGTTTCCAGAGGAGAAAAGTTCACTCAGTATATAAAAGCTTTTTTTTTAAGCATAGGCCTCATGTTTGGCAATTAATTCAGTGACATCTCCTTCTCTCACTTGTATAATTTTGGGCAGCTTTTGTGGATTAACATGTATCAGAACCTGGAGGAAGTCAGCATAACCACAAAAGAAATCAGGCTTTGATCAAAATAAGAAAATTGCCATTAGAAGTGGTGCTACCCTTGGCCGAGGACCCAGGGACCTCAGCTGTGGCTGTTGGGAGGAGGGGCTTTCTCTGAGCTGGGCCACACCCAGAAGGGTTGGAGAGTGGGTATCTGACACCAGGGGGCAGACAGGTCTTTATTTACACACATAAACATGGACTGGGCCAAGTGGTTAACATCCAATCTGGAAATGTTCTTTTCTTTGGCAGCCACAGGAGATGCTGAAGAGGATGGTGGTTTACCAGTCACCGTTCAGAAAAGTAAAAAAGCTCTACATTTTCCTCTTTTTCCCCGAGTGCTGCTTCTGTCCAGATGGGATAGTCCTGAGCTATGCTAAATGCCCATCAGTAGGGACCCCTGGGATTCCCATGTAGTCATGGTCTAGCAGCCAAGGAGTATTGCAACCTCTTGGCACAGGCTAGAGACCCCAATGCCCATTTGCTTGGGAATTGTTGGAAGACTCAAAGCTATAAACAACATGGGGGCAGGGAGATGATGTACTATATAGGAATGGTGGGAGAGGGGGAGAAAATTGGCCTGCTGCTTCTGTCAAATAGAAGGAAGACTGATAGAAACCCAAGGATTCCATGATTCTAGTTCAACCTGTATCTGAATAGGAATTCCTTCTATGATACCCCTAAATGCCCCAATGTCCACTTGAGAAACTCACTACCTGGTGAGGAAGCCTAATCTGTCTTTGAAATGGTCTAATGATTCAGAAATGCTTCCTTCATCTGAGCTCAAATCTGCCTCCAGGCACTTTTCACTCTTACTGTCCTCTGGAGTCAAGTCTAACAAGGCTCATCACTGTTCCATATGACAGGCCATCGAGTACTTGAAAATTATGACCTTCCCCTAAATCTTCTTTCTACACTAAACAGCTTCAGTTCCTTCAAATGAATTCATTTTTTCCTGGTTTCTAGTTTCCTAGCTATCCTACATGCTACTTCTGGAAGCTATCCAATTTGTCATTCATTCCTAAAATCCTCGGACAACTGAATACAATTTCCTAGATAAGGTCTGACAACAAGGCCTTCACCTCCTTTGTTCTGGACACTGTCTCTGGATAGGGAGGATGAGACTTCAGCTAGGACATGTGTGGCATACCCCACTTGCTTGGCAATCAGTTCAATGCATCTGAATATTACATTAGTTTGTGGGAGGGAGGGAGTTGCTATGTCTCAGTATTGACTCTTACTGACCTTGCACTCCACCAGAATCCCCAGATCTTTTTCACAAGAATTGTAACCTTGTGCTGTGGATTTTTCTAACCAAACTGTAGAGCTTTACATTTATCTAAAATATTTCTCCCTGGGAGATAGTTAGATTAGGTTGTTTCTTTCCTCAGTGAGCTCTTGCAAAGAAACATCATTCCTTGCTGTGACTGAAGGAAGGTTAGGATTTTGTTGTTGGGTGATCATCAGCCTTCCCTCGTACACTTTGAGCCCAGTTTTTTGGTGTACATGTGTGATCCAGCTCTGACCTTGATGCTCAGAGACCTGTAATTCCTCTCAGAATCAGGACCTGATGTCCATTCTCTTGAAACCAAAAAGATCAGTCTTGGAGCCACAACTTTCCCTCTTGGCCATAGAGTAAGGCAGGAGGAAATGAGTTGTTTAAAAGAGGGCCATGGAAAAAGATGGGTAATATGCAGAAAAGAAACTCTGAAGCCAAGTAAATACACAAAACAAAATCATCCAATCAATTATTGGTTGACTACTATGTGAAGGAGATAATTGGAGTGTTGTGAATGGACTGCCCTTGTAGCCATCCAGGACTAACTCAACCTCTGTCATCAAACTGACCAAAAAGATGAATAAATGTTGATTGAATAGAATGTCTGACCTCATCTGCCAAATGAGCATCTCTTTTTGGAGGGAAAGGCATGCCTCCCAGGAATTCTCTGTATCCGTCTGAAAAACTTTCTCTTAGAGACTGAGAACATATGTGTGTATGTACGTTCACATATCCACACACTAAAACTGGGTTCCCCATCAGTCTGTGTGGTCACAGACTCAATTCAGGAAGGTTTTGTTGATCCCTAGAAAATAGGACAGTTCTTTCCTTGCATTGAATTATGGGAAAGAATAGAGGCATTCCCTTCCCCTTTCCCTCCACTCTCTGATCATAGAATGCCAGAGGCCTTAGAGACCATCTGCTTTAAGATTATCACTTTACAAATAGATTTACACGGTCAGTAGCAGAGCCAAGAGAAGAATTCAGGTCTCCAGACTTCCAGTCCAGGGCCATACCTCTCTGCTGCCAAATCTGACATTTTCATCCAGATTTACAGATGATTCCATGGGTCAATACTTTCTCAGTTTTTCACCTGGATGTCTATGTTTGTGCATCAACTCTTCCTCTGGCCTCATTTATTTCTAAACCCAGGCACCTATTGCCTGTTTGGTCACCAGTCATAATTGCCAGTACCCAATAATTCCTCCCCATAGGCTCTTTAAGTCTTCTGCTGGGGTGTTTATTCATTCCTTCTTTATCCTACCTCCCTTCAGATCAGCCTCAACTCCTCCCAAAGTCCTCAACAGTGAAAGGTTTCATTCCATTAAGAAATGGGCTAGACCCAATTTCTCTCTTCTCTATTTTTTGTATAGGAGGAATGGATTTGGACTTGTGTGTGTATGTGTTTTCATTGATGTTTATAATTTATTTTCCCTCAAAGGCTTCAGACATATTTTCTACAATGCCACTTTGCCATCCAATGGCAAATACCCCAGGAAACTAGACTTTTCTCCCAGATTAGAACATAAAAATAGAGAGGAGATAGTATGATCTCCTTCTCTTATGTACTTCTCTCACTCACACCATTCTAGATTCTTCACCATGATCTCATCTGAAATCAGCCAGATTAGGACCACTGGAAACATCCAACAGACTGGCAGAAATCAAAACAAATAAGGCTTTGAACCAATAAGAAATTTTTCTATTTAGTAATTACAGATGGTCCATCTTTGTCTCACACTGAGCCATGTGTGCTATTCATCTGTTGCCTCCTCAGTACATGACCAGACCCCTCCTATTCTGGTAATTCATGCCTCTGATGATACTTTCCATCCCACTCTCTTCTACAAGCATCATTGGTAACATGCTGCCACCTGGTTTGAATTACTTGCAATTTATATTAAGTGACATTTTGTACTAGTCTCTGGTGTGGGTGTTTCCTCCAACAGTGCAAATCACCACTCAAGTTGGTCTATCTTGTACCATCTCATCCATGTCTTCCCATAAGTTTATTATCTCATCTTTACATACCCTTGGGGTGGGGAGTGGAGGAGGAACATGTTCTTCAAGATTCTGTTTTTGACTGGCTTCTCTACCCTTTATATCCTCCCTTGTGAGCTTATCTGCTCCCAGGGCTTCCACTATTACCTCTATGCAAACATATAAGAGCCTAGCCCCAGAGCTTCAAGAAATCTCAGAGGCCACCTCCCTCACTTTATGGAGGAAGAAGCTAAAGTTCAGGGAGGCTGTGACTTGTCCAAAGTTACAGAGGTAGTTACATGGAAAAGCCAGAGTTTGAATCCAGGTCCTCTGATTCCAGAGGTCTTCTTTCTACTGGGGTACCATGCTGATGCAATTGACTCCCAAGTCTATGGTTCTTTTGGACTTTCTCCAAGTTCTAGACTTACATCTCTAGTTGTCTGTAGAACATCCCCAACTGATAACCCATGGGCACCTAAAACTCAACACTCAATTTGATTCAATAAGCATTTATTTTTAAAGAGAAATTGTATGAATATATTTTGGTTTTACATCATCTACATTTCTTGCTGCATCTCTCCCTTCTGCCTCTTAGCAGAGAGCCATCCCTTGTAATAAAAGCGAAAGAAGTTCAGGAAAATTAATCAATGTATCTAAAAAGTCTGAGATTGTATGCAGCTTTCCAGACCTGTACCCCCCCCCCCCAGTTCTGTAAAGAAGGTTCTCAGGGAGCTACAGTCTGTTAGATAGACAGATGGTTACAAAAGGATCCAATAGTCCACACCGTCCCTATAATAAAGGCCTTAAACTGTTAACTTTCTCTAGAAACTTGTGTTCCCATGACTCTCTGAGAAGTATGAAGGCTGAAAAACCTTCAAAAATCAAAGGAATGTATCTCTTAGTTGTGGGATTTGAGTTATTATGACAGACTTTGGAGAAAGCTTCCTTAGGCAAGATGGTTTGCCTAAACTATTAAGCACCTATTGTGCGCCAGAACCTATAGCCAAAACAATTTCTCCTCTTTCCCCCCAAAAATCTGTTTTTCCTTCTTATACCACTCTACCAGGAATACCGCCATTCACCCTGTTCCCTCTATTTGAAACTTTTGTGTTATTTTTAACTCTTTCCTCTCCCTCACCTCTTGAATCCAATTAGTTGCCAGGTCCTGTCCATTTGGATACCTTCCTCACATCCCCCAATCTTCCATAGCACTGTGTACCTTTCTAATGTAGTGCACCATGTATGTGATTCATTTGTTGTCTCCTCGATGGACTGAACCCCTCCTCTTCTGATAATTCATGCCTCAAATGATGCCTTCCATCCCACTCTTTTCTGTAAGCATCGTTGGTAACATGCTACCATCTTCTTTGGATTACTTGCAATTTACATTAAGTGACATTTTATACTCTGATAGTCTCTGACGTGGGTACGTCCTCCAACAATGTTTCCTCACTACCCATCCACATTGGCCTATCTTATAAAATTCTTATCCATGTCTTCCCATAAATTCAACCCCAGGAGACCAACCAATGTCTGCGGAGGTGGGGTGGTAGGGATTTCAGGTTTTCTTGGTGTCACTAAGATAACAATGAAGTCCACATTCTATTCATCAGTTATCCATCACTCGTGCCAAGTGGAGAGCTCATCTTTCTTCAGTCATGCATTTCATATAATTCATAATCCCCTAAAATACACTTATGCCTTTATATTACATTTACCTGTGTACACATAATATTTATCCTAGTTGTCCTTCATTCTTGAGGAGGATAAAATCCTATTTATTCTGTTCCCTCCTTAGACTAAGCTCCATGAGAAGAGGGATATCCACTTGTCAAAATTCCACGTCTTCTGCTCCAGGCAAACTGCTCATAACAAATGTTTGTTCAACTTAATTCAATTGAACTATTCTCAGGCTGCATCCCTCCTTCTTTTTTCTTAGCCCAGAGAGCATTCCCCCAGGGATCTGTCCCTAGGAAGTTTTTTTTCCATGAATTGGTTCTATTTATCAGAAAACATCTTACAAAAACTTCTAACCACTAGGATGTCTAACCATTTATTCATTCAACAGGCATTTGCTGAGTGGCTATCATGTCCACAGCCCGGTAGGGAATCCAGAGTTTTGTGAATAACACAGAGTACCTCCCTTGGAGGAACTACAGTCTCAAAGGTGGAGAGATGACTGTAATAGGAACTAGTAGTCCTTCCTACCCTGATAATAGGAGCTAGTAGAGCTTACTACCCTATGATCGACCTTAAAGTGTTATCCTTTCTTAGTAACCTCAGTTCTGTGCTCAGGACTCTCCATTATTGAAAAGCCTTCTAGAACCAAAAGGAATGAGTCTCTAATACTGGGATTTAAGTTTGTGTGATGCACTATAGGGAAAGTATCTTTGAGCAAGAGGGTCTTCCTAGTATCCTTTTCATCAGAGTTGTTCAACACAAGGCTCTAAGACTGCTTAAGACTGACAACACTCTCCAGTGAGACCAGAACCAGATTAAAATGCATTTGGAAAATATTTTTTAAAATAGAAATAAAACCTAGATAACATTACATTTTAAAAACTAAGTCAATATGCAGCCAAATTTCCTCATGTATGGATGAGGGCCACCTTTTCTATTTGAGTCTGGCATTGTTGCTTTAAATCATTTTTCTCATTTGGGATACGCCATTTTCTTGGCCCACCTCTTCTTCCCCAATTCTTAGGTTGGGACTGCTCTGCCTGTAGGGGGATAAAACTTCCTCCCCCAAAGGTCCAGGCCTCTCTGTTTTGTGCTTGATTCTGCCTCCCTCCTTCCCCCCTCCATGCAACATGCATGCTTTTCTCACTCTCGTTCCATTACTGAGTTTGCTTCACTATACTTGGAGCTTGGTCTGCTCTGAATTCCATTCCCTGTGAGAAATTATATGCTCCCTAAATTCTCCTCTTTGTCTCCAGGACTTCAGGAAATATGAGGAAGACTTTAACCCTTATTCCATGGTAAGAAACAGATACCCTTGGCATCCCTGAGGGGTTGGAGGGAGGGAGAGGGAGAGATGAGTAAGAAGGGTCAGCCCAGGTTTGAGGTGATCCACAAGGGCTGCTGAAATTGAGCCAGATTGTACCCTGGAAAGACCAGGTAGGAATGTGAAGGTAAGGTCTGTATTATCTGTCTGCCAGAAAGAGCCCTGAACCTTGAAAGCACTCATATCCCTTCCCCAATACTCACAGTCCATTTGGTGTGGGGGGATGCAAGGTCTGTAAGCTGAATTATCTTATATATGTAACTGCCTGGGAAGGGCTCAAAGAAGTTTGTAATGCCCTTGATATGATCCTGGAGTAAGGATCCAGGATCATGACTGGAGTAAGTTGGAAGTGGGTGGTATGTAGGCATGAATCTTTGAGAGGTTTGTGGCTTCTTATTCAAGAAACCCCATATCTCCTTACCTGGAAATTTCTCTTCCACATCCAATTTTTCCATTAATATTCAAAGGTCTCATACTGTCTCTCTTTCCAGTTCCTCCCAGAGCAGATCGTGGGGAAAGATGTCCGACTTCTACGAATTAAAAAGGTAATACAGCTACTAGGGGTAGGGGTCTTCTCCTCCACGTCCAAAGGCAACCACATTGCGGCTACCATGCTGCCCCTGAAGCAGAGAGAAATCTATCCTTCTCTTGCCCAGTTCAGCCATACTTGTCTTATAAAACGAAAACATGAGCGATCTCCTGGTCTGTCCCCCTCTATGCCTGCAGACAAATCCCCCCACTCTGTCACCCAAGTAAGGTCATGCCCAATGATGTTACCCTTGGAAGGACAGCTCAAGTGTGTTTCCTCAAGTGTCTCCTAACATGCTTTGTGATGTCGTGAAGATCTTTCTTTTCCTAATCCTTGGGCCATCCAACTATCCCCATTATTATGGGGCAGTATTGAACTGGAGCTCCATTGTATTAGAAGCCATGTAAAGACATGAGATGAATTTTCTCCTCTGGGGTAGAGATGGGGAGGATTTAGGTGAGCTGTAGGCTCTTCCCCTCCTTTCTAGTACAAACCCTAAAGTAGATTAAAAGCTTTCCTGGAGCCCCCAGATCTGGGCTGGGTTGGGTTGCCTCCCTTTTCTCTGTCTTCCCATTGTTTTGATTTCAACAAGCATCTATTAAGTGTTTACTGTGTGCTTAGAACTGCACTAAGCTCTGTCCTCTGTTCTCTCTTTTGCTTATCATCCATCAAAGTTTATCCTGGGTTTCTATAAATAAATAAATAGTAGTAGTAGTAGCAGTAGCAGTAGCAGTAGCAGTAGTAGTAGTAGTAGTAGTAGTAGTAGTAGTAGTAGTAGTAGTAGTAGTAGTAGTAGTAGTAGCAGTTATATAGCTCCTACTATGTGCACAGATATTTTACAAATATCATCTCATTTGATCTTCATAACCACCCTTTGTGGTAGGTGCTATTATTATATACACGTTATAGCTGAGGAAACTGAGGCAAACATAGGATAAGTAACTTGCCCAAGATTCTATAGGCATCAAGTGTATGATGCTGGATCTGAACTCAGTTCTTCCTGAGACTCCAGGTCTAGTGCTCTGTGCACTGTTCCTCCTGACTGCTAAGTGATATAGACAGAGGGTAGTCAATCACTCATCAGAGATCTATTGTGTATATGGGGAGGTTTATTAATGCCTCTGGAGGATGCTAGATTTGATTACTTCTACCATACTGCCCAATTCTAGGGTCTAGCAGTTTGATAGAGTGTGGATAGTGAAGCCCCTTTTCTCGATTTCAGTCCAGATGGGAGCTGGAAGGTGGGAATCCAGCCTTTGCTCTTCTTGGACTCTTGGGACCCTTCTGACGCAAGTTGTTTCTATTTCAGGATCCTTGGGGAGGCGGAATCTGGAGGTCTGTGAACCTTTAAACTGTAGAACTGTTTTTTAATAGTGATCAATTCATTTCATCTAGTTATTTTTTCCTATAAAAAACCCTGAAACCCAGAGGGCAGGATAGTTCAGTGGAAAGAGCCCTGCTCCAGTAGCAGAGTCCCTCAAAGCTCTGTCACTAACTATGAGAGCACGGGCGATGATTAGGCAAATCACAGAACTTTTTTTTTCAAAAATAATGTTTAAAGAAGGTGTCTGGCCTAGACAGCCAATCTATTCCATCCACTCCCACAGTTTGGTATCACCCTAGAAATCAGAGGATATTGGGAGAGTTTCTCAGAATGTGCTGTTGGAAAGAACCCCATAGAAAGGATTTTGTACACTGTAAAAGTGCTATGTAAACAAGAGTTGATACTACTACCACTACTACCAGTATTAGTATTATTAAATTCAACAAACATTTACTAGGAGCCTACTATATGCAAGGCACTGTCCTAAATGTTGGAGACACAAAACTGGTATAGCAGGAAAAGCTAGATGGTACAGTAGATAGAGCACTTGGCCTGGAATCTGGAGGACCTAAGTTCAAATCTAGCTGTAGATATTTACTAGCTGTATGACCCTAGGCAAGTCACTTGACCTTTGTCTGCCTCAATTTCCCCAATCATAAAAGTATCTACCTCGTAGGATTGTTGGAAGGTTCAAATGAAAAAAATATTTGTAAATTAATAAGGGCATCTGGGTGGCACAGTGGATGGAGCACCAGGCTTGGAGTCAGGAAGATTTGCTATCTTCCTGAGTTCAAGTCCACCATCAGACACTTACTAGCTGTGTGACCCTGGGCAAGTCACTTCACCCCGTTTGCTTTAGTTTCCTCATCTGAGCCAGAGAAAGGAATGGCAGACCACGCCAATGTCTTTGCCAAGAAAACCCCACATGGGACCACGAAGATTTAGACATGACTGAAACAACACAATATAGTGCATAGTAGCTGCTTTTTCCTATACCAGCTTAGAGTCAATAGATTTAGGTTCAAATTCTAGCTCCACCACTGAGCACCAGTGTGATGTTGGACAAGTGATTTCGCCTCTTTGGCTTCCTCATCTTTAAAATGAAGGGGTGCACTTGATGATTTCAAGGGTCCTTTCCAGCTCTAAATCTATGTGGCTACGAAGTTATTATTTCCATTGGTCATAGGGTCAGCACTTATTATATGCCAGGCACCATGTTAATTGCTGAAAGTCAGAATCAGTCCCTGGCTTCAAGGAGGTTACATTCTAACGTGGAAAGTAACATATAGACATATGTATGTATGTATGTGTATATATGTGAACCAGGTAGCATAAATGATATATGCAGAATGGAAGGATGGTCTTAACTCCAAATCCCATCTCCACCATTATGTGACCACCAAAAAAATCATAGGACCAATTACATTTAATTCAACACATGTCAGTGAGATACCAAGTATGTGCAAGGCCCTGTACCAGGCCATGAAATAGTGAGGTGTTTAAATTAGAATGGACCTTAGACATTCATAGTCTGACCTGGTCATTTTGCAGATGAGGAAAAACAAAGTGATTTGCCCAATTTTATAAATTAAGTTAGCTTCAGAGATAGAATCAGAACCCAGGTCTCCCGTTCTCTTCTTTCCTGTCCTCAGTTTTCTCCTTTGTAAAAGGATGAGCTTGGGATAGAAGGTCCCTTTCAACTGAGATGTTTTATGTGTCTGTGACTCTAATTCTGGCTGGTTGTGTGACTCTTCTATTAAAGAAGGTAGAAATACTTCAGCCTGACTGTCTCCCAGCGAGAAGCCCAAAGCCCCATGAAGCTTCTGATAAGGAGAAATTTTCGTGATTTGTTCTCTGCTGCATTACTGAGTCAAGGCCCCACCCCGATATCTGGAAATGCCTGAGGTGATCACTCATCCAGGGGCCATTGTGGCAAGGACACAAACTTGGCGTTGCTGTTACTGTCGCTCTTTTCTGTTATTGTCCCCAACCCCAAACTCCAACCCCAATAAAGGGAGTGTCTAGAGTCTTAGGCAGGGCAAGTGCAGCACATGCAGAGAAGGACTTCTTTCACTGGCTACCAATATCTTCCCCCTTCAGATTACCTTCATATATACTCTGTGTCTGTGTGTGTGTGTGTGTACATATGTGTGTGTATCCTTTATGTACGTCTCTTGCAGGTCATCTCTCCCTGTAGAGTACAACCCATATGGAGAGCAGGGACTATTTTTGCCTTTCTTTGTATCCCCAGAACTGAACACAATGTCCGACACATAATAGGTGCTTCGTGAATGCTTGTTGACTTGCTGCTGATTGCTGCCTCCAGTGCATCCTATCTATGTGACACTGGGCAGGTCATTTAACTTTGTCAGGCCTCAGTTTCCTCATCTGTAAAAAAGAAAGAAGGAAACAGACATTTATGAATCACCTATTACTAAGACACAATGCTAAGTGTTTTACAAATATTATCTCATTTTGTCCTCACAATAACCCTGGGAGGAAGGTGCTTTTTTACAGTTGAGGAAACTGAGGCAGGCGGCAGTAAAGTGGCTTGCTCTGGTCCCACAGTCATTGAGTACCTAAGGCTAGGAAGTCTCCTTACCTGCCTCTAAAGAGTTGGATTGTTTGTTGTTGTTTGGTAGTTTTTCAGTTGTGTCTAACTCTAAATAACCCCCTTTGGGGTTTTCTTGGCAAAGATCCTGGAGTGGTTGGTTATTTCCTTCTCTAGCTCACTTTACAGATGAGGAAACCAAGGCAAATGGGGTGAAGTGACTTTTCCTAGCAAGTATCTAAGGCCAGATTTGAACTCTGGAAGATGAGTCTTTCTGAATCCACCCCTGGCCCTCTATCCACTGCACCACCTAGCTGCCCGTAAGGAGCTTGGCCAGATTGCCTCAAAGGTCATTTTCAACCCTCAGTCTGTGGATCCATGCTCTCTCACCACATACCCAGCACTTATAGACTGCTGGTCTCTCCAGGTCTCCCATCCTCTTTCTCTACCTCTTTTCAGGAAGGGTCATTAGATCTAGCTGTTGAAGGTGGTGTCGATTCCCCAGTTGGGAAAATCGTGGTGTCTGCCGTTTACGAAGATGGGGCTGCTGATCGTCATGGTAAGTACCATGGGGGCCGTGTTGGAGGTGGGGAAGAAAACCACCATCACCTAAGGTTTGCTGAGGGCTGGCCTTGTGTGTAGATAGTCTATGCAGCTGCCTGAGCAATAATTCCACATGGAATGCCTTTCCCCATCTCCATATGTCAAAATCCTGCCCACCATTTATTTCCTTTTTTTTCCTGCCCAATTTTTTTTTAATGGATCAATTAACAAACATTTATTAAATGCTTACTGTGTGGCCAGCACTAGAGTTATAAAAGAGTCAAAAGTCCCTGCCCTCAAGGAGCTCACAATCTAATGGAGAAGACCCAACTTTTTGAGACTTGGCTCCAATGCCACCTCCTCCATGCAGCCTTCCCTGATCCCCTCAACCTCATAACAGGATGAGGCATCCCCCTCCACTGGATTCCCCGTAGCCCTCTGTTATGGTGCTTATCATGTTTGAGTGACATCATTTGTTCTTATTCCTCCCCCAAGAGGCTGTAAGTACAAGATGAGCTCCAAGCATTATTGTAGTAAAAACAGCTGCCATTTATATGAAAAAACCTTTAAAACCTGCAAAGCCCTTCACATAAATTATCTCCTCAGAGCTCTCCATAACCCTAGGAGATTGGTCCTGCTGGCATCATTAGCCTCATTTTCCAGATGAGGAAGCTGGAGCTCAGTGAGATTAAATGACATATACACAGCTAGGAAATGTCAGAGATGGGGTTTGAACCCAGGTCTTCCTGTGTCCAAATTCACTTCTCTCTCTGCTGCTTCATCTCCCTTCCCCAGAGCCTAGCACACAGTAGATTCTCAATTGATCTAGAAGTCACAACCAGAAGAGGCCTTAGAAAACTACAAAAAATGATAAAGTATGTCTCCTTTTCTAGACCCTTTTTTCCTATTGATTCCCCTCTCCCTTTTATTAAGGACATAATCTTTCCCTAATGGAGCCTTTGCTGTTGTTGTTCAGTTATGTCCGACTCTTCGTGACCCCATTTGAGGTTTTCTTGGCAGACACACTTGAGTGGTTTGCCATTTCCTTCTCAGGCTCATTTTACAGATGAGGAAACTAAAGCAAACCAGGCTTGTCCAGGGTCACACAGCTAGTAAGTGTCTGAGGCTGGATTTGAACTCAGATCCTCCTGACTCCAGGCCCAGCACTCCATCCATGGACCTCCTGGATGCCCGAATAAAGAATCTACTAGTCTATTTATCAATTCAGTGGTTCCTCACCTAGGATTTGTTAACTTCCTTTGAAAAATACTTGGATAACTGTGTAACTGGTTTACTTTGTAATCCTGTGTATTTTGTTGTATGTCTTTAAAAACATTCTTCTGAACAGGCTTCAACAGACTCAGAAGAAGTCCAGAACCCTGATCTAGAACAATCACATCATTTAACAGATACAATCAGGGGGTCTTTTCTCCAGAGCTAGAAGGGCCCTCAAAAGTCATCTATTCCAACTGCCTCATGATAGACAGGAAACTGAGGCCCCAAGACACCAAGTGATGTGTTTGAGGTTACCCTGATAGTAAGCATCAGAGCTGGGGTGTGAACTCAAGGCTTCAGTCTCCAACACTGGATCTTCCTTCCGGAGAAATGATTAAGATAAAGGTAGCTAGCAGGATCCCAGGCCTTGGCAATTGCTATTAAGGACTTCAGTGAGAAGTCCATTTATCTGGTGCTTTTCATGACAGTCTTTTTTTGTCCTCTGGGCATAGGAGGGATCAATGGATGAATCTTATAATCTAGGGAGGCCTCAGGGGAGAGCACTGAATTGGAAGTCACGGGACTCCACTTGGAATCCCACCTTTGCTGCTTGCTACCTTCATGACCTTGGATCAATCTCTGCCTTGTCTTGGTCTCAGTTTCCTCCCTTGTAAAGTGAGGAAGTTGGACTAGATTATTTCTCTTTCCACCCCATGATTTTATGATTCCCAACTGAAATCAGGGTCCTACTAGGAGGAAGGTCACATCCAGCACCTTTAGGTGAAAGGGAGAGGCCCAGCAAAGGGAAGGAGAGTGGATCAAAAAGAGAGGTTGGGCACATTATATGTCCTTTGCAGTGGGGTTTTTTTGGGGGGATGGGGGGAGATATTCATGATTCTTACATGGTTTAGTTTTTTCTGGTTTCTTGTTCCCTTTACAGGGGCATGGCCAACCCATTGCCTCTACCATCAGGCTTTGCATAACATTCCCACTACCTCCTCTCCAAATAAGGAAACTGAGGCACAGAGGTGATCTACCATAGTCACACAGCAAGGAAGCATCCCATCTGGTCTCATCTCATTTCCTTTCTGTGTTTACTTTGATAGAGAAGCTTTCCAGTGTTGGTCATCTGAGGTGCATCTGAGGCTGCTTTCATGGGGCAGAGAAAGCAGGGACAAAATTGCTTGCTTAGAGCAACTAGAGCTTAGAGCACACCCTGTCCCTGGGGCGTGGGCACTGTTGTTGGTGGTGATAGTACTTTGTTTTTAAAGAGGATCAATGAGGATCAATTAAAGAGTTAGTCAAAGGCTGGAGTCAATGGTATGTGAGGGGAGGGAGGCAGAATATCTCCCATTGGCTAAAAAGTCTTGTCTGCCATGTTGCTCCTGCCAGGTGGCATTGTGAAAGGCGATGAGATCATGGCGATTAACGGTAGGATCGTAATGGACTTCACCTTGGCAGAGGCCCAAGCAACCCTACAGAAGGCCTGGAACCAGGGCGGGGTAAGAATAGTCCCTACCCTTACATTGGAATGTAACAATAATAATCCCAAGCATTTCATAGCTTAGCATTTGACACACATTAGCCCATTTGATCCTCCCTTGGAGGTAGGTGTTCTTATTATCCCCATTTTATAGATGAGGACATTGAGACTGATGGATATTAAGTCATTTACTCAGAGTCACACAGAAGGTAAATGTCTGAGGCTGGATTTGACCTCAGGTCTTCCTGACTCTAAGTCCAGGGCTCTATCCATTGGGCCACCCAGCTATCAAATTCCTTGAGGACAGAAATCTATTTTTTTTCTTTTGCTTTTATTTTGTATTCCTAATGCTTGGTATAGTGCCTGGCACATAGTAAACACTTAATAAATGCTTACTGATTGATGCCAACTTGACTATCTACCCATTCATACACATCTGGCCTTTGGAAGTGAGATCAACATCTTTTATTATGTCCACACTCCATGGCGCAAGGCAGTGTTTAAGTTCTCAGGCATCACAGTATCATTAGTGTCCCAAAAGATACCAGCAACCCCCACCAAACACATCTCTCAAAATAGTAAAATGTTTCCCTTAAGGGAGATGCTATCTGAGACCTGTCAGTCTCTCCAGAGTAAATCTCCTTCTTCTTCCCTGTGAGAAAACATAGAAGGAACATCCCATCTGTAAAAGATAATTATTTATAGGAACAGAAACTACCTCTTATTAGCCAGGAGGGCTTTGAGACCAGAGAGTATGTTGCCAGTGGGTCTTGAGTTCCTGGGTTCCAAGGTGTTATGGAAACAAATGGGTTACCCAGGCCTATTCCAGAGGTGGCATAGATCAGTACAAAGAGCACTGAGTGGGAGGTCAAAGACCTGGGTTAGCTTCCACTCCTCCCTGCTTACCTGTATGACTTTGAGGGAGCCACTTGACATCTCAAAGCCTCAGTTTCCACAGTTTTACAGTCAAAGGGTTAGATCAGTTGACTTCAAAAGTACCCACCAAATATAACTCCTGTGATTTTAAAAATTGGTCATTTTGTATGCTACTTAACATTTTGAGTTGTGAATGATGATTACAGGATATATAAAAGAGTCCCTGTTGTTGTTTGGGGAAAGGTATATGTGATGGGATAGGCACTGGCAAATGTCTTGTCCATATCATCAGGGCAGCAGGAACTGTGTGCCCAGAGTAATGCTCATCTCTCCCCGCAGGACTGGATCGATCTTGTCATTGCAGTGTCCCCACCCAAGGAGTACGACGATGAGCTGTAAGTCCCTGTTAGAGTCTTGCCTCTGACCACTTCATGCAACCGAGTCAACCTTCACATAAGCCTACAAGTGGGGAAAAATACATCCTCTCCCCCCATTCAGGCTTCCTCAGATACCTTGCCCTCTTGGGAATATCTTGAGGTCCCATCATCTCCATAAAGTCTTCCAGATTAAAGATTTGTCCTGCACTTTGCAAATGACCACTTACAATACCTCCATGTTTGTCCAAGGGTCAGAGGGGCCATGGCCCAAGCCCCATATATAAGGACACACCTGTCCCTTGTTTGCTCAATCAAGCCCTCCCCCTTCCCTCTCTCCCCCCTTCTCTCTTTTCCTTCTTCTCTCTCTCCTCTCCCCACTTCCCCTTCTGACTTTCTTTCCTCTCTCCCTCTCTTTCTCTACCTCTACTCTCCCTCTTTTCCTCCTTTCCCCCATCTTCTCTCCCCTTCCTGTCTCACTCTTTTCTCTTCTCCCTCCATCCCACTCTCTACCTTCCCATCTCTTCCTTTCCCTCTTTCTCCATCTCTCTCTCCCTCCCCCTCTTTTTCCCTCCCCTGCTCTCTCAATTCCTCTTCTCCTTCTCCTCCCCTCCTCTTCCTCCTCATTACATTTGTCTGTGATTCTCTCCTTTGAAGTCTGGTGCCCTGTCTCTCTGACTCCTGCATGTAGACACTACTTCAGTAAGATTCACCATAATCACATTTTACTTCAGCATCAGACATCCATCATTAATCCCAAAGCTGACATTCTAACTAAAACAACTTCTTATCACAGAAAGAATTCTGGATTTGGAGTCTGGGCTCCAGTATTGCCTCAGACACTTAATAGCTATGGGACCTCAGGCAAGTCATTTCTTGACTCTGGCCTTATGAAATGGGTGGGACCAAAGGCTCTTCTATGGTCTCTGATCTCCCATATTGTAATCCTGTCTTTGATGACTAGAGGCCCCAGTAAGTCTTAGGGAAGACAGCATTACTCAGGCCCCTCTGTCTTCTTAAACTTCTAGGAAGATGACCAGGGTGGGGGTTGGGGAAAGAAGGGGCTACACCTGCAAAAAGATCCACGAGCCCGAAGGAAATAACATGAGTCGCCATTTTGTGTGTTTTCCTGCTCTCTGTATGTAGCTCTTCTCTTCCCTCCTCTGCAGACAGCAGCCCCCAGCCACTCAGAAAGAGCCTTGAGGGCAGCACCCCTGTGCACAGACATGGGTTTCTCCTGCAGCTGTAGCCCCTGCAGCATTCCCTCATGGTGAATAGACAGTCCTTCCAAGGTTGATCATTCTGCTGCCAACCTGTCATCTTGCACAGTTTAGCAGTGTTCTTTGGACTGCTCCCTGAGTCACCAAACACTCTTGGTACTACCCTACGTCATCCCCCAAACATACCACTGAGGCAGATGTTTGACTAAGGACAGGTCCCTGACTCATATATGACATGGCAGTGATGATCAGGAGAATAGCACGATTTTGCCAGTCTATTCCACAGGCTAGGGGACTGGGAGTCCTGTCTTAACCCTGTCTTCCAACCCATGGCCAGCACCATGCTTATCTCTGCCATGTGGGTTTGTGTGGCCCTGATCTGAGTTGGAATCACAGCCTGGAATTCTGTCCTTTGCCATCTCATTCCATGTTGGGAACAAACAATACCACAAAACACAGGACAAAGGTAGCATTGGCACCATAGGGAAAAATGCTGCCAGTAATTTCCCTCTAATTAAAAATGTAACAGGCATATTTCTTATTAAATCCTAATATGATTGACACATGGAAAATGAACTGTCCTCACTCTTGGGGTACAATCAGTCAATTTTTATTAAGTGCCTACTATGTGCCAAACCCTGATGATGCAAATACAAAGAAAGAAACAATCCCCAATCTAATGGAGCCTCTAAGTCTATTCCAAGCACCCTATCTCCATTCTAGTCCAGAACTACCAACCAGAGTTGGATCAAATTTAAGAGTTTTTCAAAGCTGGTCCAAAGAACTGTAACTAGTGTTCCTTACATCCTTTCCTGCCTTGGGTTATATGAAAAACAACGTTTCTTGTTTCTTCTCCCTCCATTCCTGCTCCTATGCCAGGAGACCCATCTCAGATCTGTAGAGTGTGACTTGTGCCCCCCACCCCATGTCAGGGGGTTCCCATGGGCAGAACCAGCAAGCAGATGGGTATATTACCACTGTTTGACATAGTCTGAAGCCTAGATTCTGGGAACCAGCAATGACTTGACTCTAGGCTGAGTCTGCTTGGAAAATTTGGCCTTCTGCCATTGGATTTAACTTGTCATTCCCATTTCACAAAATGTTAAGACTATATACTCCTACTGTTTTTGCTCTGACACCCTGGTGGCCTCTGGGGGCCTCCCTCTGTCCTGGGGAGTGGGTCTGGCCTTAAGTTTTCTGTCACTTGTAATCTCTGCTTTCCCAAAGGGTTTTCTTGGCCTGCTTTCTATCGCTTTCCATCCTATCCTTTCTGATATCACAAGAAAAAAGTTAGCTCTCCTCATACCTTGCAATCCTGTGGGCCCATAGTTGGCTAGTATGTCCACAGGCAGAGGAGAGAGGGAGAGAGGCTTTCTGCTAAAGACGTGCATGAGCTTTGGTGGATGGTGAGCCAGACTTTGCCTGGAGGCTGCTGGTGTGTCACCCTTCTCCCTTCCCTTGTGTTACAGGACATTTTTTTGAAGTCCAGGAGACACCAAATCCACGCCTAGCTGACATCCAGTCTCTGATTCTTCCGTCTGAACCTGTGACTGGTCATCTGCTTTTAAGAATGCCCTACTGCTCTGATTTTGATCCTCACAGATCACTGGATCCTTTTCTGGGAGATTCCACAGTCAGCAGGATGTCTTCCCATCTGTCATTCAACACTAATGCTTCCTTGAGCCAGACTGGAACTGAGCAGCTCAGTCCTGCCCATCTCCTCTCCAGGAAGGCTGAGAAGGAGTTCTCAGGAGGGGGGAGTGGGGAGGGGGGAGAAATGACTTTGATAAGACTGAGGGAAGTCCTTTATCAGTGTTACACTTTGCTATTTCTAATAGCATCTCCTTACCTGTGAATTTGGTTTCTCCAAAACCCCCAGAACTCCACAGAGAACTATTAGAAATTAGGGCTTCAAGACCATCCTCTATCTCATCCTTCTTCCCTCTCTGCCCAGAATAAGGATTTAGAGGAAAATACTATTAAGCTCTGGAGAGTTTTCCTCAAGTTGCAATTACTCTGGGGTTAGGGGCAGGGTACCCTCCTCGAAACTGGCCAATAAATTGATGACCTGATTGTCAAGTCAACTAGCATTTATTGATTACATACAATGTTCCACGATCTGGGCTAAGCTCTGGGGACATAAAATAAGGCAAAAAGTCAATCCTTGCTCTAATGGGGAGGACAATATGAAAACAACTATGTACATGCAAGATACATACAGAACAAATTGATGGTCATCTCAGATGGAAGGAACTATGCTTAATAAAGACTAGAAAAGACTCTGCAGAAGGTAGCTGAGACTTTCTGCTGATGTCTGTGCTTAAAGTCCAGGTAGGAGTAAGGGCAGGTTGTAGGATCATAGATTTCGAGCTAGAATGAACCTCACAACCTCTTACCTTTTTTTGTGGTTGTTGTGCTTGTTACATTTTAAGTTCTGAACTGTCTTCCTCCCTCTACCCCACCCTGAATTAGAGAAGACCATCATTTGACACACACACACACAAATATATGTCTATATATACACACATACATATAAACATATATTTGCATATATGTAAAACCATACTCTACATGCTTTTCCACATATATGTATATATGTGTGTGTATACATATATAGATGTAAAAACATGTTATGCATACTTCTATTTATTAGTTTTTTTCTCTAGAAGGGGATAGCATCTTCTTTCATAAGTCCTTTGTAGTTGATTTAAGTATTTATAATACTCAGAATAACTTTATCATTCACATTTATTCTATGAACAATATTGCACAGCCTCTCATCTTACAGATGAAGAAACTCAGGCTTCGGGAGGTAAACTGATTTTCCTAAGGCCTGATAGGCAGTGTCAGAGATGGGATTTAAATTCAAGACCTCTAGAGCTCCTGAGCCAGTGCTCTGTCCATTGTACCATAATTTAATATATGCACTTCCCCTCCTTCCCTCTAGCCATTTTCTCCTCTCTGAGCTCCTTCAGAATCTAAATAAAATCCCATTCTGGTCAAGGCTCACTCCCAGGTATACTGACTTGTCTTTAGGGAAAAGTCTTCCAGATCCAAAGAACTGAATTCCCTCCAAGAAGCAGACTGAGCATGAATCCTCCCTTAGAAGCTTATTGAACATCATTTTCCTTCATACACTCTACATTTCAGTCAAATTGGCCAGCTTGCTGTCCCCAAAGCTTGGTATTCCACTTCCTGTCTGCCTATTTTTTAAGAAGTAGTAGCCAGGGCATGGCCCCTTTAATGAGGTCAAGAAAAAGAAAGACATCAGGCTGGGTGGGAAACAGCAACAGTGGCTATTGATAATCACTCTCAATGGGTGTTGCCTAACCCTAAGTGAGTACCTGCAAAGGCCTTGGCCTAAACGGCCCAACATCTCCCAGTGCATCCCTGGTCATCTCCAGTCATCTTGAGGAATATCAGGTCTCTGTATTCAGATGGCTCTGGAGGAGAAGTGAGGCTGGTGATCTGCACAGCCCTCCCTCACTCAAAACAAAGTCAAGTGCAAGTCACGTAATCATTCCTCTAATGGCATGGACTTCTTCGGCAACAAAGGACGAGCACCATCCCTACTTTTACATAGCTCACCACTAAAATGCCTACAATATAATTCCTCCTCACCACTACCTTTCACACTTTCCAGCTTCCTTCAAGCCTCAGCTATGCCACCTTCTACAGGAAGCCCTTTATGATTGCCACTAATGAAGGCTGTCTCACACCTAAAATTATCACATACTGTATATGCTTTTGTGTTTACATATTGTATCTCCCCTCCTCTCTGGTAGAATGTAAAACTTTCTAAATGCAAGGCTTTGACATTGCAAGTGTCCTGGCACATTGCCTCTAACCATCTCACGGAATCAGAGACTTTGAAAGCCTGGAGAGGCCTCAAAGGCCATCTAAGACAATCCATACACCAAAAAGAATACCCACTATAAGACATCTAATATATGTTCATTCAGTTTCTGCTTGAAGACCTCTTAGGAGCAGGATTCCAACACCTGTGGAGGCAACCCATTCTATTTTGGGGTGGCTATCAGGAAATTTGCATTGTGTTGTAATAGGTGCCTACAAACGCTTGTTGGATTGAATTTGATTAATTCAACAAGCATTTAAACAGATGGATGTGGTCATCATGTACTGAAAGACCAGCTGTCACACAAGTACATGGGATGGGGAGTATATAGAAAATATAATTTTGTAGTCTTTCATGGGGGCAGATGAGAGAAAGGGGGCATGAGTGCCAAGACCAGAGCACCCAAACATGGTTTAAGTGCCAGGAGGTGATCTAATAATTAGGGATGAGATTTGGTAGATCTTGTAACTCAGGGAGCCATGAATGCTCATATTATACCAGGAAGGTCTGGAGCTTCAGAGCCTTGACCTGTGGTTCAGGGATTAGGAAAATTTCCTAGTGAGTAAGAGGTGAAATCCCTAAGAGGGCTGAAGGCAAACATCCTCAATGTGCTCTAAGAAGAGAAGGCAATCCCCTAGAATGCCCACTGTGGGCCTGTGGAGCCCAACATCCTCTCCCCCAACTCCTCCACTTCATCTTCCTCAGCCTTCATCACACAGAGACAATACATGATTCCATCCATCATCTGGAACCAGCCTGGACCAGAAAATGTTAAAGCTGGAATAAAACTTAAGTATCCCTTACTTATATTATCATGGGATTTGGAACCAGCAGGGACCTTGGAACTCAACTCCCTCTTTTTACAGAAAAGGAAACCGAAAGTCAGAAGGTCATGTTACTTGCCCAAAGTCAAACAAGGAGTGAATTGTAGAAGCAAGATTCTTACTACACGTCCAGAGACTTCTCCCCTACGATATTAATTCAGCCCTCCCATTTTACAGAAGAGGCTGAGAAGGGTGTGACTTGTCCAAGGTCACACAGCAAGTTAGTGGCAAAATTGAGGATAGAGCCTAGTTCTCCTAACTCCTGGTTCAAAGCACTGTCCAATGCACCCAGCTGCAGTGGAATACTGTCAGGCAGAAACTGTTCAATGAATAACTCTTATTGTCCATGACAGAGGATGTCTGCCCAGATTTCAGGCTTGAGAAAAAATAAACAGGAAAGTGTTCTTTCTGATAAAACACTGAATGACCCTGTCTTGTGGAGTCCTCTCCTTTTTATCTTTCTTTCCCACTTCATGGCTGTCTATCACGCAGATATCCTGACTGTAAACTATAAAGCACAGCACCACTGGAAGCAAGAAATAAACTTTTAAAAATTATTGTTACAAACTTTACATTTGCAACAAAGACAAATAAATACATTTAGAGTAAATAGTAAGTTTCCAAATAAAAGTCTAAAATGTAAACTACATCTTTTAGAACTAGTAACAATATATGTAAATAGTATATTCAAAAATATGTGATATAGGGAGATAGGAACCACACCAATAATTTCACTGGCTTTGGAAAACTGTCAAAGGAGACAATTCCCCCTAAAAATGGAGGTCAGCACCTTCTCTACAATTTACACCCAGAAAGCTGATAAGAGTACTGAGGGTGCCAGTGACTTGCCCAAGGTCATGGGGCAGTTAGCTAGCGGTCAGAGGTGAGACTTCAGCTCAGGTCTTACTGGCTTCCAGACCAGCTCTCCATTTATTACACTCTGCCACCTATCCTAACAAAAGAAGCACAAAAACAGAATGCTACATCTGGGCTCCCTTCTGAATCTGCCTATTGACAAGTATAAGTTGTGTGTCAGAGGTTCCTCCAAAATACAAAGGGCCTGGGTATACTTTGGAAGACTTCTCGTTTCTGCTGACTGCTTTCACTCCAATCTGGAAACTTCAGTAATCCCTTTCAAGGGACATTGATGGTCAGTGAGAGGCAGCATGGTATGATCCAATCTCATTATACAACTGAGGAAACTGAATCCCAGAGAGGCTACATAATTTGGCCAAGGTCACACAGAGCTGGAACTCTGACTCCAAACCCAGCATGCTTTGCATTGTACCATCCTATGTTTAGGATGGCTCAAATGACCAGGATACCAACCTTTTGTTGAAAGCGCTGTGCTAGGCACCAGAATTACAAAATTGAAATGAGACTGTCTTTGCTTTCATAGACCTCATAGTCTATTATATTAAACCATTACAAATCACAGCCTCTCACAGAAGGAAAAAATTGCAGTGCAACTTCCCATTCAATTTAGAAGCCCCAGAGTCTACGTGATATGATCAGTCAGTCAATAAGCATTTATCAAGTGCCTACTGTGTCATTATGTAATGTGTCGAGCTCAGGAGATACAAAGAAAGACAAGAGACAATCACAGCTTTCAAGGAGCTTACAGATAAAATGTAGATAGGATAAATTGGAAATAAACAATAGAGAAAAGGCAGAGAAACAGAGTTGGAGTCTGGAAGACTTGGGTTCAAATCCTGCCTCTGGCACTTACTTTGTGACCCTGTGCAAATCACTCAACCTCTTTGATTTTCAGTTTCTTCATCTGTACAATGGGAGGGTAAGATTTGACTTCTAAGCTGTTCCATCTCCACCTCTATGACCCTAGAGGTCATCTAGACTGTTTTTGAACATGCCCATCTATAAGACACTTTTGAAACCACAAGACAGTAATACAGCACTTAGAGTTAGTGAGTACTCATAGTCCACGGTTACTGAAGAATCCATTCTACAAATTACCCAATAAGCAGTCATCCAGCCATTACTTGGAGACCTCTCCTGAGGGAGAACCATTTTACTTGGGATCATAGACTTAATGTTATAAAGGGCTTTAGTTGTAATTGAGTTCAACTTACCTTACTTTCCATTTGAGGGAACTGAGGTCATAAAGTGACTTGCTGAAAGTCATGAAGGTATTAGATGGTGGAGCTAGGACTCTGATTCCAAATTCAATGTGTTTTGCGTTGTACCATGATATGTTTAGAATAGTTCAAATGGCTAGGATAACAAGCCAACAACCTTCGAGCAACAGAAGAACAATGTTCTTTTTTATATTGAGCTAAAATCTGCCCTTCTGGAATTTTCACCCACTGGTCCTAATTCTGCTCTCTGGAGACATACAGATTAAGTCTAATCTCTTACAAATGACAGTTCTTCAGATACTTGAAGGCAGCTATCATATTATCTGCTGGAAGGGTTCATCTTTGTGCTCTGGAGGAAGAGTGTTGTATTCTATTTTTGAGGTGATGGAATTATCTGTAATTGTGAGTGATGGCTCTTTTATCTCTCATCCTCTTTGAGCAGAAGAATGGGAGATATGTAGTTCTCTGAGTGATTAGTAATATGAGTCAAACCTGCCAGTAATCAGGATGCTTCCTGGTTGCTAAAAGGAAGAATGGAATTATAAAATGGACCAGTGAGCCTGATCCTGAGCACCAAGGGAGCACAATCTCAACTGGGCAGGGTGTGTTCTGGTGTGAAGGTGCCATTTTCTTTTGGTGGAGCGGAAAGAAACTGGAGGACATGAGCCAAACTAGGCATGAGAAATTGTAGTACTTTCCTTTGGTAACTCATGGTTCATGCCCCTCCTCCATCCCAAAACTCTGAGTTAAGGTGAAATGGGTCTATTCCTGAGGTCTGACCCATTATGTCTCATTTCCTTTCTTTGGTTCATTGCTCCCACCTGGAATTGATCTAGGAAACTCTCTGAATATTGCTTCCATTAGGCTCATGTCTAAGTTTTCCCAAGTGTTAGCTAAAAGGCCACTCCACTCCTGTATAAGCACTGGAAGTAACAGTGCATAAAGATAGCCTTTATTTCACTACATTGAAGATACAGATGATGAAAAAGACAAACAGGAACCCATAAACAGTTATTGAAATACAGAAAATAGCCCTTTAGCTCCCTGTCAAATGGAACTGAACCTGGGGATGTTTTTGAGACAACCCTTTGACATTCTGGAAGACCCCCTACCCCTCCTACAGGGTTCTACACAGTCTCTTCCAGACTCATAGTGTCATCCTGTGCTTTTGATTCTCCCCAGAAGACAAACATATTTGGAAGCTTTTGATTCAATAATCTTACCAGTGGATTGGCACTGTCTGAATAACTCACTGGCTCATGGTTCATGTTCAAGTAGGTTGCTATTCAGGAGCTATATGATGGATCCTCTTCTCTCTCCAAGCAACATGGTACAGCAGGAAATCATGATATCTCTCTCTCTCTCTCTCTCTGTTTCTCTCTCTCTCCCTCTCTTTCTCTGTCTCTGTCTCTCTCTCTCTATGTCTTTCTGTCTCTGTCTCTCGCTCTGTCTCTCTCTGTCTCTGTCTCTCTCTCTGTCTCTCTCTCTCCCTCTCCCTCTCTCACGTCCACTCCCTGAACTCAAATTTGGGAACTCTTGAAATTAGGATCAGTTTCCTCATCTGTCAGATGGAAATCATAGTCACTGTGTTCCTTTATTCACAGCATAGCCACAACAATCAAATGAGGTAGTGGAAGCAAAAGTACTTTGAAAAGTGTAAAATGTAATGCAAGTGTGATTTGCTATGTCATATTATCATTATTACAATTACTACTACTACTACAAAGCAGAAAATTTCAAAACAAAGTCCTTCCACGCTTCCTAGTAGCAATTCCTCTTCTAATATAGTTATCCACTTGCCCCAGCAACAGCCAAGGAGTCTGTGTGCATATTTGTGTGTTCACATGCATGAGCATGCACGTAGTTACACATGGGTACATGCACATATATATATATATATGTGCTTGCCAGTGTTTAAGGTGCATGAGTCTTACTGGGTGAATGCAGCGTGTGGGAAGACAGAAGGACTTAGGCTCAGAGCCACTGCCAAACAGTGAAGGTGGACTCCATGCCTGAATGCACGATTCCTCCTTTCTTTAGCTTATATTTGGAATGATGAACAATCTTTGCAGTGAACCTCCCTGGGTTGGTGTTCCTTTCTGTTGTGTGTGTCCCAGGAAAGCCTCTCCCTCTCTCTCTGTCTCTCTGTTTCTATCTCTGTCTCTGTCTCTCTCTCAGTCTCAGTTTCTGCATGTGGAAGATAAAGGAATTGGAGCAGATGTTCTAATGTTCCAAATGATCTCTGATCCTCCACCTCACCCAATTGTTAGTGCCCTCTCTCTCTCTCTCTCTCTCCCTCTCTCTCTCTCTCTCCCTCTCTCTCTCTCTCTCTCTCTCTCTCTCTCTCTCTCTCTCTCCTCCCTCCCTCCCTCCCTCCCTCTCTCTCTCCCTCCCTCCCTCCCTCTCTCTCTCTCTCTTTCTCTCTCTGTATGTGTGTGTCTTTTGTTCTCATTTCCTTGTACATACTTCTATTTATTAACTTTATATTTGTGTTGTATATACTTGTCCATGTCTCATTAAATGTAAGTTCAATATGATTACAGACTATTTCCTTCTATGTACCTGTAAATGCCTAGCACATGGTAATTGCTGAATAAATGCACTTTGTATCTATTTTGCATATACGGTGTATATACCTCTAGATTTAGATTATGTGTATTCAGATATGTGAACTATATATATGTATGTATAGATCTCAGAACTACAGATGTACAAATCTACCCAAAGAAAATGCAAGCTCCTTGAGGGCAGGGACTATTTCACTTTTGTCTTTGTGTTCAGTACCGGGTGCAAAGTGAGTACTTAACAAATACTTGTTAATTCATTGGACTTTGCCTTCAGTTTTGATTGAAGGGTAGTAATCCTGGGCAGCTTTTTCTGTGTGTCTTGGTGGTGTTCCTTTATATTATACAAATCATCACAGAAAGTCTTATGTGCTTGACTCTGCTACCCAGCTGCCCAAGGTCCTATTACTCAACACCAGTGATGCATCTACTCTGTGTCAGCTTGATTACTCAAACCACAAAATTATTCTTCCAACCAATTCATGTTCCATTCTCTGTGTATTCAGACTCCACCCTCACAATACTCCAAGCAAACTGTTTTGTTGTGGTTGTTTGTCCTTCAATTATTGAAGAGGACCATGACATCAGGGAAGTGATGCCATTACTTGCAAGTGAATTGGATTTAAGTGAGGCAGGGCTGCACAGAGTCACCAGCCTCACTTTCTCCTCCAGAACCATCTGGGTCCAGTGGTCAGATATAGAACAGGACGACTAGAGATGGCACTACTCATACACTTACACAGAAGCTAGCTAACTAATAAATCTCCTCCAACTACCAGCAACAGGAAAATGCCCTGACTACTCCTTCAAGTTAGCGATGAGCAGCTGTAAGCCCTTTTCAACTTGAGTACATAGCTGTTACCTTTTCAGAGCCCATTGAAGACAGACATTGGTTCAATTGGAGGCATTGGATAAGGACTTCAGTGAAGGGTTAGCAGTGATGAAGTATCCAAAAGTCCTAACCCATCTGTCCTTCCTGAACGTTGATCCTCCCACCCCACCCCACCCCACCCCAAATGGCAGTTGAATTTTAAGCAAGTCAATTTCCTCAAATAATAGAAAGAGCTCTCCTTGAGAGAGAGGAAATCTCTCCCCTACAGTGCCAATCTTTAAGTCAATATTCTGCTAGTTATCCAGAAAAAATTAGATACCACTGTCATTAAAGATATGCAGATAATGGTTTGATTCCTTTATAAAGGAAACAGCCTCATTCTTCTTTTTGGAAATTCCAAGGGATATTTTTCTTTAAATGAAGTACATATTCTTACAAAAGTACAAGAATTCACTCCAGTATTGGTGCTAAAAATAGCTTCTCTTATTTGCATATGTGCTTTACATATCACTGGAAACCCAATTCACTTGCCAGTTTAAAATTTTAATGTACATTTCTTCCATCTAAAAGTGGATTTTAATTATATAGAATTGTGTGCTTGGAAATGTTTCCTTAAAGTCACAGTGTTGGTTAGAAAAGAAATCAAGAGGAAGAGAAACAGTAATTGTTATGAGTATCTCAATTCAGTTCTGCCTATCCTTCCTATTCATCCCATCTGATTCACTAAGCAAAGGAGACCTGTTCCTGACTGTACCCTGGTTCAAGAATACGATGCATGATGGTGCTTTTCCTGTACTAGAGATGAAATGGACAAGTGGATATCATACACACACACACACACACACACACACACACACACACATAGCAAGAAATGCCTTTAGTAAGAGCTGGGAGGGATAGGGCCTGAGTACTATACTCCTCGGTTCAAATCCCCACCTGAAAACCTTGGACATCTCAGTATAATGGTGCCAATTCCACATTCATAAGCATTCCAAACTTAAATATGGAAAATTTGGAAAATTATAAATATGGAAATATGGGAAGGAAATGTTGTTAGCAAAATAATACCTTACACATAGTATGTGCTTTGAATTGTGTTGAATTGGGGGGAAAAGGGAAAAACTCAGAAGATTTAAAGCTAATTTGAAGAGTCTTCATTCCCACAAAGTCTCATCCTAAGTATTCAAGGTTACCCAGTCCTAGGCTCCTGGAAGGAGAGATCCTGAGCTGGAAGGGACTTCAGAGATGATCTAATCCCACCTCTTCATTTTATGTGTAAAGAAATTAAGACCCAGGGAGATTAAATTACTTTCCCATGGTCACACCAGAAGCATCAAAGATAGAATTTAAATCTAAGACCTTCAAGAGCAGAATCCATATACTTTCTCCTACACTATTTTCTCCCACTACCAAAAGGAAAATTCCTCTCATATTCCCCTTATTCTTGGTGATCTCCTTTTCTAAAGCAGCTTTCTGGTGCCCAGCTGGAAGACTCCTGACTCCCACCCCCAGAGTGTTCTGACAGTCTTTAGGCGACTCACTCCTCTCTCTTGGCACTAACCAGAATAAATCTGGCTGGGGCAGCAGCTCTCCCTCGCAGGGTTCATGGTTATAGAATTTTATTTAACCACGACTAGGGAAACAGAGCAGTTAAGCTATAGAATTTTATAGAGAGAGGCCATATAGAATACATGGAATAATTAGAAATAGGATAATATGGAAAGCTAGCAGCTGTTAGTCTAAAGCAATGAGATCCTGAACCTCTGGAATGATGCTAGTCTAATAAGCTCAACTGTGGTATTAGACACCCTAGCCTTGGGAAAAGCAAAAACAGGAGAACTGGGTGAAGCCCCTTTTGTGGCAGAACAGTGGAGCTCTGGGACATCTGGTTATCCTGGTTGGCTTTCCCTGTGTGCTTAGCACAATGCCTGGAATATAACAGGCACTTAGTAAATGTTTATTGGATTGGGTTGGATTGCTCTATAGGAAGATCAATATGGCAGCTGAGTGGAGGATGGACTGGAGTGGGGAGAAACTTGAGACAGGGAGTACAACTAGAAGACACAAGATATTTAAGGCCTGGACCTGGGTGATAGCAGTTGTTTTTACAAAGGTAGAATCAAAAAGACTGGCAAGTGATTGAATATGGGAGTTGAGAGAAGAGTCATAGATGATATTATGATTGAGAGTATGGGTGATTGGGAGGATGCTAAAGCTCTCATCAGTAACAGAAATTAGGAAGAGGGAAGGAAGGAGGAGTTCTATTTTAGACATTGAATTTACATTGTCTATGAGACATCCAATTTGAGATGTCCAAATAGGTGATTGGAGAGGCAAGACTGGAGATCAGGAGAGGGGCTTTGGATGAATAGATTTGAGAATCAGTTGTGTAGAGAGGATTACTGAATCCATGAGATTCATCCAAAGTCCTTTATTCATGTGTTATCAAGGATATTTCTCCCCAAGGGAATTCTCCCAACTTATCCAAGCATTGCTGTCTTAGCCACTTGCAAAGTTATTCAGTTAGAAGGCTGTGAAAAATCTTATTGGGTTCGTCCTTCCTTTTCAAAGAGGACCATGACATCAGAGAAATGATGACACGACTTGCACTTGACTTTGTTTTGAGTGAGTTTTGTGCAAAGTCGCCAGCCTCATTTTCTCCACCTTAGTCATCTGGATCCAGTGGGAGAAATATATACTAGCTACAAGCCCCATTCCCACAAGGTCTTTTTTCCTAGTAGTTTCAAAGCCTTGGATGCCCTAAGGTTCCTACCACTCTACTTAATGAACCACCTTAAAGGGAAATATGAGAAAAGTTTTCCACCTCTCTAGAGAAACCATCTAGTTCCTCTTTCACAACGTGGCAACATAATCTTCTTAAGGCATAAGAGGTGAAATTTCTTGTTTTCAAAGCTCTTCTAATTGAATTCCAATTAGGACTGTGCTAGTAAATGTTTATAGATCCTGGAGGGAGTGGGGTGTACTCAGGACATATTTTAATTTTAATCTGTATTGTTAAATTTTTCTTTACCACTTTCTTAAGTGAATGTAGTCAACAAAACAAAAAAAATCAAACAGTGATTTTTTTGCTGATTTCAAAAGTATAAATGCTCACACAATTTAATAATTGACTTTTGGGAGTTGTTGGAGCTGGTTCCAGCATACTCCCAATTCCAACCTACCTCTTCAAGCTGACCAGCAACCAATCTTGACTGAGAAGGAAATATACCTTTCACCTCTTGGCAGAGAAGTCAAAGACTAGATTTGTGGAACTAAACATCCATTCTCAGCAAGGCAACTGTTTTGATTAGTTTTAACTAACTATACATATTGTTATAATAGAACTCTTCCATTTAGACAATAGGAAAAGAAGAACAGTTGGAAAATAGCATTAGATACTGGAAAAAGAAATAAACATATGACACTTTACTCATTGTAATTTATTAAAATGAAAAAATACTTACTAAACAAGGTCATGTGGTACAGTATGAATCGACTTGAGTCGAGTTTTTCTTGCCTTCAAGGCTGGCTCTCTCTCCATGATGCCATACTGGTTCTCAACTCATAAAGATAATTATGAAAGAAAGACAAAGACCTTCCTGTGAATTTTCCAGTTTTCACACTCACTTTTCATTGCTTAAAGTGTAAAGACCTTACAAGCACAACTTAACAACAGTTCTCAGCTTAGTGTTCCCAGGTGCTTATCACGAGAGCAGATAACTTAACCTTGGAGTCACTAATGGCCTTCCTTCTACCTGTGTGTCCATTTCACTTGATTTTGTCCTTACCCACTCTTGGGCAGGACTGATTCACACTTGAGAAGCCACAGGAAATGAACTGGTTGTTTTCAAATGGTCCTTAACATCATACCTTCTATACATTCACTCATTTATTCATTCATCAGGTAATTACTGAAACCCTGCTATGCACATCGACTAGAGGGTATAGGAACATGACACAAAAAGCCTATGTCTCTGCTCTGGAAGAGGCAGAACCATCTGTGTGGGGAGAGAACTTGCAACTTGCAATCAGGAGAGGTAAGTAACCACGCAGGGAAGGTTAGTGTGAGTGCCAAAATGAGTGATGCCATCAATAAGCACCTGGGAAATCAATTCTGACGGGCGCGGCAAAAAACCACTCTCGAGAATGGAAGGCAGACATGTGACCATGGGAAGAGCACTAGATTTCAGATCCAAGTCTTGGGGCTTTTAATTATTTATTTTATAATTTATTTATTTATTTTTTTTTTAAATTTTTTTATTTTTTTATTTTTTTATTTTATTTTATTATTTATTTTTCAACTAACAACCATTTTTTTTCTCTCCCTCCCACCTATTCCCCAATTAAAGGAAAATCAAAACCTTCAGAACATATCCATAGCCAAGCAAAACAAATTCCCATTTTGGCCATGTGCAAAAATGCATCTCACTCTGCATCTTGAATCCATCACTTCCCTGTCCCAAAACGGTGATGATGTTTCATCATGAGACCTCTGCAATGTTTGATAATGACATCGATCAGAGATCTTAAGTCTTTCAAAGTTGTGTTTAATAAGAATGTATGTGTAGAACCCTTCTAAGACTGCATGTCGTCTCAGGGAGGGAGGGGGAAGGAGGGTGAGAAAATTTAAGACTTATGGAAGTGATTGTTTAAAACTGAAAACAAATAAATCAATTAAAAAGAGAGAGAGAAAAATCTTTCAAAGTTGTTTAAGACCTGGTTTACATTTTGTCTCCACTGCTTAGCCCTGTAGCCTTGGGAAAGTCACTGTTCTCTGAGCTCTATTCTCCACTTCTGAGAAATATGAGCAATCATCTCTGGTCTACCTCCTTTATAGAGTTATAGGATCTACAACTGGAAGAGACCTCCGAGGCCTGCTAGTTCAACCCCCACATTTTACCACTGAAGGAACTGAGCCTCAAGGAAGTTTGACACCTTGCCCAATGTCACCGCAGGTAGTTAGAATCAGAGGCAGCATTTGAATCCAAGACCTCTTGGACTCCTAAACCAGAGCTCTTTCCACTATGCCATGCTGCTTCCTATTGTGAAGTAAATGTATATAATGTGAAATGTATATAATGTATAGAAAATGTATATAATGTACATAAAACCTTTAGTGTTGATTTATAAATATATATATTCTTATTACCATTATGACTACCTCAGGGAGACAGGTTGCAGAGCGGTTAGAATGTTGGGTCTGGGATCAGGTAGTCTAGGTTATATGACCGTAAACAAGCTTCTCAATTTATAGGAGACTCAATTTCCTCATCTGTAAAATGGTGATGATTATTATACCACCAAACTCATAGGGTTATTCTGAGAATCACATGACAGCATATGTAATGTGCTGCTAAATAAATTCACTAAACTTATGATCATCTTCATTTCAGGTTTGCTTTCTTCCACAGGTCTGCATCACATACCCCTCCATCCCCCTGTAGTTTTAGTCAAGTTCTACTCGAAGGTAGAGAAATTAACCTTAGCAAAGACATGTCCCCATTACCAGCAGGAGCTCCCGAAGGACTTCATTCATCCATATGTAAGGATTAAAGATTTTCTAAGAGTGAGGGGATGTCTTTCTAGAGCTAACTCTACATTATTCATGTTTATGGGAGGGAGAAGGATAATACTCTATAATCCAAAACCCTGATAATCCAAAATTCTTTAGTATGTTTAACGACTTAAGGCATATAATTGGGAAAGAAGGGCATATTTTTTCCTCACAATGTCAGCATTAAAATGAGTTTACATTTATTTCCTGCCCACATTGATCCTGGGGACAATCTATGAGCCTCCTAGGGAGAAATGACCTCCCTTCCATAATCCTCTGCTACCTCATTACAAAGCATTCACTTTTGCCACCCTCACTAAAGAAGGAAGTAGATTGTTCTCATCAATGAGCAGATGCCGAACCATTTCCTCCCCTCCCTGACTTATGTCTCTCAGATCCAGCTGTGGGACGCCTGTCTTTCAGAACTGTTGTCTTACCTACACTAGAGGGGTGTACTGAGGGACAGTATGAGAAAACAGTTGTAAAAATGCTTTGGGGAGGCTAAGACAATAGCCATAGGGCAAACACTGTTAGTGTGGTTATTAATGAGATTTTCCCCCTAGGAAGCTCATCTCATATCAGTACCTATTAATCAATTTATTGTCTGAGGGCTTTCCCAGAGTCACACAGTCAGTAAGTACAGGAGAAAAGACTCGGACCTACGCTGGCATGACTCCTGAGACATTTCACTATGTCCTGCTGGTGCTGCTTTCATACCAATGCGGCCACTCATAATAAATGTTGATTGAAGTTGAAGTACTTATTGCATACATATAATGCAAATTCATTGAAAACAGTTTTCATTTACTGTCTGTATCCCTGGCATCTAGCACAGTACCTGCTGCATACAGTAGGTACTTAATAGATTATTTTGGTGACTGAGTTGTTTGCAGAGAACTGCTCTGGGTAATAAGGAGATAGAAAGTCCTATGTAGTTAGTTGTGGAACAAGAAATAAACATAATAACTCTTTCCATGCAATCGTTACAGGATAAGTTCAATAGAGAGTTAGCAAAGTTCTGAGGGAGAATGTACTTATGGGAGAGGGATCAGCGATTGATCATTGCAGAGGTGGCATTTGAGTTGGGCTTTGTAAGTTGGATGGGATCTCAGTAGGTAAAGCAGAGAAAGAGGACATTCTAGAGTCACAGAATATCATATAAGGTAGGAAGCATGCCTTTAATTAGGCATGTGCTGGATCGTTTGGGGACAGAGGTGTCCAATTCGTCTGGAGTGTAGTATGATTGGAGGGGAAAACTATTAGATAGGATCGAACAGATCAGTGATGTCACATTTTGAAGGACCATAAAGACTCTATTAGTATGCCTCTGGGAGCCACTGAAGATTTGGGGACCAAAGAATGATGTGACCAGAGATTCTCTTCTCCAGATTGGGTGATGATAGTTCTCAGGACTTCTTTCTGGGGTCAGAATCTTCTGGGTACAGGTTTAGGGCACCTAATTGCCCCCAGGACCTTTCCCTCCAGGATCCCCCTACTCAATGGACTTGGGGGGGGAGGCGGGGTGAATCGGGAGGCTGTGGGGGAGAAAGGGTCTCTCTGTTCGACTCTCGGGAATAGGCAGTCAATGTTTGGACATGAGTCCAGCAGCTCAGAGACAGCCTCTGGTCCTGCGTTCCCCAGTTGCCCCACCCTCGTATCATACTTCTTTGGGAGCCCCGGGTTCAGCCCGATCCTGTGTCCCTGAAGTACTCTCCCAGTCCCCCCCACACACGCGCCCAACCTGAGCCCACGGAAAGTGCGCCCCCAGCACAAACTGAAGCCAAGTCAAGAAAAAGCGCAGAGACACATAATTGGGATCATCCTCCATTCACCCAGCAGCGCACGTGCGCAGAACGCTCCTTTGCACGCGCTCACACACTCATATACATACACACATACTAGCGCGTACACACATACACATACATACATACGTACATGGGCGCGCACACACAGAGGCTTTGCAAACTCCCTCCTCCCCTAAGACGCGCGCGCGCGCGTACACAGACACACACACTAAATAGGACACACACACCGGTGCCACCTCCAACAGGGTCTAGGGTTGCGGTGGGGTGGGAGTGGAGAGCAGAGGTGGAAGCTCAGGTAGCTGGGTCACAGAGACTGGGCGGGGCTGGCGGGTGGAGCGGGGGTGGGAGACCGGCTGACAGCTGGTCCAGAGCGCGGCGGCGCGGGGAGGGTAGGAGGGAAGCTGGTGAGCCCGCAGCCTGCAGCCCGAGCCCTGGCCCGGCCCGCCTGGCCCCCGCACCGCCATGCCCTTGGCTTTCTGCGGCAGCGAGAACGACTCGGCCGCCTACAAGGTGGACCAGGGCGTTCTGAACAACGGCTGCTTTGTGGATGCGCTCAACGTGGTCCCACATGTCTTCCTTTTCTTCATCACTTTCCCCATCCTCTTCATCGGTAAGCCTGAGCGTGCCAGACCGAGAAACTGGGCTTGGGGAGGGGTCGGGGAGGGGAGCAGCAGCGGGGGCTTGAGCTGGAGTACAGACTTTCCTCTCACTTTTCCCAGCTACCCCACCAGCTTCCCTACACCCGCCATCCCCAGCCTCTCCCAGCTTTCCTGCCTTTCCTCGTTCGCCCTTGTCCTACACTTTCCCTGTGCCCTCTCCTCTTTCTTTTTTCTCCAAGCAGCCCTTCCTCCCTGAGCCCGTTCTTTTCTGCATCCCTTCGTTTTTCCTGTCTGCCAGCCCCACTTTGGTGTGCTCCAGCCCCCTTCTCTGTTTGCGTTCCTGCCTCAGCTCCGCTGGCCTCCAGTCTTCCCCAGACTCCTTTTGCCAGGGCCTGGAACCCCAGAGGGGCCCTTTCATAGGTCCTTGTTCAATTTCCTTGGTCACCCCCCAACCCTTAACCTCAGAAAGCTCCTCCAAGAGATATAGGTTCTTCCCTCTTCCCCCGCGTCCCAGCCCCCTTTTCCCTACCTCCCCTACCCCCACATTGCTCCCAGGTAATATTAATGTGGAAGAGGGGTGGTAGTGAAAGTGGAGAGAGGGGGGAACCCAGGGCTAAAAGTGGGGTCACCGCCCGTTCTGTGAGAAGTAAATGGACTCAGAGTGGGTCCAGAGAAGTCCCAGCAGGGTCGTCTTTCTGTCCCCTCCTCCAGTGCTATTCAAGGTCTCCCTCCTCCCCCTTCCCTACTTCCCCTACTTCCCAAAGTGCAAGTCCGGACTAAGCCTCAGAACAACCCCTCAAAGGGAAGGAGGCTGTTATGTCCAGCCTCCCTTCTCCCCAAAGCTTCATCTCAGCGAGAGGTCTTCAGTCCCCTGTTCCACTAAGTTCCCAGGAGCTGGAAGCTTTGGGAAAAGATAGAAACCTACCTAGATTAATGAATTCCTGTGCCCTAGGATACGTTACTGCTACTTAGATTCAGAGAAATAGTGCTGAACTTGGAGTCAGGAAACCTGAGTTCAAATACTCACTTTGCCAATAACTAACCCTGTGACCTTGGGCTTCCTTTTCCTCATTTGTTAAAATAATAATAATAATAGTTAGACTAGCTACCCTCTATAGTCTCTTCCAGCTCTCGATCAATGATCACTAGTCAGAGGTCAAAGGCCATAGATCATAACTCTCCCATTTTTCAAATGGGTTAAATGAGCTTCACAAGTAAAGTGACATACCCAAGTCATTCAAACAGGAAGTGGCATATCTAGGACTTGAATCCTTAAATTGACTCTCAGTTAAATGATCTTTCCCGTTAAGCATGTCTCCTTTTTAGCTTTGCACCCAAGCTTAGAGTTAATCCAGATGCCCTGACAGCCTGGGTAGGCCTGCTTTTCAGAATTTAACCAATTGCTGGGCATTTCTGTCTTCAAGCAGCATATATTTCACTGTGTTCTCTTTTAAATTGTATTTTTTAGTTCCACATTCTCTGTCTCCCTCCATAGCCTCCCCCACCCAATGAAAAGGCAAGAAATATGATGCCCATTATATATATATATATATATATACACATATACACACAGTCATGCAAAACATATTTCCTCATTAGCCATGCCCACCCACCCTCCCCCAAAAGCAAGAAAAACAAAGGAAAAAAATACACTTAGATTTGGACCCTGAGTTTATCAGTTCTTTATCAGGAGGTTGATAGCATTTGATACTGAGTCCTTTCCAGGAGTGGTAGCTCGTTGTATTGATCAGTTACTAAGTCTTTCACAGTTGATTATCCTTACAGTTGCTATTATTGTGCAGACTGCTCTCTTGCTTCTGTTCACTTCACTTTTCATCAGTTCATATAGGTCTTCCCAGATTTTTCTGAAATCATCCCCTTCATCATTTCTTAAAGCACAATAATATTTCATCATTCATATACCATAACCTGTTCAGTCATTCCTCAATTGATGGACATCTCCTTAGTATCCAGCTCTTTGCTACCACAAAAAGAGTTGTTAAAAATACTTTCGTACATATTTGTACGAATTTCTACATAGGAATATGGGTGCTTTTCCTTTTTCTTTGGTCTCCTTGGGGTATGTTAGTAGTGTTAGAGTATACACAGTATTATAGCCCTTTGGACATGATTTGAAATCAGTATACAGTTTGTGCACAAACACTGAATCAGAATCTACATATTCCCCTTTGGAGATGGCATAGCAGGGACTCATCCATAGGGTTAGTGTTGGATAAGATCATTTTTCTAAGCCTGCTTCTATGTAATGATAGGGCTTCCCGAGTCTACAATCAGACTACTACATGCCCTCATAAAGGTATGCAGTTACCAGTGCTTGCTCCATGAGTCAATATCAACAACTCAAGTTTTGTAACATGCCAGGGTGTTTCTGTTATGTTGGGGATGTCCATGTTCTTTTAAACATCTTGATTTTCAAATAGAAAAGTATGTCCTGTGTTTTTAGAGGGAGAGGAGTGTTACAAAATTGAATAAACATGAGTAGAGTGATGCAGCTCCCTCCTGTTGATAATACACAAGCTTCTGATGTACCATATGTGCAGAGTATGCTGGAGCCAGCTTCAGTGGGCTCAAGCCTATAGTTAAATTTTCAGAGTGAACACTTATACCATAGAAATTGGCAAATGCTATGCTACAAGTCAAGTCTTGTTTCATTGTTTTGTTTATTATCCAGACTTAATGTAGTGACGGGATAAAATGTTAATAAGGAAGCTTAAATTGAAAAGTGTGTTATGCACATGTATATTTTTAGAGAGCCAGTTGTTAAACATTTACCAACACACTCCTTGATATATATGATGAACACACACACACACACACACACACACACACACACACACACACACACACACACACACACCCCTGCTGGTAAGTATTAGCCCTCAGCAGGTCAGTAGATATAGGCAGCATTTATACTTCTGATTTGTTGCGTTTTTATTTATTTAGTTTAGGACTTCTGTCTTAATACAACTACAACATCATAGATTTAGAACTGGAAGGAACTTTAGAGATTATCCAACACCCTCATTTTATAGATGAGGAAATTGTGTCACAGAAAAGTTAAATGACTTGTCCAGGTCACCCAGTTTGTAAGTTGTTTTGGAGGAATTTGAATCCAGATCTTCCTGGAAGAAGCTAATGATGTTCAGCCTGGAGAAAAGAAGACATAAGGGAGATTTGACTGTTTTTAAGTATTTGAAATGCTTGATGAAAAGTAAAACTAGGAGTAACACTTCAATGATCCTATGGTCTCATCGATGTGAATATTCCTTCCATCATTCCAAACTGCGGCCCATCCCTTCTCATTCTTATGTAATTCTTGTCAATGTTCCTTCTCCAGCTCTCTACTCGCTATGTTAGAGGCTTTCCCATACATAGTTCTTTGTGCATTGCATGCATACCGGTAGGACCACTCAATTTTCCAATCATATATTTCCTCACAACGATACTCTTGTTTAATGATTAAGCTCCCCCATGAAACAAAGCACAATCTGTTTAATACCAATATTCTTCTGGTGCCATTGTATGGTTGTAGGACTCTGCAATGCTACAGTCTCCAAAGAATTGAGGTTAAGTTACCCAAACGGCAATTAAGAGGTGTATGGTGGGCTTGAGAAGATTGCCACACATTACACAAGAGGAGTTATAAAGAAGTGGCATAAAAGATGGCACCATAGAAATAGACAATGAGGAAAAGAGATAGATTGGTCATGTATCCAGTGAGAAATAGAAGCAGTGGGTAACTCAAGTACCCATCAGTACCCCTGCAATGTTAGGAGATTTGGAGGAAGGCTTCCAGAATGTTGGGTAGACCTATCCGTTGTGACAATTTTCTTGAAGGACATGAACAGAAGTCACACAAGATGGACAGGCAAAGATAACTTGACATCTGCATCAATGGAAGGAAGCATCCATATCAAGGAGATTAGTGCTAGGAAAGCATTTTAGCAAGAATTCCTTATGCCATCCAGAAAACAAGAGGCAAAGAACAGAAAATTTGTAGAGGTAGATTTAAGCTCGGTGTAAGAAAGACTTCCTAACTTTTAGGGCTATCAAAAAATATGGAATAGGTTGCCCTATAAAGTAGTTCCCCAGTGCTGAAAATATCCAAATGAAAGCTAGGAGGCATTCCTGTTTAAGTAAAGATTTGACTAGATGTCTTCTAGGTTCCCTCCCCCCAAATTCTGAAATTCTGGGAATAAGCACCCTTACCAAGTAGCTAAAAACTAAGACTAAATCCAAACCTTGATTTACATACCAGAGGAGGCTTAATCCCTTTTCTGGCTGGAAAACTTGGTAAGAATAAGAAAAGAATAAACTAAACATACATACCCAAAAAAAGCCCCAAACAATCAGCACAGATTCAGTGTGAGTAATAGCATCCTCTAGACCCTATGCTCAATATTAAGTATCTCTTCATTTCTTCTACCTTCTAGCCACTCTTATCTTTCTTAGAAATGTCTCTTCCCCTAAATGTGTCTCCCACTTCCAATCCTTCCAAGAGGATTTGCAGCTCTTTTCTAGTATACTGGAGGGAGTCCAGGACTTAGAGTCCAAAGATCTAAATTCAAGCCCCCGTTCTAGCATATATTGGTAGTATGACCTTGGGCAACCCACTTAACCTTGCTAAGCTTCAATTTCCCCATTTGTAAAAATGTGATAATAATATTTGTACTACTTCCCTCACCAGAGTATTATAAGAAAAGTGAAATCTGAAGTATTGTTATTTCAGGAAGCCCCATATGAGAGAATAACAGGTCTTTGATGCTCACAGAATCAAAGTGTCAGAACTGGTGAGAGAGTTAGAACATAAAACATAGTAGGGACATGGGAACACAGAACTATAGAATGTTAGAGCTGGAAGAGGCTAAAATTTAGAGCATATAATGTAGTACCTAGAACTGAAAACCTGGAATGTCAGAACTAGAAGGGACTTTCTTTCAAAATCATCCAGTCCAGTTCCATTAAACTGAGAATTAAAGACAAGTGACTTGCCAAAGAGTTACATGGCAAAGACAATATTCTAACTCAAGGTTCCAAACTCTAGGTCTATGACCTATGTTTATCCAGACTATTTCCTAGTACTGAATTTTGGTAAAACACTTAGCGTAGCATCTGGCACATAGTAGGTGCTACCTGAATGTTAATGATTATGATGGTGGTGGTGGTAATCTTAAAAGCATTTCTCACAGTACTGATATATAGGAAAGTGTATCAATAGCAGCCTTAAAATCTGGAAGACCTGGATCCAGGTCTGGTCTCTAACACATCCTGACTGTGTGACTCTATGCAAGTCACATAATCTCTAAGGGCCTCCAGGCAGCTCCCTAAAGCTATAAGCTACACAATTGCCAATATGCATGGCTAGAGGGAGTCCCTCCAGTGGACAGTTCTTTATCCTAATGAAATCATCACTTTCAGACAATCAATTCACACAAATGAGCACTTACCACTAATTGATCCACAAGCCATTATTAGGGCAACTACGTGGTGAATTGGATAGAGCACTAGATGCTGAGTCAAAGTAGAGCTGAGTTCATATGTGGCCTCAGAAATCTATTGGTTATTTTGCTAGCTTATTAGCCTTCAGCTTCCTCATCTGTAAAATGGGGATGACCTCTCCAGATTACTGTGAAGATAAAATAAGATAATATTTGAAAAGCAGTTTGCAAACCTTGAATAGCCTATTATCATTAAGTGCCTACTATGGACTGGGCACTGTGCCTGGACTGGTGATATAAAAACAAAAGTGAAATAGTCTCTACTCTCAAAGAGTTTACATTCTATCATTTACACCCACATGAAACCTGTGCACTGATCTGCATGAAACTATACCTTCACCATTTCTGGACACTGTGACTGAGCTGTTCATTCTCTTCAGGATGGGGCAGTCAGAGTGCAAAAGTTCACATCCATCACAGCACATGGCTTCACTTCCCTGGCCACAACCTTCGCTGGATCTTGACCTTCATGCTGCTCTTTGTCCTGGTGTGTGAGATTGCGGAGGGTGTCCTGTCAGATGGGTAAGTGGAACCTCCTTGTGGCAGGGAATTATTTCAATGACTTAGGCAGGAGTCCTGGGTGTCCAGTGAATGGAAGCTCACTGACTCCTCCTTTCTCTCTCCTTCTTCCTTTTGGAGTGGGGAGAGAGGAAGAGGTGTTGGATAGAGTACCAGACTTGATCAAGGACCTGGGAAACCCAGATTCATATCTTGCCTCTGACACTTATAAGCTGTGTGACCGTTAATTTTTTTATTAATGTATTTGTTTTCAGTTTTGAACAATTACTTCCATATGTTTTAAATTTTCTCACCCTCCCTCTCCTCTCCCTCCCCAAGACTGCAAGCAATCTTATATGGGTTCTACACATAACATTCTTGTTAGACACATTTTCACTTTAGTCTTGTTGCATAGAAGAATTAAAATGACTGTGAGAAACCACGGGAAAAAACAAAACATGACATAAGAGAGAAAATAGTCTGCTTCATTCTGCGTTCTGATTCTATAGTTCTTTCTCTGGATGTGGATGGCATTTTGCCTCAAGAGTCCTTTGGAAATGTTTTAGGTTCTTGCATTGCTGTGAAGGGCTAAGTCTATCAGAAACAGTCCTCACACACTGTGGCTGATGCTATGTATAATATTATCCTGGTTCTGCTCATTTTCCTCAGCATCAGTTCATAGAAGTCCTTCCAGGTTTTTCTGAAATCTGTCTGTCATTGCTTATAGCACAATAGTATTCTATTACATCCATATATCACAACTTATTCAACCATTCCCTAATTGATGGTCATTCCCTCAATTTCCAGTTCTTGTCCACTACAAAAAGAGCTGCTATGAATATTTTTTAAACATGTGAGTCTTTTTTCCATTTTTATGATCACTTTGGGATACAGCCCTAGAAGCGATATTGCTGGGTAAATGGGTGTGCACATTTCTCTGGCCCTTTGAACATAGTTCCAAATTACTCTCCAGAATGGTTGGATCAGCTCACAGCTCCACTGACAATGAATTAATGTTCCAACTCTCCAACATCTTCTCCAACATTTATAATCTTCCTTTTTGTCACGTTAAATTGTGACAGGTCTGTTAATTTCTCTGAACCTTAGCTTTTGTATCTGAAAAATAGGAATGATAAACGTTACCCCTACCTAATAGATGTGAAGAACAAATGAGAAACTGTACGGCACTTTGCCATAATTAAAATATAGTATTATGTATTAAATAATAAGTCGCCTATGGGTTGACCAGATCACAAATAGGCAATGTGATGTGGTGAACACAGGTTGTACTGGGCCAGAAGATCTAAGCCCTTCAGCTGTCAATTCTGTTTTTTGTGCATGAATTTTCCTCTATCCAGATGAGGATGAGATAGTCCCCCAAATCTCCTCCTGCTGGACAGAAATCTAAAAGTCTATCAAAGTCTATGAAAATCTATGATTCTAGCTAGGGTATTCTCCAGCTTACTTTGAAGCAAGCTTCTGGGTCAAAGTGTCCTCCTCCATAAAATGATGGAGTTGGACCAGAAGGTCCCTAAGTCATTTTTCTATCTTTGTTATTTTATTATCTTTCCAGTGATTACTCACACACACACACACACACACACACACACACACACACACACCCCCAAACACACACCCCTCCCTAGTAACAAGTATTTAGGAAATAAGTCAGTAAAACCCAAGTCAATTGGACATCTTTTGGCCATCCAAGTTTACCTTCCTTTGGAGAGGAGAAGGAAGGGGAGGGGGAGGCAGACAGGAGAGGAGGAGGTGAGGTACCCAGCTAGCATTCAGCCAGCTGCATCTACTCACAGAATTGTGTTGGTCCTTCCTTGCCGAAGAAGACCATGCCATCAGAGAAATGATGACATGACTTGCATTTGACTTTGTTTCGAGTGAGGGAGGGCTCCTGAGTAATATCAGGTCTCTGGATTCAGATGGCTCTGGAGAAGAAGTGAGGCTGGTGACCTGCACAGCCCTAAAAAATAATTACAGTCAAAATGAATGAACACACTGACCATAGGTGACCAAATCTGCTTCATTTCTTACCTCTAGTCCACCAGCTCTCTACCAGGAGGGATTGTGGGGGAAGGTCTTCTTTATCACCAGTCTTATCAGTCTACTGAAATAATAACTGACCTCCTGCTCTTATTTTCAATGTGTTGTGTATGACTAATGATCCCAAGAGCAGTTATGTCAGAACCTAACATAGTTGGGCAGGTGGTCACTGGCTCAGGGCTGGGGTAAATAGCCACATGTAGTAGCCAAGATTGTCACTTCTGTTCTTTCCACCCATCCTTCTGAGCCCTTTTCCCCTGGGCTTAGCACTTCTTTGCAAGACTGGGATAAGGGAGCATAATGCATCTGGGAGGAATATTGATTGCACCCTAAATGTCCTGGGAAGTGACTTTGGACCCCTTGGCCCCATATACTGGAGCCAACTGGCCTGAACTGATTTTCAGATTAACAGAATTCCTGTATGCCACCAATGGTGTGGCTGCTATTGATGTCTGGTACTTTGGACAAGTAGATAAAACCTTCTGTGACCAAGTTCTCTGATCTGTGAATTGAGGAAAGCTCTTATGATCATCCCCTTTCCTTGGAAGTGAAGAAGATGAATAGTGTGCTATAGGGTAGATGTTTCAGTAATATAAATTCCCTAGCTCTAGGTGGGTACAGAGCCATATTGTGTTCATTTAACAAACTTTTACTGAGCACTCACTGTATTGAGGGTCCTGTGCTAGCAGCTATGGAAGAGCCAAAGATGAATCACAGATAGTGTTCACCGTCTGGGTCTTTACATGTGGTAGAGACATGTTAGAACATAAGGCAGACTGTGATCTGTGCCTTTGGAGGAGCCATTCTGGAAGCCTCAGTCATGAGCATACATGTGTGCCAATGCACACACAACTTCACATATGACTGCCTCAGCTCTCTATCAAAAAGCAGGTCCTGGGGAAAGATTTCCTGGCTCCACCATCTGGAGCACACTCTCTGGTAACAGATGCCAACTAATGCTGGGGGCACTGGCTGGGAACAGTCTCTTCTACTCTTCCCTCTCTAGAATTAAAACTTTCTCTTGGCAAAGTCAGGACCTCTGGGCAACTGCTCTTCCTGGGAATAGTGAGATCTTCAAAGCTTCCAAGAACCTCTCAGGCTATGAGAATAATGAATTCATCGTTTCACTTACTCTTGTAACTCCCCAAGATAATCATAAAAACTTGGAACCTCAGAGTCAGACAAGATCTTGAGCTGTCTAACCAAATCTCTAACTGAGTAGGAATGTCCTCTTACAAATTCCTCCAAGAAATGGTCATCCAGAGAGAAGAGATAAGCAAGACCCAGAAGCAAATGAACATGGTAGCCTAGTGTTTGATAAACCAAAGAATCTCTATGACTCTATAACCTGAATGTGAGCTACTGAGCTAAGTATGCCCTATTAGACAAAGACTACTGAGAAAATTGGAGAGCAGAATTGCAGAAAATTAGATATAGAGCAACATCTTACACCATATACTACAACAAACTCCAAGTAGATCTGTAATCTAAATATAAAAAATCATATCATTTTAATGGGAAGAGAATGGAGGAAGGTACCTAACAATCCTCTCAGGAAGTAACAGTGATATGAAAACACAGAATCAATAAAGCATTTTTAAAATGGTCATTCACCTCTCCCTGACGACCTCCACTGAGCAGAACTTGTCACCTCCTGAGGCATTCTAGTTTTAGTTAGATCTAATTGTTGGAAATTTCTTTCATATGTTAGGCACATCTCTTCGACCTCCACCCATTACTTCTATTTTTGCTTCCTGGTGCTTGGTAGAACAACTTTAATCTACTACATGACCTCCCTTCAAATACAAAAAGATAGCTAACACATTCCTTAGTATTCCTCAGTAACACCGTTCCTTCAACTGATCCTCACAAGGCATAGTCTCCAGTCCTCACCTTCCTTTGGATTTTCTCTAATTTATACCAGAGTCTTTATTTAAATATGGCATTCAGAAATAAATATAGAGCTCAAACTGTGATCTCATCAAGACAAAGTACCCTAGGACTATCAATCAATTAATAAGCATTTATTTAGTGATTTCTGTGTGTCGGGTGCTAGGTTAGACATTAGGGGTGCAAAAAAAAAATTGAAGCATTCCTTACCTTCAGGAAGTTTAAGTTCCATCAGGGAAAGCAATATATACAGATAGAAGCAAATACAAAATATATTAGTTCTTAGTTCCCTCATCTATAAAGTGAGGGGTTGGGACTAGAAAGCCTCTGAAATCCCTCTGTATACATAACCCAAACCCTATAAATAAAAAGTCACTTGGGGAAGAGGCACCAGCAGCTGGAAGGTCAGAGGGGGTCCTCTGAGGGCAGAGGAAAGCCTTTATATAAGAGGTGAGACTTGAGCTGAGTTTTGAAGGGAGGCAGAGATGAGAAGAGAATGTATTTTAGACATGGGGGACATCCCGTGCAAGCACAAGGAAATGGGAGATAAAGTGGTGGATGTGAGCAACAGCAAGAAAGCCAGTCTGGTATAAAGGAAAGTGATATAAAATAATACTGGAAAGGTAGACTAAAGCCAGATTGTGATAGGCCTTTAATACCTAACAGAGAAGTTTATATTTTAAGCCAGAGGCTATAAGGGCAGCCAGGTGGTATAGTGGATAGACTTCCAGACCTGGAGTCAGGAGAACCTGAGTTCAAATCGGACCTCACACAAGAGCTATGTGACCCTAGACAAGTCACTTCACCCTATTTGCCTCAGTTTCCTCACCTGTAAAATTAGCTAGAGAAGGAAATGGCAAACCACTCCAGTATCTCTGCCAAGAAAACCCCAAAGGAGTCAAGAAGAGTCAGACATGACTGAATAACTGAAAACAGGGATCTACTGAGACTTATTGAACAGAGGAGTGACATGGTCAAGTCAGTGTTTTAGGAATATCCCTTTAGTAACTACATGAAGACCCTATTGAAGAGAAGAGAGACTAAGGGCAAAGAGACCCTGGCTATTATAATAGTCCAGGGGAGAGATGGTGAGGGCCTGAACTAGCTAATGTATGTGTGAGTGGAAAGAAGGGAACAGAAGTGAGAGAAGTCTTGATAGTAGGATTAATAAGACTTGGCAACTGATTGGATATGGGGGTGGGGGACAAGGGTGATTTAGGAGTCAGAGATAACTCTAAAGTCTTAAGGGTAGGGAATTGTTCATTTTTGTCCTTGTATCACCATTATCTAACCCAGTGTCTGCTACACAGAAGTCACTCGATAAATGCTTACTGATTGGAAGGATGGTAGTTCCCTCAAAAGAAATAGGGAAATTAAGAAGAAGGATGGGTTCAGAGGTGGTGGAAGGAGTGGGGGCTGGAGGGAGATAATGAGTGCAATTTGAGGCAATGTTGAGTTTAATAAGCCTACTGAACATCCAGTTAAAATATTGAATAGGCAGTTGGTGATGCAAGCCAAAAACTCAGGGAAGAAACTGGGGCTAGTTATAAAAATTCTGAGCATGTTATACATGGAGATAGTAGTTGAACCCATGGGAGCTGATGGCACCATTCTGTATGCCATACTTACATTAATGTATCTTAAAATTGCCTCAGCCAATAGATGAGACGATGATTGTTCTATGAGCACACAGCCTGAGACATCAAATTAAATGGATATCCAAGAAGATTCAGGGTACCTGAGCCAACTGCAGTATTGACCCTCTCCTGCTGACTGGCAGTTCTTGCTGTTTATTTGGCTACATCAGAAATCCTGACCTTTCTGACTCAAATAGATGTCTTCTCTAAAGGATTAGAGCCTCATTATGAATTATTGTTATTCGGTGATAAAAAGTCATTATTGGATGTCTCACAGGCTTGTGCCCAACCTTGTACTAGGGCATATAAAGAGGAAAAAGGTCCCAGTGTCTCTGCTTGTTCTTATCTCTAGATGTTGATTGGATCTTCCTGGGAATGGTGCCTTTCCCAGACTCCTGGGGCTTTATTTATTCAATCAATAAATAAACATTTATTGGAGAGCCAACTATGTGCCAGGCACATGCTAGGCACGGGAAATACAAGTACAAAAACAAGACAGTGCCTGCCCTCACGAACTTATGGTCTAAAAGGCATATGAAACATATGAAACAGTGATGACCGTACAAGGGAATTTTGATCTGGGCAGTCACAGGGGTTGGGAATGGGACCATGTAGTAATAGATTGTCATGCTTTTCTTGTAGCAATGGGAGAATGATTGTGTTATTGATCCTAGAGCAAGAACAAGAGGTGGAAATGGGGTACATTTGGAGGCAGGGTAGAAGATAAGATGCCTACCTTGGGAAGTTCTCCTGGTGAGATGACTGGATAAGATGGGATGCATAGTCCAGATATACTGGGCTGTGAAAGTATTTTGTAACCATAATGGGTCTTGTAGTTCTAAACTGTTATCTACATCATCATCTTTTATTATTACTGTTATTTCTCTGAAGAGGTAGCAGGAGCCTCTGTACAAGAAGAGGGGTGGGGCTATAAATGAAATTCAAAATGACTTAGGAATTAAGAAGGGCAGGGTAAGGTATGTGTGAAGTCATCAAACCTCAGAACCCTGTTAGGGGCCAGAAAAGGCACACAAGAACTTGGAAACATAACTAACCATACTGCTCATTATCTTAGGCTCTGACTGAAGCTACTGGATTCTCCTTAAGGTCCAGAGACAGCAATCACACAAAAGAGAGTAGGTGGGTTAGCTCTGTCCTGGGTGACAGCTATGGAAAGGCAGCAATCATAGATGTCTAGTACCCAATTAAACTCTAGGCTAAGTGTCTCTTCCTTGCCCTCTGACTTCATCTCTCTCCTATTTCCTGGAGCCTGATTCTATGTCCTGAGTCCTCTCCCTGATCTCAGCTGGGATGTCAATCCCTGCTCAGATGTTAATTGGTATTGAAAAGTTGGTATTGAAAAGGTTGGCATTATTAATATATTTATGTTGTTGACTAATAACTAAGTTGTTAACTGACAACTAAACTTTAACTTGATCATTGGGAAGGTACTTTCTATAGACTAGGATGCCTGGATAATAGCAGCAGGATTTTCTTCTCAGTGAGAGAAAATTCACAACAGATGAAGAAGAAATCAAAGAAATTGTTAAAAACTATTTCCACCAAACATTTGCACCAAACCCTGATGAATGAAATGGATGAATACTTAAGAAAATACATACAGAACAAGAAGAAAGGAGTAGAAAGTCTTGTCTAAGAGTCTCACTCGCAGAGTCTGCCATCTGTAGTTAAGTAGGTGGACCAACTCTATCTCTTCCAGTTCCTCACAGGTGGATGTAGACTGGGCCAGTTATTCTGACCTGTCTTATCACTGGACTTTGATGTCTCTGGAGGAGAGAAAGATGCTGATGACTTTGCGCATGTCTGCCTCACTTAACTCCAATTCATTTGCAAGTCAAGACATCGCCCTTCTGATGTCATTGAAAATGGACAAACAATGGTAGATTTAGACTGTTAGATTTTTATCCAGGAACCTCACATTCCTTAAAACTCATAGGAAAGATATGGACCTGCAAGCCTGAATGGGTAGGTTTTGTAAGAGAACTTGGCTTAGATGACTTCACATTTTTCTTTCAACATTAAGATTCTGAGATCCACCAACTCTGTGTGTGTTGGGGATGGGGAGAGGGTTGTCTGTGTAATAGAGTGAAGGTAAGTTTGGTGTGTGTGTTCATTCTTCATTTTCAAAAAAGATCATAACATCAGAGAAATGATGACATGACTTGCACTTGACTTTATTTTGAGTGAGGAAGAGCTGTGCAAGGTCACCAGCCTCACTTTCTCCTCCTGAGTTATCTGGATCCAGTGACCTGATATTCATCAGGATGACTGGAGATGGCCCAGGATGCTATGGGAAGCCCTGGCCATTTGAAGGCTAAGGCCTTTTCAGGTCCTCACTTAGAGTGAGGTAATGCCCATTCAGTGAATACACCTCTTTAAAAGACAGTCAGGGGGATGGTCCCTTTAATAGAAAAGAAAAAATAGATAAATCACACTGAGAGGGGAATCTATCTATCTATGAAGGAATTGGCCTAAATATCCACAAAGGTAACTTTTTAGCTCTAAACTATACAATAATAGTTTAATGAATCACTCTTACTAGAGATCTTGGAAAATAAGGGATGAGATACCTCAGCTGCCAATCTGGAGGTCTCCACAGAACTGATATAGTCTGTTCCCAAATGGAAATCTAATTAATAACTTAGGCAAATAGAGAATTGCTAGAGTTTGAGTGGAAGCCAACTTGGGGAATAAAAAAAAGGTCAAGGATTCCAGCTGCAAAAGGGGAATGGGTGATAACCAACTACTATGAGTTAAACAAGCAGACTGGTTTTGACAATAATAACAAAGTCACATTATGAGTCAATGAATGCCACCAATATTTGCAGAAACATTTGAGGTAATGTCTGGAGAATCTAGGATGATAAAATGTGTTTGATAGAAACAGTTTAACTAAACTATCATTTATTTACTCTTTAGGAGTTTCAGTTGTACAAACAATCTTTCACAGTGGGAACGTAATAAAGAAACATGAACAACATGGGTTTCAAACTTGCTGAGACAAGTTTGAATCTAGACAATGCTGAGGTTCTTTTAAAATGTAATTTCTTTTAAGCATTTTTAAACTTCAATAGCCTCAATTCTAAATGTATGCATATGAAAGTGAATTAAAATGTGTGGTTTTAGTAATTATACATACAGGAACACCATCATCTTTAGTTCCTTGTACAGATTTTCTTAAAAGTTATCTTGTTCAATACTTTTTTCCATAAGGTTATTTTTTTTAAATGGACATTTTCCATAAGATTATTTTTTTAAAATGGACATTCTCTGTGTAATTCTATACCCAAGAATAAGAAAGCATCCACTCTTTGGGCTCTGTGTCTGTCTGATTTCCCTACATTAGTCTGCTTTAAGTTTTTAATGATGGAACTCACATATTTCCATGGGTGTCTGGTTACTTAATATAGGGGATATTCCAAATCCACGGATGATCATAGAGTGAGGGCTGGGGAGTAATATATGATGCTGGAAATATAGCTTGAGACCAGGTTGTAAAAGGCTGTAAAACTCCAAAAGAGGAGTTCCTTTTTAGCCCTAGAGTGAACATAGAGCCCCTGGTGTTTGCTAAATAGGAATGTGACATGTTGCACTCAAGGAAAATCATTTTGGCAACTGCGCAAAGGATGGATTGGAATAGAAAGAGACTTGAGGCAATGAAACCAATTAATACCTAATAACAATAACAGCTAGCATTTGTATAATGCTTTAAAGTTGCAAAGCACTTTGCAGATAGTATCTCACCTGATCCTCACAACAAACCAGGGAGGCAGGTACTATTATCATCTTTAGTATTACTGGTGAGGAAACCAAGGCAAACAGAAGTTAAGGGACTTGCCTAGTGTTGCACAACTAGTAAATGTGAGGGGCCAAATTTGAACTGTCTTCCCGACTCCAAGTCTGGAGCTCTAGCCACTGCACCTCCTAATTAGTCAGCAATTAGGAGACCATTGCAATAGCCTAGGCAAGAGGTAATGAGAACCTGAATGAGGTAAGTGAGTTGCTATGAGAAAAGGGGTTGGATGTGAGAGATGTTGTGGAGGGAAGGGAAGGGAAGGGAAGGGAAGGGAAGGGAAGGGAAGGGAAAAGGAAAAAAGTTGGCCTAGGCTATAACTTTGGAAAATACCTATAGTTAAGGGGCATGCTATGGATGATGAGCCAGCAAAGGAAACTGAGGAGTGGTTAGACATCACAACAGCATCTCTGTGCATTTGATAACTACTAATACATCTATGTTTGAGACCTCATCTCTAGTCATTCTCTAGGAGGTATACTTGCTTATTCGTGACCTCTCAGATCCTTTGCAGTAACCCCATGTCTGGAAACCACTGGACAGGCCTATCTGCCTTTACCAGGAAGTTGAGGAGTGGGAAAAGAAGATAATGAGAAAAGGGGGCCCTTCCTCAGTTATATTACTATAGTTCTTTTACCATCCAGTCTTTCCCCATTCATACCTCATCCTGGCACGTGACAGTCTCCACTGATCCTACTTACCTGTTCCAAGAAACATTGGCCAATTAGTCAAGGCTCTCAAAAGTGAAATATCTGTCCCTTGTAGGTGTCAGCATAATTACAGTGTTAGCTGATAATTAGGGTGCTAGTTGATAATTAAGATGTTAACTAATGACAGCTTAAGTTATGACCTTTGGGGAATGGGAGAATGCTGCAGAGCACTGCCTCCCTGGGTATCCCTGACTATTCACAGACAACAGATGATTAGGGGCAGGGAAAGGTGAAGGAAGTGAATAAGGAAAGTTTAGTGAATCAGCTCTGAAAAATTGCTGGCCTCTAAGGCTTGACCTAGCCTATTGTTGTCATTACACAGATCTGTCATTAATCTGGCACAGGTTAGGAGGTTTATCTCTGCTACTTGAACTTATCAAACCAGCCAGTCAGAGGAATTTAGCTTCTGATACAAAGAAATGTTTCTCCTGGTCCATTAACCTCATGGCTGTCGCCAAAAGCAATGTCCCCATCCTAGAAGGGAGGGGTTAGGAGGGAAGGAGGGACATTCTTCACTCTTCTCCAAGTTTCACTCCTAACTCCTTTCTATAGAATTTTGTACCTTCACACCCCCTTAACTTCAGTTTTCAGCTTCCTTTTATATATTGTTGTCCGCCATTAGAATGTAAGTTCTTTGAAGACGGGAATTGTCTTTCTGTTTGCATCTGGATTCTCAGCCCTTATTGCAGTGGCTAGCATACAGTAAGCACTTAATAAATACTTGTTGACTTGGCTTACTTAACTTCAAATTAGCTTATGTACTGGGCCCTCTTAGTTTCAGGGTCTATGAATCAGGATCTTGGTGCAATGGATAGGACAGTAGTCTTGGAATTAGGAAAACCTGAGTTCAAATCCTGTCTCAGGCAGATATTAACTGGGTAACCCTGGGCAAGTCACATAATCATTCTGAATCTCAGTTTCCTCATCTATAAAATGGAAACAATCATACCTGTTGTACCTGCCTCACAAGTTTCTTGTAAGGCTCAAGTGAAATCATGTATGGGAAGTGCTTTTCCAACCTCCCTATGGAAAGGCTGTGGAAACCATGGTAAGTGACATATATGTCAGCTCCCAACTTCCTTGAACTGTTGTAAAGAAAAAAATAACTTTTATAAATAAAGTGCTTTGTAAATGCATTTTTCTTATTCTTAGTGCTTTCATTTTTATTTTTCCATCACCTTCATTTCTGAATATATCTATCCTTCCCAGACCCTGTCTCAGATCTACATTTAGCCAAGTCAACAAGTATGATAAGGTCTTACCATGTGCCACAAATATGTGCAGAAAGAAAGATACTCATCCCTGCCCTCAAGGAGCTTACAATAGGGGAAGACCCAGGTACAATATTCCACACCTGCAGAGTAACTGAGCTTTCTCAATGGCTTATTTTTATTACTGAAACAAAGACCTCATTTTCCTCCCTCTCATAGACCTATCTCCAAACACCACAAATTTTGAGAAACTGTCCAGTGCAAACCCTAAGAAAGCATTGTGTTTGGTGGTAAGCTATGCCACTCACTATCACAGTGTGCACAGGATGACTTCCATAGCCCCCTAGCATCTGCCACGTAGGACTACTCCAAATGTTCTCTTTCTCTCTCCTCCTCCAGGGTGGCTGACTCCCGTCATCTGCACCTGTACATGCCTGCTGGGATGGCATTTTTGGCAGCTATCACCTCTGTTGTCTACTATCACAACATTGAGACCTCCAACTTTCCCAAGCTGCTGATTGGTACGTGACAGAGCTGTTCCACAACCATCGTGACCAACCTCTGGTTTCCCTGTGCATCCATAGTCAGCTGACAGGGGCCGATCACAGACTCTAGAGGGGAGATTATAAAGTCCATGGGAGATTAAATTAGATGGTTCTAGAGGCCATTTTCACCGGTGTGAATCTAGCATCTAGATTTTCTCTGTGCACCCCCTGCTGGGTTCTGGGGCTGCTATTTACAGGGTCCAGTCTGTGTGTCTCAGACTCAGAATGTATCTAGTTCAACCTTTGTACGTGGGGTTCAGAATAACCACTACCTGTAATCATGAAGTGGGGCCAGGTGCTCATATAAAGTCTCATCCCTCTCTCCCTGCTCAGCCCTGCATTTCTGCAGTCTAGGAGGTCACAGTGAAAACAGGGGGTTCAAGAGAGACTGTTGAGGGTGAGGGGAACAGGGATACAGATCCACATCTGAGGCATGTGCTAAACTGGAAAGAGTTCTGGATTTGGAGGGAGAAAACATGGGTTCAAATCCTAGCTCTTCCACTTGCTGTTTGACCTTGTTTTACCTCCCATGACCTCCCATCAGGGGTATAGACTAGAAGATCTCTGAGGTCCCTTTTCTTTTTTTTTCTTTTATTTATTTTCAGTGCTCCACAATCACTTCCATATAATCTAGATTTTTTCCCTCCCTCCCCCTCCTTCCTCCTTCTCTCCTCCTTCCCTCCCCAAGACGACATACAATTCTATATAGGTTCTACACATACATTCCTACGAAATACACCCTCACCTTAGTCATGTTGCACAGAAGAATTAAAATGAATGGGAAAAATCATAAAACAAACCAAAATGTAATACAAAAGAAAATGATATGCTACATTCTGCAATTGAATTCCATAGTTCTTTCTCTGGATGTGGAAGGCATTTTGCCTTAAAAGACAATTAGGAATTTTTTAAGTCCTTGCATTGCAATGAAGTTGTAAGTCTATTAGAAAAAAATCCTTGCACACTGTTGGTGTTGCTGTGTACAAAGTTCTCCTGGTTCTGCTCCTTTCGCTCAGCATCAGATCATATAAATTTTTCCAGGTCTCTCTGAAGTCTTCTTGTTCATCACTTCTTATAGCACAATAGTATTCACCAACAATGAATTAGTGTTCCAACTCTCCCACATCTTCTCCGACATTTATCATCTTCCTGTTTTGTCATGTTAGCCAATCTGATAGGTGTGATGTGCTATCTCAGAATTGTTTTGATTTGCATCTCTCTAATCAATAATGATTTAGAGCATTTTTTCATAAGACTATAGATATCTTTAATTTCTTCCTCTGAAAACTGCCTGTTCATATCATTTGACCATTTATCAATTGGAAAATGACTTGTATTCTTGTACATTTGACTCAGTTCCCTATATATTTTAGAAATGAGGCCTTTATCATAGACACTAGTTGCAAAAATTCTTTCCCAGTTTTCTGCTTCCTTCCTAATCTTGGTTGCATTGGGTTTGATTGCGCAAAAACTTTTCAGTTTAATGTAATCAAAATTATCCATTTTTCACTTCATAATGCTTTCTATCTCTTGTTGGGTCAAAAATTCTTCTCTTCTCCATAAATCTGATAAATACACTATTCCTTGATCCACTAATTTGTTTATAGTATCAATCTTTATACCTAGATCATGTACCCATTTGGACTTTATTCTTGTATATGGTGTCAGGCATTGGTCTATGCCTAGTTTCTGCCACACTGCTATCCAGTTTTCCTAGCAATTTTTGTTGAACAGTGAGTTATTATCTCAGAAGCTGGGGTCCTTAGGTTTATCAAACAGTAGATTGCTATATTCGTTGACTACTGTGTCTTGAGTACCTAAGATATTCCACTGGTCTACCCTTCTGTTTCCTAGACAGTACCAAGTGGTTTTGATAAATGCTGCTTTATAATACAATTTGAGATCTGGTAGAGCTAGGCCACCTTCCCTAGCATTTCTTTTCATTAGTTCCCTTGATATTCTGGACCTTTTCTTCTTCCAGATGAATTTTGATGTTATTTTTTCTAGCTCTAGAAAATAATTATCTGATAGTTTGATTGGTATGGCACTGAATAAGTAAATTAATTTAGGTAGAATTGTCATTTTTATTACATTGGCTCAGCCTATCCACAAGCAACAGATGTTTTTCCACTTACTTAGACCTGACTTTATTTGCGCGAAAAGTATTTTGTAATTGTGTTCTTATAGTTCCTGGATTTGTTTTGACAGGTAGACTCCCAAATATTTTATAGTGTCTACCCTAGTTTTAAATGGTATTTCTCTTTCTATTTCTTGCTTTTGGGCTTTGTTAGTAATATATAGAAATGCAGAAGATTTGTAGGGGTTTGTTTTGTAACCCCTAACTTTGCCAAAGTTGTTTATTATTTGAAGTAGTTTTTTACTTGATTCTCTTGGATTATCTAAGTATGCCATCATATCATCTGCAAAGAGTGATGACTTAGCTTCTTCTTTGCCTATTCTAATTCCTTCAATTTCTTTTTCTTCTCATTGCTACAGCTAACATTTCTAACCCTAATGCTAACCTTAAAAGCTTATTATTTTATGGAAAGTTCCATTTATTCCTATGCTCTCCAGTGTTTTTAATAGGAGTGGATGTTGTATTTTGTCAAAAGTTTTTTCTGCATCTATTGAGATAATAACGTAGCTTCTGTTAGTTTTGTTGTTGATGTGATCAGGAATGCTAACTGTTTTCCTAATATTGAACCAGCTCTGCATTCCTGATATAAATCCTACCTGATCATAATATATTATTCTAGTGATAAGTTGCTGTATTCTTTTTGCTAAAATCTTATTTAAAATTTTTGCATCTATATTCATTAGAGAAATTGGTCTATAATTTTCTTTCTCTGTTTTGGCTCTTCCTAGTTTAGGTATGAAAACCATATTTGTATCATAAAAAGAATTTGAGAGGACTCCTTCCCCAATTTTCCCAAATAGTCTATATAGTATTGGAATTAACTTTCTTTAAATGTTTGATAGAATTCACTTGTAAATCAGTCCAGCCCTAGAAATTTTTTCCCAAGGAATTTGTTGATGGCTTATTCAATTTCTTTTTCTGAAATGGGGTTATTTAAGTATTCAACTTCCTCTACTGTTAATCTGGGCAATTTATATTTTTTAAAATAATCATCTATCTCATTTAGATTGTCGAATTTATGGGCATAAAATTGAGTAAAGAAATTTCTAATTATTGTTTTACTTTCTTCCTCATTGGAGGTGAGTTCACTCCTTTCATTTTTGATATTGGTAATTTGGTTTTCTTCTTTCTTTTTTTAAATCAAATTGACCAAAGGTTTATCAATTCTATTGATTTTTTTCATAAAACTAACTCTTAGTTTTATTTATTAGTTCAATAATTTTCTTAATTTCAATTTTTATTAATCTCTCCTTTGGTTTTTAGTATTTCTAATTTTTTATTCACTTAAGGATTTTCATTTTGTTCTTTTTGTAGCTTTTTCAGCTGCATACCCAAGTCATTGATCTCCTCTTTCTCTATTTTATTCATGTAGGCATTCAAAGATATAAAACTTCCCCTAAGAACTGCTTTTTCTGTATCCCATAAGATTTGGTAGGTTGTCTCATTATTGTCATTCACTTGAATGAAGTTGTTGATTGTTTCTATGATTTGTTGTTTAACCCACTCATTCTTTAGATTTAGATTACTTAGTTTCCAATTAATTTTTGGTCTTTTTCCATGGCCTTTTATTACATATAATTTTTATTGCATTATGATCTGAGAAGGATGCATTGACTACCTCTGCCTTTCTGCACTGGATTGTGAGGGTTTTATGCCCTAGTGCATGATCAATTTTTGTATATGTGCCATGTACCACTGAGGAAAAAAAAGCTGCATTCCTTTCTATCCCCATTCAGTTTTCTCCAGAAATCTATCATATCTACCTTATCCACAGTTTTATTCACCTCCTTAACTTCTTTCTTGTTTATTTTAATGTTAGATTTATAAAGTTCAGACAGGGAGAGGTTGATGTCCTCCACTAGTAGAGTTTTGCTGTCTATTTCTTCCTGTAACTCCCTTAACTTCTCCTCTAAGGGTCTGGATGCTATACCACTTGGAGCATGTGTGTTTAGTAATGATATTGCTTTATTATTTATGGTGCCTTTTAGCAGGATATAGTTTCCTTTCTTATCTCTTTTAATTAGATCTATTTCTGCTTTTCCTTTGTCTAAGATTGGGATTGCTACCCCTTCTTTTTTTACATCAGCTCAAGCACAATATATTCTACTCCAGCCTTTTACCTTTACCCTGTGTGTATCCCCCCCCCCCCCATTTCAAATGTTTTTCTTGTAAACAGCATATTGTTGGATTATGGCTTTTAATCCATCTTCTATCTGTCTCTGTTTTGTGGGAGAGCTCATCCCATTCACATACACAGTTATGATTATTATCTGTGTCTTTCCCTCCACCCTCTTTCCCACCATTTGGGCTTTTAGTTCTCCCTTCTCCCTTCCCCTCCACAACAGAGTTTTCACTTTTGACCACTCGCTCCCTTCCTTCTTTCAGCCCCCCTCCCTTTTACTCCCCTTTATCCTTACTACTTCTTCCCTCCCTTTTAGCCTCCCCTCCCTTTTTTCCCCTTTCCCTTCCTACTGCCTATAGAACTAGCTAGATTTATATACTTAATTCAGTTTGTTGTTCCCTCGTTGAAACAAATGAGATGAGAGTACCTCTCAAACAATGCTCATCTCCCTCCCCTCTTTCCCTCTACTATAATATAATTTTGTGCCTCTTCCTGTGATGTAATTTACTATTTTCTGCCTCCTTTTCTCATCTCCTGTTACAATCCCTTTACATCCTTAAATCACATTTTTATCATCATATCATTTACTTTATATCTGCCCCCTCTATCTATGTATATCCCTTTTATATTTCATAATAGACATATAATTCTCAAGATTAACAAGTATCATCTTCCCTTATAGAGAAGTAAAAAGTTTGCTTATATTGAGTAACAAGTTTCTCTTCTCCCTTGTTTACTCTTTTGTGCCTCTCTTGAGAGCTGCATTTAAAGATAGAATTTTCTATTGAGTTCTGGTCTTTTCATCAGGAAGGTCTGGAAATCCCTTATTTCACTGAATATCCATCTCCTTGCCTGATATGTTATGCTCAGCTTTGCTGGGTAATTGATCCTTGATTGTAGTCCCAGTTCTTTTGCCTCACAGAATTTCATATTCCAATTCCTTCGATCTTTTAATGTAGAAGCTGAAAGGTCCTGTGTGATCCTGACTGGAAATCCTCTATATTTGAATGGTTTCTTTCTGGCTGCTTATAGTATTTTCTCCTTCACTTGATAGTTCTGAAATTTGGCAACGATATTCATTGATGTTTTTAGTTTTAGATCCCTTTTGGGAGGTGAACAGTGGATTCTTTCAATGACTATTTTGCCCTCTAGGACTTCTGAGCAGTTTTTCTTGGTGATTTATTGGAAGATATTGGCCAGGCTCTTTTTCTCATTGGCTCTCTGGTGGGCCAATAATTCTTAGATTTCCTCTCCTGAATCGATTTTCCAGGTCAGTTGTTTTTGCAATTAGATATTTTACATTTTCTTCTATCTTTTCATTCTTTAGATTTTGTTTGACTGATTCTTGATGTCTCATAGAGTCATTAGCTTCTACTTGCCCAATTCTAATTTTCATCAAATTGTTTTCTTCAGTTAACTTTTGCATCTTCTTTTCCACCTGTCCAATTATTCTTTTTAAGGAATTATTTTCTCCAGTTCGTTTTTGTACTTCCTTTTCCACTTGTCCAATTCCTCAGTTAGGTTTTGTGCTGTCTTTTCTATTTGTTCAATTTTCCTTTATAAAGAGCTGTTCTCTTCAGTGAATTGTTTTTTCATACTTTTAAAATCATTGGCCAATTTTTCTTCTATTTCCTTCTTCAGCTCTTCCAAGAGTGCTCTTTGTGCATGTGAACAGTTCATAGTCCCTTCTGAAGTTTCATATGGGAGTACAGTCTCAATACTGACCTCTTTGGTATTTGTGTTTTGATCTTTGTCCCCATAAAAAGATTCTATGATCTTTTCCTTCCTGCTTTGCTTGTTACTCATGATGATAACACTTTGTGTACTGTGGCCTCTGGTTCTTTCAGCTAGAAACTAAAGAACCTGATGCTGAGCTGCCTGGTGTGAGAAAGCAGAGGCCAAATGAATTCTTTTTTGTGTGTGTGTTTCTCCAGATTAGCCCTGGAGCTAGCTTTTTAAGTGTGGGAGACGGGTGGTCTGGTCAAGGAAGATCTCCTCAGCTGAGGTAGAGCAAAGGCAAGCTCAGTGGTTGGTGATCCCGGTGGCCCTACTGTCTTTCCATTTCCCCTGGAGTGCTGAGGCTCATCTGGGGGCCTGGTGTTGGTGGTTGTGAGGCTCCACTCCCCAAAAGCTCCGGATGTCCTCCTGGTTTGCTGAGGTGGGGATGTCTGGGACAGCTCTAGTACTCTGCCACAGCCAGAGGAATCCTCCTTAGCGATTTCCCTAGCCTCACATGCTATGAGACTGATTGCCCCTTCTGCGGATCCCACTGTTCCAGGATTTTTCTGGGGAAATATTTTAAGGTTCTTTCAAGGTCAACAACGGGACAGGGAGAGAGCATTTACCAATCACTCTACCATTTTGGCTCCCGGAAGTTCAAGTAGGTGACTTACAGACATTTAATCTGTGGGCTGATAGTCTCAGGAGCAGCCACTGCAGATAACTGGGGCTCTGTAGCTCTCACTCACTTGGTCCTGCTGAACTTCTCTAAGGTCCCTTTTCATTGTGAATCTATGATCTGATGATCTGAAAGAGGAGGAGGATGTGGTAGGAATGGAGTGAGCAGAGAAGGAGAGATATGGAAAGAATGATTAAAATATGGTAAAAATAATTTACATATGTACAGCAATTTAGAGTTACACAGACTTGTTTATACTTGGTGTCTCTTTTGAGACAGACAATAGCATCTCAGGTTCTTAAATAATAACAGCCACTTCCTTCCTTATTGATTCGATGCTTCAAGAATCTCTCATTTCTTGTGTGTGGATATGTCCGCTAGTGCTGTGGATTGCTCTAAGATCTGATGAGTTGTTTTTGAGATTCTGTGGCTGAAAAATTCATCCCACTCACCATGTAACCTTCACAGGTATTGAGTCCTGGTTTATGTCCCTTCCTGTCACAGATCTGAGTTAGCTCACTGAAGTGGTAGGCAATAGGTAGCATGGTGCATTGGAAAAGGATGCTGGGGTTTGAGTTGGAGGATCTGAGTTTGAATCTTGGTTTTGCCTCTTACTCCCTCCGTAACCTTGAACAAGTCGCTTAATTTCTTGACCTCAGTTCCTTCATATACAAAATGAGAGGGTTAGACTATGTGATTTTCACTTTCCCTTAGAGACCTAATTCTATGATCTTGATCCTTTCTCTCCACTTCACAGACTGGAAAATCTGAGATTCAAAGATCTGAGACTCTATTGTAGGATTACATGATCCGTTGATTTCCCAGTATGATGCTCTTTATTTTAAACAAAATAATCTCACTTTGGAAGGACTTCAAAGACCCTTTTGCCTAAGACCACACATAGTTAGAATTCCTTTTTGTAAATTCTCCCTAAAATGATCATCCAGCCTTCACCTGAAGAATTCTGAGGAGGTATCCAGAAGAGTGCTGGATCTGGAGGGGGAAAATATGAGTTCGAATCCTGGTTCTTCCACTTACCATCTGTTTGACTTTAGGCAAAAACTCTAATTGTCAAGAAGTTTTCCTTCTCTGAGACTAAGCGAGCCTCTCTAACTTCCATCCATTTTTCCTAGTTTTGTCTTCTGGGGTTGAATAGAACAGGTCTGGTCCCACCTTTACAGAAGGAACAGCCATTCAAATACTTGATGATAATTATCATGTCATTCTCCCTACCCCCCAAGTCTCCTCTTTGGATCAAAAACATGACATGATCCTGAAGACTTTTCCCATCCTGGTCAACCACTTCTAGGTGTCCTCCAGTTTATACATGTCCTACTTAAATATGGCAGCTAGAACTGAACCTCAGTTCAGTATCATGTCTGAAAAATGCTACAAAAAGAATCTGAGAGCCAGAGGATGACAGAATGGTTGCCACCTTTATATGGTATGTCTGTATGTATACAGGGATGTGCTGGAACCACCTCAAAAGGGCTCATGAAATTGGCAAGCACTTACTTTATTGCTTTCTTGGTTATGTAGACCTGTGGTGTTAAACTTAAATGGAAACGAATCCTTCTCTGCTTGGAAAAACACAAATTAACATTTTCCATATTGTATTATATTTTTATTTATTTCATTAAACATTTCCTGATTAAATTTTAATCTGGCTTAGGGAGTTTTGTAGGCTTCATGCAACTGACTGCCTTGAGTTTGACACTTCCAGTCAAGACTTAAGAAAGTGATGGAGAAAATGTTAGCAATGCAAATTAAACTTAAAAGTATCTTGTGTGCACTTTTTTTTGAGAGTCAGTTTTAAAACATTTGTTGGCACTCCCCTGTAAATAAAACATATATGTAATGTAGATGCTATAGATATGTATATATATGTAATGTGTGATATGGATATACATTATTATATGTATTATCCAAGATATATATGATATACACAGTGTAGAATATAACTCTTTCTCTGTAGTCTCAGAGGAAAGTCAGGCATCTCATGCTAACCAGATGTGGGTGGCAGGTAATTTACATCACAGGTGCTAGCATTTCTGTCTCCAGGCTGAGCAGGATGTCAAATACAGGCTACTGACATCAAGTGTCAGGGTCCAGCTTCATAAGAGACTTCAGTCAGCTGGGAACACTCACTGACCCAGAGCACCCTTCCATGGGGCAGCTCATGTTGAAGAGTCTATTTTTTAATTCACAAGAAAACAAAATAGTGAGTAACTAGGATTTTCTTTTTATAACCTAAGTTACCTCCTGGGAAAAGGGTTAGTAGTTTCTAAGGAACAAGAAACTGATCCTTCCAGGAGTTTTTCTACTGCCCTCCCAGGGAACTGATCTGTAACACATAATTCATGCTATAGAAGATGGCTAGGGGCAGAATGTAAGCTCCTATCAACTAGGGATTGCTTCATTCTTTGTACCTAGATCCTTAACCTTCGTACAATGCCTGGCATAGAACAGCCACTTAATCAGAACTTGTTGGTTTATTGGTTGATTAATTAATTAGGTCAGTGAAAGCCAGAATGAGTCTTGGACTCACACTCAATTTCATCATTATCATCATCATGATCACCACAACTTGCATTTATTTGGCAAAATGGTTTGCAAAGAGCTTTAAATAAATTATGTTATCTGTTCTCTTCAACAACATTAGTAGTTAGGGGTTATTATATTCCTATTTACAGAAGAGGACACTAAGGATGAAAAAGATAAAGTTTCTTGCTCTGGGTTACCCAGACAGTAAGTGTCTGAGGTCAGATTTGAACCCAAGCCTTCTTGATTCCAAGTCTGGTACTGTATCCACTACTTAACACTTTCTATCATACTTACTTAGGATCATGTTATCATAGATTTAGAGCAGTAAGGTAACTTAAAAATCATCAAGTCCAACTTCATAATGTTAAAGGTGAGGAAACTGAGATCCAGGAACTCACCCAAGATCATAGAACTAATAAGTATCAGAGGTAGTATTTGAACCCAGGTCTTCCTGACTCCAAGTCCAATGTTCAATCCATTCTACTATGTTGTCTCTAATCACTACCACCATCCTTTCACATATACTCACAACCACACTTCAGAAATCCATATTTGTACACAGATCCATCCTCACACACAGATTCACACTCATGCATAGGCTCACATGGGCAACTAGGTTGCACAATGCATAGAGTGCCAGGCCTGGAATCAGAGGGCTTTTTCCATCCTGGTCACCCACTTCTGGGTGTCCTTCAGTTTATACATGTCCCCCTTAAATATGGCAACTAGAACTGAGCTTCAGTTCAGTGTCATATCTGAATAATGCTACAAACATAGTCTGATAAGTTCTAAATTCAAATCTAGCCTTAGACCAGACATTTACTAGCTGTATAACCTTGGGCAAGTCATTTAACTGTGTTTGCCTTAGTTCCCTTATCCGTAAAATGAGTTAGAAAAGGAAATGGTAAACTACTCCAGTATCTTTGCCAAGAAAACTCCCCAAACTGGGATCAAAAATAGTCAGACTTGACTGAAATAACTGAACAACAACAACATAGGTTGACATACACACAGACCTATACCCACCCTCACATGAAGATTCACAGCTCTTCCCACTTAGGCCCACACATATACATTTCCCTTTTCTCAATTTCAGCCTTGTTGATTTACTGGACTCTGGCCTTCATAACCAAGACCATCAAGTTTGTCAAGTTCTATGACAATGCAATTGGATTTTCTCAGCTCCGCTTCTGCCTTACTGGGCTGTTAGTCATCCTCTATGGAATGCTCCTGACTGTGGAAATCAATGTCATCAGAGTGAGGGTAAGCCTCTCCCAGCCTGCCCCATCACCATCTCTGCTGTTGGTGCTCCAGTGAGAGAGCTGACCTGGGCTTGGGATAGCTTTGAGTGGGTTCTTATCTCTCTTGGCCAATGGGCATTCTCCCTCCCTCTTACCCCAGGCACCCCATCTGGGCTCTGTTGGACTCCTCTAGATAGGGTTAACAAGAGCCATGTGAATCAGTACTAGGGATGTTGGAGGATTTGAAAAGTGATAGGAAAATCAAACATTCAAAAAAAGTTGGAAGAGTCCAAATTTAGTTTGTAGGGAAAAAAATGCACAGGAAAACATGGACAGGAAAAGATTTGTAACATCATAGATTTAAAGTCTGAATGCAGCTTAGAGGTTAGTTAGCTATGTTCCCTCATTTTTCAGAAGAGGAATTTGAGGCCCAACACCCAAATCATGGGTCACAGATTTATACCTGAAAGGGACCTTAGAGGTCTCTTCTTTGAGAATAAATGAAAGCCCAAGGAACTGCCCAAGATCAAAAAGGATGCAAATAATAGTCAAGATTCAAACCCAGGTCCTGTAACTCCAAATCCAATGTTCTTTCCACTATCTATACCATTTTTTTCTACTCTGTATATGTCCTTCATTCTATGGAAAAGTGAATAACTCATAAGATCATAAGATTTACAACTGACAAAGAGCTCAGAGGTAAGCTAGTTGAACCCTTTCATTTTCCGAATAAGGAAACTGAGGTCCAGAGAAGGCAAGCTACTGGTTGCACAGGCAGTATTTTAACAGAGTCAGATTTGAAGCCAGATCCTTCATCTCCAAATTTTGCCAGTCCAGTACACTGACTGCCTCCTTAGAGAACAGGGTAAGTAAAAAAAATAGCTTAAACCATAGGAGGACTGGCTGAAATTAGACCCAGGAGCACATGAAGCATGGAAATAAATGCTCAATGAGGGCAGCTAGGTGACACAGTGGATATATCACTGGCCCTAGAGTCAGGAGGACCTGAGTTCAAATCTGATCTCAGACACTTGGCACTTACTAGTGGTGTGATTCTAGGCAAGTCACTTAACCATGATTGCTTTGTATACATAAATAAACAAACAAATATGTGGTCAAGGGAGGTGATGTGTCATCTCCTTTCCCAGATATTATTAACGATAACTTATAGAGCTCATATCGCCATAGTGCTTCTCCGGTTGCAAAGAAATTTATCCATTTATTGATTATTCACAACTCCATGAGGTAGTAATGTGAGTATGGTCATCCCCATTTTACAGGAGAGGAGACTGAGACTTAGAAATACAAAGTGACTTCTTCAAAGTCATATAGTTTTCAAGTCAGAAGACCCTGGTTCATATCCCTTGGGCAAGCCATTCATCCTTCCTGGGCCTTGGTTTCCTCAGGTCTGAAATGAGTAGATAGGACTGAGGGGCCTCTAATATCCTTTCCAGTTCTAAATTTATTAATTAAGCCAATAAATGATAAAGCTTGGACTAGAACTCAGCTATGCTAAACTCAGGATTCAGGGCCTTTTCAACCCATCTGCTAGAGGTCAGAAGTCTTGGCATCCTTTACCTTGTTTATTTGAGACAGGGGAGTGAAGCATCTAGGGTCATTCACTGCCCTCTGTATGTGTGCTTCCCAGAGATATGTGTTCTTCAAGACTCCCAAAGAGGTGAAGCCACCAGAGGACCTGCAGGACCTGGGTGTACGCTTCCTGCAGCCCTTTGTCAACCTGCTGTCCAAGGGGACCTACTGGTGGATGAACACCTTCATCAAGACAGCCCATAAGAAACCTATCGACCTGAAGGCCATCGGGAAGCTGCCCATTGCCATGAGGGCCCGAACTAACTACCTGCGCCTTCGGGAGGCCTTTGAAGCCCAGAAGGTCAGTAATGGACCTGGTTCTTGTCAGAAGAATAGACTTCTTCTGGACCCTCAGAATGACTTGACCCTCTCTCCACAACCACAGAAGGGGGGATTCTTTAGTCTATTTTCTTTTTTTCTCAATTAATCAATTAATTTTTAGTTTTCATCATTTCCACAAAATTTTAAGTTCCAAATTTTCTACTCTTCTTTCCCCTCCCACCCACCCCAGATTGCATACATTCTGATTACCCCTTCCCCCAGTCTGCCCTCCCTTCTATCACTCCCCATCCCCCTCCCCCTTACTTTCTTGTAGGGCAAGATAGATTTCTATACCCCATTGCTTGTATATCTTACTTCTCATTTACTTGTAAAAGCAATTTTTAACATTTGTTCTTCAAACTTTAAGTTCCAACTTCTCTCCCTTCTTCGCTCCCCACCCACTATCATTGAGAAGGCAAGCAATTCAGCATAGGTTATACATGTGTAGTTATGCAAAACACTTTCATAATAGTCATCATAGTTGGATGTGAAAATCTTCAGTTCATTCTCATAATCCATTACAGCTTAATTAAAAAAGGCTTTTACCAAATCACCAGATCTCAGACTCAGATATGACCTTGGAGGGCATCTTGTCCACACCTGAGCAGAAATTCCCTCTAAAGGTGGTAGAGAACTTATCTCTCAAGGTAATTTAAAAAGTTTCAATGGAAGCAACCTAGCGTGGGGTCAGGAGGATCTTCGTCCAAATCCTTCCTCAACACTTTCTAGGTGTGTGACCCTGGGCAACTCACTTAACTGCTGACTGCCTCAGTTTCCTCATCTGTAAAATGAGGATAATAACGGCACCTACTTCTCATGGTTGTTGTGAAGATAAATGAGATAATATTCATAAAACACTTTGCAAATCTTAAGTACTGTATTAATCTAACTATTATTAGTAGAAAGTTATTTTCTTTATATGAAACTGGAACCTGCTTTTTAAAATGTTTTATTAATATTTTTCTTTTTACATCAGTGCTCTTTCCCAATTCTACCATTTCTCAAGTAGGACCTTCCCTCATAACAAAGTGCCATTAAGCACATCAAATGCTGATTATGTCTGACAGCATATGCCCCATTCTGTACCTCCAGTCCACCACCTCTCTGTTGAAAGGAGAGACGTCAGTTTCAGCATCACTCCTGTGGAACCAGGACTGGTCATTGCATTACTATCAGTTCTGACCTCTTTTAACATTGTTTTCTTTTACTTAATTGTTGTTCTTGTGCATACAGTTGTCTTGATTCTCATTTTCCTTTGCAATGGTCCATATAGGCTTTCCCAGGTTTCTCTGAATTCTTCCTGTTCATTGTTTCCTACCACACAATGATATTTTATTATATCAGAAATTCTCTAATTGATGGGTATGCTCTTTGCTGTCTGATTCTTCATATCATAAAAGTCCTGCTATGAATATTTTGCTATGTAGAAAGGTCTTTTTATCTTTGACTTCCCTGGGGTAAAAACCCACTAGTAGTATCTCCAGGCCAAAAGTTATGAACAGTTTAGTCACTTTCCTAGTCCAGTTCCAAATTGTTTTCCAAAATGATTGGGCCATTTTGCAGCTCCACCAATAATGTATTAGTGTGCCCCTCTTCCCATGACTCCTAAATATCACTGATTATTTTATCTTTTGTAGTCTTGCCAGTTTCCTGAATTAGAAATGAAAACTCAGAGTTATTTTAATGTTCGTTTCTCTTATTAATGATTAGGAGCATTTTTAAAATATGATGACAGCTCACTGACATATCATGTTTATGGTTTGCTAAGTATTTTACATATGTTGTCTTATTTGAGTCCCAAAAAACCCTGGGAAGTAGCTGCTATTATTGTCCTTATTTTACAGATGAGGGAACTGAGATTGAAAGAGGTCACAAAGAAAGGTCAGCAAGAAGCATTTATTCAGCATCTACTGTGTGCCTAGAAAGTAGGCATCCAAAGTGGGATTTATACCTAGGTCTTCCTGACTCCAAGTCTAGCACTTCAGCCACGGCACCATCTATCTACCTCATCTACTTCATCATCTACCTTTTGTTTTCGTTTATATGTTTATAAATATTTATAGATATTTATATATCATTTATCATATGTAACATATTATATTTATAGATCTTAACCACTTGCTTTTGGGGAATGACATAGATTTGTGCCAATTTTCTATAAATTTTAGAGGTCGGACTTTTATTGGAGTAATTTAATGTGAAGGTCTTCCCCCAATTGACGGGTTCTTCCCTAATCCTAGTTATACTGATCTTGTCTGTGTTATAAAGCTTTTTGTAGTGATAATTGTCTTTCTGCAGCTCCCACTCATTATTCCCCCTTAGGGCCAAGCAGAACAAATCTATTCCCTCTTCTTGATGACAGACCTCCATATACTTAGGGATAGTTTTTACAGGCATCTAACACTCTGAGAAGAAGGCAGGACAAGGAAAATTTTCTCCATTTTGCAGATGAGTAAACTGACCCCTAAGGCATAGGTAGCCAGTGGCACAGCTACTGATTTTCCATCCATCCAGTCTATTTTTGCCTCTCCCTCATATACGTATGCATATACATAAACTACTCTCAGAGGAAGATGACCCACTAAAACAAGTGAACCAAATACTGCCTAGCTCTCCCTGATTAAAATAGGTTCTGACCTCTTAATCTTAGCAAGCTCACCCAAGTCCAATAAGACAGCAGCCATTAGGACTTTCAAGTTCTGTGTGTGTCAAGCTATTATCATTGTAGTAGTTGAGAACCAGCAGCCGAGGAGGGGTGGGTGAGATGTCTGAGGAGATGATAATCACGGTCAATCTCCTGGGAATAATTTGCCCCATCCATTGTGAGGAATCTGACTTTGTTGTTCTCTTTTCTTGCTGGACCAGGGGAAGGGCTCCAGATATTCCCAGGGCTCTCGGGCCATCTGGTGTGCTCTCGGGCATGCCTTTGGGAGAAGGCTGGTCCTCAGCAGCACATTCCGGATCTTGGCTGACTTCCTAGGATTTGCGGGGCCACTGTGCATTTTTGGAATTGTAAACCACCTTGGGAAAGAAAACGGAGTCTTCCAGCCAAAGGTAAGTAAACCCCATGAGCCAAATTGTGCTCTCTGAGGAACAGGGAAAAGGCTCAGCCCATTCGCTCACCCAACAAGGGCAGGGGAGCTTCTATGGAAAGGCTTTTTGTAAGATACTGTTAGTGGGGCTGTAGTAGACCCAGCCTAAACCACCCCCGCTATAGAACACACAGCTAAATATATTGGAGAACATGAGGAGAAAAGGGGGAGGAAGGAGTTTCTAAAAGTAGTGACACAAGAATCATGATGTAGAGGGGAAAGAGATTTGAACTTGTAATCAGGTAACTAGGGTTCCAGTCCTGCCTCAGACATTTGCTAGCTGTGTGACACTGGATGAGTCATTTCATTTCTCTAGACTTCAGGTCCCCCATCTCTAAAATGAGAGGGTTGGATTTGGTGACCTTTAAAATTCCTCTCATCTCTAAATCTATAATCCTGTGACTTGGGTTCGAAACTCTACCATGACATTTAGTAGCTACGTGACCTTGGAAAAGCCACTTCCAGTCTCGAAATCTCAGTTCTCTGGCTGTTTTAAGAAGATTTAATAAGCCTTAATTTGCTTAATAATAATAATAATAATAATAATAATAATAATAATAAAGCTGGCATTTATATAGAACTTTAAAATTTGAAAAGTACTTAATTAACATTTGTAATTGTAATTATACCTCACAACTACCCTGCGAGGTAAGTTTTGCAGGAATCATCCCTATTTTGTAGATGAAGAAATTGAGATTCAGAGGGTTTAAGTGTTTTGCCCCTGTCATCTAGCTAGTAAGGGGTAAAGGCACGACTTGAACCCAGGCCTTCCTGTAAATCAAATGCTCCATCCACAACAGCAAGCTAAGTTGTTGTTATTATCATGGGTTACATTTCTTTCTAGAGAAGGCTTTTCTCTCCTTTTTTAAAATCTGTTTGGGAGTAGCAGTTCATCTTGGTCTTGAAACAGCATTATCTCCCAAGAGGTGGTCTATACTGTCAGGGAGTGGGGAAAGTAGAGATGCAATTAATTTGGGGGTGTCCAGAGAACTGAGGACCCATCAATGAAGCAGGAGCTCTTTGATTCCCTTTGGTCCCACAACCATGAGTACACCCAATATCTTCCTGATGTTCAGGGGGCCAGGCAAATAATGGAAGGGGCTACTGTGTAGAGCAGCAGAGCTTTAAATATTTATCTTCATGCTCGGGTGATGCCTTATAGTTGTGCTCTCACTGATAGAGATATTTCTGCCACACCCACAGATGGTAATTCTTTGGTGCCTCTTCATTCTGTGCAGTTCTTATCATTGCCTTTCCTTAAATCCTCTCTAGAACAACCACCCTGTGTACTAGGGGACTTTCCCTAGCTCCTTTGATGTAGTCAGGATACAAAGGTAACAGATGAGCATCTATCTCCTCTCCTTCATGATGCACAATTGGCACATCTCCTTTTTTCGTCATCTATGGTGATGCTAGGGTAGAAATAATAACATAAGTAATACCTTGATGGTAGAGTAAAAAATAATAACAATATTTGTGTAGCACATTTAAGTTTGCACAGTGTTTTACATATATTATCTCGCTGGATTCTCACAACTCTGGGAGGTAGGTGCTGTTATTATCCCTATAGAGTTAGATGATACACAGGGTCACACAGTCAGTAAATGTCTGAGGTGAGATTTAAACTCATATCTTTCTGACTTCAAGTTCAGTACTGTATTCACTACTTCATGGAGCTGAATTTTCAGGTTGGGGAGAGGGGAGAAGAGCAATCTAGAATGAAGATTTTTGTGTATTTACTATATGTAAAGATAAATTGGGAGTAGAGATATTGTCATGAAAAGAACCTGCAGGGATTTGGAATCAGAAGACTAGCTCTGCTTCCTACCTAGGTGACCTTGTCACTTAAGTACTGAAATTGTTCCTTCATCTGTAAAATTAGAAAGTTGGACTCAGTGACCTCCAGGGTTTCTTCCATCTTCTAATCCTGGGATCCTGTGTCTTGATTGCCGCTTTTCTTGTATAAGTCACCATAAGTAAGATGCTGCTTCCCATTTATCCCCACCATGAATCTTTCCACTGACCTTTGAGTTACATGGAAGCTTCATTTTTCTGAGGCCATGATTCACAGAACATCACCAAGAAAATATCGGTGGTAGAGAGATGGGTTTTGCATCAGGAAGCTGCTTGGGATCATTGAAAGTACAACATGATACTCTAAATAAATGTAGCCCATTCTCCTATTTGCCTCATTCTGTCCATCTGTAGAACTTGTACCAGATATATGGACTAATCAAACAAGCTGCCCATTCAACCGTTTTTCGTAATCTAGTCAATGAGCGTCTTTGTCTGGGAGCAGCTAGGGGGAATGGCAGATAGAGGGCCAGGCCTAGATTTAGGAAGACCTGAGTTCCAATCTAGCCTCAGACACTTACTAGCTGTATGACCTTGGGCACCCTTACCCTCTGCTTGTCTGTTTCCTCAACTATAAAATGAGGTCAATAATATGACCTACCTCTCAAGATTGTTATGAAAGTCAAATAAGATAATAATTGTAAATATCCTTAGGGTAGGCCATCAATTATCAAATCCCCTAATTCTTGAGGATTTTTCTATTTGTTGTTTTCCATTTAAAGATGATGGTGTAGTGTTTATGGGCTAACTATGGTGTGTGTGTTTTCTATAATTAAGTCCTCTAATTCTTGGGGAGTTTATTGTCTTTTTAATCAGTGTAGAAGTTATAATGTATTGTTTATGAACTAATGTATAGTTTATGTATTTTCTGCTTTCACTGATGCTTTATAAGTCCTTTGCAGCTCTTACATTTTCTATGGAGTGAAATAAAGACTATCTCATACTCAATATGCATTTGTTACCTTGAAAGCTATACAGGAGCTGGGGACTTTATTCTTAATGTCTATGGAAGTCTAGGTGTGACCTGTGTTGTGACACCTCAGGATAAATTCTAGGTGTAGGCAACATAAGCCAAGGAAGAGTATAAATGGGGCACTACAAAGACCTTGCCCCCAAATTGGACCCTGTTTGTGTGATTCTAGAGTTTGCTGGTCCTGAACCATAGGTTATGATGATTTATTTTGTATTAACTTTCCTATGTACATGTTTTTCCCTCCACCTCCACCTCCAGAAGGTAAGTGCCTTGAACTAGGGACCATCTGATTTTTGTCTCTGTACAGCACCTAGCACAGTGTCTGAAATATAGGAAGGGTTTATTAAACTGCATGATCCTGGGGATAAAAAAGTTCTAATTCCCATCTTCATTTTTCATTTGGGTCTTAGCAATCATTCCAGAGGCAAGGTTTTAAGGTCCCCTGCCCTTCCCCCCAACAGCCTGCTGGTGTTTTGATATAAATGATAGCACTGCAGCAAAGAGCAAGCCCCACAGGGCAGCGAATGACATAGCCTCAAGGCTGTTTCCGTAGGTCTAGGAGAGATTTATTTCTTGTCTGATCTGAGTTGCTGCGCTGCCCCCGAGTCTCCATGGGTCTGGCTGGTCTGTGGCTCCACTCTGTATTCTAGGACTATGCTCTCCTCTTTCTCTCCTCCAATTCAACATGATCACTACTGCCACAGTCCTGGAGCCTTTAATCCAATAGCAGAGATTCTTAACCCGTTGTGGGTCACAGATCCCTTGAACATTCTAATGAAAGCTAGGATCTCCTTCTCAGAATCATATTTTTAAAAGCATAAAAGAAAACAAAAGATTACAAAAGAAACCAATTATATTAAAATACAGTTATTTTTAAAAGTTCATAGACTGCAAGTTAAGAACACCTGAACTAAAGAGAAAGAGACATTCAATTTAACACTAAAAAGCATTCCTGGGGTTTCCTGCTTTTAAGAAATCCTGCTCTGTTTATTTGGTTCACTAGAAAGATCAGTAAGGGGGAGTCAAGAGACATTGATGCAAATCCTGGCTCTCTCACTAATTTACGGTATAACCTTGGACAAGTCCCTCCATTTCCTCTTCTGTAAATTAAAGATTTTGAACTTGTCACTGAATTTGGTATAGGAGGACCTGGAGTGAAATTGTAGCTCTGCTGTACACTGCTTATAAATTCTTAAGCCATCTTTTTCCTTCTCTGGACCTCAGTTTCCTCATGTGTAAAATAAGGGGATGGAGCCCCTTGGTTGTTGCCTTCCAGAGTTCCTTCCAAAGCTAGAACAATGAAACTTTCATTCAATGATCTCTAAGGGCTTTCCCAGCTCAGTCTATGAACCAATCTGCTGATTAGAAATGGAAAGGATTAGTACAAGACTATTCATCTCACAGGACTCCAAGTCTTAGAGAGCAATTGACGTGTGGTTTTATTCATTCATTCATTCTACAAATGTTTATTAAGAGTCTGCTCTGTGAAAGGTCCTGAGCTGGTGTTTTGTTTTGTTTTGAAAATGGAGCTGTCAGGACCATTGGTTATCTGGAGTCAGAGGAAGGAACTTGAGAAAAGATGTTGATTTTGCTTGAGTTTTTTTTCCTTGTTAATCTATATCCTTTGTCCTTTCCTCTACTTTTCTACAGCCAATTAATTTCAGATGATTATAAAATAGGAAGTCTCTACTCCAGATGAGGACTGGAATCTCATTTCCCCAATGAGGAAGAGACTCTAACCTCTTAACCACAAACAAGTGGGAAAAGAAAAAGCAGAGACATAATTAGTGACTTGAATAATTGATGGATCACCCTCATGTAATGCTATCCATCTAATGAGGCCCTAAACCTCAAGCAGCAGTTAATCCTCATAGGATTTTGATTAAATTTCGTTTTGCCTGAGTTACAATTAATCCTCCACGCCTCGATGCAGGAGGTATGGGGGGAGGAGGTAGAAATTGTACACCAGGGAATATGAAATTTAATTTCCCAGGCGGAATGACTTTCCTCTGTTTGGGCACATTGGATGCTTTCCGAGGTTATGTAGTTGCAGCTTCTGTACCTGATCCAGGAACAGTGGAAGAATTCTGCTGCATAATAGCTAACTAATAATAGTTAACATTTGTACAGTGGTTTTAAGTCTTTACAGAGCTCCTTGAATGTATTATGCCATTTGAGTCTTATAATAATCCTGTGAAATAAATACTATTAATATCTCCATTTTACAGACAAGGAAACTGAGGTTGAGAGGAATTAAATGATTTGCTCAGTCCCACAGCTAGTATATTTGAGACAGAATTTGAGCTGACTCCAAGTCTAGTGCTTTATTCATTATGTCACCTAGTTATATTATCACTACCACCCAAGAGCAAAAGATCATGGCTTACCTTATGCTTTGAAAGGGTTCCACATAGTACAGAAGAGTCATGAAAAAGCAGGATCCTACCCTTCCTCATGCCTTGGGGCACACAAAAAGATTTTCTACACAAGCGATGTTGAAACTGAATGACCCTAACTGAACTAGGGAGGCAGAACTTCTAGCCAACCAGAGAGATTTAGATTTCTTGAGCAGTCTCTGTTTGTTACTCATAGGTTAAGGTTAGAAAGATAGCGCTCTGTCTACTATGCCATGATAAGATGACATTTATACCTCAGTTCATAAGGAAGGAGACTAACCAGTGTCACACTCAATACTTAACCGCCCTTCTCTCCCCTTCCCCCAGGGTGATGTAGTGGACTCAGCACTCATTTGGAGTCTGAGACCTGGGTTCATATCTTGGCTCTGCTACAAGGTCACCTGTGTGACCTTGGACAGATCATTTCATCTTTTTGCTCCTCTATTTCCTCATCTATTATATGAGATTGGATTAGGAGACCTCTAGAGTCTCTTCTAACTCTGAATAAAAGCAATTGTTATTTATTATCCATTAATAACAATTGCTATTATTATTCCCTCATCTATAAAATCAGATTAGACCAGAAGACTTCTAAACTCCTTTCCAATCCCAAACAATAATAATTTGTTATTATTAGTTGATAATAATTGTCATCATTATTATTCCCTCACCTGTAAAATGAGATTGGACAAGATCTCTAAAGTCCTTTCAATGACTGTGATAACTAGCATTTCTATAGGTATTTAAGGCTTACAAAGCTCTGTACCAATGTTAGTTCATTTGTTCTACTGATCCTGCAAATATTTTTTCCCCAAGCACAGCTTAAATCTTCCACCCTGCAGCCTTGGCCCATGAGCAGACCTCACTGGAGCTGTAAACAGCTCAGCCTGATCTCACTTCAGTTTCCAGGCCAGCAATAGCACATTGTCCTTGGCATCAGCAAGGACAAGCCACTTGCATTGTTTTGTTGGATTACTGGAGGTTTCGATGTCTCTGCCAGATCTTCCTTCCTCCCCTCTGACCTCTCTGCCTCTCCCACCTCCCTTCCTCCCCAGTATGATGCACAAAGGGGCCAAGAAGTCTTTCATCTCTCACTCCCCCACCATCACATGCAGCACATGCCACTTATCAGGGCCCAGGAGGCTGGGAAATTAAATTCATCCTCAGCCTCAGGTGCTGAAATCTGCCACTAGAGCTTGAGCTCAGAAAAGAAGTGTTAGAGGCTGATTCAAGGGAAGACACTTCTGAAGGCTTGGGGAGGGGAGGAGGGAGGTGAGAAGAAAGGCTGAAGGAGGAAGGAAGGAGAGAGGAGAGAGGGAGGGAGAGAAAGAAAATATATGTGTGTCTTTGTATTTCTATGTTGCTTTGTCTTCCTGTGTCTAAAGCTGTGGGTACGTGTGTGTGTGTACGTGTGTGTGTGTGTATATATATGTGTGATGGGTAAAGATTGCCTTTTGTAAATACCATCAGGTTCCCTTCCACATATCAACCTCCATTTACAGCTCATCTTTCCTCAGACCCTGTCATAGAATCTGTCATGACACTATTAGACAGGCAGCATCTGAGAACAGAGCCTCCGATGCCTGGCCTGGATCATTTGCTTCCACTTGCCACATGTCAACCTCACCCAACCTCCTTGGAGAGGAGAAAACCCTTTCCCAGTGCTGTTCCTTACGATAGTGCTCCATCTTCCACCTCAGTGACTTTGCACTGGCTGTATCCTATCCACAGCCTACACTTGGTCCTCATTTCTGCCTCTTAGAATCCCTGATCTCTTTCAGAATTCAGTTCATGAAATCTTTCTCTATTAGTCCTACCCAGATGCTAGCATCCCAGTGCTTTCTCCTCAAAATTACCTTGAGTTTATCTATTTTTGTATATGCTTTTATGTGTTCATGTTGTTTCTGACAGGTCAGGGATTCTTTCATTTCTGTCATTGCCTGTCAAAAGCATTTGTAAGTGCTTAAGAAATGCTTGTGGCTTAATTGACTAATTGATTGACTGTAAATAGAATTACATTGTGCCACGTAGCCAAGAGCCTAGAGGTCCTTCCTCTGACATTGTGAGGCTGGAGATTTTCCTGCAGACTGGTGAGCACAAGACTGCTGAAGATGAGGATACATCTGTCCTGTTTCTACTGCTTTGTTTGATGGAATTTTCACTTAAAAAGCTAGTGAGTTCAATGTCATTTCTCAGGAAATAAACTGTTCCCTCCTCATGCAAATGTTGACGTTATTCTGTCTGTGAGTGTCTGTTTACCAAGATCAAAGTGTTTCTTATAGTTGCCTATGCTGCCTCGGTAAGAAACACTTATTCCCTGGTGTCTTTAGCAAGAAAATTGTTTTCCTGTTTGCCTATTACAGGCAGGACCTAGTTGAGGACTGCATTGAAAATAAGAAGCATGAAGAAGACATTTAGACTCCAGAATGGCAAAGCTGGAAGTGATCCAAATGTTCAGCTAGGCTAATCCCCTCATTTTGCAGTGTAGGAAACTGAGACCCAGGGAAGAAAGGGGACGGATTTTCCTGCTGTCACATACCTAAGTGGTAGAACTGGGAACTGAACCTTACTATTCCCAAGGCAGTATTCTTGCTGCTTTATTATGATGATAGAATTATAGAAGACCAGGGACTAGGGGACTTCTGTCTGAAATGAAATAAATCATCTTTCCACTTGCCTCATTGGGAAAGCAATGAGTGGCAGTCAGAGTGTTCCCTGTCTTCAGCTCTTGGGCACCCATAACTCCCCTGCCCCTCTCAATTGCTTCCTATTAGTATGAGTAGCAATCTTGGCTGACTACATTTTAGTGACAGAAAATAGATAACAAACATCGAGGGACTTGTTACAACTGCTCTGACTTCAGCTAATCGGTGATTTGCTCAGTGTCTCTGATGTTTCACCAGGGGACCTGGGCTTGGCAGCTAATTTCTCACAGCAGTGCCCAAGCACAGAGAACCAGAGATTCAGGGCCTAGGGTGAAAATCTGGCCCCACTCCCATGGTCCACATGTCGAGGTGAGGAGGGACAGAAATGGTTTCTTGGTTTTATCCATGCATCCTGCACAACTACAGGATAGGAAAAGAATGGCTTAGATAGCAGCTTGTGTGGAAACAGTCTCAGGGGTTTTAGTGGATTGTACATAAAATCCACAGTCAATGGTGGGGCATGGGATTGCAAGATGCATTAGAAAAGGCAGAATGTCCAGAACCAGAGTGGGAAGAGCCTCATTATATTCTGTGGTCCAACTACATCTGAAGGTTTGTTGTTGTTCAGTCATTTTCACTTGTGTCTCATCCTTCATGACCCCATTTGGGGTTTTCTTGGCAAAGATATTGGAGTGGTTTGCCATTTTCTTCTCCAGATTATTTTATGATAAGAAAACGGAGGCAGACAAGGTTAAGGGACTTGCCTATGGTCATACAGATAGTAAGTGTCAGAGGTTGGATTTGAACTTAAGTCTTTCTGACTCCAAGCAAGGCACTCTATCCACTGTGCCACCAAGCTGCTCTCAATATCTGAAGGTATCTTTTATGAAATCTACATTTCAAAATGGAGAATGTACAGAGGAGGACAGCCAGGATGGTGAGGGAACTGTAAGCCATGCCTTACATAGATTGACTAAAGGAACTGAGGATGTTTAACTTAAAGAAGAGGACACTTGGGAGGAACATAATAACTGTTTTCATTTATCTGAAGGGCTGTTCCCAAAGGGCAGATTAGGAACAAAGGGTGGAAGTTGTAGAGAAGTACATTAAACCACGAGTTAAGGGGGGGAAATGTCTACAGTGGGTTACCTCGGGAGGTAGTGAGTTCCCCATCACCTAGTCATAGTCATGACCATAGATCTAAAGCTGGGAAGACTCTAGTCCCATCATTTTACAAATGAGAAAACTGAGATCCAGAGAGGCTGCCTTTCTGACCCAAAGTTACCTGAGTAGAAAGAAACAAAACCAAGATTTAAAATCATGATCCATGACCATAAATTCGCAGAAATCTCTAATCAAATTCTCGATGACTTCTCAGGAAAGTTGTAGAGGGAATTTCCGTGGAGACACACATTGGACTACATAGTCTCTAAAGATCTGTGACCATTCCCACCAGTGACAATCCATGCCCTCTTCCATCATACAAAGTGTCCCATAAGTCTGCCTAGCAGTGATGCTGCTTGTCAGTGATGATGTTTACTTCCAAATTGTGCTTTTCAACCAACAGACTAAGTTCCTCGGTGTTTACTTTGTCTCATCCGAAGAGTTCCTTGCCAATGCCTATGTGTTGGCTGTGCTCTTGTTTCTTGCCCTCCTGCTACAGAGGACGTTTCTGCAAGCATCCTACTATGTCGCCATTGAAACTGGAATCAACCTAAGAGGAGCCATACAGGTATGGAAGGGCATTGGATGGGTATGTGTTGACTTTCTCAGTATGTCCTTCTCTCCAGCTTGAACAATATCCCAACTCACAGTTTTGTAAGCTTTTTAAAGGTCTTATTTTAAAAAAAATTTTCCTTCCAACAGCCCTGTGGGATAAACAGTATAAATATTATTACCCCCAATTTGAAAATGGGGAAAGACAAGGTGAAAGAAGTAGAATGATTTGCCTGAGGTCACACAGCTAGTAAGAATTAGAGCTAAGATTTTAACCCAAGTCTTCTGATTTTTTCTTTATAACATATGACTTCTCAGGGAAATCTACTTCAAGTGATTCTTCTCCGGTCTCATCTCCACAGACCCTCCCAAAATATCTTATGCTGTTGATTGAATTTAATGGGTTTTTATTGCTATCTTTTGATTTTTCATTATCTAGAATTCCTTCTTTTCCTCTTCCTGTTCTAGAAAACCACACCTTATACCAAGATGTTTTTAAAGAGATGAAAAAGAAGAGAAAAAATTCAGCAAAACCAATTTTTAAAATCTGACTTAATATGCAGTGTTTAATACCTAAGGACTCTAATCTCTGTCAAGAAGTGAAGGAAGTTGTCTTCTCATAACTCTTTTTGGGTTCAAGTCCATTCTTTGTAATTTTGTAACAGTCAGTTTTGATTGTTTTTAGTTGTTCTTTCCCCTTACATTGTTGTAGTTGTCATGTACATTTTCTTAGCTCTGCTTACTTCACTCTGCATCAGTTCATGTAGATCTTTCTATACTTCTCTGTATTCATCACATCCATCATTTCTTATAACATAGTAAAATTCCATTACATTCATGTACCACAATTTGTTTAGCTATTGCCCAATTGATTGACATCTACTTTGTCTCGAATTCTTTGCTACCACAAAAAGTGTTACTACAAATATTTCAGTGTATATGGAACCTTTCTTTTTGACAACAATTTCTTTGGAGTATATGCCTTACAAAGGAATCTCTGAGTCAAAAGATAGGGACACTTTGGTCACAGAATTCCAAATTGCTTTCCAGAATCATTGCAGCAGGGAATAATGGAAAGATGGCAGCTTGTCTGTACCTACAGAAGCTTAGATTCCTGCCCCCCCCCAACACCCAAATAAAGCTCTTAAAAAAGGAATTATCTAAATATAAAAGAATTAGCTACAAACTCCTTCATTCAGTCCTTAACTACACAGACTGTCAGACTCCTCTAGAAGCATGGAGCTAAACAAGTCAGAATAGGTAGAAGGTGAAGTGTAAAGTAGTGTAGTCCCATATTAGGCGATAGGACCAGAGCATCACTTAGTTCAGGGATACCTAGGGAGCTCTGCCACCTCAGGAGACAGAGCCAGACCAGCATTCAGGTCGTCCCAGTTCAATCTAACATTGAGGTAGCCCCAGCATCCACGCAGTCTTGTTTTGAGCCACAGCAGAAGACAAGAGCAGAGAGTTCCTTCAGAAGGCAGAGCCAAGACACCAAACTTGGGATCAACCAAGGTCTGCCAATAATAGATAGGGGTATGGTAGTAGAGTTTGACCTAAGCACAAGACCCCTGGTCTAAAAACTAAGGCTGACAACAACAGCAAAGAGATGAAAAATGTTAAGCACAATAAGGAAATATCTTGGATTAAGAGAAACTCAAGGGGGTAAACCAGAAGAAGAAAGTAACTCCATGACATGGCCAAGTAGTGCACCAAAGAAGAGACTATCCCAACTATCTGGAAAAAATGAAACAAGAAATACAAAATAGAAGAGCTTGGAAGGAAAGAATGGGGGGAGGAGAATCAATGCCTTAGAAAAACTTTACCCAAGAATTGAACACCCTGAAAATTAGAATGGCCCAAACGATAAATGACTCCATAAGACAAAGGGAATAGTTGCACTAATTGTCGTCTCCACCAACAATGCACTAGTATGCTCTTTCCACAATCACTTCAGTATTGACTATTCATGATCTTTAATTATCTGTACCAATTTTCTGAGTGGGAGATAATGTCTCAGTATTTTCAAGATTTATATTCCTCTTATTAGTAGTGATTTGGAGCATTTTATGTGATTGTTAATGGATTATAATTCTTTTGAAAACTGTTCGCATCCTTTGATAATTTTCTACTGAGGAATAGCTTTCAGTCTTGTGTATTTTTGTTAGTTGTCTACATATCTTTGCTGGTTTGATTAATTTTCTTATTTTACTTTAAATGTGTTTTAAGGGATAACATTTTTAAAAGCTTTTTATTCTCACTTTAGCTGTTCTGAAATAAGAAAAAATTGAAAGTTTTGAAAAGGCTACAACTGGAAGCTTCCAAGCAACGGGACCCCTACACTGTTTACTGAGCCACCCCACTCCCTAATGTAGCTCCATTCTTAGGGCAGTTTTGGAGGGTTAGCATCAGTGTAGCTCCTTCACACATCAGGGGTATATGGGAACTAGTCCATTGAAGTCTCAGACACTGGCAGAGTCAGTAGAACCCAGAAAGGTTGTTATTAAGTTCCAAATGCAACTAGGAAAAAATCACTCAAGACCCCTGGTACTAACTGATTTCATGGGAAAAGGAGCTGGATACTGTTCTGGAAAGGTCTTACAAGAAGAAATAAGGGAGTGACCAAGGCCATGGCCTTGATAGTCATGCTGACTGAATCTTTCCTTAAATGGAGCAAATATAAAGTAGATCTGAGCCCCAGAATGAGAGAAATAGTAGGTAGAATGCCTAAAATGATGTCAGAGAAAAGATAACTAAAAGGAAGTCAAACTCTGAGAAGCTGATAAACCCCCTGAAAGCATAAAATGAAGCATTATGCTTCCTTCTTCTTGGGAGAGAGGCAGGGTGTTACATGCATTATCAGGATTGCTGTTTCATTTATTTTTGCATGATTATTTTTTTTTGTCATAAGGGAGGGTTCAATTACCAGGTAGCAGAGTGGATGTATGCAGAATTAAAGTTATGTAAAAACAAAAGAAACAGCTAGATGGTGCAATGGATAGAGCACTGGGCCTATAGTCAAGAAGATTCATCTTCCTGAGTTCAAATATGGCTTCAGACACTTAGTAGTCGTGTGATCCTAGGCAAGTCATTTAACCCTGTTTGCCTCAATTTCCTCATCTGTAAAATTAGCTGGAGAGGGAAATGGCTAACTTTGTCCAGAAGACCCAAAATGGGGTCACAAAGGGTTGGATGTGATTGAAATCACTGAATGAAGACAACAAAAAGGAATCTATACAATTTGCTTTTAAAAAAAAAATCATTGAAAGCATGACTTGCCTTGGTTACGAGTAGTCCCTGCATATGCTTCCTTTCTCACTAGAAGTATTTGTGGTAATGTGGGAGAGTGTATATCAATGTTAGAGGAAGGGGGTAAGAATCTGTCTTGTCTTTTATTTTGATCTGTTGTTTAATTAAATACCCTTAGCTTAGAAAAAAAGAAACACCAAGGAAGGATAAATCAGGATCAGGGATCCTGAGGGAGGCCTCCTTTACTGTAGTCATGTCAGTAATGGAATCGTGATCATGAAGGGGAAGGACTGTGTGATTATCACAACCATCTTGTGCTTTAAGATCCAGGTCCACATGGCCCCTGTTAACTTCCAGAAGGTTTTCCCCATCAGTGACTCTTCTGCTTTGCTTATCTCACCATTTGCACAAAGACCAAGGCTCACTCATGGCCTGAGATGCTAATGGAATTTACATGAGCAAAGGATCACAGAGTCATCACTTTAGAGCTATATATAAGGACATTAGAGCCCCACTATCTACAGATGAGGAATTTGAGAGTTAAAGAGTTGAAGGGACAGAACTGGCAGAGCCAGTTCTCAAGTGCAATTTCTCTAAGTCAAAATTCATCCTTTCAATTAAACATACTTTTGTCAAGTACCTACTATGTGCCAAGCACTGAACTAGATATTAGAGCTCACATTCTTTTGAAATCCAGGGCTCAAAACCAGTAGTATTTTTTTCTGAATCACTAGCCTTTTGCCCCAATAACATAGTGACATAGTGACTAATTTCCTCAATGAGAAGCCATTTGGCACCTATGACATGGAACCAGTCATTGCCAGCCTATATCCTAAGGACTCTGAGCCCTTCAACTGTTCCTTGGACCTCATGTCATCCAAGCGAACCCAAAAAGCACTGGCTGCCTCATAGTGACTGATGATTTGGTGGCCAGGAGCACCTGCTCAGAGTATGAAATGCACAAGTCACTCTGGGAACCTGATACAGCATCTGAACAACTGTTTGAAATCATATTCCAAGCTGTGCCTAATGTTGTGAATCAGAATGCTGTGTCAGGAATGGTGACAATTATTAGCCATAGAGGAGAACCAGATCACCACCAGGACACTGAAGGTTGAGCCTTCCCTCTTACTTTCCTGACCCATGGATGAAGAAGGAAGGAAGGAAGGAAGGAAGGAAGGAAGGAAGGAAGGAAGGAAGGAAGGAAGGAAGGAAGGAAGGAAGGGAGGGAGGGAGGAATGGAGGGAGGGAGAGAAGGAGAGAGGAAGGAGGAAAAGAAGGAAGAAAGGAAATTCCCCCCATGAAAAAAAAAATAGGTTTAGGTTCAGATCTGGTTCAAACTCTAGAAGGTGATGTACATGGCCCATGGACAAATAATTTAAATTCTCCTGTCTTTAATGTCCACCCTCGTCATTTGGGAACAATTGATGTGTAGCAGGAAAAATGTTGGACCTGGAGTCAGAAGACAATGATTCATATCCAGCTTTGTTACTTACTACCACCTATACAACCATCTCTGTGCCTCAGTTTCATCATTTGTAGAAATGCAATTATTAGACTAGGTTTGCTCTCTGGCCTCCTCTAGCTCTCTAGCTGTGATCCTAGGAATATGTGTGCTCCTTATTACATAGGGTTGTATTAAACCTTAAAGTCACCTGTTGACCAAACTACCTTTGATAACTGTCATTGTCCTTGACTCCCATTGGGATGCTTCTGATTGGGAAATCTCACCTCCAGGGCTTGCTGGGGAGAAGTAGAGTAGCTGCAGAGTCATTGAGGACAGAACAAATAGACTCAGGTTTCAGGCTGTAACAGACACATCCCAAGAGTCTACTAGCAGGAATTCATTGAAGGTCTAAGGCCATTCAGGGAGTGAAAAAGCCAGGAGAGGAGCCCGTAACCATCTGTGTTTATTGGTCGCTTGGAGTTTCTTAACTACCTCTAATCTTGTACCTAAATGGAAGAAGGAGGGGTAAGAAAGTCTGCTGAGGACAGTTAATTGATCAACCTGAGCCATCCCATCAGATTGCCCTTGATCACATGGGAGGGATGACTGAGCCAAAGTACTTTGGGTTCCCAAGTTCTGAGTGCAAGGAGAGAAATGTAATTATACCTTTCTCTAATTTATTATGCCTGAGTCAATAGCCTGCCATGTGTTTTCTGATGGTTTTAACATAGTTCAAACAATGATCACTTTTTTCAGCATTTTGATCTCTTGCAATAAAAATCATTGATCACTTTCTGTGCCATGAAAATGGGAAATGCAGATGTGAGCGATGGAAACAAATAAAAAAGGATCCTCTATTTTCCTTCAGGAAACTTGCCAAGGAGGAATGACCTCTAGTATCTCCATAAGTTCAAAGTCAAGAATGTCTAGGCCCCAATGAAAAGCCCCAAGGTGGCTTCATGAAAGCAGGATTAGGCTGGTTCTGTTTGACCCTAGAGGAAAGGAAGGAAAGAAATACGCAAATGTTTATTTTATTTGTTAATGGCCATTATGTGCCAGGTATTGTGTCCTTTACAAATATTATCTCACTGGATCCTCACAACAACTCTGGGAAGCAGGTACTATTATTATTCTCATTTGAACAGTTGAGACAGAGAGTGCGCAAGTGACTTGACTGGGGTCACACAGCTAGTCAGCGCCTGAGGCTGGAGTGAACTCAGATCTTCCTGACTCCAGGTCCAATGCTGTATCCGTTGTACCACCTTGCTGCTGCAGAGGCAGCAGAGCAGAATTGGGCATAATGGGTAGAAAGTGTGAAGAAAATTTGAAATAGAAGTCAAGAAGAACTTCCTAACAAATAGAGCTGTTCCAAAGAGGACTGAGTTGCCTCAGTAGGTAATAGGTTTCCCCTTCAAACCAAGACTAAATGGCCATTTGTCAGGGAGATTTACAGCAAACATTTCTTTCAGGTATAGGTTGGACTAAACAGGCAATGAGGTTCTTTCCAACTCCCAAATTGTTATTCCGTGTGATTCCATGAGGCAGTTGATCAATAAACACTTCCTAAGTCCCGCTGCTGTGCCAGTCCCAGTATTGCACATTTGCTGTTCTCAAGAATAACCAGAATTCTTCAGCTAAGGAGGTATAGTATAGTTTAAAAAACATTGTACTATGATGTATGTAGAAAAGTCCATTTTCTTTTTGATTAAATTGTCAAGTTTTCTTTTTGTCACGATTGTCAAATTCAGATAATCTAGAAAGCTGGGTTCAAGTTCTGGCTTTATTTGCAAATTTATTATCTGTGTAATCTTGAATACACCAACACTTTCTCTGAGACTTGATTTCCTCATCTCTAAAGCCTCTCATCTCCTTGCCTTTGTCTTCTCATGCTTGGAATGGAACCCCTCATTCCCTCTGCATCTTAGAATCCATAGTTTCTTTCAAAACTAATCTCAAATACTCCTCTCCCACATGATGCCCCCTAGTTTCTTAATATCTCCACAACACCATCCTGAAATTAACTTGTATGTGTTATTATGAACTTGTACGTAAACATGTTGTTTCCTGTGATAAAGTGTAATCTCCTTGAGGAAATAAGATGTTTATTTTTTGTCTTTGTATACCCAGTGTCTAGGCTTTTAAAATACTTATCGAGTTATTGATTAAAATCATATGAGAATACATGTACTATGATCTTCATAGGAACATCATAAGGAAAACATTTTGTAGACTCTAAAGCTCTATAAAAATGTGAGTTATCATTATAAAAAAGTTAATTATTAAAGTTCCCTTGAAATCTATTTTCCATATTTGGGAAATATGGCATACATTATATTCTAGAAAGTGGTATCTATTGAAGTTAAATATTACAGGGCATGAGGATTGTGCTGGGCCACTATGGTGTCATGGAAAGTACACTGGAATTAGAGTCAGAAGGCTTGGGTTTGAGTCCTAGTTCTGTCACCTACTGTGTGACTTCAGTTTTTACTTTTGGAAAATGAGGGAATTAGGCTAGATCATCTTTATGAACCTTTTTGGCTGACACACCGACAGCTTTGTCAATTTCATACAGCACAGTAATTGACTTGGGGGGAGGGAAAGACTGGACCTGTGAGTGAACACCTTTAATGAAGAAAAGTCACTGCCAGTGCAGACTGATGATCTTCTTGCAGATTATAGCCTTAATTCCCAGGACAACAAGAGGTTAAGTAATTTGCCCAGGGTCACACTACCAGGACATGTCAGAGATGGATCTTGAACTTCATTCAGTCTTCCTCCCTCCAATACCATTACTATCTATTCACTATTCCCTAAAGCTTTTTTAATTTTGAGTATGCTTGCCTAAGACAGTGTAACTGTAGATAATAGAGAATTGCAGCTTTCTTGTGTAATCCGTTTCTCTTCTACTCTGTATATTGAAATACCCATTTTATTTTATTTTTATCATGTTCAGAATAAAAATAAACAAATTATGGCCATTGGGGAAAAATAAAATCAAATAAAAATAATAGTCATTATTATAAACCTCCATGAGGCAACTGCATCCCTCAGTAAAAGGGCACTCTGGTATGCCTCACATTAGCATATCTAACACAGGAAAACCTTAGACTTAGATAAAAAATAAATGAACGATTAATTAATAATAAAATCATTGATAAGCATATAGATAAATCATGGAATAATGATTGATAAATTGATTCGGTCTATAAAAGTATTGTTCTCCTTCTCAAAGGATTCCCTTAAATAGCAAGTTTCCCTAGTGCATCTAAGACCAAACCCAACAAAGATGAAGGATTTTGCCATCTGTTTGAGAGAAGGAAATTGAAGCTGCCTAACCCTTCCATCCGTGCAAACATTCTGGGCACAGAGGTTTCAGCTTCTGAGCTCATGGAAGCAATTAGATCCCCTCCTGAGTTCTGGAAAGGGCTTAGGTCACTGCTGAGGCTTCGCTTTTAAAGTCAACTCCATGCTGTAAGCTGTTGGCACCAAAGACTAAAACCTGTTGCTAGCAGAAATAAAAACCTGCCTTGTAGTCCTAAACTGTTTGATGGCAAGCTTTCTCACTATGTAGCCGTAATATTCCAAGGGGTGTGATTTGACTTACGTTTAAAAAAAAAACCTGAATTAGATACCTATGTTATTATAATCATCATGACTCACATTTCTCTATTTTTTAATACTTAACCAGCAAACCCATGAGGTAAATAGTACAAGTATTATCCCCATTTAGCAGATGAGAAAACTAAGGCCCAGAGACTTTTAAAATGTCTTTTGGGTTTACTTGTTTTAACAAAAAAATAATTAAATATTATAAATTATTTGTAATGGTTATAATAATTAAATGTATAATTAGCATTGTTTATGATATTTTATAAATATGACCATTAAATATAAGTATCAATTATTTCCTCACAGATCTTTCACCTCACTGATCTCTCCCTTATAAAAAAAACAGTTAAGGAAAAACCAACCAACAACATGCTCTTGACTCACAATGTACACATGTCCTGCCCATAGTGTTCTACCTTTCTAACTATTTTCTACAACCAAGCTTGTTCATTGCACTTAAGCTGAGTTCAACAGCCTTTTTGGTTTGCTTTCATCCACATTATTATAATCATACTTATGTATATTAGTCTAGTTTTGCTTTCTTCACTCTGCATGGGAAAACAGGTTTTCCCATGTTTCTGTCAATTCCTTCCTATTCTTCATTCCTCATGGAATAATAATGAGGAAGAGGAGGATAATTAGCATTTATATATACTTTAAGGTTTACTAAGCATCCTACATACATTATCTCGTGAGGAAACTGAGGAAGACAGAGGCTAAGTGATTTGCCCAAAACCATGCAGTTAGTAATTTTCTGAGGCTAGATTTGAACTGAAGTCTTCCTGACTCCAAACCCAGTTCTATATCCACTGTGGGGACCCACTTTGTCCCCTGTTTTTTGCTACCACAAAAGTATTACTATCCACTGGGAACAAAGGTGCCCATTAATTGAAGGATGACTGAACAAATTGTGGAAACTAATTTATGCACATAAAGGAATTCATGACCACCATAAGGAATGACCAATATGAACAATTCAGAGAATGCAAAGATGAATTGATACAGAAAGGAATAAGAAGAATTATGAAAACAATATAAAAATAAATGGCAAGAACAATGAACTTAACACTGAACAGTGAATAATGATAATGACCAAGTCTGTCCACAAAGAAGAGATGAGGAAATGTGCCTCACTCGTTTCTTTGCCAAAGTGACAAAGTGTGAGTATGGAACAATTACACTTACTGTCAAAGTCAATTGATGCACTATTTAGCTTTGCTAAATTGCTTGTTTTTTTCCTCCTTTTTCTCTCTTAAATTTTTCATTAGGTAGGGGAAGAGGGATGAATATATTCAGAAATGAAGTGTTGTAAGATCAAGAGATCAAAAAATATCAATAAAAATTTAAAAACTAATCTTTAAAAGAGTTCTGCTATGAAGGTTAAGTTAAACCCCATCTCCCAACTCTCGACATTTTCCCAAGTTCTCCTCCATGCTTGGAGTGTCCTCGCTCTTCATCTCCACCCGCAGCTTCCTTGACTTTTTTCATGTTCCAGATAAATTCTCATCTTCTACAGGAAGTCTTTCCCGATTTCTCTTCATTCCAATGCCTTCCTTCTGTTGGTTATATCCTGTTTAACCTGTATGTAGCTTATTTGTACATAGCTGTTTGCACCTTATCTTCTCCACTAGATTGTAAACTCCTTGAGGGCCGGAACTGTCTTTTCCCTTTCTTGATATTCACAGCACTTAGTACAATGCCTGGCACATTACAGGTACTTAATTATCTACTGACTGACTTTACTAGGGTCACACAGTCCATAATAAGAGGAGATGCTAGGATTCAAAGGCTCCTTAGTCAAAGCCCATTTCTCTTTCCACACAACACTGTCATCCCTACCCGTTTCTCTGGCTCTGCCATCTTTAATTGTTTTGTCCAATAAGCAGAACTCTACTTTGAAGATACAGGAACTGAATGAGTCATGATACGAAGGAAGGAAAGTATCATTCCCCTATGTGACTGAAGCACTTGTTTTTGTTCCTAGACCAAGATTTATAACAAAATCATACATCTTTCCACATCTAACCTGTCCATGGGAGAAATGACAGCCGGACAAATCTGTAACCTGGTCGCCATTGACACCAACCAGCTCATGTGGTTCTTCTTCTTGTGCCCAAACCTCTGGGCTATGCCTGCACAGGTAAGAGATGAAAGGTCATCCCCCTCTGGGAGTCACACGAGTCTTCTCCCTTACATTCCAGGGTTTTATATTTGGACTCTGCCTCAGACTTTTGTGTCCCTCAATTTCTGCAGGCTGTAGTCACCACTATCACAGATAGAATCACAATGCTTCGGGTTAAAAGGACCCTTAGAGATCAGTTAGTCCAATACACTCATTTTACCAAAAAAGGAAATGAAGCCCATTTGGGTGAAGTGACTTATCTAAGATTGCACAGAATTCCAATCCAAATCTCCTGATTCTAAGCCCAATACTCTTTCCACCACTGCCCGAATCTTTTCTGTGAGTTAATATCTTTCCTATGTTTCATTGCCAGATGTTCCATGATTCAGTGCCTCCTATTCTTATTTCACAGACATGGCAGTCTGGAAAATGCAGCTGATAGTTAGAAAAGACTCCTGAGCCAACAAAGTGACTTGCTAAATCAACTGCATGGCTTTGTCAAGAATAGTTTATGCCAGTCTAACCTGACTTCTCTTTTTGACAGAGTTATTAGACTGGTAAATCAGGGAATTGCTGTAGACGGAGCTTACTTTCATTTTAGCAAAAAGTTTGATAGAATGTCTCATAGTATTAAGAGGTACTTACCCTGGTCCTGTGCATGTACAGGGGGATGACACTCCTGACTGAAAGATCTCTGAGCAGATACTGTGTATCTGCTTAGGGGCAGACACTTTAGGGAAAGGGTTGGAGAGAGGTCATGAAGAGAGGCTAGTATCTCCTTCCCCAAACTTAAGACCAAAGTCACTAAGATGTCCTTTAGGAAAACTGCCCCAGGTTTAAAAAGGACCTTTCCCCCTTTTCTTTCCAGAAAACCATCCTTTATAATGAAGAATTAAAGAGGAAAAACTAATTCAGCAAAACTAACCAATATTTCAAAAAGTCTCACCTGTAGCATTTTCACACTAACAGTCCGTCAACCCCAAGCTCTGCATTTTCTCATCTTTTCTTTGGAATTAAGCTTAGTCATTATAATTGTACAGCATTCACTTCCATTTTTGTTGTTATTCATATTTACATAGTTGTAGTTACTGTGTTTACTGTTTTCCTGATTCTGCTTATTTTACTCTGCATCTGTTCGTATAAGTCTTCCCATGCTCTTCTGAATTCTTCATATTCATTGCTATAGCATGATATATCCCACTGCATTCATGTGCTTCACTCTGTCTTCTCATCTCATGGCATTCTTGTGGACAAGATGAGGAGATATGAACTAGATAATAAGTTGAATACAACTTTGTAGACAAGTGTTGCAAGAATAAAGGATGAAATGGAAAGAACTGTTCCTACCACTGTCCTTTGCCCCCATTCCCTGCAAGTGTTAACCCCATACTTCTGGTATTCACACTCAGTGACTAAATATTGTCTTTGGTGTGGGCCATCTGGACCCTTGGAGGAAGACATTTTGAGAAGCAGAAGCAAAACATTGGAGGAGTGGGCATTAACCAGAAGACTAAGAATGGAGGTTATGTGATCATCTCTTAGCTGTGGGATCTGGGGGATATAGATGTCTGTGTCATCACAGCAAGGATAAGTGAGAGTATGTCAGCCAAATGCTCAGCTTGGTAGAAGAGACAGGCCATAGAGCAGATGTCCTGCTGTTAATGATCAGTCAGGGATATGGGCATATGGCTGGTATTCCTGCTAATATCCCTGCTAATTTCTGATGTCTGGTCTGCTGGTCACATAATGGCTTCTCACTGTGGACAGAACCAGTGAAGCAGACGAGGGAACAGAGGCCAATGGGGGTCTTCTGGAGGAGGTGATGAGGGATTAGCAGGGTAGGCAGGGTTACCTTCCCTTTTAATGAACTCTCCCAACCTTAATTCATTAACCATGTGATAAAGTAATTGTTCAAAAGGTTATTTGTAAAGCCAGAGACAGTTTTGTGATTAGTGAGAATGGAAGAAACCTCTGCTAAGCTCCCCAAGGAAACAAGTCACTTAGAATTACAATAATTTGAGGTTACTGAGAGTGGACCTCAGCTTCCTTTTCTCTATAAGTAGCCATTAGGTCTTCTAATGGTATCTTCTAAAACAAGACACATGGCAAAAGGGCCTGGATTTCCAACACAAAGGCTCTGTAGGCCTCTCTCTGAGCTAAAAGCTTTGGGCATTGGTGGGAACCATTTGCATTTTTCATAAATATTCATGAGCAAGTAATCATTTTCCTAAGGTCTGAGAATAGGACAATTCTCTTTTCTGAAGTGATTCACCAGGCTTATAAAAACACTAAACCCGCAGGAAAAGAAAAATGAACAGTAACAATTCAGAATATTGAACTGATTCTGTGAATAAATATGGGCGGGGTGCTTGAACCATTCCTGCACCCACCCTGGACATTACACAGACCCTGAAAGTAAAATGACCTAGTGAACTGAACAGGCTGAAGGCCTTAAAGGCTGAAGTTTCATTGACTTGGAGTGCTGTGCCGTCACCTCCCCCCAGCAGTCAACAAGGGACTAGCTGGCAATGCCTCAAAACTTAACCCTACCATGTGGTAACCAAGGTGATAGGAATGGGAGTGAGGGGTCTTGTTTTGTCTGTGCTTTCCCTTACTAAATTGTATAATCCTGTCCCTCAGCTTACCCAAGTGTCAATAGAACTGATTGGAATTAACAGTAAGGCCAACCTTTTAGAAAAATGTAAAGAGTTTCCAGTCCACAAATTTTATCAGTCTTCCACCGGGGCCAGAGGCGGTCATGTTTGATTCTTGGCTCTGAAACATCCTATCATTTAAAGGGTCAAACTGAGAAGGGAATAATTCCGAAGGTTCAAGGAGCAGAGAAGTCACCATACCCTTCGATTTTTATGGAACATGAGAAGACTGCAGATGAAGCCTTAGGGAGTTGGTTGACAGATCCCTGGAGGATTCTGAACTTTCTTTTCTTTGAGGCTCAAGTCAGCCTCTTACAAAATAGCTTTCCTGATCTCCTTAGTTGTCAATGCTATTTCCTTCCCCAAATTGTATTATATTCATCTGTTTAAATATATCTCCATCAGAATGGAAGCTCTCTGAGGGAAGGGATCATTTTTTTGTTTGTCTTTGTGTCCCCAGTGCCTATAGCAGTTGCACAAGAGCAAGCTCGCAGTCAACATTGGTTGAAGCTTTGGGGTGCAAGTACTAACTCTAGAGTCAAAGTCCCCGGGTTCGAATTCCACCTCTAATACTTCCTGTTGTATTGACTTGGGCAAATAACTGAACTACACTGGCCTTCAGTTTATTCATCTATAAAATGAGTGTTGGACTAAATAGCTTCAGTGGTCCCTTCTGGCTTCACATCCAGGATCCAATTAACTGAATGTGTCTCTCCTTGATCTTCCTAGATCATTGTGGGGGTGATTCTTCTCTACTACCTCCTTGGTGTCAGTGCCTTAATTGGAGCAGTAGTCATCATTGTCTTGGCTCCTATCCAGTACTTTGTGGCTACCAAGCTCTCCCAAGCCCAGAGGAGCACATTGGTAAGTACCTTCAAGGCATGCCTTTGTCTCCCTTCACCCAGCCTTCTGCTGCCTGAGTCCTCTCTCTCTCTCCCCAACAGCTGCTGATGCTCTTTCTTTGCTAACTCTTCCTCCTCTTCTCTAGCTGAATCTTGGTTGAATCATATAGTAGAGAATAGATACAAGGCTAAGATGCCCTCTGGATGTCCTCTTTCTGACTCAGCCTGTCCACAAGCTGCTATATCCCAGGGAAAACCCTTTGTTTCACCAAAAGGTTAGAGGAACATGAAGGGAAATCGTGGGGTTGCATTATAGCTCATCCCCTCTGAATTAACAATATCTAACATTTATGTAGACACTTACTAGCTGTGCTTGGGCAAATCACTTAACCCTGTTTGCCTCAGTTTCTCATTTGTAAAATGAGCTGAAGAAGAAATGGCAAACTATTCCTTGCTAAGAATAACCTAGATAGGGTTACGAAGAGTCACACATGGCTAAAATGACTAAACACCATATTTATGTAGTCTTTCAAGTTTATAAAGCATACATTATGTGTATATATACATATATGTGTGTATAAAATTGTATGCCCTCATGACAACCTTATGAAGTAGGTAATGTTACATATGGAGGAACTGAGGCTGAGAGAGTTTAAGTGACTTGCCTAGGGTGGCACAGCTAACAAGTGTCTGAGCCTGGATGTGAACTCAGATCTTCCTGATTCCAAGCCCAGCCCTCTATCCACTGCACCACCAAGCTGCCTCTACAACACGTAGCTCTCCCCGAGAAAACAGTCAAAATGATTCCCCCAAATTCTTCAGGGAACTCTCTTGCCACTGTAGTCTTGACGACTTCTCTTCTTTGTCATCTCACAGAGGTTCCAAGTTCTAATTAGTAAACCAGTTAGGTTTACCCGAGGGGATATAGAGAAATGGAAGACAAAGTCTCTACTCTCAAGGGGCTGATGGTCTAGTTGGGGAAATACACACAAATACACACAAAGCACTTAACAGTATAAAACAGAAAGAAAGTCAATGTTAAAACCTCACATTTTTATGACTTCACATGTACAGTTCACTTGAAGGTTTCCAAAGGTTTCACAATGACCATATGAGGTATATTCCCAAACATATGCCTCATTGTTGTCCCATTTTACAGATGATGGAACTGAGGCTTCAAAGGGTTAAGTAATTCTCCTGAGGCTATGCAGCTAGCAAGTGTCAGATCAAGGACTTCCAACTCTACAATCAGTGTTCTTTCCAAAGATCTGCCAAACTTACTCCATAGGAAGAGCCAGCAGGATCAGTGAAAGCCAGAGTAGAAGGTAGAGGCCTCATGGAAGAGATGGAGCCTGATCTGGATTTTGAAAGACAGGATTTGGATAGTCAAAAACAAGAGAAGAAGTGTATTCTGGAGTAGGAAGGACAAGGATGAGCAAAGGCACAGAGGCCAGAGTTTAATTCAACAAAATTTTAATTAAATAGACATTTACTGGATGCTTTCCACATACAAAGCCCTGTCCTAGATGCTGAGGGAGATACATAAGGATCAATGAACACAGCATCCCTGCCCTCGTGGACCTCACAGTCTTCAATAGGATGCAAGTTTCTTGAGGGCAGAGACTGTTTGCTGTTTGAATTTGTAGCCCCAGTGGCTGGCACATTATAAGTACTTAATAAATGCTTGATGGTTGATCTCTAGTAAAGGAGGTCAAACATGTAAACAAATAAAGATTGTACTGAGTCAAGGGTGATATGAACTGAAAAGAGAATGAATGTATATTCATTCAGAAACTAGAGAGATCAGAAAGATGGGAAGGGCTTCAAAGGCCAAACAGGAGTTTTTATTTTATCTGATCCCAGGGGGGAGCCACTGAAATTTAATGAGTGGCAGGAGCAGGGAAGGTGGAGATGACATGGTCATAGAGTTAGCTCCCACCTAACTCCATATAAATCTGGCAGGAATATTCCAATGAGAGGCTGAAAAAGACAAATGAAATGCTCCGGGGGATCAAACTTCTCAAACTCTACGCCTGGGAAAATATCTTCCGTGCTCAAGTGGAGATGACTCGTAGGAAGGAGATGACCAGCCTCAAGGCCTTCGCCATCTACACCTCCATCTCTAGTAAGTGAAAGAATCACAGAATTTCAGAGTTAGGAACTCACCAGTCAACAAGTCCAACCCATTCCTGAAAATCATCTCTGCTAAGGACATAGCACTGATAATTATAGCTAGCATTTATATAGCACTTTACAGATATCCCATTGGATCCTCACAGCTACCCTGAGAAGTAAGTGCTATTATGATTTCCATTTTACAGCTGAGACAACTGAGGCAGGCAGACGTTAAATTACTTGTCCACGGTCACACAGCTAATATGTCTGAGGAAGGATTTGAACACAAGCCTTCTTGGCTCCAGATTTAGCTCTCTGTGCTGTCTACATTGCCCTGATTCCTGGCATATATCACACACTATATTCCTATATATCCATCATTGTCCCTACTTCTTCCAATGGGGAAACTGAGACTTAAGAAATGGAAAAGAATTTCACTCTCTCCTCACCATCATCACTACCCCATTCCAGTCAACCTGAGAGGAGTTGCCGCCCTCGCCCTCCTGGGTAAAATCACTTCCTAGATCACTCTGAAATGGAGAATAATCACTGTGAAGCACCTAGTAGGTGCTTAATAAATGTTTGTTTGGGCAATGAAAAGTAGACTCCTTGTGAGGGTAAGAAGGGGAGCTGAGCTCTTGGGCCAGGCTTGGAAACAAGTATAAAGATGTACCTTAGGGAGACAGCTTGGTCAGCCAGCCAACTAGCATACATTAAGTGCCTTTTATGTGCCAGGCAGCACTAGGGAGACCAAAAAAAAAAAAAGCTAAATAATGAATAAATGAATGAGTAAAATAAAAGTCCCTGTCCTCAAGAAGCTGATAGTCTAATGGCACAGTAAAAAGAGTACTGGGTCTGGAGTCAGAACACCTGGATTGAAATCCTGCCTTTGATCATTACTAGCTGTATGACCTTGGGCCTCATCTGTAAAATGAAGGGACTTGGAGGTCTCTGCTGACCCCAGATTTATGACCCTAGGACCTAAGTTGCAGAACAGCAGCTGATCTTTATTGTTAGGGAGAGTATAGATTTGGGGAATTTCCTCCCCTGATGGGATCCCAGGTCTAGGTCTATGGCATAGAGTAGGACAGATTGGCATAGAGGGGAGTACATTGCACTTGTGTTCAAATGACCTAGGTGGCCTTGGGCAAATCACTTATGACCTCTCAGGACCCCAAGTTCCTCATATGTAAAACAAGGAGGTTGAACCAGCTGAAATCAAAATATCTCTTCTAATTCAAAATCCCATGAAACCCATTTGGGAGGAGGGAGATCCCAGAAAGTTAGATGGCTGTTCTGACTCAATCCCTCAGAGACATGGTGAGGAGAAGGGAGTCAGAAGACCAGTCACTAGGGCTTGGTGGGGGCGGGCTCCGAGAAGACCTGGGGAGTGGGAAAATTTAGGTTTTAGTGGGGGCTTAGGGAACAGAGTCTTTCACTCAGTGAGATGGGAATAACCAGAACTCTGGTTATAGAGGAGTGGGGGAGGGTTCAGGTAGGTCTGGGGAGGGGCGGTAGAAGGGACATCACTTGGATCTCTGAACCCTGGAAAGGGAACCTGCCTTGGTTTCTCAGGCAGCTAATGAGGCCCAACAGATCAATCTAGTGATGTGAGAGATGGAGGGAAGAGAAGGAAGGAAAGCTTTAAAAATAAAATGTTATTTGTTCAGTATATTTGCTCTGACACACGTGCTTCTGTTTCGCCACATTGAAAAGGTAGTGGGAGGGAATAGGGAGGGAGAGAGATGCCTTCTGGCTGCTGGTGTCTACCTCTAATGTCTACTTCTCTCTTTGGATACTCCCACACCTCATGTAGCCAGGTGTCCAGACACCATTCATTAGGTTGGAGTTTAATGGGGCATTCTTTGCCCCCTCCCCCTAGGGTCAGCTGGAGGGTCCTGGAGCCAGGAGCCTTGGAGAAACATTTCCTCATGGGACCTACCTGGGCACTCCATTGGTTGCCAGTCAATATGCACCCCAGACTGTGTGGGGCAGCTGAACCCTGTCTTGGATGCCAAAGAGGAAACAGGCAGATTCAGGGATAGACTTATTAGGTATTAATACCCAGAGGAAGTAGTGCCAGGTGGTAGGAAACAGTGGAATCTTCAGTCAATTAATCAGTCAATCAATGGGATCCACAGTGTATCCAGCCCTATACAAAGAGCTACAGGGGAATTAGGAGAACCATGAGACATGATCCCTTCCCTTAAGAACCCTGCAGTTTCCTGGGGAGACAAGATTAACGCACATAGATTAATTATATTCAGTCCAGACTATGAAAACCATAGAAGCTTCAGGAATGGGGAATCATATGTGACCCTCTAAGTCCTCAAGTGTAGCTCTTTGACTGAATCCAAGCTTCATTTCCTGGTAGGGGATAGGAGTCTATGAGGCAGGGTAACCAGAAAACAGTTCCTACAGAAGGTAAGAACTTAGTTGGTCTTTGAAGAATGAATAAGGTTTAGATAAGGGTAGCTGCAGACACCTCACCCTTCCCATTAGACACTTTTCCCTCACCATTAGAAGTCAGTTTGTCCCAGTTCCCGCTTGAAAGCTCCCTAATCAGCATCCTGAACAGTCTGCCTCTGTCTCTGAGGCTACAGTGTGAAGATATACCCATGATGCACTGAGATGTTTCTAGCCCTGATTCAGCATCTGAATATGCCAATATTTTTGTATAAAACATTTGCTCTCTTGTGTGATCTGAGATCTGGCTTCCTTAACCTCATAGGATCATCATCTAGGGATGAAAGGGATCTCAGAGGCCATCTGGTCCAACCCTCTCATGAGGAAACTGAGGGCCATGAAGGTTAGATGTCTCAAAGATAGAAAACATCAGGGGAGATTTTAACCCAGGTCTTCCAACTCCAAAGTCATGCTTTGGACTTCAGCTCTTTCCCATGTTCAATTCAATTCAGCGGATCTTCACCAAGTACTACTTATTACGTGTCCCACCCAAGCGCTTGCCATTGTAGAAAATATCCAAGTGAATAAAAATCACCCTCTCTGTCTTTGAGGAGCTCATGGCGTAATAAAAGAGATAAGACAGAGATTTCTCTCACCATTTCCTTTTCTCCTGCTAAATGGAACTAGAAGAAATCTCAGCTGTGCTTACTGAGTACACTATAAATTGATGTTCTTTACTTCAGCAGGACCCTCAGTAAAGCAAGGCAACCCTTTTATTCCTCCCTAATTGATTCCCTGTGTCACTCCCCACAGAAGCTATTCCAAACCTCCTCTTAATAATAACTAGCCTTTATGTAGCACTTTAGGGTTGCAAAATACTTTGCAAATATCTCATTTTGTCTTCCCAACAACGCTGGGAGGTATGTGCCATTATAATCCCCATTTTACAGGTGAGGAAACTGAGGCAAGTAGTAGTTATGTGACTTACCCATAATCACATAGCTAGCAAGCGTCTAAGGCTGGTTTTGAACTCAGGTCTTCCTGACTCCAGGTCTAGTACTCTATCTGATCTTAGAGTCCTAAAGATCAGTCATCCAAGGGGAGGGGCTTTCCCTGTTCACAACATGAAGGTGAATGAGTGTCAGAGGGTCATGGGATCCTAGCTCAGTATACCTTTGAAGAATGGAGCTGATCCTACCCTGTGAAATAAGGAAGCGTGGGAAGGTGACCGCCATTCAATCAGGTATTCTTTTCTTCATGACTGAAACTGAACCTTTCCAGTTCATCATCCCTGCCTTTGGCAGCTGGTGTCCTAGCATATCTACCCCAAGGGAGGGATGACAGAATAACCTCAGTGCTCCAGCTTAGCTCCAGTTTCCAATTTTTGATATCCTCCTTCATTGTGCCAGTCTGCTGCAGGGTCACAATGGGTAGATTGGGTGTCCTGTCACTGGCTCCCTGTCCCAGACCAGAATTCGAAAAGGGCAGTGGGCCAGGAGGAGGATGAGCTGGTGAGGGTCATTGATGTAGCCATGAATTCATTCAGTAAGTAACCTGAGAAGTCCCTGAGGCTCCCCTGAAGCCAGTGCCAGATTCAGTGGTCATGTCTGTTCTGTTCTGCTTTGTGGATTTGCATAGAAAATGAGATCTGGAATGCTGCACCAGGTCAATCTGTCAGCTCCAGCTCCATGCAAAATGCAGCCTTCCTGGTGCAAGTGTAAATTCCAATTAGGCCCAGGCTGGTACACCTCCAATATCCTGTCTTTGCCTCCCCTCTGCAGGGGAGCCAGCATTAAGCAGAAGGCATATTTGGGCTGCTGGATAAAACATTTATTGCCTCTGGAACCCCATACGTGCCTACATTAATGCAGCAGCTTTCAGATGACTACAGGTGTTACCTAATCCCAGCAATGTCAGTCAAACAGGAAGAAAGGAGAAGAGGGTCCAGTGTTAATAGCTTGGGTTGCTAAAGAAAACTCTCACCTTGAAGTTGGGGCATTTGGGTTTGTCTCACCTCTGCTAGCACCCTGTTACTGGGCCACTCACTTCCTGTCTCTGAGCCTCAATTTCCCCTTTGGTAAAATGAAGGGGTTGGACTAGAACAAACTATTTTGTGTCATGGACTCCTTTGGCAATCTGGTGAAGCCAATAGACCCCTTTTAATATGATGTCTTTTTAAATTTATGGAATAAAACAAGTATTTTCATTACATAACATAAAACAAATGTATAAAGTAAAAACAGGAAACCAAAGGTCAATGAAAATAAGATGCAAAGGAAAAACTGTCTGCCATATCTGTTTTTAAGAATCCTGACTCTGTTTCAGAGGACCTGAGTCCCAAATCCCAACTTTGACATTTCCTACCTGTGTGACTATGGACAAGTCACAAGCTCCCAGAACCTCAGTTTCCTCTTCTGTCAAATGAAGTAGTTGGACTTAGATGGCTCTGGCTGATAACTGTGATGCTAGATATGCTCTAGGAAAGTACAAAGAATGAGGTTAATGTCTCCTCTCAATTCTGGCTCTTCAGATGCCTGGGGTGAGTTTTCACGTTCCCCCACAAGTCTTTTCCTCTGTAGGTAAAGCATCTCAAGTTCCTTCAACTGATCTTTGACTGACATAGTATCAAGAGACGTCCTACTTTCAACAAACATTTATTAAGCACCTATTGTGTACAAGATGCTGTGGTAAACACAGTGGAATATGATATCTTGGAAAAAGTCTTGAGGTTCCCCCTCAGACTGGAAGTCTCCCAACTCTAGGGGCCAACTGTGCCCCCATCCTAATGACTCTCCCAAGGCAGGGGCTACATTAGATTGAGACTTATTAAGGGTAGGCAACATGTCAGAGGATCAGAGATCAGGAATTAGAAAGGACCTCAAGGGCCACATAGTCCAACCCTTCCCCTCATTTTCCAGATGAGGAAACTGAGTTTCAGGGTGGTTAAATGATTTGTTCAAAATAATTAAGAATCAGAGGTGGGATTTGAACCGAGCTTCCCTCACTCCCAAGCCAATCATCTTTCCATCATACTTTACTGTCTTCCCTGTTTGACTAGTAGCTTCCTGAGATTGGTCAGCCAAGCCTCCTCCAAACTGGTGCTGGCCATCCTATCCTTTCTTTCCAGGATGCTGGAGAAAAGTCCTACTGCATCATTGTATCAGACTTAAAAATTCATTGGAGGGTGTCCAAATGTGCATTCCTGGCCCTAGCCTTGAGCATCTTTCCTCATTGAAGAAAGAAGTGGTTATTTGAGAGGGGACGATACAGTTTCTGTAATTGGGCTTATTACAAAGCCTCACATCCAGCAACTAGAAGGAGGATGCTGGATGCTGAATTAGGAGAGTCAAGGTCAGGAAGGAGATAAGGCAAAATGGAGGGAAAAAGCTCCTAGATGTCATTATTGATCATGCTGGTCAGCTTGCCAGGCCAGCCGTCCCTCGAAATGAGCACCTGAGAAATCGAGCTCAACTTTTTGGCCATACCAGGCATACCAACATCCTAGCATCAAGGACTAGAACTGAAGGGATTTGGGGGAAGTCTATGGACAGCAGTCACCCCCTACATCCAACAAGAGAGTCAACATTCATTCATCCCATTTCCCAGCTTAGGAGTATTCTTTCCCTCCTAAAAATTTCCTAGAGCACTTGGTGCATAGTTATCTGTCATCTCTCATTCCCAACATGTAAGCTTCTCTGTCTCTGTATCTCTGTTGCTATGTCTCTGTGTCTCTGTTTCTATGTCTCTGTGTCTCTGTGTCTGTCTCTCTCTGTCTCTGTCTCTCCTTGTTCCCCCCCCTTTTCATTTAAAGCCTATTTGTTTGAATAGGATGCATTTTAATTTGCATTACCAAGCATTTTTCTCCTTCTGACCACCCCACCCTAAAGAAAGAAAGAAAAAAAAGAAGGGAAGGAAAGAAGGAAGAAAAGAAAAGAAAGAATACCTGTAAAAATAAACAAAGTCAAAACAAATTCCCACATTGACCATGTCCAAAACTGTATCTCATGCTGCATATGTCGTCCATCTTCTCTGTCAGGAAGGGAGAATGAGGGAATGTGCATTTATGTGGCACCTACTATGTGCCAAACACCATGCTATATGATTTGCAAATATTATTTCATTTGATCTCACAACAACTATTAAAGGTAGGTCCTGTTATTATCCCCATTTTACAGTTGAGGAAACAGAGGCAAATAGAAGTTAAATGACTTGCCTAGATTCACACAACCAGAGTTTGAGGTCAGACTTGAACCCAAGTGCCCAGCACTCTCACCATTGCACTACCTAGCTGCCTCATAGCTAGTAGACAATATCTTTCATCATTGGTCCTCTGAAATCATAGTGAAGTCTCGCTAATTACTAGAAGAAGAAGGAAAATGTCCTAGGGAACCAGATAATGCCTGAACACGGAGTCTTTCTCTACTACCCCCATAAACACACACACACACACACACACACACACACACACACACACACACACATATCCTCCCATCCTCCTCCGTCTTTTTTTGGCTCACTTAGATTATCCTCTTCCGGATGATATGGTAACCCAACTAATGAAGCAAAAACATGGCAGACCCAGAATAGAAATGTCATCTTGTAAGTAAGAGCTAGAATCCAGGCTTGTCTACCAAATACTAATCACTGCCACTCTCCTACATTTTCTATCCCTCATTTTTCCTAAGGATTATTGTAAGGAAAGTGCTTTGTAAACCTTAACCCCCTTTATAAATGTAATTGTTATCATAATTACTATTGTTATTGTCATTATTATCACTTCAGTCTTGCTCCAGTGTCTCTTCTTATGGCTTGGTCCATGAAGCCTTCATCAGTGGAGCACTGGTTCTAACAAGTCCTTCCCAACTGGAAAGGCTTTGAGTAGGGCCCAGTGGTAACCTGTATGTTTATTGTCCAAGGAAACTTAGCCACGTTTGGAGATGCTTATTGCCAAGTTGGTCTCATGGCAATGAATTTTGTGGCCATTGAAACTCAATTGTAAGACCATGAAATCTTAGAGATATTTTGATCTGCATTCATTAAGGGAGCATGCCCCCCCCCCCACATAGATTAGGGATTCTTAACATTTTTTGTGTTATGGTCCTCTTTGGTGAAGCCCCAGACCCCTTCTTGGAGTAATGTTTTTAAGTACATAAAATAAAATAAATATAATTACAAAGAAAAGCAATTATATTGAAATACAGTTATCAAAATATTTTTAAAAACAAGTTCATAGATCCCTAGTAAGAACCCCTGTCATAGATGAAATCTTAGTATAAATGGCATTCTGGATAAAGAGCACTGAACTTCGATTCAGGAAGACAGATGCTCATATTCTCCCTCAGATGCTTAAAAGCTGTATGATCCTGGACAAGTCATTTGGCCTCTCTCAGACTCAGTTTCCCTTTCTGTAAAATGTAAAAAGTAATAGATCCTCTCCCACTGGGTTGTTGTGAGGATAAAAATGATGTAATATATTTAAAGTGCTTTGCAAACCTTAAAGTAATACATGAATGTTGGTAATTATTGTTGTCCTAATGGAGTTTTTAATGTTTTATTAAATAGACATTTTGGTTTTACATCACAGTCATTTCTGAATAGATTCTCCACTGCTAGGAATTAAGTCCTCCCTTGTAACAACAAAAAACAGTTAAATCAAAGTAATTAATAGAGTAACTATTTGACAAAATATGCGACATTCTGTTCCCTTAGTACTACGTCTCTCTACAGAGAAATGGAAATTATGTTTCACTATCTGTTCTCCAAGTAGTGTTAGTAGCAAAGTGTTGAAGTCAGAAAGTCCTAGGTTCAAATCCTATTTCAGGTACTTACTAGCAATGCGATTATGGTTCAGTCACTCTCCTAGTACCTCAGTTTTGCCATCTGTAAAATGATGATAATTATCCTTACATTCACAAGGTTGTTGTGAAGAAAACACTATAAAACTTTAAAGCCCTCTAAAAACATGATTTTTCTAAAAAAAAATCATGATTTTAGTAGAAATATTCAGCTATTCTAAATAACTGTATTTGCTTTGTCCACAGTTTTTATGAACACGGCAATCCCTATCGCAGCTGTTCTGATTGTAAGTATGTGTTTCTTTCTTCTTAAAGAAGAAGTTATAGGATTTGGAAGGAGGGAAGAGGAAAGGGGGCAGAGAAGGGGAGTTGAAAGGGGACCTGTTGTTTGGAGTTTCCCCTTTGGTCATGTTAGCTGGCTTGGGAGGGGAGAGGGTTGGTTCTGAAAATTACCTTGACACAAATGGGGGTCACGATGAAAGCTTCCTTTATTTTCTCATCTCATGTAACTACCCATCCATCTGCTGAAAGGATTGGGCTGGGAAAAAGAAGCAAGACAAGTCATCAGGAGTACATTAAGTATGTGTTAAGAGCTGTGTGTATTGAGTACTGGGGATACAAACAAAAAAAAACTTTCCCTACCCTCAAGGACTTTACAGTCTGATGGGGGAGACAACAGGCAAAACTATGTACAAACAAGATAGAGACAGGAAAAAATGGAAAGAATCTCAGAGGAAAGATACTCATATTAGGGGGAATCAAGAAAGGCTTCTGGCAGAATGCACGGTTTAAGCTGAGTCTTGAGGGGAGTTGGGAGAAGGAGATGAGGAAGGAAAACCTTCCAGGTGTGGAGGACAATCAGTGAAAATGCAGAGACATGGTGGTAGATGGAGCATCTTGTTCAAAGAACAGTCAGGACACCAGTGTCACTGGATTGCTGAGTATATAGAGAGGATTTAAGGCACAAAGAGGAGAGTCAGACATTGAAAGCACACCTAGAGCCACTCCCTCAAAAGAACCCCCATCTTTACCTGCCCTGAACTTGTAGCCCAGGCCTCAGCAGCTCAAAACCAGCTATGGTTTTCAAAGAGCACAGTCCTCAAGTTCACTCCCTATCAATCAAGCCTGGGAATTCACTTTCCAAGATCTGCTTTGTGTGGGCACTGCACAGGCTGAATGCAATTTGTCCTGGTAATAGATGCCCTTAGACCTGGCGAGGCACCGAAGGACTGGAGGAGAAAGGAAGCTGTTTCATAATCACCGTGTTCCCATTTCCCATCTGACCACCCAGAGCACATAAGTTACTGCCTAAAGGAACAGAGCAGCGGTTATCTAATTCACCAGCTTCCTCCTGATGCTATTTCCCTGAACAAGAGAGAAGCAAGAAAAGGGGGAGGGAAGGAAAGAGAGAGGTACAGAGCATTAACTCTTATACTCCCTGGGGTCATCTTTTTCTTGATGTTTTTGTTCTGAAATCACCTTTATTTCCAAGTTTTTATGTATATATATATGTGTGTGTGTGTGTGTGTGTGTGTGTGTATACACATATATACATATATACATGCACACATGAGTATATATATACATATGTATATACGTGTATATATGTGTGTGTATATATATATATATATATGCTCTCCTCTACCCTAAGACTCATAGTTTATAATAATGAATAAGGAAAAAAAAGCAGATCAGCCACACTAATCAACACCCTAACCCTAAAGGTTCTGTATTCATGGTCTAGACCAGGAGTTTTAACCTTTTTTGGTGTCACAGACCCCATTGAAAGTCTAGTGAAGCCAATAGACCCCTTCTCAGAAGAGTGTTTTTAAATACATAAAATAAAATACATAGAATTACAAAGGAAACCAGTTAAAATAAAGATGTAATTTTTTTCCCCATCCAAGTTCACACACCCCTCTGAAATCTGTGTGTAGGGTTCATTGATCCCAGATTAAGAGACCTTGGTCTAGATAGGATTTCTTAAATTTTTCCTACTCATCGGCCCTTTTTGCTTTTTGGCAATATTAGTTAGCATTGTGTGGTCTGAGGGTATGCTCAATGCAAAGTGCACATTCTTTGTGCCCAGAACCACAGAACTTTGTGTTCAGTGAAGTTGCACAATGCAACATAAGCAAGTGCTGCCAGAAACATCTCAGATTCATTGCACGTTTCATTTTTAATTAATGTTTGGTTGCTACAGATTCAAAAATCTTTTCTGCTGCCAAATTTTTCATGACCCCATATGGGACCTCAATCCAAAGTTTACGAAGCCCTGGAGAACACAGTGAGGAGTCAAAAGAGCACAGACCCTAGAGTCCGAGTCCCTGAAGTCAAATCTCAGCTCTGAGGCTTAAAACTGTGTGACTTTGGCCATGTCTCTTCACTGCTCTGGGCCTCAGTTTCCTCATCTGTAAATTGAGAAGATGGATTAGAAGTAACAAACATAGTGTCCTACAACACTCCCAAGAGAGGTCGGAACCAGTTTAAAATGTAATTGGGAAACATTTAACAAAGTAAATAAAAGCACAGTAGAACAAAAAATTAGGAGGCAGCTGGGTGGCTCTGTGGATAGAGTCCTGGGCTTACAGTCAGGTAGGCTTGAGCTCAAATCTGACCTCAGATACTGACTAGCTGTTCGACCCTGGAGAAGTCACTTGTTTATCTCTGGAGAAGGAAATGGCAAACCACTCCAGTATCTTTGCCAAGAAAATCCCATGATCTATATTGGCATGATATGGTCCACGAGGTCTCAAAGAGTTGGACGTGACTGAACAACAAGAATACAGATAATGTTAATGTTTTCTAAATCAATATGCTGTCTTCAGGGAGACATATGTTTGGTTTAGTGCCCCCTGTTCCTATTTGAGTTCAATACTATTGGACTAGCTGACCCTTGAAGTCTCTTCCAACTATAAAGTTGGTGAGTGATCCTATGATCCTATGATGAGGTCTCTCCCTCAGGCTTTAAAAGCTCCTTCTCCTCCTCAGATCTCACCCTTTCTCACCAGTCCTCTCCTCTTTGGGTCCAGGCCCCCAAATTCTACAGTCCATGCCGTGACCCTACTTCCCAGATGTCATTTCTCTGTCCCCCAGACATTTGTGAGCCATGTCAGCTTCTTCAAAGAAGCCAACTTCTCCCCATCGGTGGCTTTTGCATCTCTCTCCCTGTTCCACATCCTGGTCACACCTCTGTTCTTGCTGTCCAGCGTGGTCCGGTCAACGGTCAAAGCTCTGGTCAGGTAAGAGAAAATACCCCTCCTACCACCCTCCACAGGTCCCCTTTCCCCACCAGTGAGAAAGAAAGCGCTGTTCCTTTTCTAGAACCTGCCCTGGGGGTCTGGGTGGACACACTTGGGCTCACCTGTATGGGGGATGCAGCTTCACTTCAGAGTAGCTAGCCTCTCTTTTTCTGATCTATACCAGCTATATCCCCAGCCTCTGCACATTAGCCACTCAGCCTAGACTTCCTAGGGCCCAGGAGTGAAGGCAAGGTTAGCTACTCCTTATCCTAGGTTCTGGAGATGGTACCAGGAATGAAGAAGGAAAAAGAGGCAGAAGCAGGATGTTCTTAGTTTCCTAGCTAAAGGAATGCTTCTTAACGCCCCCCCTTCCTGGACCAGCTAGCCCTGGGATTTCCTGGGACAGAGGAGTGTCTTTCCTTATTGTATTTCTCTTCCTCATAGGAATCCGTCCCTCTCTGAGAGTCCTGGACTCTTTCCTCCCACCTCTCCTTATCCATCTACTAACAAACATTTACTAAGCACCTACTATGTCCAATGAGAAGCTCAGTGACTAGAGAACCAGCCTGGGAGTCAGGAAGAGATGACTTCATATCCTGTCTCTGTCACACACTGACTCTGACCTTGAACATAACACAGAATCTGTCAGCGTCCTCAGGCAACTCTCTTAAGTTTGTAAGTTAGGGGTAATTGCTAATCAGTATTGCTAAAGGCTACTTCCTCACTAATAAAATCATAGCATCATAGATCTAGAACTGGAAAGGACCTCACAGGCTACATAGGCCAACTCATTTTACAGAAGGGGAAACTGAGGCAGAGCAATTAAGTGAATAGTCCAAGGCCAGTTAGGTAATAAACATCAGATCATTTGAGTCCAAGTCCCTTATTCTTTCTGCTGAAATGATTTCTATGTTGGAACAAGAAATAAACAAATAAACAAACACCTCCCAAGAAAAGATCTGGTTGTCATTCAAATGTGATGGCCTGATAGCAAGTTAATTACTTAGCCCTTCCAGGGATCTTTACACTTTGATGTAAGCCAGAAGGGGGGCACCTAGGTGGTACAGTTGATAGAGTGCTGAACCTAGAGTCAAGAAGACTCATCTTTCTGAGTTCAAATCTGACCTCAGATACTTAATGGCTATGTGATCCTGGGTAGTTAACCCTGTTTGCCTCAGTTTCCTCATCTGTAAAATGAGCTGAAGAAGAAAATGGCAAACTGCTCCAGTATCTTTGCCAAGAAAACCCCAAATGGAGTCAGACATGATTAAAACAACTGAACAACGAAAGCAAGCCAGGGGTATACAGATCTAAACTAGACCCTTGGACCTCAAGGGGGTGGGGATATTCTTTAAGTGAGCCCATCCCACTATCAATTATCCCACAGGGAAGAAAGTATGTCCAGCTCTGGCCTAGGAAATAGGCTCACTGGACAATCTCATGAGTCCTGGTCCTTCCAACCTAAGGGGAAGTGATAAGCTGGGTCAGAGCAGAGCAGCTGGCAACCAGGCATCATGGCAGGCACCCTGATGAGGCAGTCCTGTGTGGCTTCCACATAGGTGGTCACACAGATAAGGACACAACATGGGCAGCTTTCCATATACCCTCCAAGGGTTGCATATGAAAACCACAGGTGCAATTCATTGTTCTTTCACTATTTAATAGGATTAAAATACAAGTCCATTCAGACTTGGCATTTTTTTCTTTGGGAATTATTTAGGGCTCATTCAATTTATTTTTTATAGGGGAAAAAAACTAGAAGACTATCTAATAAATATTGATGTAAAATATTGAATAAAATATTAGAAAAGTGCCTACAGCAATCTATTTAAGAGATTATTGACTATGACCAGGTTGAAGTTATGTGAGGGAAAAAACCACAAATGCATAGATTCCTAACCTGTCAAGGCAGTTGTGGGATGATGGTTATAAATCAGGAGTTTCTGTGTGCAAACCCTCATGGGTGTACTTGGTGTCCAGGAGACCAGACTGCGTAACCAGGCAGTTAGGTCACAGACCTTTTCATTTGGAGGAGAAACAAACTTAAAAAGGGGATGGGCTTCTTCTCTCCCTTCACCCCAAGATGAGCAGTCCTTCCCCCTCTTCTTGAAAGCATTGTGACCTTCATGAGTTCCCTTTAGGTCATGGGGACAGGCATCTGGGGAAGGTCAGGCTTGAATTCACACAGGCCTATCAGCTTGCCTTCCTGGGATTTACAAATGCAATGCTGAGTGGGGATTAGAGACAACTGTCAGGAATCACAAGGGCACAGCTGCCACTTCGCTCTGAGGTCCTGCTCCAGCTCCTAACAGCTCTTCTTTCATTAGGGGTCAGAGGGCCGCAGGGGCTGATGCATGCCCATCTCCAACTCTGAAGTAGACAAAGAAAACACCTGGGCCCTGGGTGTCTTCTGATTCCCTTCCAGAGGCAAACCTTGAGGTCGTAGGTCCAGAAGTTGGAAGGGACTTTAGCAGTCATCTGGGCCATCTTCTTCATTTTATGGATGAGGGGACTAAGGTCTCTAGAGGTTAAACGTCTTGCTGAGGGTCACACAGGTAGACCTGGGAGGTGAACTCTGGTCCAGTGATGAAAGGGGGATGGGATGGGGAGGAGAGGAGAGGAGAAGGGAGGGGAAGGGGAAGGAAGGGAAGTGAGAAGGAGATGGTAGGGGAGAGGAGATGGTAGGGGAGGGGAGGAGAAGAGGGGAGGAGAGAAGGGAAGGGAGAGGAGGAGAGAGGAGAGGATGGGACAGGACAGGAGAGTAGAGGACAGGAGAGGGGAGAACAGAAAAGGAGGGGAGGGGAGGGGAAGACAGAGGAGAGGAAAGTAGAGGAGAGAAAAGGGGAGGAGATTAGAGGAGGGAAGGGGAAGGGAGGGGAAGAAGGGAGGGGAGAGGACAAGAGAGGATAGGACAGGACAGGAGCTTTTTGACTTCCTAGGAGAAGGGGCTAGGTGACTAGATGGCTTCCTCCACTCCCAGGCATCACTGAGACCACCTCAAACACTGTGATGGAAAGAATTCCATAGGGTGAAGAGTGGATAGGTAGGAAAAAAAAATACACTGCTTGAGTCCTCAGGCTCATCCCAACAATAACTAATTGACCTTGATCATAAAATCATTGCCCACCCTTCCCCCTCCCCAACCCATTTCACATACCCACAGACTTAAAGGAAGAGCAGTCATATCCACTTGCTTGTGGGTACTGAGAAGCTGTCCAGCCCTGACTTTCTTCTCTTGGTATTGAGCCTCTGAGGAGCAGGAAGTGTTGGGTCAAAACACTTCCTCCCAACCCCAGAAGGAGAGGATCCCACCCTCCCCCACACCTCCCCCCCGCACCTTGGTCCCAGTCCATATGTATGCCCAGAACATTAGAGACCTCTGCTCTCTCCACAGTGTCCAGAAGTTGAGTGAGTTCTTGTCCAGTGAGGAGATTGGGAAGGATCAGTACTCCCAACCTGAGCTCCCTTATAAAGGTCACAGCAGCAAATCCCAGGCAGTGGTGAGTCCCTCTACCCCTGCCCTTTTCACAGATAGGCTTTGGAGCTCTAGCCCAGACCTTTCTCCTTCTCTTTTCCCTCCTGTGTAATGAGAGAGAGAATGAGTGTTGGACTCCCCCACTCCATAAGGAGTGTCTTCTGGGTGACCACACAGAGGGAGAGATGCTCAGTACATCTCTGCCCCCACCCCTTGGCCATTTTGAGGTTTCTTCTCTTCTGTTCTTGAGATGAGGAAGGAGCTCATCCACACACAGCACCAACCCACCCACCCCCAACTTTCTCCACCTTCTTGTCCCTCCCTGCCAAGCCACTCAAGGTTGTGAACCGTAAGCGACCTTCCAGGGACGACTGTAGGAACTTCATGGGGCACCTGCAGAAACTGGGGCCCAATGAAGAGCCAGACAACAGCTGTGTACGGGTGAGTCTGTACCCCTTCCATGGCCCTACCCCTGGCACCATGAAAAGTCTCATTCTCACCTAGTGACCCTAGTGGCCCTAGTGACAGACTTTAGGAACCCTGAGGACCTGGAGTCAAATGCCAACCCTTCTATCTGCTGGGTCTCTGGTTTATTCAGATATCAGGACAAGCAAATCTTAAGATTGTTTTTACAACCAACAGAAACCCTGGAGGAGAGCTTTACTTCTAGTATAGTTAACCTTCCTCCCAGAGAAGGGACTCAGTCTCTGGGAGGCAACTGACTTTTTTTAGGAAGATGAATGTGGGAAGGATGATCTCTTACCCTCCTTCCATTCCCTGGGAATAATTCGTCAGAATCAGTAAGTGAGAAAGCAGAGGAGGATGAAGGGAAAAGATGGGGGATCTCAAGTCACATCCATCATTCTTTGTTATCTTCACTTTCTGGGCTGGGGGTCACTGGTGATGAAGATCACAGGGGGATTCTTCACCTGGACATCTGATGGAGTCCCCACGCTCTCCAATATTGCCATCCGCATCCCACAAGGTACCAATCCACCCTCAGCCCCAAGGCTCCCTCTCTTACCCTCCTGAGTTGCCCCCATGGGCCAAAAAGAGCCCAGATTTTCATACTGACACTTATGAGAACCTCTCACATCCCTCCAAAGAGAATCAGATTCTCCTCTTTCTCCTATCAATCACCATAGAGATAGTGCTCTCCGCCCCCACCCCCACCCCCAGTAGTCAGCCTTGCTCTAGAATGCAGGATCGGGCAGGGACAATGTGTGCAAGGGCATGCAAGTTGAAACTAGCAAGGTATCTATGGCAATGATGGGGGATGAGGGGAAGATAATGCAAATACAAATGCCTCATCAGGGTGAGACCAAATTTTATGGAGTCTTGAAAGTCATTAGGAAGAGGTTAGACTTAAGTGAGGCTAGAGTTCAATGAAAAGTGACCCAAGGGGTTCCTTTGTGGAAAACAGAAGAAATTTGTGGCCTGAGACTTGTATGTTAGGAAACTTTCTGGGCCCTGCCCTGCTGCTATCTCTGTTAGCCATTTCTTCCTCTGTGCAGGACAATTGACCATGATTGTGGGCCAGGTGGGCTGTGGGAAGTCCTCACTGCTGCTAGCCACCCTAGGGGAGATGCAGAAGATTTCAGGGGAAATCTCCTGGAACAGGTGAGAGTTGGGAGATGGGCTGGGCAGGGTGGAAGATCTCTAAATCACTTAGCATTATTTTTCTTTAAAAAAAATAACAATTTGTACCGATGCTTTTTTAAATCACTGTCGATCACTTCCCAGCAACTCCCCTGCTCCCAATAGTATCCTATGCTGTAACAAAAACAGCTAAGCAAAACAGACATATTGGCCATGAATGACAAGGTATGGAATATTCCACATCCATGGTCCACCACCTGCCAAGAAGGTACTTCTCCATCAGTTCTCTGAAGTCAAGACTGGTCACTGTAATGATCAGTTCTGATGATTTTCAATGTTGTGAGCATTACTGTGGTCATTAAATAGCACCTGAGACTTTTCCCTCCTCCTGCCCCTTCCCATAACTTAAGGTTGCTGACTTTAGAGTCAGACTGACATCAAATCCCAGCTCTGCTACCCAGTCCACCTTGGGCAAGTCATTCATCTTCAGTTGACCTTAGTTGCCCCATCTCTAAAATGAGGAGGTTAGACTAGATGACCCCTAAGATACCTTCCAACTCTAAATCTACAATCTAATGACTTAGAATGGGACACAGCTATGCTTACTGATGCATAGATGAGGATGGGGGTTGAGGACACCCCCCTCAGTGTCTGCAAATCCCTTGAAAGTCATGAGAAAGAATTCGGACTTAAGTGAGGATGGGGCTCAAAGGAGAGGAGATCCTGGAGGCCCTAATGTTTTAGTCTCAACTTCATGGGAACCATTTTGTTCTACCTTTTCCAGGGCAAAAATTAGCCTTCTTGGAAGAAGAAAGAAGCAAAAGATTTGAATAGTCAGGCTTTTCACTGTTATCACTGTCCCAAGCACTGGTTCCATCCCTTCTTTGTTTTTCCTCTTCCCTTCCCACATAGCTTTAAAAATAATAAGAAAATCTCCATGTTGTGGTACTAAACTTCTATAAGAAGGCTCAGCTCATTCTGGGCTCCCGATGTTATCTTTTAATCCAGATCTCGTCATTTGAGGTTGGCCTACTTGCGGATTTTGGAACCAACTTGCTTGCCTGAGCTATAATCCTGGTCTGTTTTCAGCCAATTAAATATAAAGCCTCTTATTTGGGCAGACTTTGAAATGTTCTTCCCCCCTCCCTATCTTCTCTTTAAAAAAACTAGTTTTGTTGTTTTATTGACAGTAAAGGAAGACCATACGTTTTCCTTTTATTCCAAGAAAACTATTTGTAATTTCCTATGTTTCACTGTCTTCTCATCACTGACAATCTAAACTTCCCTTTCCTCCCACCAAGGGAAAGCCAAAAAGGAAAACAAAGTATAAACATTGTTCCCATCATCTCCAAATTAGAAGAGGTCAGCCTATCATCCAAGCCGACTCAAAAATTTGCAAAAGACAGTGTCTTTCCTTATAGATCCCCCTTTGGCGTTTTTCCCCCTTGTTTTTTACAGAAATTTATTCTTCCTATCCAGGGATTGTGCTGTATCTGAGAATCTAAGACGTTTCTTCTTGGGGTGTTTTCCTGACACAGTCAAAAGCCAGCAAAGTTGTCCACTGCATTTAGCCTAGTGATCCATCTTCTGTTATCATCCTCATAATGATTAGATCTGAAATCTATGTAGCTCTCTGCAGTTACAAAGCCCTTCACATACTGATCACCACAGTGAAACAGGTCATAATTGATTGCTTTTTTTAAAAGCCAACTTGGGATTTCATCAGTATAGGGAGCTCCCAGTAAGGAAACTCCCTTCACCAAAATAGAGTAACACCCACTTTACAACTTAGAGTGTCTGAGAGTTGCCTGGGGGCAATGAGAGGTTATGTGACTTACCCAGGGTTAAAGAACCAGTTATATGCATCAGGGGCAGAATGTTTCTGATTCTTAGACCAGTTCTCCATCCACTTTGCTACACTCCTCAGCTAATGATAATGACAACAAATGTCACATATGTAAGCTTTAAGGTTATGGAAGAGCTTTACATATGCCATCTTATTATTCCTCACAACAACCACCTGAGACAGACATTTCTGGGAGTATAATTCCCATTTTACAGATGAGGAAACTGAGGCTCCGAGAAAGCAAATGATTTACCTAGGGTCATACAGCTAATAAATTTCTGAATGGAGCCAAAGTCTTATGGACCCCAGATTTCCTTATTCCAAACCCAACACTCTCTCCACTATATCATGTTGCCTCTAAGTCTCCTCCCTCCTCCATAGGAAAGCCCTTGGGTTACTTTAAAGGCTGCTATCACTTCACTCCTAAGTCTTTTCTTCTAGAGTAAACATCCTTCAACCAGTCTTCCTCAGGGCCCTATTTGGGATGAACTTGTTCCCTGGTTCCTTTTCTTCACTTCTCAGTGTCCTCGAAGTTCAGAAAATCTTTATTGAGCCTGTACCATATAAAATTGAGGTACACAAAGAGAGTGAGAACCCCAGAAGGAGACCAGAGCAGCAGAAACTAGCCCTCATAGTCTGGGGCACCTGATGTGATAACCTCAGTTTCCTTCCTTGCCCTATTGTGGGAATCACAATCTCTTCTGATTCTCTGTGACACTTTGGGGTGGACGTAGAAACCAGTAAGTCTTTGTACCTTTTGTTTTGACTAGGCTATACTAGGTGGGTAATTTCTTGGATGATTATCCCTGACCTTGAACTCTGATAGAATTATGGAGCTAGAGCCAGACGGGGTCTCAGAGGCCAGGAAGTCCAACCTCCTTTTACAGATGGGAAAAATGATGCACAGAGAAGTTGTTATTTTTCCAGAATTATACAACTATTAAATATCTGACATGGAATTTGAATCCAGGTCTTCCAGTACCATAGCCACTACTCCACACTGTATCTCAACTCTTAAGAAGATAACTGATTTTTCCTAACTCTTTTACTGCTTTAAAGGATCCCTGATTTCATCCCACCAGTGCAGAGGCCAGCCCTTCTCATGCCTTAGTCGATGGACTCCATGAGCTGTTATGACCAAAGAACTCATTGATAGTAGGCAATATCAGTGTCTGGTCCCTCTCAAATGGTTTTGGGATTTGCCCATCTCAAGAGTGCTCTGTCCCAAATTCATCATCTCTTCTATAATGTCAGGTTCACCCAGTCAACCAAGAACCTCTAACCCACAGTGCTGCATGACCATTGTCTAATCAGGAACCTCCTCTTTCTCCAACAAGAGAACAGAGGAGAAAAAGAAGAATTCACTTCTATTAAAGTCATCATTTAGGAAATAGAATAATTCAACCCAAAACATGAGTCACCTCTAGAGTTCACAAAAGATTTTGTCTCAGACATGTGATTTTATTTGTGCAGGTTACCCCTAGTGAGCGAATTCCCTCTCCCAATGCAGATCAACAGCCTGTCTATACCTGAGAGTCTTAGAAAGCTGTCTGGGGCACTCAGGACTTGTGACCTTCCCAGGGTCATACAGGCAAAGTGTAACAAAAGGGAGGCTTTAACTCAGGTCTTCCTAATGTCCTATTGCTTCTCTCACAAAGAGTTAACACATTTATTGCATTCTCTTAGACACTGCACATCAATTTCTCAAAGAAAACTGTCATACGTATTCCAAGAGAACTGGGATTATCATTAAGTGAGAAAGAAGAAAGGAAGGAAAGAAGGAAGGAAGAGAAAGAAAAGCAGGAAGGAAAGAAATATGCATTTGGAAAGTGCCTACTATGTGCCAAACACTGTGTTAAAATGCTTTACAAATATATCTTGTTTGATCTTCACAATCACCCTGGGAGGTAGGTGCTATTTTTATCCCCGCTTTACAGATGAGGAGACTGAGGCAGACAGAAGTTAAGCAATTGTCTCAGGGTCTGATAGCTAGGAAGTGTCTGAGGTCAGATTTGAACTCAGGTCTACCTGACTTCAGGTCTGTCTCTCTACCCACTTCACCACCTACCTGATTAGATTTTAGGTCATCTTGTTCGAACCCCTCATTTTACAGATGAGAAAACTGAGGCCCAGAGAAAGAATGTGACTTGTCTGAGATCACAAAGAGGGAAGATTTGAACTCAATTCCCCAGATGACAGCTGTAGGGCCAATGCCACTGCCTTGCAAGTCCAGACCCCGTCACAAATTTAGCAGTGATGTCACCCCCAAAGCACTGTTTCTCTTCCCTTTCTTGGTGTTCTTAGTGCCAAGGATATTTACCATTGCTTCTTGTAGAGAGGCTAATTTTCTTTTCCTGACTATGATGAAGGAAGGCTTTTCATTTCTCCCCAGAGCACGTGGAGCAGGGTGCATCAGGCTAACTGATGGCCAGGCCTCGGAAGTCAAGGGAACTAATGTGCTTCTCATGTAGCCATTTCCCTGGTTCCTGAACTTGCCTAATTCACTTCGTCTTGTTGCAGCGGCATCTCTTAAAGCTCTAAGCAATTTCTTCCTTGCCTCTGCAGCTTCTTCTATGGGCAAAGTAAGAGGCCTGCTCTCTGCCTCTGACCTCTGTGACCTGGAGTAAGTCACTTAACTTCTTGCACCCTCAGTTTCCTCATTTTAAAAATGAAGGGGATTGGATACTGGAACTTCTAAGATCCCCTCCAGCTCTACCTGTCTTTAATTTTATTTGTTAAGACTGGTTCATCCCATCTCTTTCAGGCTGGAAATGTAGGGGCCATTCACTCACCAATCCTACTCCACATTAGTACCAGGATTTGACTTGCTCAGTTTCCAATCTGAGCTGCCTTTGTCCATCCTTAGACAATCCGTTAGGTCCCTGGGCCCAGAGCTCACCAAATTTCCTCCATACTTAGTACAAATACCCAATCTGCAGAGATCTACTGCAGCTCAGAACTCTGGAACTCAAGAGATTAGCCAGCATCCACCTGGGTGCCTGGAATGATGCACCACCATGCTCACGTGGGTTCAAAGGAGATAGGCCTCTCATCCTAGCTCCCAATCTCAATTGCTGATGACTTAGTCAGCTCCATGAATGTAATGATCTACCCACAGTGTGCCCATTCTGAGTCTCAGACACCTTCCAGAAGCTTCACAAAGGTGAAAAAATAGAAAAGGAGAAAAAGCAAACAATCTGTTTTTTCTCAGCTTAGAGGCAGCTAGGTGGTGAAGTGGATAGAGTGCTGGATTTATGGTCAGGAAGAACTGAGTTCAAATCCAGCCTCTAGATACTTACTAGCTTTGTGACCCTGGGCAAGTCATTTACTCTCTCATTGTAATCTCATTGTAAAATGGAAATAATAATAGTACCTACTACACAGGATTATTGTGAGGATGAAATAAGATATTTGTAAAAACATCTAGCACAATACCTGACATAGTAGGCCCTTGATAAATGCTTGTTCCCTTCCTTCTTTTACCTTCTCCAGTGGTATCCCAAGTTTTCATACAAGGTAGGCAGTGAGTTCCATCTGAATTCCTATCCAGAGAAGATTCCTGGAATTATACATTTAGAGTTGGAAGGAATGTTAGATTCCATTGAGTCCAATCTCCTTATTTTACAGATAAGAAAACTGAGGCACAGAAAGGTTGAATGTCTTATCCAAGGTCACACAGCTAGTGTTTGAAGCAAGATTTGAATCCAGATCTTTCTGACTCCAAGTCAAGTGCTGTACTATGCCCTGATGTCAAAATTACATCAGTGGTCAGCCAGTAACAGCCCAAAAACTGTGAAGGAGAATGGAGTGGGGCAAAGAAGTAAAACACCTGAGAATGCCTGGAGGAGAAGAAAGAGAAACAGGTTTAGGAAGAACCCCTCCAGCCCTGGATGAGCTGAGCCCTGTGAGCAATAACTCAAGGATCTCATCCTTACAAACTTGTACATGCCCGCTGCAATTTGCCTCATGGCAGCACTGACCCATTGCTCCAATATCTGCCCTCTGGGACCAAACAGAAAAAGTCCAATCTCTCTCCCACCTGGCAGTCTTTCAAAGCCTAGATGCAACTAAATGCTACAGCAGACAGATCAATGGATTTGGAGTCAGGAAGATCTCATTTAAAATCCAGCCTCAGCTACTTACTTATGTGACCCTGAGCAAGTCACTTAACCTCTATCTACCTCAGCTTCCTCAACTGGAAAATGAGGGTAATTAGAGCCCTTACCATCCAGGGTTATTGTGAGGATCAAATGAGATAATATTTGTGAAGTACTTGGCACAATCCCCTGGAACATAGCAGGTGCTTAATAAAGATTTCCTTCCTTTCTTCTGCTATTATATCCTCCCCTGGGTCATCTCCAAGCTAAATATTCCTGTTTACTTCAACTGGTCCTCATATGGCATGGTCTCCAGCCCTCTCACTATCCTGGACCCTTCTCTAGAAGCCTTCAATGTCCTTCTTAAAAACTGGTCCCTGAAAACTGAATATAGTGTTATAGATGTCATCTGACCAGAGCAGAAGGCAGTAGTACTATTTCCTCCCACACCTGGGACACAAGGGTCATTAATGCGGGTTAAGATTGCTTTAGTTTCTTGGTGTGTTAAGGATGTTTTGCTGCTGTGTCATCCTATAAGAGCTTTCCATCCAGGAAGACCCCCCCCCCACTACCCCCATCTGGGTCTTTCTCATAAAAACTGTTGTCTAGCCATGCCACTCCCTTCCTAGCTTGATGTAACTAGGGTCAGTTGAGGATTGTCTTGTTGTCTGTCTGTCTGTCTGTCTGTTTGTTTGTTTGTTTTGGGCAGAGTACAGGACTTCTGTATGTTTCGCTGTTTAATTTCATCACTCTAGCCTGTTGAGGATATTTGTGGGATTATGTTTGATAAGCCTTTAATGATGGGTGTCTGGAAACAGCTGTTGACATCTGAGAAAGAACAGTCCTTTAGTATTCATAAAAATAGAAACTTTTTCCAGACTATCCAATGGGCACACTCAGTGCTACTTCTTGGTACTAGGGAAGGAGTACTCAGTATAGATTTCCAGATTTCCAGTGAATGTGGGTACTTATAAGGGCAATGATCAACCTGGTATGGCAGCTAGGCGAATGAATAGGTTTCTGGATTCAGAATCAGGATGAAGTTAGAATATTGCCCCAGACACTTAGTAGCTTGGTGACGCTTGGTTAAGCAATCACTTAACTTCTCTGAATCCCAGTTTCCTCATCTTAGTGTTACCGTGAGAATCAAATAAGATAACTTAAGGAAGCAGCTAACAAACCATAAATCGCTGTATAAATTCTAGTATTATTATTACGCATAAAAATTATGCAAGAATTTATTATAATAAAAATTATGCAAAACCCTCTGCTCTTAGGCAGTCCTCAAAAATATACCCAGCTTACTGACTTGTGTTCCAGGATTGTGCTGGCTCTTGGAGAGGAGGGAAAGGCCAGTGGCTATAAGGCAACCCTGCAGTGCTCTTTCTGGCTCACTGGAAAGAGTTGCTAATGTAGAATGGATTTTGTTCCCTTTTCTGTTCTAAGAAAAGGGTAACCCTAAAATCCTCTGTCCAGCTGAGCCTTCTATATTTACTGGTACCTAAAGAGCAGTGAGGGGACAAGCAAATATCCCTAACACTCATTTTTAAATCCCAGTCATCAATGGAAAGTTTGATTCCTTCTCTTTTCAGATGAAAAGCCCATGGGCTTTCCTTGGTGTATGGGACTAATCTTCTCCCCTCTTCAGCTCAATACTGTCAATGGCCATCATCCCCTCACACTTCACATCTCTTACAGATGAGAGCAGGGATGAACACAATTCAGTGTTAAGCATGAGAGGGAGAGAGAGAGAGAGAGAGAGAGAGAGAGAGAGAGAGAGAGAGAGAGAGAGAGAGAGAGAGAGAGAGAGAGGAGAGAGAGAGAAATAGGTGACCCCATTTGTACCTTAGTCTGAGGGAAAGAGACTTAGACATGTGATCAGCAATTCCAGGTCTAATCTGTGGTACTCCATTTACTAACATTGTGACTGTGCTCATTAATTCCCTTGTCTGAACCTCAGTTTCCTCCTCTGTAAAATGAAGATAATAATATCCATGGAACTGACCTTATAGGACTGTTGCAAGGAAAGCATTAACTGTAAATGGGAGCAGTTATCTGCACATGGTCAAAATAACAGGGCTTCTGGGATAGAATTATCTATTCTTGCTACAGAACCAAAATTTCTAACCTCTTCTTTCTGCAGTATATGTCAAACAGGGTCAGAGACAGAGAAGTCTGGGTCAAGCTGGAATGAAGGAAGGCATGAATACAAAGGGCAGAGAATGATTCTCCAAGGAGACTAGTAATGACTACAACCCTCAAAGTCTTTTCTCTTCCTTCCCCTCCTAAGTACTGGCACCATTAGAAGAATGCAAAATGGAAATTCTTAGGTTTTTCTATGTCTACTTGACACGTTTCTATACAATTTTCCTAACCAAAGTGTGTTCCTAGTGCTCTATTAGAAATTTGGCAAAAGCCAGAGCCATAACAAGGGTAGGGCAATCAGGCCTTTGGCCCAGGGCACTGAAAGTCTCAGTCCTTCTACAGGCAGAAATTGAGCTTAGAACTAGTTAATAAGACTAACTCAGTAAAAATAAACTCAGAAGCTACCAAATGATGACTGTTTTCTTCCCCAGCATCTCCACCCCAACTGAGTTCCTCTGATTTGGCTTTAAACCTTTTCCCTCTCTCTGGTAGGTGACCTTGAGGTGTCCCACAGTCTCTACCCACAAGGCCCAGTGTCCTAGGATCTCTATCTCCTCACCACAATGGGGTCATACTTTGGAGTTTCTTTCCCCAGGGACCTTGTACTGAAGGTCTGAATTGCTTTTCCAAGGTCCCTCCCCCTCCAGAAAGGAAAACAACCACAACAACCTTGCCCTATTCACCAGAATTGGTAGCTACAGCTGTGCTAAAAGCATTTCATCTTCATTGAGACAGGGATGTTTGGCAATGTCTCATCCTGGCCCCTCCCTCACCTTCAGCATACATGGACAGGAGGATTTTGACACTGGAGGATTCCCTGGGAATAACTGCAAATGCAGTCCCCTGCAGGCTAGTACCAGTGGTCAAGAGCCTTGGACTGAGAGAGAAGCTGGCCATGGTTGTCCACTTCTGTAATCCTTACTACTGAAGCTGGTGGATCTCTTGAGTTTGGGTGTTCTAATAGTGTCCTTTCTAAGTCTGGTACTTAATGTGGTGAGTCCCCAAGAGCAGAGGGCCCCCAGGCTGCCTAAGCAGGAGTGAAGCCTCCCAGATTGAAAAACTGGAAAAAACTAAGACTTCCAAGTCAATCACAGTGGGACTGTGCCTTCGACTAGATGACATAGAAAGACCAAGTCTCAAACAAAACAAAACAAAACAAAACCATAAGACCTAGCTCCTATTCCTGCCTGGTCATTTACTTGCTATATGACCTTGAGCAAATCCTCTCTCCTCAGTTTTCTTATTCATAGTAATGATTGGATTTGGTCCCTTACGGCTTATAGCTGCACTAAGACTTTTGGGACACCTGGTATATCTATTCTGTGCTGGATCACACACACAAGCTGATTGCTTCCTGTCCCAGTTATAGCCCCATATCAAGTCCTCCCTCTGATAGTGGTTTTCAGTGGTTTTCAGTTTTCAGAGCCTCTTTAACATCCTCATTCTTCCAAAGCAAATTCTGGCCAATCAGCTACCTGTCTCCCCTCCCTCTCTTCAGAGCCTTTGAAAGGGCAAAACCAGGGACTGGGAAGAGTCAATAAAAGATTGCTCATCCCAGGGACTGAGTGCTGGCACATGGAAAGTAACCAATGTCTCTCTGCTTTCTATTTGCTGTACTGTAGCCTCCCTGACAGTGAGACCAGTGAGGATTCCAGGTATGGAGAATCCATGTCATAGCAGGGGAAAGCAGAAGGCATTCTGGATACATAGCTGGATAAGCCACGTGCAACTTTGGACAATTTCTATTTTCTGTGTGTGTGTGTGGGTGCATCTGTCTCTGTCACTCTCTGGATTTGTCTCTCTTTTCTCTCCTCTCTGTCTCTGTCTCTTTCTATCTCTGCCTCTCTCTCTCTCTCTCTCTCTCTCTCTCTCTCTCTCTCTCTCTCTCTCTCTCTCTCTCTCTCTCTCTCTCTCTCTCTCTCTTCCATGTCTCTCACAGACACTAAGACACACAAACACACACAGTGTCTATCTCTGTCTCTCCTTCATTCTCTCTTTGTCTCTCCTGTCTCTCTTTGTCTCTCTCTTTCTCTGGCTCTGGTTCTGTCTGTCTGTCTGTCTGTCTCTCTCTCTCTCTCTCTCTCTTTCTCTCTCTCTTGCACACACACACACACACACACACACACACATCTGTAACCTGCTAACACTTTTCCTCACATATTTCCCTTTCCCCAAGTCAGTGAACCCCGGGGTCAGAAGGGACCAACAAGAAAATGTGACTTTAAGGATTTGAGTGGGTTTTCCCATGGGGCTGGTTGATAGCCATGTATGGGCTTCAAGACTGGGCTCAGAACGGAGTTGGTTTTCAGTTCGACAGAGTTAAGTACACTTGGAGAAGCTCAACCACTTTTCTAAATACTAATAATGTCTCTCTTTCTCTTTGCCACAGCCCGGAGAGGGAAACCAATGCTGGCCTGGATATCAGGTAATCAGTGCTCCGATCTCATGGGAACAAGCATCAATGGCTTTTCCTCTTGGAATCCTCCTCCCCTCCTCCCCAGATGATCCCAGGGGTGTCCTTACAGAGCACTGTGAGACAAACATCCCTGACAATACTTATACTTTCTGGGAGCTGAGGCATGGAGATGAGATCTAGTGGCTGGTTCAAGCTGGGGTTCTAGAGGTAGTTAGTGGGTGCTCCCAAGTTTCTCATCCTTCTCAGTGTTCCAATGAGATCTGATTGAAAACAGACATTCCCTGGAACCATGTGGGACTTAGCCTTGTGTCTGAGAAGTTTGTGGTCCCACTTGAGAAAGAGTTCCAGAGAATGAGGCCCCAATCACATTGTGGGAAGGGGAGCTTGCAAACAATCTATCCTCAACAGTCTATTCCCATGCAGGTAGGAGCTATATGAAGGCACCACTATACTCTCATCTGGGAGCTATTATGAATTTCACAATATTAGAGTCCCTCATGGCCCTAGCTGTAAAGTGATGAGAGATCTAAAATTCAGGTCACAACCACTGGCAAAACCCTTCCTCCTTTTCTACCCCCACCTCCATCTTCCTGGGCTGAGAGAAGTAGGGTCCAAACAACAGCAGGGCTCCCCTCAGCATGATTTTGAAGTAGGTGAGGACATTTCTGTTCTTCACTTTTTAAGGTTCCCCCTCCCCTCTCCCCATGAATCTATTCCATGATCCATTTCCTATCATCTTATTCTCAGCTGATTTTTCAGCTATTCTTATAATGTAGAGATAGACTGATAAAGATTGAAAGTATTTGTTAACCTCTTGGGGGAACTTCTGTCAATCAAGCAAGTGTTTTCAGGCACTTACTATGGGCTAGGTACTTTGCTAGGCAATTGAGAGAAGGAAGGAAGGAAGGAAGGAAGGAAGGAAGGAAGGAAGGAAGGAAGGAAGGAAGGAAGGAAGGAAAGAAGGAAGGAGGGAGGGAAGGAAGGAAGGAAGGAGGGAGGGAAGAAAGGAAGGAAGGAGGGAAGAAAGGAAGGGAGGGAGGGAGGGAGAAAAGAAGGGAAGGAGGGAGGAATGGAGGAAGGAAGGAAGGAATGGAGGGAGGGAGGAAGGAAGGGAGAGAAGGAAGGAAGGAAGGAAGGAGGGAGGCAGGGAGGGAGGGAGGAAGAAAGAGAGGGAGGGAGGAAGGAAGTTTTGTGTATTCATACAAAAAAAATGACCCTCTCAGGGTAACTTTCTTGTGCTTTGATAAGTTGGTAGAAAGGATACTCAGGGGCCCTCTGTAAGGCTGGTCTGAGGTAGTCACATCAAATGCACTCATTGGCACTCACCTTCTTTTTCAGAAAGAGGGGTCCAGTAGCCTATGCCTCCCAGAAACCATGGTTGCTTAATGCCACTGTGGAGGAGAACATTACATTTGAAAGCCCCTTCAACAAACAACGGTAAAAACTGTTCTCTCATGGTGGGAGGTAAAGGGCTACTAGAATCATTACCAAATGGGTCAGCAGCCAGGTCTATCTCCCCTTACTCCCCATTTCTATGATACCTCCATCTCCATTGCCCAGAACTGCCCAAGAGCCCAGCCCTAATACCCTCCATCCAGGCTATTTTTAATTGTATCTTCTAACAATGGTTCATATGTTCAAAGAATACTATTTTCAACATCATTGCTGGGTCACTGTGTATGTTCCCATCCAATTTAACATCTTAACTCTAGATCTAGGAAGAGATCTCAGAATTTTCTGAATGATTTATTGGAAGTGATTTCAAATACAAATTCACTTTGGCTATCTGCATCCAACTCAACCAGAGCCTTCTGTTTAGGGATGGGAGGAGGAGGGAGAGAGCAGGATAAGTGGAGAGCTGTTCAATCTGATGCTGTGTCAGAGCCTGGGCTCCTGCTTCCTGCCCTCTCTCTCTATGTGGCTTCTCCAGCTCAGTGCAGGAGACATTTCTGGGGTGGGGGAGCTAAGTAAATATTTAATAGTCAGCATGGTCAGTTATCACACCCTCTCTGACATGCAAAGATCACAGGGGCCCATTGTTGCTGGGTCACTGTGTATATTCCCATCCAATTTAACTCTTTAAATATTTAACTAGCCCAGTTATGAGCTGGAATAAGGTGCTGAGCCTGGGCGCTTTCCTGAATCAGGTGGTGTTTGCTCTCCCAAGCTGGGAAGGCTCATTAAGCCATCTGTGTCCATGACAGTCTCTCAACCCCAAATCCCTCTTCTGGGTAATGACCCTCCATAAAACACAGCAGAGACTCTTGGGCCAAGTCATGCTACATGCACTTCTGTCCCCCCACAGGTATAAGGCTGTCATTGATGCCTGTTCTCTCCAGCCTGACATTGACGTCCTGCCCCATGGAGACCAGACTCAGATTGGGGAACGGGTTAGTAGCTATCTTCTGTGATATTGGGGTTTTCAAAGCTCATTCTCAAAATGACCCTTCTCACAACTCTGACTTATCCCAATGCTACCCTGCACCAACTCTTTTTCAGAGATCCAGTTACAAGGTGCTAAAGAGTTATCTGCCAGAGGTCAAAAACTATTGCCAGGAGCCCTTATGAAGAGAATTTCTAGTGTAAATTTGTCAGGAGGCAGCTGACTTGAAGAATAACAAGAGAAGCCATCATTTTATCCAACTTAGATAAATAATTTCCTTTGACCAACTTTATTATCTGAAAATTCTTCTTTGAGTCTAACCTAAATCTCTCCAGCTGCAGCCAATGTCTATTTCTTCCATGATCATGATTATTATATTAGTACTGGCAACAACAAATGAAAGCACTTTCCTCACCTTTGTGAGGTAGTTAATACATATATTATCAAGCCCATTTTATAAATGAGAAAACTGAGGTCCAAAGAGGTTAAGTGACTTGCTCAGGGTCATATAGAAGTAGAACAGCCAAGTCTGGAACCCAGGTATCCCCTTCCTCAGACTGCAAAGGGTTTATAAGTGAGTTAGAGAAGTGTAGACAATGAGTATAGACTGTAAGGTATGCCTACTTCAAAACCCATCTGAGGCTTTGAGACTGGCAATATCTAGATAAGAAAGAACAAGAATAAAGTTAGATAAAAATTAGATAATAAGTTAATAATAATATTATAATAACTTCCAGCTCTATAATAATAATAACTTAAAACTTCCCCTGCTTTGGGCATAGATAGCTCCCTCCACACTCAGTCTTCAATCTCTATGATGTAGCCCAGGGAGAGGGCAATGCCAATGACCAGTTGCTCTCTATTGGTACCAGGGCATCAACCTGTCAGGAGGTCAGCGTCAACGTATCAGTGTAGCCCGGGCACTGTACCAGCACACCAATGTTGTGTTCTTGGTAAGTTTGCCTAGCTGTCACCCCATCACCCCCTCTACTTACACCTCATCCCACCACACTGTACATGCTCAGCCCTTGCCCTGCATGACTCTACATTTTACTGGCACAGGTAGATAGTGGGAGTGTTATTAAAGCCCCATTTTACAGATGAGTCTCAGAGAGCTGGTGACTAGGAAATGGTGATACAGCTAATATGTCAAAAAGTCACTTTTCTAAATTGGATCTTTTGACTCCCAAGTCTAAGATTTAGACTGGGGGAGGGAGGAAGAACGTACAGGAAGGGGGCAGGTGGAACAAATCCTAGGAAGCAACTGTACCCTACCTTTCCCACCCTGAATACCCCTCAAAGATGTGATAGAAGAAGAGGTGGTTATCTCATGATGACACTTAACAATGAGAAAGATGCTGATTATGCCACCAGCCTACATTCCTACGGTGATTAGTAGTTTATAAAGTCATTTCATAGATATCTTGTCTGGTCCTCATGGGAGCTTCCTGTGATAAGTAGTGTCTCACACTGAGGCCCTTAGAGATGAAGCAACTTTTCTAAGGTTATATATCTAAGTAGCAAGGCTTAAAACTGGTGTTATTCCAATTATGAGTATTATTACCATTATATACCTACTTCACAAGTTCCTGCCTCTAATCTCTCCTTTCTCTGCTCAGGATGATCCATTCTCAGCCCTGGACATCCACCTGAGTGACCACTTAATGCAGGCTGGGATTCTTGAGTTGCTCCGGGAAGACAAGAGGACTGTGGTCCTAGTGACCCACAAGCTGCAGTACCTGCCCCATGCAGACTGGGTAAGAGCCTGGCTAAAGGGCACCAAGGATGATCAGTTTAGGGGGCTAAGAAAAAGAAGAAGGGGAAAGAGAGGGAAGGAGGGAGTCAGCAACAACTGAAATCCATTCTGATGTCTAGATTCAGGCCATTCTTGCAGTCAAATATAGCTTATCTGGGAGTTTTCCCTGGCTGAGATCAGTCTGACCCAACCGAGGCTACCTAACTGGTTACTTGCTATGAGTCTCCAGAAGGGATTCAATGGTGGGCATGAACTATCATTCTCTAGAGGTCCGACATTCCCCAGTCCTAGACTGAGGTCCATGGTGTGCTGGAACCTGGAGAGGATTCAAAAGAGACATAGTCCCAGTCCAGGAGATGCATTAGTCTAATGAAGGAGACATAGACTCTCTATCCTCCTCAGGGAAACTCTGGTAACCCAACGTCTTTTTCACTGGAGAATGTCTAGTTTGAAGGGGAGACACAGACTCTGGCCTGAGCAACTTCCTACTCCTAATGGAAGGCACAACAATGTGCTAATAACAACACCCACTTATAATTCCATAACACTTTAAGGTTCACAAAGTTTTCCATGTTGTTACTCCTGTCATAGAAATAGAGTTAAACTGAGGCACAGAAGGTGAAGTGATCTGCTCAAGGTCACACAACTAGCAAGTCAGAGTTTGAATTGGAAGCCAGATCACTAGTGACTGCAGATTGACCAAACTCAAAGAAAATCCCCAAGAATGGTACAGATGGGACCAAAGCTTTGAGTCACATCAAAACCTGACACTTTCTCACCCCAGCCCTCTAACTGTCTAGAACCCACAGCAGGAGCTAGTCTGGAGCCATCTGAAGTCCAAGCAGAGCTGCCAACACTCCTGTAGCCTCTTTAGAGAAGGCAGTCAAAATCAGCCCTCACCCAGTTCAGTGACTTAGAAGTCTGAATGAATGAATTCATAGAATCACACAATCTTTAGAGCTAGAAGTGCTTTCAGAAGACATCTGATCTGCTCCTTTACCAGATGGGGAATCCAAAGTCTAGAGTGGCTAAGTGGTTTTCCCAAGGTTATACAAGGAGTGGCAAGACCCATATCAGAACCCAGGTCTCTCAGCAACCAGTCTGCAGCTCCCTGTTCCAAACTTCTCTTCCTTCCATTTTATAGACTATTTTCAAAGAAACATGGGTTTATTATGTCTTGCAGGCAGACACAGTGACAAAAACATGAGCTAACAAATGTGTGCCAGATGCCAATAGAGATCCCACCAGACCTGGTTTAATGACTAGGGAAGAATATCTTCATATTAATCATAACAAGCAAAACTGCAGCTGGCCTAAAGGCAATAGTGAAAGTGAGAGGCACTGATTGTAATCAGTCACTCAGCATCTTTCATATTGAGCTCTAGAATACTTTGAGGACTGAACCTGGAGTGAGGACAACCTGGGTTCTAATCCTGCCTCTGACCCTCATTTTGTGTCCCACAGGCAAGTTATTTAATCTCTCTGAGCCTCAGTTTCTCCATTTGTTACATAAGGATAATACCTATAGTGTCTGCCTCACCGACACTGCTGGGAAGTTCAAGTGTAGTAATGGGTGTGAATCACTTTCAAAACTTTAAAACTGTATATGGAAATCCATTATTATCTTAACTATATTACCAATGATTTATTGTGTGCAAGAAGTAGTGTGGAGCACATTATTAAGGAAGTATTAAAACAGAAAAGGAAGTGGTCCAGCCCTGTAACAAGGTTAAGGGATAATAGATAAACAGCTTCAAAGCTATGCTGGTACTCAAGGAACTCGAAGGCTTTTTTCCATTTATTGCTATCACTTGTCTTCATTTTTGTTTCCAAGTATATGTCCCACCTCCCCTAGCCACTGAACCACCCCTCATAAGAAAGAACTGAAAAAGAAAGAGAAAAAAGCACTTTGGTAGAAGCACTCAATGCATCAACTGAGAGTGATAATGTATGCAGTATTCCACATCTGCAGTCCACCACCTCAATAAAGAAATGAGGGAGGTACATTTTCTCAGCTCTTCTCAAGGCTCATAGTTTTTGGTTATTATGGTAACACAGCATCCGATTTCTGTACTCACGGGATGTTCAAAGACCTGGAGGAAAGTATCCAGGATAATACTTATCTACCCTTTGGGGGATTTATGAGATGTAGACAGGGCAAGACTCACACCAGATGAGATTTAAATAGGCTGAAAATGTAGGAGACAGGTCCTTGCAATTTGGAAAGCAGTTGGGACTGGTCCAGTGTCTTTGCTTGCTAAGAGTCTTTGCAGAATAGGCTGCAATCTGTATGAGGAAAGGAAGTACCCACAACAATGAGGACATGACTCCATGCTTTAAAATACATCAAGTGTATGTAAATGAATAGCACTGACATCTTTGAAAGTTCTTTTTAAAAAGCTTGCTTTCCTTTTTTTAAAAAGCGTGTATTGTTTTGTGTATGTGCATTTATATGTATATATACATATGTATGTATATCATTTTCATTTCCAGATTTCATTTCCAAATATTTCCAAATTCTCTCCTCCCCTGTCCCAAATCCCTTGAGGCAAAAGTGACTTTCTAAAGGAAATTAGATGTTTCCCCTTCATCTGATTTTGATCATTCATTTCCTAAATTATCATATAGATAAGGATCAAGTCCATAGCAGTGCCCTGAGTTTCTATAAACTCTGAATGGGGGACTCTATCTAATGAGATTAGACTATAATACAGTTTCCATGAATTGTAAACAGGAAGAATCCAAAGGGGGAAGGAGAAAGCAGCACCCTGGGAGCTACAATAGGCCAACTGCTGCTATGAGACCTCTCTGCACAACTTCTTAGTGAAGCACCCTTTCCCTTCACCAGCCATCCCTCCTTCCCCTGTATCCCTTCTTCCTCTTCAAGGTGACAAGAAGACAAGTTGTATGCTTGTTTTCCCAGATCATTGCTATGAAAGATGGCACCATCCAGCGAGAAGGGACACTCAAGGATATCCAGATGTCTGAGTCTCAGCTATTTGAGCAGTGGAAGACACTCATGAACCGACAAGACCAAGAGCTGGAGAAGGTGGAGACTTGGGGACTGCTGGTATCTGGGGTTTTCAGTTCCCTCTGTCCCTCAGCAAGGGGAGTAATACCCAACCATTCCTTAGTATGCTTTGTCTTGATGAGAGCTAGCTCTCTTCCTCCCTGACACAGGGGGCCCACAGAAAATGAAATGAGTGCTCTCTTGTCTTAGTTAGTAATGAGCTGTTAAGTCAGCTGGAGAACTCTGAACAACTCAAGAACTCTAAGCCAGAATAAGGAGGCTACCTCCCTTCTCAATGTGACCCAGCAGAGACAGAACATGAGACTGGATGTGCTCTAGGTGGTCTCATTTGGCATTTTTGAGGTGCCTGAATCATTGGCCAGTGAAGGGCAATATTTTTTTTAAAAAATGACCTTAGGGTCCTAATATCCCTTATCTAGATAGCCATTGGCTCCTTTTCCCCCACTTTTGTCTATATCTTTTGTTTTTAGATCACCTTCATTTCAAATTATATCCATCCCCCTCTTTCAACCAGTAATCTATCTCTGGTAACCAAGATTTTTAAAGAAAGAAGGGGGAGAGGAGGAAAGGCACTTCAGCCAATCAGAATTCCATGCCCATTGTCCCCAAACTCTACAAATAGAAAAGGAGATGCATTTTCTCACCTTTCCTCTGGGGTCGAGCTTCTTGGTTATTATAACTTCATAGCATTAAGTTTTTATTCAGTTTTAGTTTTTATTCTTTTCATTTACATTTTAGTAGTTATTATGTATATTGTTTTCCTGGTTTTGCTTACTTCAGTTTGCATCAGTTCTTTGAAGTATTTCATGCTTCTCTGAATTCATTTACATTATTTCTTTCACAGTAACATGCCATTAATTCACATACCTTAATTTATTGTCATTCCCAAGCTGATAAGTATCTATTTTGTTTCCAGTTCTTTGCATCTATAAAAAGAATACCTCGGTGTATAGGAAGCCTTTCTTTTTGCCATTGACCTCTTCAGGGTTTGTATTAGACCTCTGAGCCAAAGGATATATTGATCACTTTTTTTAAGCAAAATTCCAAATTGTTTTTCAGAATGGTTGGACCAATTCACAGCTCTACCAACAGTATATTATTGTGCCTAACTTTCCACAACCCACCCCCAACACTATTTCCAGCTTTTGACAGTTATTTGCATGTTGTTTCCCCACATTAGACTGTGAGCTCCTTGAGAGCAGGGATTGGTCTTTGTATTTTTTATTTTTTGTATTTTCAGTGCTTAGCACAGTCTTGCATATAGTAGTAGTCCCTTAATAAATGTTTGTTGACTGACTTACTGACTAACTACCTAACTGAGACATTATAAGGGGAATGTTTTACAAATCTTAAATTGTTATGGAAATATGAAGTATTAATATACTTTATATTAAATATATTCTATTGCAAAGGGGGTTGACAGGTATATGGAAAGGACTAGACAATAAAAATTTCCCAAAAAAGGCTCATCTCTAGGTAAGATCATTAGGTGAAATCACTAATTCCATTTACACTATAATAATGAATTATTGCTGGTTACTTAGATCTTTGAGGGGTAGGCTACAAGCCAAGAATCTGGGACTTGCATCATGGAGCTTAGAGTCTAGAATGGGGGTAAGGCATGTTTACAAATAACCACAGAACAATTTAGAATATAGTAAGTACAAAGTCTATACCCAAAGTGTCGTGGGAAAGTTCAGAAATCCCTTAAGGCTGAGCAAAAGGAAAAGATGGCCTAGAAACATAAATCTGTCTCTTTCTTGCCTCCCCATTCCACTTTCCTGGCTTGGGGAACAGCAGCTGGTAGTGAGCAGTTTTGACACCCTGGCTATCTTTCAGGAGACTGTGGTTTTTGAGAGAAAGAACATGGATGTACCAAAGGGTCTGCCCAGAGCCATGTCTTCCCGAGATGGGCTCCTGCTGGATGAGGAAGAGGAAGAAGGTGAAGTAGCCTTGATTCTCACCTCTCAGGGCCAGTCCCAGGCCTCAGAAAGGTGGCTGAGATAGAGATATAGTGGTGGCCTTTGCCTCTGACAGTGAAGGGAAAATTTGAGAACTTATGTCCTTGGAGTAGGGTGGGCCTGGTATTGAGACCACTTTGGGGGTCAGTCATAAAATTAAGGGACTAGGTCTAGGACTTGGGGACTCTGAAGGGCAACAATCCTAAGGTCTTGAGGTCCCAGGGAAATGTCCCTGTAATTTAGAGAGCAGTTGGGATGGGCCCAGTGTCTTTGCATGCTAAGAGTCTTGTGCTGAATCTATGCATGTAGAATTAACAACATGCTAACAAGTAGGCTCAGTGACCCTTGATTTTCCGAGATTTTCTCACTCCCACAGAAGTGACTATAATTCAAAGGGTAAATGAAAAGAGAGAGGTACAGCCTCCTTGTTCAGCCTGGTAAACATTTACAAGATCAGCTTATACCTAAGGAGGCGGCTGATATAGTCCATGGGCTGAGGCATTCCTGGGAACTTGAAAGTAAAGGAAATTTAGACTTGGGAGTCCAGAAAGCTGGATCCCAGACTCAGCTCCACTGTCAATTTGGCGTGTGACTTTAAGTAAGTCACTAAACCTCTTTGTTAGTTTCTTTCTCCAAATATAAATTAGGAGTACAACTCATTGACCAACCCACCTCCCATGACAATTATATGAAGATTAGATTGGATCAAATGAGATAAAAGACCCAAAGCTCTTTGAGAGGTATAGAACCATCAAACATGAGGTGATGGTAAGATCATCCTTACCACTCACAGAGGATATGGCAGAGAGTGAAGAAGAAGACAACTTGTCATCTCTGCTACACCAACGAGCCAAGATACCATGGCAAGCCTGTGCCAAGTACCTGTCCACAGCTGGTGTACTGCTTCTGCCCCTCCTGTTCTTCTCACAGTTGCTCAAGCATATCGTGCTGGTTGCCATAGACTACTGCCTGGCCAACTGGACAGACAGTGCCCTGGCCCTGGGACCCGCTACAAGGAACTGCTCCATCAGTGAGGTAACTTCAAGCAAGCCCTGAGAAAACAGGGAGGGCCAAGGGAGCCCTGGGGTGTAGAATGTCAGCAAACTAGCAAAAATGGAAATAGCAAATGTGGGTGGGGCTGCAGAATGGTAGGCACACTAACACAGCGCTGGTGAAGCTGTAAATTGGTCTAAACATTCTGGAAAACAATTTGAAATTTTGCTCTATGAAAAAATAAGTTACCAAAATGTGCAAAAGAGGGCATGAAAGAGTAGGAAGCCCCTTTGCAGGAAGACTCTGAGATAAACTTTTGTTTTTGACCATCACAGGATTGCTCCTTCGACCACAGGGTCTACGCCATGGTATTCACAACTCTGTGCAGTCTGGGAATTGTGCTATGCCTGATCACATCTGTCACCGTGGAGTGGACAGGCCTGAAAGTGGCCAAGAGGCTGCATCGAAGCCTGCTGAACCAGATCATCCTGGCCCCCATGAGGTATCTTCCTCACCATACTTCTCACCGTAGAGATGCCACTTTGTCTCCTCCATACCATACTAAGATGCTACTTTGTCTCCTCCATACCATACCAACATGTTATTTTGTCTCCTCTCTACCACTCTGAGATGCTACTTTGTCTCCTTTTCATCATACTGAGAAGTTTGTCTCCTCCCTATCACTCTGAGATGCTACTTTGTTTCCTCCCCATCATACTGAGATGTTACTTTGTCTCCTCCCCATCACTCTGAGATGCTACCTTGTCTCCTCTCCCTGTATAATATTCCCATCCTGTCCTCAGGAAAGCCTCCATCTTTTATTTTCCCTCTTCCCAGTGAGGCACCTTTCCACTTCTCCAGTGGGATCTTCTATTCCCCTTCCCCTGAGGTACTTGGTTCCCCCTTCCCACTCAGCTAAAGAGAAGTTCTCTTCTCCCTTGTCCATTGAAGTACCGTCATCCCCCAGTGCTCCTCATCTCTCCTTTCTGTTCAGACCAAAGTTTATGGATTAGTCACTTCCTTCCACAACAGCCCCAACTGACAATCGATTCGGTTTCTGTGGTTGGCTAATAGTGCACATGGCTACTCGTCAATCAGTAAACAGGCAGTATTACTTGATATTTTATAAACCCTCTACCTCACCCTATCTCCTATGGTATGACTGATTTTCTTTTTACTTTTTGCCGCTCAGATATTTGTGTTGATATCATGCATCAAAGCTTGAATGTGAGGATTAGGAACTCCTACTTGAAAGAAATCCCTCTACTGGTGCAGACTGGTACATTTCTGCAAGTTATGGTGCCTAGAGCACTTAAGTGACTTGCCCATGTTCATATAGCCAGAATATGTCAGCAGCAGGACTTGAACCCAGGAATTCTGGTTTTGAGGCTGAATCTCTAACTGACTGCACTGAATGTTCCCATAGAAGCCTGGACAGATGGGAGCTGGGAGGGATTGTACTGCACTCTGGGGTAGGAGGGGAATGGGAAGATGTAGTTTCTGGGAACCAGAGCCTAGATACACACTTGAAATAAATTGCTAAATAAATACACTTACATCATGAACAGGTGCTGGAATAAGTGGCTTTCCTTTTCTCTTACTGTCTCTTAGGTTTTTTGAGACAACTCCACTTGGAAGCATCCTGAACAGATTTTCATCTGACTGTAACACAATTGACCAGGTAATGAAAACTGGGGTCTAGTTTCCATGTATTCAAAAGGGAAAGAGAGGCTGGCATGCTCCAGGATCTTTTCTTAGACCATGTCATCCTCTGAGTTGAGGGGAAGAAATTCCCTGCTAGAAAATGAGCAAACACATGCTCCCCTTGTGCCAGGTTCCAAAGCATTTGATACAGGTTCACTTGAGAGGAGAGGGAAGGACTCAGAAAGTGATATGGACACAGGTGTTTATGACCCTTTGACAAGAATCAATACCAAACTCTTTAGTGTATAACCTGTCCCTAAAACTTCAGACAACTCCAAGTACAGCCGAGTATACCAGACCTTCCCAGGGATACACACACACACACACACACACACACAGAGAGAGAGAGAGAGAGAGAGAGAGAGAGAGAGAGAGAGAGAGAGAGAGAGAGAGAGAGAGAGAAATACATAAGGAAAGCCATCCAGGCAACCAGTTTCCTACAGATTTTACTGTTGTACCATGACAAGGTCTCACTTGACACTCTTGTTCACCCTACTTTCAAAATTTTTACAGCCATTGAATAAAAGTCAATTTAGGGAACATCAGTCTTGGATTCCCCTGCTTTTATATTCTAGCTACAAACAGTCTTGGAGAAATTGTGGCCTTTGTCAGGACCAATGAAAAAGTTCTTGCCTTTCTGCTCCCACAAATCAACTGCCTTGAATCCTTGCTTGTGGTGATACCCTGAATCCTTGCTGTAACCTTGTCCTCAAGGCAAGGTACACCTTTATTGAGAGGACAACATTATGACAAAGCCTGACCAGTACTTATGAACATTTTGGGTTAGGATCTCAAAAGAAGACCTACACTATACAAACATCTGTTCCAATTATAATATATATGCATATATGCATATGTAAATTCATATTACTTTAAAGTTTGCAAAACACTTTACAAATATCATGTCATTTTATCCTCACAAGAACCCTAAGAAGTAGCTAGGTAGCATTATAGATAAGAAAACTGAGGCAGGCAAAGGCTAAGTGACTTGCCCAGGGCCACATAGCTAGTAAGTATCTGAGGCTGGATTTGAACTCAGGACTTTCTGACTTGAGGGCAGACCTTTTATCTATTATGATAACTAGCTGCACTATGGGTTCTAATAGTACATCTAGGTTCATAAGTTGTAGGGAGAACTCAATTTAATATTTACTGTGCACCTGTTATGGACACTTTCACTGAGTGCTGGGAGGAATACAGAAGATTAATAAAATACATTGCCTGCCCACAAGGAGTGTATTGTCTACTTAGAGAGAACATATTCCTGACAGCAAGTAGTTAAAGATAGCAAAGGTGCCAAGTGCATGATGCAGAATGTGGCAGAGTTGTATTTAGGAATTCTTTCTGGGTAGAGGAATGGTGGCAGTGACTCAGAGTACAGGTATAGGAAACAGCACAGATGGCAGTCCAAAGTGGGGGAGGGGAGAATGACAATAGTTGTTGGCATAAGGGAACAGTCTGATGGTGGTGGGGAAGATGGTACAACAGACAGTCTGACCAAGCAAGGATGCAGTCCTTTGCCCAAAGACTCTACCACTACCTTCAGCAGAGGGGCAAGAGGTGGATCCTAAAACAGGGGGTCTTGGGGAGAAACTCTTGAAGTAGAAGCCTAAATGAGGAAATGGGAGTACCACGTGGTACAGTTCAATGGAAGCCTGTGAGCTAGAAGGAGATGGACAAACTTCCCTCCCCAAAAGAAGCACTCTGAACCCCACTTTGTGTTGGTGGTCTAGAACAAAGTTACAATCACCTACCTAAGTTACATCTCTGGGATATGTCATGAGTGACTTGGAAGGAGAAGGTCATAGTAGGTCAAAGAATTCTGGGAAAAGAATAAACACTTCCTAATTGGACCTTTGCCCCAATTCTCTTTCTTCTCTTTCTCCCAATCTCCTTGTAGCACATCCCTTCCACGCTGGAGTGCCTGAGTCGCTCCACAATGCTCTGTGTCTCTGCACTAGCCGTCATCTCCTATGTCACTCCTGTGTTCCTCATCGCCCTCCTGCCCCTGGCTATCGTATGCTACTTCATTCAGAAGTACTTCCGGGTGGCATCCAGGTAACTTTTGTTTCTTAGAAAGATGTTACTTCCCTTCATGAGAAGTTAGTTCTGAAAGTCTGTGTTAGTTACTCAAGTTCAAACTCAGACTGCAGTCATCTGCATTTGGCCACAGGGACATTCCCAACAGGAAACCCCAGGGACCTAGGGGTGGGAGACCAGACCCTGAGGAGAAGGAAGAACAGGATACAGGAAGAAGGAGCCTGTTTCTTAAAAGTGATAAGTTTTAAGAAGTAAGAACTTTTGAGAGTCTGCAAAATCTTTACAGACTAGTGGAATTCTGCTATAGCTCAGTGGTTAGGGAGCACTGACTTACAAAGTCTATTCACAATTTTGAGGAAAAATGATCCTTTTTTTTTGCTTGCATAATCTAGACTGCCCAGATAATTTTGCTACCTCTATAAACTGGATGCCCACATGAAGAAATTCAACAATTTCTATGTTTGCAGCTGACACTGACTCTAAACACTCTATATGGTGTTCCCTCAAAGCTCACTTGGGTCACTCAGGGGAATGCCTTGACCCTCTGCTTCCCCCCACTGGACATAGAGGACTAACATTTAATAGTCACAAGGAGAGTTGTCCTGCCTACTCTGGGCTATGGCAGTGACATAGAGGGCATATGCCAAGATCATCCGGAATCTCCAGTGTATTCCTTAAAGGGTGCAGAGTGTAGGGTGGGTAGTGCTTAGGTTGCCATGGGAACCATTCTACTTTTCCTTCTTAATGACTTCAGTCATATCCACAATGACCTTGTTGCACTGACATCCCTTTGTGGGACCTTTAACATCAAACTTTGTACCTCAGATCCCCAGGGCTATTCTTGGAATAAATAACTTAGTGAACTTGGAAGAAATATCATGAGGAGCATTTAGACATTTGGCCTTTAGCACTTACTAGCTGTGTGACCCTGGGCAAGTCACTTGACTTCCCTCAGCTTCCTCATCTGTAAAGGGAGGGCACTGGACTCAGTGACCTCTAAGGTCCCTTCTAGCTCTAAATCTGTGATCTTATGATCACAGACACTTATTCCCTACTTGGGAGCCATCAGAGACAGGACTTTCCCCTGCCCCAAACCATCTTGTGAGACCCAGAACACTTGGTCATTGCAGTGCAGTAAAAGATTAGCAGACCAGGGTTCAGGACACAAAGATAATAGCCCTATTATCCCTGCCAGCTACCTGGCTGTTTCCAAACCTCAACTTCCACATCTGTAAAATGGGGGTAATAATGTCTGTCTATAGAGATAGCATGGAATCATAGAAAGCCAGCCTTGGAGTCAGGAATTCATCTCCTGCATATAAAGCCTAAATCTCTGGGCAAGCCACATAATACGCAACTCTCTTAAGACAATAAGTAACAGACAAGTTTCTGATCTACATCTGTGGAGGGACTTCCCTGGTCCTAGTTGGACCTTTGGTGTTGGGGGTACTCAAGGCAACTAGATGGTACAGTGAATAGAGCACTGGGCCTGGAGTCAGGAAGATTGAATTCAAATCTGGCCTAAGACATTTACTAGCTATGTGACTTTCGTCAAGTCACTTAACCTCAGTTTCCCCAACTAAAATGTTTTATTGCAAAGACTGCTGTGAGAATCAAATGTGATGATATTTGTAAAGCACTTAGCACAGTGCTTAGCACATAGCTGCCACATAAGCTCATTCTCTTCCATGACTCACTCAGGCAAGTGCCAGTCAGGGCACCTCCATGAGTGCAACTTATGGCCATCATTATCACCTGTTTTCCTACAGGGACTTGCAGCAGTTGGATGACAGCACCCAACTCCCCCTGCTCTCTCACTTCTCAGAGACAATGGAAGGTCTCATCACCATCAGAGCATTCAGGTACAGGCCCATCCTCCCAGTCATCCAAACCATGGGGAAAGGAGCAGTCAAAAGGTCACGCACCACGAGCATGGCCCAAAGACTGACAGAGCGGGGACAGACCTGGGTCAAGATTCATGGGGCACACAATGACTGTGGCTGGACATTTAAACAAAATGATGGGGTCAACTGGAATGCAAGGACACTGTGTTAGAAAGGCTGTCACGTGGGAAAAGGATTAGAATTTTTCTGCTGGACCACAGAAGACAAAACTTTGAAATAGTGAGTTGAAGTTATAGAAAAGCAAATTTTAGTTCAATGATATTGAAAAATGTTCTTAATAATTAGAAATAATTAAGCATCATGGTATACTAGGAAAAAATAATGTCTCTGGAGCCAAAGGACCTGAGTTTGGATACCATTTTGAATCCCTATGTGGGTTTGGGCAAGTCAGTTAACCACTTTGGACTTCCATTTCCTCATCTGTAAAATGACTAGGTGAGCTCTGCGCTCCTTTTGAGCTCAACAAGGCTGTGAAATATTTAAATGTGAAATGGTTTGCCTACAGTGGTGGTGAGTGTTCCATCACTCAGAGAAGCAATAGAACATTTGAGATCTATGAACTTATTTTTGGTTTCATATTTTGAGGACCAATATTTCAACATAATTTGTTTCTTTTATAATTTTATTGCTTTGTCTGATGCAATTGAAGACACTATTCTGAGGAGGAGTCCCTAGGCTTCACCAGATTATCACATGGGTCCATGACAAAAAAACTAAAGAGACCCTGATATAGCACAAAGAGGAATAAACTTGGAATCAGAGGTGGTTGCTGTTCAGTTGTTTCAGTCATGTCCTACTCTGTGACCCTGTTTGGGGTTTTCTTGGCAAAGATGCTGAAGTAGTTTGCTATTTCCTTCTTCAGCTCATTTTGCACATGAGGAAACTGAGGCAAGCAGGGTTAAGTGATTTGCCCACAGTTGCAATTGCCCACAGGACATACAGTTACTAAGTGTTTGAGGCAAGATTTGAACTCATGAAGATGAGTCTTCCTGATTCGAAGTCTATCCACTGCACCACCTAGCTTCCCTGGAATCCGAGGTCCTGGGTTCAAATCCTGACTACTTAATATATATGTAGTATTAGTGACTTGGGCTAGATGATCTCAAAGATCCCTCCCAGATCTAAGTCTATGATCCTAAGTTGTCATTCAGCTAGTGTTTTAAAGGGGATTCCTGTTCTGATATAAGTTGAGCTGGATGACCTCTGAAGTCCCTTCCAACTATAAAGTCCATAGGATTTTAGATCTCAAGTTGGAAGGAGCCTTATGGCCCATTTAGTCCTACAGATAAGGAAACTGAGGCCCATGGAATTAATTGGCTTGCCTAATGTCACACAGGTAATGTCAAAGCTGGTATTTGAAACCAGATCATCAGGCTTCAAATCCAATTCATTTTCCACTAGGCCCATGATTCCATAAAGAATCTAGCCCTGATCCATGGACCACATGGACTGATCTGAGTTGCCTTTCAAGTCCCTAGCTCCTTCTTAGAAGTGGCTCTTTGTTTGGGCCCTGAGACTTTCATTCTCATTATTTCCTAAACCTCCACTGACCAACAAAACTCTATGTGAGGTATTGCACTGAACCTCCCAATCTTCCCAAAGTTGTTTCACTGCCCTGGGTTCAAATATCTGCTGCCCCAAAACCTAGTTTCTTCTTTTTACTTTCTCCTCCTACTGCCACCAAGGACATGTGACATATGCTCTCTGCTCCCTTTCTTGCTCCTACTTTAGGTTGGCCCATATCCCTCTCTTGGCTAAGAGCCTCATACAACATATCCAGCCCCCTTATGGATCTCTACCCCAGCAGAAAACAGTCTATTTTTGAACTAGAATACTCACCAGTCAACTTGGTGTTTTCCTACCTGGAAACAGGATGAACTTTGTTTGTCCATTCTTCGATCCTGGGCTCATTCTCAGCCAACCCAGGAAACTTTCTGGGTGCTTGGAGAGCTGTGGGCTCTCTGCTCCCATTTCTATGTAACTATTTGTTCTCTAATCCCTCCCACTACCCACTACCCCCACCGATGGGGGCAGGGAGAAGGGAATCACCCAATAGGTCCAGTTTTTCCATCACTTCAAATATCAGAATAATTCCAGGGGTAGGGAACCTGCAGCCTCAAGGCCACATGTGGCCCTCTAGGTCCTCAAGTTCTGTGAAGTTTGGATTCACTGAAAGGGCCTAGCTCTTTGAGGACCAGGATGGCCATATGCGTCCTTAAGGCTGCAGGTTCCCCACCCCTGAATCCGATCCACAGACCAAACCAAAGTTTATAGTAGATAATCTCTTTCCTTCCAGGTAAATCCTAGATACCTTGTACAACTTCCCCTCTCTTGGCCTCAATTTCTTTTTCTGTAAGATTAGGGTCATGGAATAGATAATCTCGTAGTTCCCTTCTCACTCTAAATCCCACAAACTATTCAAACAACCAATACATAGATTTTTATTAGGTGTCTATTCTGTACAAAGCATTGTGCTAAATTCTGGCAAAGGTAACAAGTTTAGCTAAAACTGTGAAGAATCTTTGTTCTTAAGTAAGTTACAATCCGATTGTAGGGATGAGACTTTAGTAATGTGACATAAAGCTAAAACCAAAGGGGAACAACTAGGGTTTTGTCGCAGGGTGCTGGAATTGAGGGGTCACAAACATTGAACATGTGTATTTCTTCAGCATTATAGAGTCTACTGTAGCAATTAATTCTACCTCCTACTCAACTGAATTTATCTTAACTGCTGCTGGTATTATTTTCATCTCATGAATTACAGAGTTGATTTGAGGGCATGTTTTATCCTGTTTGCCCTGGTTATCAAAATTGCTTATTATAGACCTGATTACCAGGTACTGGGTGGTGTGATGCAGGAGTGCATAGAAAGGAGAAATGAGTTGTATATCGGTATTGTCCATGACTCAGGGCCAAATTAGGAGGGCCACCATGAGGATTTTCTGACCACACACACACAAATACACACATCTAGGCAGAAGGACACAACGAGGATAGAGGGAAGGTTATTCTAGTTCCCTCTTCACCATCCCTTGTCCTCATTACAGCATGCTACCTCCCCACTCTTGTAGCATCTCAGGAGAGGAGTGAACCAGATGCTCTCTCATTGGCCAATCTTTCACCTCCTCTTCCAGATATGAGGCGTTGTTCCAACAGAAGCTTCTCAAGTACACTGACTCCAACAACATTGCCTCACTCTTCCTCACGGCTGCCAACAGATGGCTGGAAGTCCGAATGGCAAGTCCAGATTCCTTGGGGAATAAGAGGCAGTTTTGGGGGTGAGAGTCAAGGGTATATCCAAAAGCAACCTTCACAGGCGAGGGTGGGGAGTCTACAGATGAATTGATTAAAATTAAAAAGGTACTTTGGTCATAGAAAGTCCAAGTTGTCTGGCTGGGAAGAGGGAGAAGACAAGGAGGGTGGAATCATCATCTTCATCTTCCCTTTTTTCATTGTCATCATTTATATAGTTCTGTAAGGTTTGCAAGCATTTTACACGTTATCTCATTTGATGCTCACAGCCAGTGAAGTAGGTACGAATATTCTCATTTTACAGATAAGAGAATTGAGGCACAGGATGGTTAAGTGACTTGTCCACACTCATACCTAGTTAAGTGTCTGATGTAGGACTTGAACTCAGGTCTCCCTGACTCCAAATTCACCGAGCTGCTTCACTAGAATTATCCATTTATACAGTATAAATCAGAATAGTAGTAAAAATGTGAGCACTAGAGAAGATTTAGAACTCTCTCAGTGGAGCAGTCTCATTTCTTCGGTTCAATTTACCCAACAAGCATCTATGTACTGTATCTGGGGCCCTGTGCTGGGCACTGAGGATATAAAGAGAAATATCACACAGGCTCGAATCTCAAAGACCCTGCTACCTGAAGGAAAAATCACTTCAAAAGAAGTCACCCTCAGGATGGAGGTGGGCTGGAAGTGGAATCCATGCCAGGATGATGAACAAGGCTCGGAGATGGGAGAGGATAGGAAGTGATGGGGGGAAGGGCGAGGGAATCCAGTTTAGTTGGAGCATAGAGCATATGAAAGCAGGTCATGTGAGATAAGAATAAGACTGGCTAGAATCAGTCCAGAGCAGATGAGCTGCCCAGAGTCACAGCTAGTAAAGGACAAAGCCCAGACTACAACCTCCCTCCCTCTAGTCCTCTGTTCCTCCCACTGTTAAGCACCTTGACAAGATAGGATGCCTCCTAAAAGAGGGAAGGAGATGCATCATGCACCTCCCCCATCCATTGGGTACAGGGCCCTGAATGTCAGACCTAAATCACTCCACTACTCCTCTTCTTTCCTCATCTATTGTTTTGTTCTCTGTGTGTGAATGAATATACATATATATGTATGTATGTATGTGCTATGTATATGTATATAGGTATGCATATATGCGGTGTATGTGCTGTGCATGTGGTGTGTGTGTCAAATGTGGTCATTTCTGCTGCATCATCTGTGTATATACTGTGTGAATGAAACATGTGCAAAAATGTGTGTATGGAGCCATTACCGCTATTCACAGAGAGACTGTGTGTGTGTGTGTGTGTATGTGTGTGTGTATGTGTATGTGAAACCTTTACCTGTATAGAAGAAGGCTCAGGGTGTGGTATGGGAGGATTTGCAGGAAGGCTATCTGGGGGGCTCATGATGCCTGAGGAGCCATCTTTTATCCCAGGAATACATTGGTGCCTGTGTGGTCCTCATTGCTGCCGTGGCCTCCATCACCAAATCCCTGCACAAGGAGCTGCCTGCAGGGCTCGTGGGGCTGGGCCTCACCTATGCCCTCATGGTGAGTGAGCAAGGTAGATCTCCTGTTCTGGTAAGGGAAGGATGAGGGCACTTATCCCTAATGGCTCACTAACACCAAAATGATCAGTGTCTCAGGGCCCCCAAACTTTTTAGGTCAGACTTTTAGATAGGAAAGTTTACTAGACTTCATACTGTTCCCAACCCCCACCCCCACTCAAAGTAGGTCAGGGATCACTGCTAGAGCTGGAGTGAATTGAAAAATGAAATCTCTTACTCCAAGGCTGGATATTAAGAGTTTATAGTTTAACATCCACCTACCAATCTCTTCCATGTCCATTTAAGTATTGTGATGGGAACAAAGGTCCCAAAGGCAATTCTTCCCTATAACCTATTGTCCCAAACCTCTTTTCCCCAGCTGTAGAATCTCTCCACACTCTTCTAGCTTCCCCTTCTTATAACAACCTAAATTTCAATCCCTTGCCCTGCCTGACTTCCAAGTTTGAGAACTGACGTCATCACATCATCGCTGTAGTCCCCTAAATTCAGAGAGCTGGCTGAGCTGACCCTGCTCCCAAATGAATCAATGAATAAATGGTAATTAAGTCCTACTATGTGGCAAACACTGTGTTAAGAGCTAGGGAAATGAAAAAAGGCCAACAAACAGTGCCTACCTAAAAGGAGCATACACTTTGATGGGTCCCAAAGTCATAGCCCCCAGTTGTTCAGCAGTCCCTAAGGTTAACTGTTGTCTGCTCTATCTGTGAGGAAAGGCTGTGAACCCCTTTCCTCCATAGGTGTCCAACTACCTAAACTGGATGGTGAGGAACCTGGCGGACATGGAGATTCAGATGGGGGCTGTTAAAAGAATCCATGGGCTTCTGAAAACTGAATCTGAGAATTATGAGGGACTTCTGGGTAAGAAGAGTCAGTAAGAAAAAAGGATGAAAGTCTTCTGGGACAGGGAGCTCTGGAAGTCAGGAGTTTGGGGGAGAGTTCTGAGGGTCTCTGGGAAGGGACTCAGGGGGGAATGTGGGATGTCGGGGGAGGTGACTGAAAAGCAGAGTGAGGGACTGATAGGGAGAGTGGGGGACTTCTGAGGAAGGTGGCTGGCAGAGGTGACTCAACTGCAGAGTGAGGGGTTACTACAGAAGGTGATGCATAGGAAGAGTGGGGGATGTCTGGGGGAGGTACCACAGGGAGAATGAAGGACAGAGAGAGTGGGTGTGTAGAACTTCTGGGGGAGGTGATTCAGGGGAAAGGTGTGGGACTTCTGGGGGATGTAACTCAGAGAGTGAGACATAGAGAGAGAGAGTGTGAACTTCTGGGGAAGGTGGCTGGGGGGGATTGTGACACTTCTGGAGGAGGTGACAGAGAAAGAGTGTGTGGGACTTCTGGGTTTGGTGGCTCAGAGGAAAAGTATGTGATTTCTGGGGGAGGTGATTCAACTGCAGAGTGAGGGACTTCTTGGGGAGGTGACTCAGAGAGTGAGGGACAAAGAGGGAGAGTGTGAACTTCTGGGGAAGGTGGCTGGGGCAGGGGGATTGTGAGACTTCTGGAGGAGGTGACAGAGAAAGAGTGTGTGGGACTTCTGGGTTTGGTGGCTCAGGGGAAAAGTGTGTGATTTCTGGAGGAGGTGATTCAACTGCAGAGTGAGGGACTTCTGGGGGAGGTGACTCAGAGAGTGAGGGACAAAGAGGGAGAGTGTGAACTTCTGGGGAAGGTGGCTGGGGCGCGGGGTTGTGAGACTTCTGGAGGAGGTGACAGAGACAGAGTGTGTGGGACTTCTGGGTTTGGTGGCTCAGGGGAAAAGTGTGTGATTTCTGGGGGAGGTGATTCAACTGCAGTGAGGGACTTCTGGGGTAGGTGACTCAGAGAGTGAGGGACAAAGAGGGAGAGTGTGAACTTCTGGGGAAGGTGGCTGGGGCAGGGGGTTGTGAGACTTCTGGAGGAGGTGACAGAGACAGAGTGTGTGGGACTTCTGGGTTTGGTGGCTCAGGGGAAAAGTGTGTGATTTTTGGGGGAGGTGATTCAACTGCAGAGTGAGGGACTTCTTGGGGAGGTGACTCAGAGAGTGAGGGACAAAGAGGGAGAGTGTGAACTTCTGGGGAAGGTGGCTGGGGCGCGGGGTTGTGAGACTTCTGGAGGAGGTGACAGAGACAGAGTGTGTGGGACTTCTGGGTTTGGTGGCTCAGGGGAAAAGTGTGTGATTTCTGGGGGAGGTGATTCAACTGCAGTGAGGGACTTCTGGGGTAGGTGACTCAGAGAGTGAGGGACAAAGAGGGAGAGTGTGGAACTCCTGGGGAAGGTGGCTGGGGGTGGGGGATATCTGGGGGAAGTGACTCAAGGAAAGACCGATGGACTTCTGGTAAAGGTGGCTCAGGGGGAGAGTGTCGGACTTCTGGGTGAGATAGGTCAGGGGAAGGAAGTGAGACTTTTGGTGAAGGAAGCCATGGGGAAGAGTGAAGGCACTCCTGGTTGAGGTTACACGCAATAGCAGACAAAGGGAAGGACTCCTGAGTGCAATGGAAATTGCAGATAAAGCTCTAAGGGCTTCAAGAGAAAGGACCCATGGCCAAAATGGAATGGGGCCAGGGTACCTGGGAGTCTGGCAACAAGATGAAAGCCTGAATTCAGCTTTCAGTTAGACCACTTCTGTGGTCCTCTCCCTTATTCCTACCTCCCCTTGCCTTTGCAGCTCCATCCCTGATACCAAAGAACTGGCCAGTCCAAGGGAAGATCCAGATCCAAAACCTGAGTGTCCGCTATGATAGCTCCCTGAAGCCAGTCCTGAATCATGTCAATGCCCACATCTCTCCAGGGCAGAAGGTCAGTACTGAGCCCCATTGCTGGGAGAAATGGGTTTGAGTGAGGGGGAGGTAAGCAACAGGGAAAGGGGAGGAAAAGAGGTAAGTTCCAGGGTAACATGACCTCAAATCAAGGTTCAGTCCTACCCCAGGCTTACCACTCAGCCCTCTTGGTCTGGAATCCTACAGCCTCCCTCATAGATAGCTTTAGGGCTTTAGTCCAACATACATATTCACTGGCATTAGTGCCAGTACTGCTTGTTGTAGCCTCAGAGGGGATAGAAGTGCCAGTCTCTTGTCCCCTTTCCTTTATTGAAGCTTGAGACATTTGACTTGAGGGTCCCCTGTAGCAAAAGAAAAAGGAAGAGATATTTCCTAGATCACCTCTGTCTCTGAGATGAGGAACCTGAGCCCACTGTTTCTCTTTGTTCCTATCTATCTCATTGTGACTCTCTCTCTCTCTCTCTCTCTCTCTCTCTCTCTCTCTCTCTCTCTCTCTCTCTCTCTCTCTCTTCAGTCTCTCTCCTTGTCTCTGTCTCTCTCTGTGACTGTTTCTCTCTGTCTTTCTCTCTTTGTCTCTGTCTCTTTCTCTGTCTCGTCTCTCTGTCTCTTTGTCTCTCTCTCTCTCCTTCTCTCTGTCTCTCTTTCCCTCATCACTCTCTGTCTCTCCTTAAACTTTATCCATGATAAAATTGAGAGTAAGATAGCTCCTTTTGCCCCATTCCAGGGGTGCCCTCATAAGCACATAGCCCAGGACAGGCTTGATGCTTTCCCAGACCAGCTGATTTGAAAAGCAAGGCTCACACAGATATGCACAAGTGCATACATGCACATACACTCATAGATACATATACACTTTGGGGAGGGGGCAGACCTATGATTTCATTAATGAAATGAATTCCCATTGAGGAAATTCCCTCCACTGATGTAAAATAGCAATTTATAGTGTTAAAGTTGCTAAGGGCACAGAAAAGTTAGGTGACCCAGGACATGTCAGAGGTGGGACAAGAGGTGACCCCAAAGCCAGTTATCTTTTATGCCATATTGTCCTTCTATGTGTATGTACACATGAATACAAACAAATGTGTTTGCATAGATATGCATTCATATTTATACAGAGAAATACACTGTATGTACACATAAATACATGCAAATGTTTGCACATATATATACATATACACATACACAGATTAACAGAGGCACACACACAAAATCACGCATAAATAAAAACAATTATAGGCCTACAAGCAAACATATGTGCAGCCCATCCTGGAAATTTCTCCCTCAACTTCTTTAGAAAAAAAAACTATAAGCCTCTAGTCCATCCTTGGCTGAGCTCCTGAGAGTTTGATCAGAGATAGGAGGTAAAATTGCCTACTTTAACATGGAAAGGCTTGGTCCATGGCATTTCCCAAAGTTACTCCTTGGGTTCTTCCTATTGCAGATTGGGATCTGTGGCCGAACAGGGAGTGGAAAGTCATCCTTCTCTCTTGCCTTCTTCCGCATGGTCGACATGTTTGAAGGTGAGTCTTCCTTCTCCGACACCCACAACACAACACTCCCTGAATACCCTTCATCGCACAAAGCTCACTCCTTATAGAGAGGACAAATTCTCACTGCTGTACCCCTGCCCTCAGAATCACTCTTTCACAGTGAAGAGCTGTGTCTGTTTGTCTGTTTAACTAGGTAATGGATGCTCCAGGTTGTGTGTGGGGTTTGAATATTTCACTCACAGCCTCGATATAGAGGGTCAATGACATGGCCTGCTCCTGCTTCCCAGTTAGGTCCCTTCTACCCAAGCAAGTTGATCCCCCCCGTACTAGGTGCAGTCCCCCTGAGTGAGTTGAACCGTGATTAATACAGGGAGGATCGTCATCGATGACATTGATATTTCAAAGCTGCCCCTGCAGACCTTGCGATCTCGACTCTCCATCATCCTCCAGGACCCCATCCTCTTCAGTGGTACCATTCGGTGAGTAACACCCCAAGGGAGTCCTAGGAAAAACCAGAGATGCTACTGTCAGGAAAAGAGCTCCCCCTCCCAGCCCAGGAACTTCATGGTGTGTACAATGTTCCAAAATGGACCCTGGTCTGGAAATCAAGAGATTTCTAATTCTAGGGTCGAGCTGTGTAACCTTGGAAATGTTCCTTCCTTTCTCTAAAGCTTAGTTGCCTCATCTATAACATGAGGGCATTGGACTATAGCACTCTTTCCCAACCCAAAGTATGCTGCAGACAATCAATAATGCACTCCACAACCTCAGTGGCCAAGAGGGTGAGGACAAAGAAAGAAAGAGTAGGAATAAGACAGCAAAAAGAAGAACCAGATACAGGAAGAAGGAGAAAAAGAAAGATGAGAAGATCATTTTTAAGATTCTAACTACAATTTTGTAAATTTTCACTACATTTTAACTTTGACTTTTACTACCCCAATTGAAAGAAGAAAAGAAAAAGAAAACCACTGTAACAAATATTCACAGTCAAGCCAAATAAATCAGGAATCAGGGCTGGGCATTGAGCAGAGTTCTTCAGATTTTCAAAGGTGTTTGACTTAGTAACATTGTTGCTATTGTATAAATTGCTCTGCTGGTTCTGCTCACAACATTCTGCATCAGTCGATGCAAGTCTTCCCAACTTGCTCTGAAAATTCATTGACTTATTTGCCCAGGTCCACACAGCTTGTATCTGAGGCAGGATTCAAACTTAGGTCTTCCAGACTCCCAATCCAGTGCTGCCTTCTTGGTACTAGAGTAAGTTGACTTCATTGGATAAAACTAAGTCTTTGGATGATGGTAGGTTTGGCCTCATGCTTTCTTCCACCCCCTAGGACTATTCTGCTGTTTTTCAAATGGAAAGTAGTGACTTTGTACTCCCCTCACTCCCTGAAACAGCTATCTCTCTAGTCCTCAAGTTGACTCCCAGACCCTGGGGCCTATGTCCCATCAAAGACCAGGACTCTTCTTCCAGGTCAGCTAAAAGGATGGGCTAGATAGCTTCTTATGTTCCTTCCAGCCCTGAAGTTCTATGCCTTTGTGATCTGTAGTAACTATTAAGTTTTTACTGAGTCCTTACTGAGGGTTCCAAAATATACATCTATAGCCACAACTTTCAGATTTTTGTACTCCTTTCCCCCTGCACACAGACACACAGACAAACAGACACACACACATACACACACACACACACACACACACACACACACACACCAGTGCTCAACACTATGTTGATAGTCATTGATCTGTTTGTTTATTCAGCAAAAATCTTCTCAGGACCTACCAAGGAGATGCTGTGGGAGGTCAGAGGTGCAAAGATGAATTAAGAAATAGTTCCTGTGCTCAAGGAGTACACAGTCTCATTGAAGAGATGCACATCATCTGTCATAAGCTGTCAACATGTCAAACTTTGGTGTGAACCCTGAGTTCCTAGCCTATCAGCTTTGAAAAAGGGTGAATGGAAAACTGGGAGTTACTTGAAGTCCCAAGTCCAAAAGGACTTTCGGGAGGAGAGTACTTATCCCTCCACATCAGAGGCTACTGCTTAGAGCTCCAACTTAGCCAGTGCAAAGATCAGAATAGTATTGGTCTGAGACAAGTAGAAAGGAAAGGAGAGGCTGAGAGATCAGCAACAAGCATTCAAAGAACGCCCAAGATGACAGGGACCTCCATGGTCATCTACCCAACCAGGAATACCCCTGACAACATCCTCATTGAGGGGGTCTGCTTGAAGACTCCAGTGATAAAGAAATCATTCCTCCAGAGGTAACCTGTTCTACTCTAGGTCAATTCCGATTGTGAACAAGTTGTTTTGTTGTATCAAACTGAAATCTAACATCTCTGTGAGGTCTTTGTTCTGCCTTCTGGAACTTAGCAGATCAAATTTTATCTCTGTTCTGGGCCTCAGCGAAACCAACTTAATTTCTATTCTATATGATGGCCTCTCCTCAAATACCAGAAGACAGAGACCATGTTTCTCACCCTAAAGTCTGACTTCTTCAGGCAGACCATATGCAGGTCCTTTAACCAGTCCTGATATCCCAGTCTCCAATCTTCATGGTGCCATGAAATGATCAAGGTATTTAGAGAGAGGCCCCAAAAGGCTCTGAGATCAAATCCTAGTGCTATGTAACATGGGGCAAGTCCCTTCAACCTTCAACTTTCTTGGCTTCCGTCACCTCATCTGTGAGTGAAGGGGTTGAAATAGAGAGATGAGTTATGGGTCAAGAAGGTAAAAGATGGTCTTCCCGTTTGATAGGGAGCTTGAAAGATGACTCCTAGCACTAAATCTGTGAGCCTGTGAACTATCCTTGTCACCCTCCTCTGAATGTGTACCAGCTTGTCTATCTCTTCATAAAATATAGTGCTCAGAAATGAGTACTCTAGATGGGTCCAACCAAATCCCAGAAGCTCCTCCCTGCTGATGTCAGCAGGAAGAGGATTCCTGATCTTGGGGCAAGATTACTCATTACCTTCCTGGCCCCATCCCTGGTCCCATTCTTTCCAGTGTCCTTGGGTTGGGTGGGACTGGGCCAGGCCCTTCACTGGCCATTCATTGGGGTTTCTGTGCTGCTTTGCAGGTTTAACCTGGACCCAGAAAAGAAATGCTCGGACAGCACCCTATGGGAAGCCCTGGAGATTGCCCAGCTAAAGCTAGTGGTGAAGGCACTGCCTGGGGGGCTAGGTAACTGTACCCACCCCCACCTCCCTATACTGGCTTCCTGCCAAGATGGGGAGGAATGCTAGTTCTACTGAGTCAGTCTACATGAATGCTTGGGTACAGATCCATCTCTCTCCCACAAATGTGTCACACATGCACACCCCAACTCTTCCCTATAATAACAACTAAAACTCTGCTTCAAAGCTTGGGAGCACCAGGCACATCAAAGAGACCTGGGCTTCCTGATAGTAAATGAAGGGGCTATTAATATTAATAGTACCACCACTCTCCTGGACCCATTGTTTCTCATATCCCAACTCTCACTCTTGTCCTATGCCATTCATCTATCCATCCCTGGGACCCAGGGAATGGGGAGAGAGTATTAAGATGAGTAGTGTCCCCATATTACATGCAAGGTCAACAGATGGAAAGCACATACCTTAGGCTAGACAGTGATAAAGTCAAACTGGTTTTGCCCACCAAACAGCTGGGCCCTCAAATAGCCAATCAATTCATCCAGAGTTATTACAGCCAGGTAAAAAGGAAGGGCTAGACTAAGGTGTGCTTCAGGAACAACTCTCTCCTTTCTTTTCTACATCCCAACACAACCAAGGACCCCAAAAGCAAGGTCATATCAGTGCTCAGTGACAGAAAACTGCCTAGTGAGTAATGTCCAACCCATGAGAAACGTATATATTCACTCATTCAGCAGCATTTATTAAGCACCTGCTCTATACCAGGCACTGAAAATGCGAAGAGAGGAATGAAACAGTCCTCACCCTCAAGGAGCTTACAGAGGAGACAACACAAACGTCTATAAGAATGCACAATAAATATAGTACTTGTGGTAGAAGGAGAGCACTAGTGATTGGGGTCAAAAAGGGCCTCTCATAGGAGAGTGGTACTTAACTTGTACCTTGAAGGAAAGGAAGATGGCAATTCTAAGAAATGGAAGTAAAGTCACACACACAGTGTCATTGTTCTTTACAGATGCCATAGTCACGGAAGGTGGGGAGAATTTCAGCCAGGGACAGAGGCAGCTCTTCTGCTTGGCAAGAGCCTTTGTGAGGAAGACAAGCATCTTCATTATGGATGAGGCCACAGCTTCCATCGACATGGCTACGGTCAGTCTTGGGGGTCTAAGGTTAGTCCTAGATGGTGATGACTGGGAAGTTGAGAGAAAGGAAGGAAATGAAAGTTCTTATACCCATAGTGTGGGTATTTAAAAATAGAATAGATGTGTTTTGAAAATGAGATGGAGAAGAGAAAATGAGCTATAGTGTTCCAAATTCATGTATACATGTACACAGGGATACAGATATGCTCCATGCCAACATTAGCCCTGCCTGGCACACAGTAGACCTTTGATAAATGCTTTGAAAAATGAAAGGGGCCAAAGACATGTTGACTATCCAGAAGCCTTATGCTTAATATGTTACTAATGTTTCCCTCTTCAATGTTTTTAATTTGCTGTTGCCTTTTTTACATCATAAGCATTTCCAGATACTCCTCCTTCACTACCTTCTTCCCCCACCATTGAAATCCCCTGTTTAACAAAGAATAAGAGTTGAGAATAACAAGGCAACCACATGTGAAAACATATAGAATATCCCATTTCCTCCATACTGGCAGGAGAGATGGGCGCTTCATCCTCTGTTCTTCAGAACTAAAATTGTTTATTGCAATTAATCTGAGTTCAGCTGCCTTCTAGTGTCATTTTTTATACTATAGTAGTCTGTACATATTGTTCTTTGGGTTTTGCTTTGTGAATATATTATTCTAGAAGAAAATCTAACAAGAATTGAACAACATCAAGAGAGAGAAGAAGAAGAAAAAGGAAGAAGGAGGAGGAGGAAGAAGAGGAAAAGGGAGATGAAGAAGAAGGTTGTAGAGGAAGAGATGGAAAAGGAGGGAAGGAATTGACTATATTTTAATAGATAGGAAACAACTGGTTACTTAATGTGGGAGTCATATCAGAATCAACTCTCCTTTGAAGTCAGGTCATCGACTAGTTAGATCAAAGGTCAGAATCAATATTGAATTAGCAAAAGGCCAAAGACATTGCAAACAATTGCAGTAGTTTCTACCTGAACTATTCGTACAAGTTACCAATGCTGGGGAAAAAAGGAGATGATAGAAGGCAGAGATTATCACCATCTCCTCTAGAAGCTTAACCGATGTAAAATTGTTGTTACTATTAAGAGATCAGCAAAGCCTATAAACATTGATCTTTTTGACAAGTGAAGAAATGGAAGCCAAAAGGAGCATTGGTTTAGAATACAGATTCATTCATAAGACAACTCAGAGAAAGATGGTGAAAGACTGCAAAGGTTATCATTTCATAAAAATATTTTAAAAAATCAAAGTAAAAATATATTCACAGAAAACTTGATATGCGACTCATAGGGTTATAACTTAGAGATCTAGAGTTGTAAGGGTCCTCAAGGCTAGGTTATCTATTTCAACCACCTCCTTTAACAGGCAGTGAAACTAAAACCCAGAAGGTTAAGTAACTTGCCCAAGTTCACTTTGACCCTAGACTCAGGAGAATTCAAATTGCCTGAGTCATAGCATCCTGAGCCTACATAAATGAAACTAGCAAGAGGATAATAAAGACAGAAAATTAAATTAGTCAGCATTTCCTTAACAATTCATTGTTGCCACCAATGACAGAGGAGCCATCATATCTGGAACCTAACACCTCAGTCCCTGACATGCTACATAACAAAGTAGAAATGAATCAGCTGGACCAGACCAAGCATATCTCCCCTGAAAATCCATGTCTGAAACAATACAATAGAAAATATTGAGAGGTTATTTTATAAACTATCTCAGGGAAGGAAATATATCATAAGAAAAGGAAAAAATCACAGACTATGTTAACATTCAAATAAAGAAGAATGAAAATGTCAGTCACTACCAACCGATATGACTTCTTTCTCATCTTTATGGAATCCTTTATAAGAATAATCTACATTCATATTGAAGGCACCCTTAATGAAAGTATAATAGTCAAGCTATTGCAAACAATCTTTGATAGAAAAGTACATCTTAAATGTCCCACAAGTGACTGTAAGATGCAGAGGATGCAATATCCTTCCCTGTTTATTGTTTGTTTGTTTTTAAGTATTTGACTTGGTAGGACAAATAGCTGTTTTAAAGGCTCTTCTCCAACAAGATTCATGCATCTGTTAAGATCATACAATTACAGTGAAGACAGCTAGGTGGTACAGTGGACAGAGCACCAGTGCAGAAGTCAGGAAGACCTGAGTTTAAATCTCACCTCAGACACTTGACACTCACTAGCTGGGTGACCTTGGGCAAGTCACTTAACCCCAATTGCCTCATTCTGGGTCATCTCCAGTCATCCTGATGAATATCAGGTCACTGGATTCAGATGGCTCTGGAGGAGAAGTGAGGCTGGTGACCTGCACAGCCCTCCCTCACTCAAAGTCAAGTGCAAGTCATGTCATCATTTCTCTGATGGCGTGGTCTTCTTTGGCAACAGATGAACACATAAATAAGCAGAAGGTTGACCAGAGAATCCCTAATCAATGGACTCTACATAAATCAACTTCTTAAAATTATAGGACATAAAGGGCAGGTAACAGAAACTATGATATCTAAGGATGTGCCCCTTTTGGACTTAGAGGGACTCACCCCCTTAAATGTTATCCTTTAGCTCAAAGCAAAAACATTTTCTAAATTGGTATACTGAGAACAGTAATAATGAAAGTGTAATGTGTCTGCTCTGGCCTTCTCTCCCAGAGTTACACCAGCTACATCCTCTCAGAGAGGTAACCTCCTCTAGAGCGTAACCCTGAGGTATTAGGGCAGATCACATGTACCCCGCAAACCTGAGGTGTGCTTTCCCACAAATACACATATTGTCAGTAGAAAGATTGTATATACTTAGAATTCATGTGCAGAGAGGCACATGTGTGGGGAATACAATGTAACTTAGAACCTTGGTCTTTTAGGACCCCCAGATCTTCTGGTGATGTTATCATACTTCTCCTTTCAGGAAACAGTGTCTCAGTAAATTACCCTGCTAAACCTGGTAAGACATCCCTGGGACTAAGGGAAAGGTTCCAAGGCTAGGCCAAGGTCTCTACTGTTTCCAGTTTCAGTCTCAGCTGACAACCTAGCCTTGTGCACTAAAATATGTATATTTAGAAAGAACCAGAGCCCACACCCTAGGACCCGCAGCAGTGTCAGCACTGGGGCCTGCTTTCTCCTGAGGAGGATCAGACCTCTAGCTGCTGACCTCATGAACTCCTCTTGACACCTCTCTTTTGACTCAGCTTCACAACTGGGCCTTGGGTCTGCTTTCTACCGGGCACAGTCTCCTGTGGTCATATGCTTCTGTTTCAAGATGCCATTACCAGTAGTTGGGGATCAAGGAGGAAGAGCAGAGAGAAATCCCCTCCCCCTCACAAAAGAGAAAGAGTAAAGTGAGTTTTTCTTCCATAAGTAGCTTATCAAATGCCACAGCTATCTAGTTTACATTTTTAAAACCACCAGATATATGGTTGCTCCTTAACTTTAATACCTGAGTGTTTCATATGCAAATGAGCCACTAAAAATCTGAAAGGGACCATATTCCTTACAAGGGGCAAATTCTACCCCTCCACATCTAAAAGGTTATACCTTTATATCTCATTGTCTCTATCACCTGCCTCTTAATCTTGCAATTTCATCCAGTACATTGGGAGGATTCAATTGATTAAGAGTCCTCTGATCAAACTCCAAATACACAAGATTCTTTGATGAATGAAACCACAGAGATAATATTATTAAATGATTCTCTAATTATTAGCATCCACTGAGGCATAAAACAGATTATAGGAATTCTCTTCACAGATTTTGAGAGTAGAAAGGAAGCCCAGAAACCATCTGATCCAACCCATACATCATAGAAATCCCCACTAGAACATATCCACAAGTAGCTGTCCACACTCTACCTAAAGAGTTCCAAATGGGGAACTCCACCACCTCTCAATGGAGGTCACTCAATTTTTTTTGGACAGCTCTAATTGTTATGAAGCTTATCTGACATTAAATTTAGATTTGTCTCTTTGCAACTTCTACCAGTTTCTCCCAATTCTTGCCTCTAGGACCAAACAAAATAAATTTAATCTCTCCTTAGCACGGCAACCCTTTAAATATTACAAATCATATCGTGTTTGAGGATGTTTTTATACTGATTTAATCAAGTCCTGGAGCACTACACGGCGCACCTGATCAGATCCATGAATATTCAAAAGAGCTCACCTTAGCAATCAATATAGGAAAATCTAAATGAATGAAACATGTCTATTGTCTGATATATGACATGCAGTTGAATGGCCAGTCTATCAGTGCAATGCACAATTAATTAAGCCCCAAATTAAATAAGACTGAAATTCATTTGAGAATATGTTCAGTGCTTTTAAGGATTCCCAAGCTGTCCCTTGACATAAAGCTTCATCTTTTTAATTCAATTTTCCTCCATATGATATCATATCCTTGTAAATCTTGGAGAACTCAGAGGACTCAAAGTTGAAGACAATTCAAGTGGCCATAGAAAAATACAAGTGGGCACAGGGAGGCTGCAACATTTTTCCAATAATGGTTCATGCATAAGGAGAGATACAGTTGAGAAAGTGGATTATTGGAAAAGGTGAGTCCATCATGTAGAAAGAAGAAAGAAAAGATAGACAACAAGATGCTCCACTGGTACACATATCATGTAAAAGGACTCAAAGGAAGGCCTCCACCAAGGATGTGTGGATTCACTATGGAATATCTGTGGAAGAAAATGATCAAGAATCACAAAGAACGAGGAAGTGTGGACAGGCTGGGCTCTGTACCAACAGAGGAAGTGCCAAAACCAATGAAATCACCAAGAACCAGAATGGCATGATGGAGAGCAGACCTTGACAAACAAGGCTCTTTTGTCATTTTAATTTTTTGGACAGGGCTACTAGATTGCTAATTCAGGGCAGCTCAGGAAATAGTTTAAATAAGAACTCAGGTTGGCATATGATGATACTTCTTCCTTTACTTTCCTTTTAAATTTTCTCAGAATCAAAATCATGGGTCTATTGTTTGGAGAGCCTATATTCTGCTTTGGCTATGTGGTACAGTAGGTAGAATGCTAGACAGCTCCTCTTTAAATCCTGAGTTTGAATCCAGCCTCAGACACTTACTAGCTGTGTCACCCTGGGCAAGTCACTTAACCTCTCAAAGTTCCAAAACTCTCTCTAGGACTATAAGTTGCAGGCATGGTGCTAACCTGGGTTGATAGAAGTGGTTTCCCTTCCAGGGAGCTTCCCTTGACACAAGCTACCTCCTGGATAAACTACAGAGCAGAGATGCCTTCCCCCAGCCCTTTCAATATTCTCCTCTAATAGGGAAACCAGTGTGATATCTGTGCATGTTGTTGCTAATTGGTTCTATAAGAAGCATAAATAGAGCACAATCCCTGCAGCTCATGGAAACATTCTCTTCGATTTTTATACCTGCTGAAACTAATTTTCAGCTTTCTGTGGCTCTCCTGCCCAATTCTCCCCCATTACTTGCATGGCTAATTGCTGCTTTACTGCATGAAGGAGTGGGCAGGACTCCTAAGGCTCATTTGTTTGGGGGGCAGAGGATTTGTTTTTGTTTTTATTAAGTGTACCTGCCTTTTTCTCCCATTATTTAGCATTGCTTGCACTGGTAAGTTTGAATTTCAATGAGAAGATGAATAGCTGTTCTAATGTGCTTCCCACAAGGTGTTCTGTAGAGATCCAACTTTCAACCATTTCTTGCCTCTTCCTTTCCCTTCTCTCATTATTTGTCATGTTCTGTGTGCTGGAATGCCTTCCTTTTTTGCTCAGGTGTGGGAGTGAAGGTCAGAGTTTCCTTCCACATGACCATGATCACTTCAGACTCTGTTGGCTTTAGAAATGATTCCATAGTGGGAACAATAGTGGACAAGAGACAAGTAAGGGGGGAAAAACAAGATGATAATGATGGGAGATTATGTCCATGAGATGCTTTCAAGCCAGGCCAGCACCACTTTCTGCTCAGTCTCAGCCGTCTCAGGGGAATGACCAATGCAGCTTTTATCCCTTTTCCCACAGGAGAACATCTTACAGAAGGTGGTGATGACAGCCTTTGCTGATCGCACTGTGGTCACCATAGCGGTAAGGGGGTATGATGTACACAGCCTCAGAAAGGGAAAGTGCAGGTTTGGGGTGGGGTGAGAGCCCTTAGAGAAGCCACCTACATAAACCACCTCCCTGTTCTAACCACTGTCATACACAAGACAGTCCCTTTCTCCTCTCATACTCCTAAACCCCAACTTTGCTGCACTCAAATTTAGTTTGAGTCTCTTAAGAACAGATGGCTGTTCTTGAAGTCAGGAAAACATAGGTTCAAGTCCAACCTCTAACATTCACTGGCTGTGTGACCCTGGGCAACTCATTTAACCTCTTAGTGCTCTAGGCAACTCCCTAAGACTATAATTTGTTAAGAAGATGGTACAGGGAATTTCTTTACCCGGGAGTTCCCCATACCAAGAAGGGGGAAGAGCCAGGCATAGATTCCTCACCCTAGTCTCTATTTCACTCCTCCTTCCAGTGAAGGGGGGAAGGGGACCTTTGATTGGAGCCTGCACTCTTTTGACCCAAGAGTTCCACTTCTCATTGGTATTTCTCATGGTTCTTCCTCTTTCATGCTCTCAAAGCTCCTCATCTCCCTGGATCCCCAGGGTGGCTGGGACAAGGATAAGGAAGAGGTTGACTTGTGGGTCCCTAGTCTGTTTATAGGTTTCAGTTGAACCCTGATAAAGCATCCCCAAGTCTCTGAGCTCTAAAGGATTCTAGTACCATTGACTAAATCTAACAACAACAGTGATGATGATGATGATGATGATGATGATGATGATGATGATGATAAATAAGTTAGCATCAGTAAAACACTTTCAGATTGGCACAGGATTTTAGGTATGTTGATCTCATTTTGACTTCACAACAATCCTGTAAGGTAGATACTATCCCCATTTTACGTTAAGCAAATTGAAGCTGGAAGAGGTGAAGTGATTTGTCCAGAATCAGGCAGCTAAGTGTCTGAGACAAGATTTGAACTCAAGTCTTCCTGACTTCAAGTTCAGCACTCAGTCCACTGTGCTACCTAGTTGCTATTACCCCCAAAGCAGGGAGTAGATAAGGGTGATTAGTTTATACTGATCTTGGTCATTCCCAGCTACCCTAAGAGGGAGGTAACATGGATAGGATGGAAAAAGGTAACCCCAAGAAATACAGAAAGCCTAAGTGACTTCCCTATTCAGTGAGTGAAGAGCCCAGTGCCCACATGAAGCAAGTTAGATATGCACTGTATTAGATTCTGATGCTGAATTTAATTATCTAACTTGTGGATAAGGAATAAAGAGACATAGTTAACCATTTAAAAGACTCTGCCCTGCTTTGTGACTCTGACTCAGTCACAGAATTCCCCCATCTTGTCAAACCTGGCCCCCTGATCTTTGAGAAGACATCTCCTTGGGAACAAAAAAAAGCCCTGCCCCATGATGAGGTATAAGCTTGAGTGTTAGGGTGCAGACTTGAACCATGAGTTCTATCTTTCAGTTTCTAGTGTAGATTCTTACTTATCTCTGCTGGTTCATTTCGGCTCCATTTAACACTTCTAGCCCTCCTGCCAGTCCTCATTCCCTACCCAAGCACCCCACACCCATATTACCCCACTTTCCTTATCTCTCCTACCCACTCATGCCTTTTGCTTCCAATGCTGAATAGCTATTCATACTCCCCTTCCCCTTGCAACTATAGATACCGTCAGCCTTTCTTTCCCTTAGCTCATGCCCTCAGAACTTCCTCTAGTTTGCCAAAGCATCAAGGCTCCATCTGGGCTTTCTCTCCACAGCACCGAGTACACACCATCCTGAATGCTGACCTCGTGATTGTGATGAAGCGTGGTGCCATACTGGAATATGATAAGCCCGAGGTGCTGCTCAGCCAGCCAGACAGTGTCTTTGCATCCTTTGTCCGGGCTGACAAGTGACCTGAGCTGGAGTGACTCCAAGTGCCATTTTGCCCCTCTTTGCCACCTTCTCCAACATGGATTTTCTAGCTGTGTAAATCATTTGTAAATAAAGAGATTAATTATTTCCTACCATATCCCCCAAATTTCCTATGGAGTTCCTTCATCTTCCTCTTCCTAATTTGGAATCCTAGTAGCTTGGTAGGTAGAGTTCATAGCACTAGCACTAGCCTCTTACTAGAGAAATGCATCTATACCTCAACTAATATACATACTACTTTGCACATGTGAAAACATGAAATCATGGATAAAGAACTGGCCTCAAAGCCAGGGTTCAATTCCAGCTTCTAATACATAATGGTTATGTGATCCTAGGCCAAGTCACAACCTCTCAGTTCTCTAGGTAACTCTCTAAGACTTCACATTGCAGAGAAGGTGCCAACCTGCATTTGGAAAGGAGTTTTTTCCTTTGGGAGTTCCCTATACCATGGAAATCATAGGTCTACTTTCTATTCATCATGTAACACTAGCCCCAGTAGCCATCTCATGGAGTGTGGGTGGTGATTGGCCTGGCCCCTGACCTGGACTCCTGGGGGATATATGAAGGACTTGTCAGTTTGGGATGGGACAGCAAACCTGGGGAAGTTTCTTGGTTTCCCGTCCCTGTGTGGTTGGAGGATGGGAGAGAATTGCAACAAAACTGTTATCAAAGAAGATTGGTTACTGAACCAGAAAGAATAGCCCACTTAGATTTTAAAAGAAGTGATTCTGTCTTACTCCTCACTCTTCCATTCTCCAGAATTCTTATTGCTCTCTCTCTCTCTCTCTCTCTCTCTCTCTCTCTCTCTCTCTCTCTCTCTCTCTCTCTCTCTGCATCTATTTATCTCTATCTCTATCTCTATCTCTGTCTCTCTCATATGGGTGTTATCACTCTCTCTGGAGCTTCCCTTGAGCAATTGGGGGAGAGGCATGAGGATATCCACTATTAGACTTATAATTTGCAATCAATTCAACAAATACTTCTTAAGCTAACAATTAATGTGCTTAGTACTTTGATATTTCAAAGTACTTCTAATTTCATCAGTGTGGGTACACCCTTCATCAACACAAATCACAACCCCAGAGTAACTGAAAGATCCAGAACCCTATGACAAGTTAGTGATGAACCCTTGAACCAAAAACCTACCCTCCATCGCTGAGCCCATTCCTGGAACTTTCTAATTGGGTAGACTTTGTCATATACTACTCCACATACTACTAGCAAATAACTTCAGAAAGGTCAAGATGGCAGAATGAGGAATCAGAGTAAGACTTAGTTGAAGCTTGTGAAATGTTTCCTTTTTAAAAATGTCTGCATTTTTAAAGTAATCAATCCATGATGTCATAATAAAGTGTACCACTCTCTAAACCACAGCATAGCAGAAAGATAACAATCACAGAGGCAATCCTTTGAGGCCAGGAATCCTTGGATCTGATGTCTATGAATTTAGTTTTTAATATTTCAATAACTGTACTTCAATATAATTTGTTTCCTTTGTTATCCTATACATTTTATTTTATGAACTTTAAAAATATTATTGTTAGAAGGGGTTCAGAGGCTTCACTAGATTGCCACAGATTTGAGTCCATGACATGAAAAAAATGAATAGCCCTTTATCCATTCTAAGTGTTTAAAATCACATACTTTATTTTGAATCTGTGGGATAAGGAATAGAACCGAATTTCTGCCTGGATCATTGCTTCCCTTTGCCTGGTTTCATTTCAGCTGCCAATCTTGTAGCTCTTTACACTATTTTAGGACCCAGTTTCTGTCTACAGGACCAACGGGCAGCCTTAAACTCATCCCCAAGTTTTCACTCATCTACTAACCTCATCTCCAGAGGTATGTACTTCTTCATGCTATGAAGGTGACTGTAGGTTCTCAAAGTCAATGCTAATCAAAAAGCATTTATTAAACACTCATTACATACCAGGCTCTGTGTTGGAGACAGGAACACAAAAATGAAACAGTACCTATCCTCAAGGAGTTTTCATATTCCTACTAAGCTGAAAAAACTGGCTCATTTCACCTCTAGAGACTTCAGTTTCCTCACTTGTAACATTAGGTACTTGGCTGAGTTTGTTTATCTTTAATCAAAGTCATGGATATGGTAGGTGGCAAAGTGTAGACAAGAATGCTACTCTCCTGATTCCAAGTACGGTGCCTTTAGAGGAGAAGACATAGAAAAAGATACCTATGAACCTGGGTGTAGGCAAACACCTGCATACACACACACACACACACACACACACACACACACACGATTCCTGTAATTCCTTCCCTGCCCAGCCCCTTCCTTGGGTTCAGAAGAGTAACCTCTACTGAGAACCATGACTTTGTGAGGTTCTCCATACTATCATGAGCCATCAGAGATGATGCCTCTGGGGGAAAGGTTAACAGAGCAGTGAAAACCGGGAGATGGGTTGGTCCTGTAGACAGAAACGGGGCCCTAAAAATGTGAAGTATAAGACTGGCAGCACTGAAAAGAAACCAGGCAAAGAAAAGCAATAATGATCCAGCTGGAAATAATTGAGGGCTCTATTCTTTATTCCACAGGTTCAAAATAAAAATCATACAGATTTCAAACATTTAGACTAGGGCTTTCGTTGTTGAGTTTACAGTCATGTTGGACTCTTCATGACCCCATTTGGGGTTTTCTTGGTGAAAATACTGTAGTGGTTTGGGGGATCCTTCTCTAAGAGACTAGAGCAGGGGCTCCTAAGTCTTTTGTATTTCTTATACTCCAAGAAGGTCAAGTAAAATGTTGATATATTATAAATGATATTTTATAAATTGGATTTACACACTGCTCCCCTAAAATCTTTTTCTGATGTCTCACTGTGATGTGGAAGTGGCCCTGGGTCTTCAAAGACAATGCCAGGTGAGGGCAAATTCTGGCAGGGATCACTAAGATGGATAGTCTTTCAACTCAGGCCTGATAACAGACTATATTTGCTGTCTGAATACCAGCCTAGCAATTCCTAGGCAGGCTCATCACCAGACTGGCTACAGTTTAATGAATCCGGGCATGGAGTGACTCTCAAATACAGTCTAATAAGTTGTACCATGAGTATAAATGCAAAAAAAAATACAGATAATAATGGCAAATAATTACATAGCACTTTTTAGGATATTCTTATTTTATCTTCACAACAACCTTGGGAGGTAGATGTTATCTCCATTTTACAGAGGAAGAAACTGAGGCAGGCAGAATAATTTGTCCATTGTTACACAGCTAATAAGTGTCTGAGGCTGAATTTGAACTCAGGTTTTCCTGACTCTAAGCCCAGCACGGCATCGCCTAGCTACTTATTTGCACTACCTCCCTCTCAGTGGAGGGAATTATATTTACATGGACTCCAGTCTTCATTCCTCCGGGTCTGACACACTATCGACTGTGTCACCTAAAAGGCTGCCTGCAGATCTCTGAAATATTGCAGAAAAATGATTTTTGAAAATTGAATCTATTAAAATTTGACTGGAATTCAGCATTTGAAAGAAAGCATATTGTGAATCATTTTTTAAAGTGAAGAATCTCTCGATAAAGAGAATGCCTCCCTCTTTTATCCGATTTGTAGATTTGGAAGGGAATTGAACTAGAAGACCTTTGAAGTCCTTTCCCATTCAAAGTCGATCATCCTATGATTGTCCAGCATTCAGGTTTGCTTAAAGAAAGGCACACCTGTACAATTTAAATTTTAATGGAAAAATCAATAAGGCATATGCCTTAAGGATGTCCTGAATCCAGGAACTGGAAGAGCTCAGTTGAATATACTCAGGTGAGTGGGCTTCAGGAAACCTGGGTCCTGGTTCTTCCATCAAAAGCTCATTATATGACCTTGTGCTTTCTCAGTCTGTAAAATGTGCTCCAGGGGCCTTTTCAGTTCCAGTTTTATGGGTCTATGAAGGGTATCCCCTCCCCCTCTAAGTCCTAAGCCGTGAAATACAGAAGTAGCAGTTGCCTACTTTCCCTCAGCCATTAGGGGTACGGACAAACGGCTGGGAGAAGGGCCAAACCCAAGTAAATGGTGGGGAGTTGGCCGCCCCTAGGACTTCCTCCAGCCCCCTCCTTCCCACAAAACAAACAAACCTGGGAGTGGAAGGAATGAGGAGAGAAGGAGGGAATGATGGGGAGAGAGGGACAGAGATAGAGAGACCCCCCCAGGCACCCTTCCCAGGCGTCCTCTGGGTCCAGGGGCGGGCCCGGGAGGAGGCGGAGCCGCATCTTTGCAATCGTCTCCCTTCTACCCGCACCCCCAGTCCTCCGCCTTCCTCCGGGCTGCAGCTGATCCCGGGTCAGATACTCCCTCTGGTGGCCTCTGGGTCCCCACTCCCTGCCCGCTGCAGTACTGGGACTTCGCATTGACAGTCCCCCCGATCTCGCCCTCCTGTCCTGGGCCTGCGCCGGTGCTCCTGCCGCTGCTGCCCTCATCTCCGATCCTTCTTCCCTACAGCAGCTCCTATTCCCACTCTCGTCCCCATTTTCCCCCTCCCCCATCACCTCCAACCTCCTGAGCTCTTACCTCCCCCAGTCCCATTCCCATTCCCATCCCCCAGCCGCACCAGCCTCCGGATCCTCCCCCGCCATCACCCCGGCTTTCTGCATCTCCTGCCCCCTTAGCCTTCGATCCCCACGTCTGCCTCCTATATCCTCCCCCATCCCACCCACTCCGTTAGCCTCCCTGAGTTCTTACCTTCCTTTCCCATTCTTCACCCCACGCCCAGCCTCCCTCTGCTCCTAGGCTCCCACCACCACCCTACCTCTCACTCCCCTGTACCATCCTACCCTCAGTACAACCCCAATCAATTTTCTCCCCTACTCCACCCCGCCTTATCTCATCTCGGCAGGGTTCCCAGCTCTCCACCTCCCTCCCGGTGCTGGAACCCAAGCCGGGGTGTCAGAGGACGCTGGACAGAGAGACAGATTGACAAGCCAGGACACAGGACTGGGGCTGGCACTGGTGCGGAGGGCGGGGTTAGGGAGCAGCGGTCGCGACTAGAGGAACAGCAGCAGGTGCTGAGCTCAAGGGGAGGGGGAAAGGAGGAGGCCCTGTGCTGGAAGGGGCAAGCGCCGAGCTGGGGTGGTGGTTGGAGAAGAGAGGGAGGAAGGGGTTGGAGTCCCCAGACCCTGTGGAGAGAGGCACCGGACGCAAGCAGAGAGCTTCCGGTGAAGGAGGCAAGGGGGGGCGGGGGCTGGAACTGAGGGGAAGGGGAGAGGGATAAAGAGAGAGTTAGGGTGGTAAGAGGCTGGGCCTGAGCTGTGGGATGGAGAGAGTGGCTCGGGTCAGTAGGTAAGGAGATAGGTTCAGTGGGTGAGCCTGGGGGCTACTGATGTGAGACAGTGGAGAGTCCCAGGAGATGACTGGGGCAAGAGCAGAGTGTAGGAGGTGAGCTGATGGCCATAACATTGCGAAGTGGGGAAGTGAGCTAGGAGACTTGGGAACAAGAGGCAAGAAAGGTGGAGGATTACCTGACTGCTTGCCAACTTTGACTTGGGGTGGAGGGGGTGACAAGATCAGAAGGTGCATCTTGGCTGGGGATTGAGAGGATAGGGCTAGGCTGATAGGAGCCCCCAATGGGGGAAGCCTAGGGAGGGCCTGAGCCATGCTGTCCCGCAAGGGAATCATCCCTGAGGAGTATGTACTGACTCGGCTAGCAGAGGATCCAACAGAGCCCAGGTACCATGCCCGGGAGAGAAGAGCCCGCTTTGTGGCCAAGAATGGCAACTGCAATGTAGCCCACAAGAACATCCGGGAGCAGGGCCGCTTCCTTCAGGATGTCTTCACCACGCTGGTGGACCTCAAGTGGCACCACACACTGCTCATCTTCACCATGTCCTTCCTCTGCAGCTGGCTACTCTTTGCCATGGCCTGGTGGCTCATTGCTTTTGCTCATGGTGACCTGGACCACAGCACCAGAACTGAAACTGGGGAGAATGATGCCACTTTCATACCCTGCGTCACCAGCATCCACTCCTTTGCTTCTGCCTTCCTTTTCTCCATTGAGGTTCAGGTGACAATTGGCTTCGGGGGTCGCATGGTGACTGAGGAATGTCCACTGGCTGTCCTGGTGCTGATCGTGCAGAACATCGTTGGGCTCATGGTCAATGCCATCATGTTGGGCTGCATCTTCATGAAGACAGCCCAAGCCCACCGCCGGGCAGAGACACTCATCTTCAGCAAGCATGCGGTCATCGCCATGCGCCACGGCCGCCTCTGCTTCATGCTCCGTGTGGGTGACCTCCGGAAAAGTATGATCATCAGTGCTACCATCCGCATGCAGGTAGTCCGGAAGACCACCAGCCCTGAAGGCGAGGTTGTACCCTTGCACCAGGTGGACATTCCTATGGAGAATGGTGTGGGTGGCAACAGCATCTTCCTGGTGGCTCCACTTATTATCTACCATGTCATTGATGCCAACAGTCCCCTGTATGACCTTGCCCCCAGTGACCTGCACCACCATCAGGATCTGGAAATCATTGTGATATTGGAAGGTGTGGTGGAGACCACAGGCATCACCACACAGGCCCGAACCTCCTACCTTGCAGATGAGATCCTCTGGGGCCAGCGCTTTGTTCCCATCGTGGCCGAGGAGGATGGCCGCTACTCAGTGGACTACTCTAAGTTTGGCAATACTGTCAAGGTGCCTACCCCTGCCTGCACTGCCCGCCAGCTGGAGGAGGATCGAACTCTCCTGGACTCCCTCCCTCTTGCCTCTCCCAAAGGGCCCCTCCGAAAGAGGAGTGTGGCTTCAACCAAGCCCAAAGCCAAGCCCAAGTTCAGCATCTCCCTCGATGCCTTGTCCTGAGGCCTGCCTTCATTATGTGGGCCAGCTCAAACTCCCCAGGCTTTCCTCCCTCCCAACAGTCCCATATTTGAGTCCTTAGGGTAGAGACCTGATCCATCAACCCTGCATGAAGGAGGGGGGAATGGCCTTTGGTCCAGCAGAGCCCTCTGTTTATTTACTGAATGCTAGGAGCTGCCAGGGATTTTAGGGCTTCAGTGTCTCCTGACTATTGCTCAGGGGTGTTATGGGGTATTTATCACTGAGCTATTTATGGGCTCACCAGTTCTCAGCTGCATTCAGCTATTTTTGTCTCTGCTCTTACCAGCACTAACACAGGACTGGCTCAGGCCCCTTCAGGAGGCAAAGGAGACCTAGACTGGGTTGGGGGAAGGGAAGTTTGGGACAAATGCCCTAGTCTGAGAGTTGGGGTTCAGAGTCCAATATAACAGCATTGACCTATGAGCCAGCAGTCAATCCAGTCCTGAGGCAGGTGGGTGCAGCTTCCAAAACACCATCTGCTCTGTCCCTCTCAATATCTCTTCCCCCAACACCAGAACCACCATGATTGCATAACCTTTCTTTCTCTGTCCCCACAATTTCCCATCTCTGGGGGAAGTAGGGCCCTAAGCCAACCACAGAATGGGAGTTTCCATCAGAGCCAGGGTGGAGGAGAGCCAAGCAAGAAAGGGAAGGATGAAAGTCTCCTGATAGAGTCCAGGGCCAGACAGTCATACCCTCCTCCATCAATACTCCCTCTCCCAAAACCTGCTGATGGTCCTTGGCTCTGGGGACAATAGACTAACTTTGGGAGGAGAGTTCCAGGTTTTTTGAGAACAAGAAGAGTTTGTAACTGCACTTTCAGACATACTACCGCAGAAGAGACCCTAGGTGTGAGGCAGAGGGGGAGCATGTGAGAAAACAGTCTCCTCTAGCACAGCTGCAATGGATTCTGGGTGTTAGAGGAGAAGGGAGTGCATCCAGGCTTGGGAGCGGGGGAGGGAAGTGTATTTCTATAGGCATTTGATGATTCGGGATAAGCATCAGTCTTGGAACTGAAGTAAAGTCTGATCCTGAGCAATTTTCGGTCTGGATGCTGGTACCATGAACAGGGAATGTGCTGAACAGGGAGCAGACTCTGCTGTGTGTGCTTTCCCAGAACTGTGCCATCTCTGATCTGTAAATAAAACCTCCCCCTCCTATATCCTTAACTCCTGTGTGTTTCTTATCTTCAATCACAGATATATTAGGGTAGAGAATGTGTTGGTTTTAGGGCAGTAACTGGCCCATGGTGTTACAGGACTGCCTGGAGAAGGGAGAAGGGACAGGCAAGTTACGGAAAAGGCCTGGCAGAGGGTAGAGGAAAGAGGCAGGGAACTGTCCCAGGTTTGGGGATGGGGGGGTGGGGGAGGCTTGTCTCCTTCTTCTGCCTGAAGAAAGCCAAGGACACTAGGCTTCAGCACAGAGGCCAAAACAACAAGTGTGTCATATTGCCCAATAAACCCTAAGCATCTGTGCCAGCATCTGTGTCGCCTGGGGCAAGGCCCTGTTCACCAGCCTCAAACTCAGCTCCAAAACCTGAGAGTCTAGGTCTTTGTCAGTCTTCCCACAGCAGAGTGACACTGAACCTGGGTCTCAGAACCAACTTCACAACCTGCCTGTCAGAGACCTGAGTTCTGATCCACGTTGTGCCATTAACTCTGACCTTGAGAAAGTGATTTCTCCTTCCTGATTGTGTTTCTCAAAATGAAGAAGCTACAAACTTGAATTCAGGTCCCACCTCTTCCACTAACTGCCTCTGTAACCCTGGGCAAGTCCCTTCCTCTCTCTGAGCTTTGGGTTCCTCATTTGAAAAGTGGGGGGTGGGAATCTAAGATTCCTTCCAGCTCTAACATCATAGGATTCTAATTAAAGTTACCCCTGCCTGTCAGTTCATCCCAGTCCTTCTCTTGGGTTCTGGTCCCATCCCCAGGCATTAAGGTTTGGAGGATTGCTCCAAGGTCTGGAGAAGAAAGGAGCTCTGGTCAGGGTCTGAGCAAGAAGGCCAAAGTTTATTATAGGGCAGAGGAGGAGGGAAAGAAGGAAGAAACTAGTGTGACATACTATCAGGGTAGACATTTTTCACTTTTCTCAATCTCCTCTCTATTCCCATGGCCCTCACACTGCTTCTCCTCTCTCACTGTTGCAGCAGCCTTACAAGGTCTACTCCCTTACCTGCATAGCTGACACTCATTGCCAAATGGACCTTCCTAATTTGTGACTTTGAATACAACATTCTCCTACTCATAAACTGCTATGTTCCGAGAGGAACAAGTCTTATGCCTGACCAGCAGGCTGCTCGTCCTCCTGTGGAGCTCACGAGTAAAAGAATGAGGCGGGAGAGAGGGTCATGAAGCAACTCGATTTATTCAAGCAAGCACTCTGATTATATAGTCTCTGCCAGCCAGCCCAGTGAACCATGGTAACACACACAAACAAACCCAAAACTATAGAAATGAACACAAGCTGAACTATAGTAACAAAAACAAACCAAGGGTGGGGCCGTCCCTTCCAGCACCATCTTGTTCACCCTTCCCTGCACCAGACTCAGTTTACCTAATGTCTGTCAGTGTGGCGTCCCAGATGGCATGGCGGTCAGTGCCCCTTACAATAAACCTATAAATGCTCCCCTTACCCAAACCTCCAACATTCAATTCAAGGTCCTACAATGTTTGGGACCCATCTCCCTTTCAGACCAAGCTGGACTCTTTATTATTTCCTATCAACCTTTGACCTTTCCTGCCTCCACATCTTTGGGAACATCATTGTTTCTACCCAAATTGCCTTTTTCCAACATCTCTGGGTAAGGCATAACTAAAATGCTATCTCCTATTTGTTTATTGAATTGATTGCTTAAGGTCCCATAATCTTTTTTTAATTGAATTTTAATGTTAATTTTTTAATTGAAATAAGTTTTGATTTATTTATTTGAAATAAGTTTTACTGATATCTTTCATTTTTACATTACCTATACTCCCCTCTGTATCTTCCCTTCCCCTCCCACAGAGCAATCCCCTACAATGAAATATTTTTTAAAAGAGGAACAACATGGAAAAAAAACATCTGGTATTGTGTGCAGTTTTCCACATCCAGTCCAGGGAAATACAGTCTCATGTGTCTTCTTTGAGATCAAGCTTGGCTATTTAAATTCCATTGCTTTGGTATTGTCGTTCTTGCCATTACATTATTGTAGCCATTGTATGTAGTGTTCTCCTGGGTCTACTTGAATCAGTCAATATAAATCTTCCCATGCATCTCTGTATTCATCATATTCATTTCTGACAGCACAGTAACATTCCATCACACTATAATTTTGCTTAGCCATTCCTTAATTAATTGGCATCTACTTTGTTTCTAAATCTTTACTACTGAAGAAAACAAAAGCTATTCCAGTCACGTTGATGAATGTTATGTCTTTCTTTTTGCCATTGACTGCTTTGGGGAATATGTCTAGCAATGAAATGTGCTATACTTTCTTCCTCTAATTCCAAATTTATCTGCTTCTTCTTAGCTGGCTATGATCTCCTCATTTTGTGGGTTCACATACCTCCTTGTTGGCACCGCAGGCAACATGGTGTATTGGGAAAAGTTCTGGAAGTCAGAGGACCTGGGCTCAAATCCTAGCACTGTCCACTTACTATCCATATAATCATGGGGAAGTCATTTAATCTCCCTAGCCTTCAATTTCTGCTACAAAGTGAGATAGGAGGGACAAGATACTTCTAACTTTCCTTCTAATTCTGAGTTGCAACAAACATTTATTAATGCCTACTGTATGCAAGGCATTGTGCTAAACTCTAAGGATATAGATGTTTTTAAGTGAGGCCATGGACACAGATAAGTTATTATTACTATTAGTAGTAGTATCCCATATAGACTACACAAACCCTAGTCTGGGGACATTAGAGAAGTCACTCAAGACTCAAATATGATAACATGCATTAGCTCTCTACTACATACAGGAATCTATCTTTGTACAGAAATCTTATCTAGGTGCAGAAAGCTAAGAATCCCACAGTTTTTAGCCCATCTATTCACAACCATTATACACATTCTTTTAACTGTTTGGACTTGAAATATGAGATCTTTGCCTTATGAAAAACAAGTTGACAATCTCCCTCTTGAAATTACTTTCTGTTACTTTGTGTTATATATACTTTATATTTACTTTTGTACATGTTCTCTCTGTCCCATCCCTCTCCCACAAAGACATATTCAATAACACCCTCCTAATTAAACCTGGTGATGTTCAGTCCGAAAGCAGTCATAGAGAAGTATAATTTTTTAAATGATGAAAAATATGGTTCAAGAATAAATAATAGGTCAATTAAATATAGATAACACAGAAGTTTCTGTGTTGTCTACAACCTGACCTATTTAAACAAGTTTATTGAATTAATACTGGGAAATGGATAAAAGAACAAACACCAATAAACTATCATTATATCCTAAGAAAATTTAACCATTGTAAATTGCTATCCACAACCTGGAGACCAAAAAAAGCCTAGAAACTACTTAAGTCAGCAAACACTTGATCTCTCTACCAAATGGATAGATATTGAAAACAGAGATAATAACAGTTTATAATAAAAACATCCTCATAAAAATACTACAAAGGATAGACAATTGTGAGCAATATAGACTCAAAAACACTTTGAGGAACAATGAAGAAGAAACCGTATTTACACTCAATTTAACAAGAGATCAAATGAAGCCAGATCATCTTAAGAGTAACTAAGGTTGACAGGGGGAGGACAATAGACAGTTAAGTCAAGATTTCTATAACTGTTTCATACATCGGTAACACTGGAGCCACTACATTTGGGCTCTTTCTTGATATACATCATGAATAAATAGACATGGAACTCAAGAAGACAAAGATGGACGAAGGGGCTGAACTGAATCAAGAAGAGCTCCATGCTGGTGGAGGCATAATTATAAAAGTACTGAGAGACTGATTGTAGAGATCTGAAAGAGGATAGGATATCAAGTGCCTGGAAATATCATGGGCTTTATATTAACCCTCCCCCGAAAAAAAGGTAATCTAGTAAATATGAATCACTAACAAAATACCTACTTTTTCAGAGGAGAGGGGACCATGTGTACAAAAATATTTATAGCAGCTCTTTCTATAGTGGTGAAGAATTGGAAATTGCCCATAAATTGGTGCATGACTAAACAAGTTGTCGTCCATCAATGTGGTGGAACACCATTATGGTGTAAGAAGTGATGAAGGGAACAGTTTCAGAGAACCCTGGGAGGACTTATATGACCCTGTACAGAGGGTAGTGAACAGTCAGGAAAACAATGTATACAAAACAACATAAATATTTTATCATCTCTACAAAATCTTTAGGAGAATAATTTGTACACGTCAATGGTATCTTTGATGAAGGTACAAGAAGGGAAGAGTGAGACTTCTGCAAATGTAAAGTATGTCGTCTCTTCAAATCCTTTTTCCTAAGAAGCAGTTAGTGTTGAAAAGGTCATAAAAGGTGTTTTTATATAAAGGAGAAGATTAATATTAATTTTTCAAAGGAAGTGCGGTATGTTCTTTTATTTTAGATGAATATTTAGATGTTGATACAACTAGAAAAAGAACTTGTTCTAATTTACATTGATAAAAATATGCATTGAATAAACAAAGCTTTCAGGTGGGATTTGGACCGTTTAGGAGCAATGATCTGTGGTGTAGAAGTGACCACCTAGAACTTGTCAGTATGATGCATAGTCACCTCACTTATGTGGAAATGGTTTTTAAAAAGGCAAAGAAATGTCTTTTATTATTAAATACTAGAAAAATGAGGGTGTGAAGAAATACAATTTCAAGGGTGCTATGAGCCAGGAAAACCCAATTTAGTTCAGCCTCTACACAGAGTTAAGATCCCTGACTCACCATCCTTCATTCCTTATTCCTTGGTAGGCATTTCAGAGAACACCGTCATTCCAGTGCCTCACCCCACTGGTGACAGGGCAGTTCCCTAGTAGAGTCATGTCAGTGTTTCATCTGGAAAACCCTGAATGACTCTTAGTCTTTAATCAGAGAGTGCCGTCCTGCTGCACATCCAACCATGTGCTGCCCATGGAACTGAAATGAGGACAAGGGCTGTAGTTCTGTTTTGTGCCCTATTGTCATCTGGTCTCCTAGAACTGCTACCCCCTGGGCAGCGATGTTGTTCCTCCCCCCTTTGCCCTGTAATGCCAAAGAGGAGTATTACCACTTTGAGAAAGTCAGAGAGCTGCAAAGCATGATGGTATGATGTCAGCTCACTGCCATGAGCATGTTTTATGACTAAAGAGAATAAAACTAAGAAAATGAGAAAATCTGGGATTTGAGGTGTGATTGGGAAAAGGGCTGACACTTTGACGGAACAAACTAGGGGAGTTGCGATTATTTTTTTTAGGTAAAGAATGAACCTTTTAAAAGCTACTCTGGTTGTTTCAACCAGAAACCGAAACTATCTAACTGGGGCAGTTGAATAGAATCGGTCCACGGAAGGACTTTAGCGGACTGATTCCTGGTTGGTTGGAGAGAGAGAACTGATTTCATTGGTCAGAAGTTCCAGGGTTGGCTATATTCCGTAGCCGCCACTAGAGTCGGAGAGAGGCGAAGCTTTTGATAAGGGCTTGTTGCTTTCTGCTGCCACTTCTGGTTGGAGAAGGAAAAGCAGAGGTTTTCAACGGCCGTCAGTATCCGAGTGAGCTGGTTTAGACTGTCGTTGTTTGTCCTTCGTTCTGGAAGAGGACCGTGACATCAGGAAGCTGCCATGACTTGCAAGTGAATTGGATTTAAGTGAGGGAGAGCTATGTATTTACTTTAATATGTATAGTACTATTTCTTTTTCCTTGTTGTTATATAAATGGTTATGAGTATGATCCCAAAATTTCATTATTTTTATTGTGAATAGCTGATTGTGAAGGGGAAGGGAATAAGCATTTATAAAGCACCTTCTTCAGGGGTGGGAAACCTGCAGCCTCGAGGCTACATGTGGCCCTCTAGGTCCTCAAGTCTGGCCCTTTGACTAAATCCAAACTTCACAGTACAAACCTCCTTAATATAAGTATTTGTTCAGAAAAACTTGGACTCACTCAAAAGGCCTCACCCAAGGACTTAGAAGGCCACATGTGGTCTTGAGGTTGCAGGTTCCCCACCCCTGTATGTGCTAAGCACTTTACAAACATTGTCCTATTTGGTCCTCACAACAATCCTAAAAGATTGTTGGTGCTGTTATCCCAGTGAAGGAAACTGAGGCAAACAGAGATTCACCCAAGGTCACAAACTAGTGTCTGAGGCTGGATTTGAACTGAGGTCTTCCTAACTTTATGCTCTCCACTGCACCACCTAGCTGCCTCACAATATATAGATAAAACACATTGATGAGTAGAAGCAGCATATTTCCCTTCAACGGCATTATTCCTAGATTCTGAGACAATTCCCATGTAATGGAGTCCTGTCAAAAACATTTGTCCCTGCCAAATCCAGGAAGTGGCAATACCCAAGAGAAGCCTTGAATGAAGAAGATTCTTAGAAGTAGGAAAATGAATGTAGCCCCATTCAAGGTGACTTGTATGAAAGCACAGATGGGAGAAGTCACACTGAGTCCAGACAGTTCCTTGTAGTTCCATTTTACTTGCTTGTGGAAAAATGAAGAGTAATGAAATAAAGTGAAACCAGTTTGTTAGAAAGCCTTAATTTCTAGGCTAAGGAATTTGCATTCTGAGAGAGAACAGAGATCCAGTGAGTGTTATGATCAAAGGAGTGCCAAATTTAGACCAATTTTTTAGGAAGGTTATTCTGACATCACTGGAAAAGAGAGAGTCTCAATGGATACCAGATAGGAGGCTAATATACTAGTCTAAGTCTCTGTCTTAGTTTGGCAATTTGAGGTCTTATTGTACACAGATGAAGTGATCAGGCGTTCTTGTGTATTTTCCCCACCATTTACTAGTATGTACTTTCTAAATGGGCAATTTTTATGGTAAGTTACCTGCTACACCAGAAAACTAAAAGTGCCTACATGCAAAATTTATTCCTTCTAATTGGAGTTTATTGAAGGGTATTTGGTTTTATAGAATATTGGGCCAAGGGGAGTAAGGAAGGTTAAGATTAAAGCTTCCCTAAACGGGAAATATTCTATGTCAACCAGGGATTCCCATAAAGCACACACACATACACACCACACACACACACACACACACACACACACACACACACACATGCATACATATGACCCAGCTTATAAAATGAGAACAGCAAAATGGTCTTTCCAGCTTTCACCCATCCCTTAAGTTCCCATCTCAGACATAGGCTGCTCTATCTTAGAAGTTTTTCTCCTGCTTTTGAAATCTTTTGCTTTATTAGTCTTAAGTCAGAGGCCCCATTTTGACTGGGGAATCCCTAGGGCAGTCAGAATAAAGGGATTATTGAGACATATAACAGAAAAAAAGGTATTAAAGTCATCTAAGACAGTTCTACTAAAATGCTCTCCTTTTTGTTGTTTGTCCATGTTTAGTCACTGACTTGCCATGATCCCATTTAGGGTTTTCCTGGCCAATATACTAGAGTGGTTTGCCATTTCCCACTCCACCTCATTTTTACAGTTGAGGAAACTGAGGAAAACAGAGTTAAGTGACTTGCCTAGGGTCGCACAGCTAGTGAGTGTCTGAGGTCAAATTTGAACTCAGAAAGATGAGATTTCCTGACTCCAGACCTGGCTCTCTATCTGCTATGCCACCTAGTTGCTCTACTAAAGTAATTTCATATTTTAAAAGTACAGAAATTTGTTCATAGAATATCTTTGTAAAATTCCTTCATCTCTTTTAGCAATTTCACATTAGAAAGGTCTTGGTCAGAAGAGAATTGTCTCAGCCTAAAACAGTGAGGTAACATGAAAAAATTCTTGAACAAGACAGTGAATATTTCAGCAGGAGTAATAGTATTATTGTTGTCTTTTACAGAAAATTGTTACAAAATGCATGTGTAAATACAGGTGTTGACCTACATATATGTATACAGTCATCCCTTCCACATTACTGGCATTAGGGACATGGCACACCCACCAACACTACCAGCCCCACCTATCCCCCCACGATCTGGAAAATCCATGTAAAAATTTGTACCAGAGAAGTTCTGAATTGTTTTTACTATTATGGAGTGTTTACAATATCTTACTGTAAAATTTGGGTTAAGTATTTGGCCATAAACTATATAGAGGTCAATGCTAAGTAAAATACTTTTCTCTGTGTCATCTGCTAATCTGCACGTCATCTGCAGTTTCCACAACACTCCCCCAAAATTCCTATTTAATTTTTTCTGTTGACCTGTGACATATCAAAATCATGATGGGGAAAGTCATGATGTAGAAGGGATAACTTTATACATTTCTACCTAATACAGATGTAGTTCTCTACTTTTGAAAAAGAAAAAATAATCCTATAAAACTCTGTTTCCTTCTTAGAGTCAAAAGGTTTCTTTCTGTGCTAAGTAGATGTTTTCAAACAAAAGTTTCCCAAAGAGCACAAGGAGGGGAGAGATAGGGTCTTTGGCAAACAATATGAATTTTAAAATATTTTCTCCCTCTCTAATAAATCTACGTGTAATAAGGGAGGCTGCTTGGGAAAGCAGAAGGAAGGAAGAAAGGAAGGAAGGAAGGAAGGAAGGAAGGAAGGAAGGAAGGAAGGAAGGAAGGAAGGAAGGAAGGAAGGAAGGAAGGAATTTAAGAGCTTGATATGTACAAAGCACAGTGCTAAGTGCTGCGGCTGCAAAGAGATTGTGGTTGTTTGTCTTTCATTCTCAAGAAGACCATGACATCAGGGACATGATGCCATGACGTGCAAGTAAATTGGATTTAAGTGCGACAAGGCTGTGCAAAGTCACCAGCCTCACTTTCTCCTCCGGAGCTATCTGGGACCAGTGGCCAGATATAGATCAAGAAGACTGGAGATGGCCCAGCCAAAGAAGAAAGTAAAACAATCCCTGCTCTGAAGGAAGAGGTCACATCCTAATGGGGGAGCAATGCATATGGAAAGTATCGGCTACAAATTAGAATATGCAACTGTAGATTAATTAGCAATGATGTCTTATATTTCCATTTTGAGAAGTAACTGCTGGAAGACAGAGAGCCAGCATGGAATAGTAGATAGAAAAATGTTCTGGATTCCAGTCCTGCTTCTGGTACCTAATTGCCTGACTCTGGGAAAATTATTAACCTTTTGATACTTCAGGCAACTCAGTACAATTTACAATTTACAAACCAGTCAGCCAGATTCCCTTAGACTGAGGAAATTTCCTCATCCAAGTCTCCCTACACAGATAAAATAACAAGTCTGGACAATAAAAAGCAACAGTAACAACAATTGATAGAATCTGGAGATGGAGGGAATCTCAGAGGTTTAAAAGTACAGAACTTTATAATTTTATTTTATAATTTTATAATTGAGGAAACTGAGGCCCAGGTAGGGAAAGGGATTTTGTCCAACTTCACATAGGTAGTATCAAAGGTAGGATTTGAACCCAGATGCTCTAACTCAAGATAAGTCTACAAGGAGGCTTTTGTCTGTCTTTTATTTATCCAAGGTCACAGAAAAACAAAGATTTCTTCCAAGAACAAGGCAATGAAAATTTATCAAGCAATAAGATTTGCATGATTTACTAGTTCATAGTTATTTCTTATCCTGCAGCTAAGTAGCACAGTGTATAGAGCACAGGACCCGAAGTCAGGAAGGCCTAAATTCAAATTCTACTGAGATACTAACAATGTGACACTTACTAGCTGTCGTTTAACCTCTCAGCCTCAGCTTTCTCATCTGTAAAATGGGTCTAATAATAGCGCCTACCTCCTAGGGTTTTTTGAGGATCTAATGAATTTATATTTGTAAAACACTTTTAAAAAATTAAAGCGCTATATAAGTACTAGCTATTATTTTTATAATGACTATCCAGAAATGAGTTCAATCATATATAGAGAGGAATTCACATATCTGTGTAAATATAGACAGAGACAGAGAGAGAGAGAGGGAGATACACATTTATGTATATAGCATCTTTGCATACAAACCTACACACATAATGACAGTACTGCAATAAGAGCTTTAGGAAAGTGGTCTATTAAGCAACAAGACCCTTCAATCACTTTCCTGATCAGCATACATGCCCTTCATGTCTTGGCTAGTCCTTCAGTCCTCCGAAACTAATTTTATCAACTTTGGGGCACATGTGATAGCTTCTGTTCACTTCTTGGGAAGTGTGACTTTTCCCATCAAAGCACTCTGCATTTGTGAAATAGTTTAAACAACCAGATATCACTGATATAACAAGAAACCCCAAATGGGCAGGGTGGGGGAAGGGAGGTCTAATGCGCCAATGAGAAGTAATGAGAGCCTGGGCTGGGATAGTGGTGGTGTGAGCTAAGAGACTATGAGTGATATTTTAGAGGCAATTTGAAAAGAATTTAGCAACTGACTGGCTGGGGTAGGAGATATAGGAAAAGGGAGATTCCAGGATAATTCCAAGGGAGTCTAGGGAATACTGAGAGAATGGTGGTGCCATCGGTAGAAAGGAAGAAGTTGAAGTAAAGAACAGGTTTATGGGGACAAAGGAGACTGAATTCATCTCTACACTTTAACCAGGGTCACAAAGTGATTGTCAGAATCAGAATTTGAACTTAGGTCTCCTGCTTCCAAATTCGATCTTTTTGCCCATCTCCTGCAAATTTCAGATTTGGAGGCAATTTGTAATGGAGGCATGACTGGGGATCTAGCACCACCTGCTGGTAGAACTGAAAAAGGGACGATCTTGGCTTAGAGAGGCCACCTCCTCCAACCTCCTTATTGTACAAATGAGGAAACTAAAACTCATAAAGATGAAATGACTGCTTTTCTAACTGGAAATACTTAGTCAAGGCATTAGCAGATAAAGTCTTAGAGTCCCAAATGCCACTGGAGTTCTCAACTGAGTTTGCCATAGAAGAGAAAAGCTAAGAGTGAATTGTGTGAAATATGTATTTGTTGAGTCATGTCACCATTTTTAGAAATACAAAAAATATTAATTTCATGATTGTAAACTCTGCCATATAAACCTTCCTGAGACTTCAGTACAAGGTACTGGAAATGAACAAATGCTTGAACTTCCCCCCACAAATCACTAAAGAGTTTTTCAGAATTTGGGACTACAGACCTTGCCAAGAGCATTCCAACTGATTTACTAGGGACAGCAAATGTTTAACTGCAGGAGAGTATAAAGAAGGGGTTTCCCCCACCTCATTTAATGTAACCTGTGTGAAAGCATGATACAGCTCTTATTGTGTAAACAAAATGGTCCACACACTATGATCTCTTTATGAAGTGTGAGCATCTTTAATGGGCAACTAATGGTCGTCATGCGTCTGAGGAATTTAAATAACTGGAGGAAGCTGAATGGTAAGCCAGCTGAGTGATGTGAGATCTCAAGTCAGGGGCTAATGATTCCAGTTCCAAAGTTGAATCCAAGTCAAGAGAGGGACAGAGACAGAAAAAAACAGAGACAGAGAGTCAGAGACAGACAGAGGAGGAAAGAGAGATACAGAGAGACAGAAATAGAGAGAGACAGGTAGAAGGAGAGAGAGTATCTGATAGTACCCCATACTTTGGAAATACACATTTCAAAAGTTTCAGAGGAAGGATAGATTGGGTCCTGTGACCTAAAATTCCACAGGGGGTGTCAATCCAGGAGGGATGAATGAAATCCTCTAGGCATAATGAGAAAGATATTTCAATGAGGAGGAAAAATGAGAGTTGTCCGAAAGGACCGTTATGGATGTGCAAGGAACTAAATCATCAAGTAGCCGATTTTTTAAAAGAAATGTTCAGAAGACAAAAGCAAAGTTGGATAACAGGATGAAAAGATTGTGGCACAGTCCTGTAAAAATAGCGTTAGGAGTACTACAGTTCAAAATGAACTGAGACCTGTGACGGAAGCCAATGACAACAAAAAGGGAGGGTGACCGTTGCTGTATTGTGTGGAAAAGGAGGATCCAAAAAGGGACTGGGTTTCTGCTTGGGGGAATGGAACAGTGATCACTGACTACTAAGAAAAGGCAATATGAGAAGAGGCATGTACTCCAGCAAGAAAGGTGATATTCCCACTGTCCTCTGCTCTGGTCAGACATCTGCAGTATTGTGGGCAGCTCTGGATACCGCACATTACAAAGGACGCTGATAAGACAGAGAGCATCTAAAGGACGACCAAGATGGTATAGGACCTTGAGGCCATGTCATACTAGAATTAAAGGAACTAGGAGGATTAAACATCTCTCATCTCTAATCTTTCCCTATCCATCAACTCATAAGATCTTCCCCATCTGAACATTCTTACACACACACACACACACACACACACACACTCACACTCACACTCACACAACCTCTCACTTGATCCCATCATCACCTCAAGATATCATTTTATATCTCTCCTCTCTTTCATAGCCAAATGCCTAGGAAAAGCTGTGTGTATTTACTATCTCCATTTTTTCTCCTTTCAGCCACTCCACAACTCTGATTTCCAACCTTGGTATGTTGGACTCCCTTGAATATCCAACTAGAATGTCTTCCTTATGAAATTGTCCCCTAGAAGGGAAACTGGCAACAAATGTCTTCTTCATGGTTACTAACCTGTGACCTGAGGATGATTTTCCCAGAACTTGAGATTTCAGCCCTTTGAGCCAAGATGGAAGCTATTGCTTAAGTCGCTCATCCATAACTTATGCTGTCCTATGTATTATTTTGCTTCCAGGTCATTGGCAATGACATTCAGAATGGAAACCTCAAAAGTTGGTTGACATAAAGCTCAATGGAGATCGTTCTTATCTCAGACCTTGTGGTTGTCTTGATTAAAAGAGAAGGAAATATATGGTGAGAATCTAGAACCTTGCACCTTCTCAACTGTCTCTGATGGGTCTAATCTCTCTGTCACTCACTTCTGTCTCCTCCTGCTTAGATGTTGGGGATCCTCCTGACTCTGATGCCAGTTATCTCTCCACTCCATCATGTTACTCTCCTTTGATTAATATATCCTATCATTTGCTAGCAATTGAGCTCACCAGCCTGTAGTTTGCCGGATCTGCTCTCTTCTCTTTTTTGGAAAACAGGAACATTTGCTCTTCTCCAATCCTGTAGCATGTCTCCTGTCCTCCATGATTTTTTATTGATCAATGACTGTATCTTAGAGCTTACATCTGCCAGACCTTTCAGTCCCCTTGGATGTCAATCATCTATATCTAGTGACCTGATCTCTTTGAGGGCAAATGAGTACTTAAGAAAGCACTTTCATTTTATATTTTTACCTCCTTAGTTAGCTTAGATTTTAATTCATTATTTGCTATCTATGTTCTTTAATTCCCCATCCAAAGATCATTTTTCTGGTAGAGAAAATGGAAGTGAAGTAAGAGTTGAATGGGAGGAAGGAAGAGAGACAGAGACGAGAAGGAAGGAAGGAAATGTGCTTATTCTATGATGATCGCTTGACAAATATTCACTCATTTGATCCTCACAACTTTGGGCGTGGATGTTATTATTATCTTCATTTAACAGTCGAGGAAACTTAAGCAAACAGAGGTTAAGTGCTTGCCAGGGTCACACAGCCGGTAAATGAACTCAGTTCTTTCTGACTCCAAACCCAGAACTCTATCCATTGTGTCACTTAGCTGCCTCAGAGAAAGATGTAAAGGGAGACATACAGAAAGAAAGAAACTTTCCTTCCCAATTGGAAGACCAGACTACCCCCAGTCCAGTTTGGTACACCACACCGTCTGCGCCATATTCTCTGGTAGTGGAACAAAGGAACAGTATGTTCAGCACCATAATTAATAACCTTTCATATCTAGTCACTGTGGCCTTTTAAGAGAGTCAAATTATGAGGCCCAGATTTCTATTCCTCTGGTGAAGAAGAAAGAGGAGGAGGAAGGGAGGGAGAAAAGAAGCAGGGAGAGGGAGGGGAGGAGGAAAAAGGAAGGAGGAGGAGCAGGAGGAGGGGTAGGCAGGAGGAAGGGAGAGGGTGGGGAGGAAGAGAAGGGGGGAAACTTGCAGCTGGCTGCCAACAGGGATGTCATATTCATTAGCCAAAATCTGGACATTTTTGTATAATTATTTGAGGCCATGAATATCATCATCATCATCATCATCATCATCATCACACATTTCTAAAAATTATTTTCTCTGAATTATTACTTTTTTCCTTATATTCTTCCTACATAGGACCTGAAATTCTCTGTTCAGACCTGGTTCAGAAAATATACCTGGACATTTTTCTCCCGTTTCCTTCATTTTCACTTTAAAGTCCTCTAGATTCAAATCAACTCCAAACATTTTCTTATTACCTACTACATGCAAGTCACTGTGCTAGGTGCTAGGCAGCAAAAACCAAACACGCCTGCCCTCATGGAGTTTGTATTCTACCATATGTCTCAAATCAAATACATTCTTATGAGCTCTTATTAAGTGAATCCTATTCCTACACAAGAGGTGATTGGTCATCAGAAACCCTAGTCCAGAAATAAAAAACATTTTTCTACCTCTAGCTGTTTGCTTCCCAAATTATCCTTTCTCTTCTAAAAGTCTCCCTTCACTGGGTAGCAAGGACAAAAACACAACTTGTGCCCAATAGCACTTCAGTGTTTTCAAACAGTTAACAACAAACCTGTCCCAGGTATTCAGGTAGTAGTGGGAAAGAAAAGGAGAGGAGAGGAGAGGGGAGGGGAGGAAGAGAAGGGAGGGGAGGAGGGGAGGGGAGGAGAGAGGAGGGAGGGGAGGGGAGAGGAGGGGAGGGGAGAGAACAAAAGAGAAAAGGAAGAAGGGAGGGAGTGGAGGAAGAAAGGAAAAAAGAGAAAGAAAAAACAAAAGGGAGGGAAAAAAGAAAGGAAAAGGAAATAAAAAAGGAAAGGGGAAGGGAAGGGTAGAGGAGGAGAGGGAAAAGAAAAAGGAAATGAAAAAGGAAAGGAGAAAGGAAAAGAGAAAAGAAAAGGGGAAAAGAAAAGGAATAAAGATAAGGGAAAGGAAAAAGAAAGGGAAAGGAGAGAGAAAAAATATATCTGATTCCAAACTGTACTCAGGAGTGTTGCCAACTGCATGTGAACACATCTGACACCTCTGATGGAGAGGGAGGGAAATAGCAGTCCCATACCTGATTTACATTGTACTATTACACAGAATACCTTTCTACTCTCTCCCCCTCTTTTGGGGATGCTAGAGACTAGAGCCAAATGTAAGAACAATTTTGATACCCATACTTAATTTGATCAGTAGCTATTCTTGATTTGTTACTCTTTCTAACCCTTACATATTAAAAGAGCTGCTAAATTTTGCCTTTTCATTGTCATTTAATAAGTATCAGTATTAGCAAATTAGGTAAAATAGGATTAAATTTAGTAAGTTTTAATACTTAATCTCATAGGAAAAGTTATGATTAATTAATCCACTATGTATTTATTTATTACTTTTCCTCAATTACATGTAAAAAGAAATTTTAATATTTTTTTTTATTTTGAGTTCCAAATGTTTTCCACTCCACCTGCTCTTTGAGAAGGCAAGAAATTTTACATAGGTTATATATGTGCAGTCATACAAAATATATTCCCAGATCGGTCATGTTGTGAGAGAAAACACAGGGCCTCCCCCCTCAAAAAGAATACATAAATTTTAAAAAGTATGCTTCTATATGCATTCCAATTCTATTGGTTCTTTCTTAGGAGACAGATAGCATTTTTCATCATAAATCCTTCAGAGTTGTCTTGGATCATCATGTTGTTGGTAATAGCTAAGTCATTCATAGTTGATCTTCATGCAATATTGCTGTTATGTACAATGTCCTCCTGGTTCTGCTTATTTCATTTTGCACTGGTTCATGTAAGTCTTTCCAGGTGCCAGCAAATGGACCTCTGTAATCTCCTGACCTGTTGTCTGACTCTTAGTGTCTGTGGGCTGAGAGCTCTGGAAGTAGTCACTGCCTCTGCTAATTCACTCTCCCCCAATGGCTACTCCTCATTTGCTGGGAAAGTGCTGAACCGTGCTCCACTCTCATCCTGGTGCAACTGACCTTCCCTGACAACCTTCTGAGTTAACTTAGGCTGTAAAATTGTTTTATTCCATCCTTTTGTGGGGACTTCCAGAATTTGTTCTGAAGTGTTATTTAAAGTTGTTTGGAGAAGAATTTAGGAGAATTCGAGTCCCTACCTTTTCTCCTCCATCTTGGTTCCACTCTGCTAATCTACTGTGTATTGATAATAATATCCATGTACTGATGATTATAACTGATGGATTTATACTATGTAGATTTGTAGTTTGTTATTCAGGCCTGTATTAGCCTGTGTTAGACACAAGGATAGAGACTTGTTGTACTACCTCCCAACCCCCACTTCTTTGTACCCTGAAAGCTTCTATGTTCCGGAAAACCACAGTTTCCCTATCCTTTTAAAGCACCGAATTGTCACAACAACAACAAAAAAAAATGGAAAGCCCCAGAATCCCAGAAGTCACTGATATTGTCCAGAGAGAAAAGGCAAAATTTAGCAGCTCTTTTAATATGTAACTGTAGAAAGAGTAAGAAATCAAGGATAGCATCAAGATTATGAAAACAGGAGATTGCCTCATATGCACATACAAGCAAAGTTTCACATATACATTCATGTAGTCATATAAATACGCAACACTCACAATATCTTGCTACGGGAAGATGGAGTCAAAGAACAGCTTACAGACTTGTCTTTTTGTATTCTGTTGTCCAGCACCAGGATCCTTAGCTTATTTTTAAATTAATTAATTTATTATTACAAAGAATAATTTAAAATGACAAAAAAATAAAACAAAATATTCATAAAAATATGCATAGTGTCATGGAACATATTGCTCCATTGTTCACATTCAAATTCATTCTGCCTCTTAAGCATAGCACTTCTGTGGTAGGAGGAGAACGTTTTATCTTCACTTGTCTGCTGGTTTACAGTTGTGTTGATCAGAAGTCTAAAAGTCTTCCAAAGTTTGCTTTCCCCTGTAATGCTGCTTACGCTATCCTGCTCATTTCACTTTATGTTGGTTCATAAAGGTCTTCCTTATTTCCTCTGAAACCATCCATTTTATCATTTCTTATGAAGTTCGGCCTCATCTTGACCTTTGTACCTTTTCATTTCCAGGTTCCTGGGGAAAATTTCAGTATGGGAACTTCAAAGATGGCTGACTCAGATATTAGTGATGTCTTGGCTAAAAGGGAAGGGAATATAGTATAAGAGTTTGAAACCTCACTTCCACCTGCCAAAATTGCGTTCACAGACTCAAAAACCACCACCCCAAAAAAAGCTGCACAAATTTCCATTAAGTATCAGGATGATTCAGGCAAAGAGGTTTTATGGCTGGAGAAATCTGAAAAAAAAAATCCTCTTTTTTTGAGAGCACCAGATCTAAAGCGAAAAGTCATGGGTTGGAATTCTAGCCCTGCTGCTTAGTACCTGTGTGACCTTGGGGAAATTATGTCCCATCTATTGGACTCCTCCTCTCTAAAATAAGCAGATTGTAGTAGATGTTCTCTAAAGTTTCTTCCATCTTTAAATTCTATGATCTTATAACCATGTAACTAAGAAAACATCTTGGGGAGAACTGGCTTTATTTTATCCATTTTTTCACTCAGAAGCTTCTGTCATCAAGAGATTTCACTGAAGCCTGGTACAGACTGGGTTTGACTGGCCAATGGAAGTTAAACTCAGGCTAAAGAAGAGTCAAGGGACCTCAATGAGCTGGAATAAGGCAGCAATCAAATTCAGAGACCAAGAAAGTCTTCCCCTTGGTTCAGCCTCTCCTGGGTCCTAACCTGCAAACTCAGATTTGCTTAAGAAACAAGAGGAGAAATCCCCTTCCTTATACTGCAAAACAGCACTATTACAAAAAGTATTTCTTTTTTGTCTTGGATTGTAACTTCTGGTTGACTGGGGATAGAGAATATCCCACCTAAGCAAGTTTGGCCCAGGCTAACATCAAATTAGCATTCCTTCCCTAAACTCACTACAATGGGAGATGGATAGGGGGAAGTAACAGCAAGTGCCCCAGCATACTCAGGATGGCTGCTAGCACAGGTTCTTTGATCTGCTTTTCTTAAAGGCAAGGCAACTTTAAAGGGGTGACCAATCTACTTTAATCTACTTTAATTACATTCCCTAGTTCAGGGAAAAGGTTAACACCCTAAACATGAAGAAAATACAAGCATAGTACAAAGATTCAAAAGACAGGGCTCCCACTGTATGATCAAATGGGAGGAGGGAGCAATCTGAAGTCAACACTCTTGGGGAGGGACAGGATCAAAAGAGAGAATAGAAGCAATGGGGGGCAGGATAGGATGGAGGGAAATATAGTTAGTCTTACACAACATGACTATTATGGAAGTCATTTGCAAAACTACACAGATACGGCCTATATTGAGTTGCTTGCCTTCCCAAAGAGAATGGGTGGGGAGGGAGGGATGAAGAGAAGGGAATAAACCTAGAACTGGTCCGACCTGCTCATTTTAAAACTGCAGAAAGAGTAACTTATTCATGTATATATTTTTAATTTATTTATTTAACTTTTAACATTCATTTTCACAAAATTTTGGGTTACAAATTTTCTCCCCATTTGTCCCCTCCCCCCACCCCAAAACACCAAGCATTCTAATTGCCCCTATGACCAATCTGTTCTCTCTTCTATCATCCCCCTCTGCCCTTGTCTCCAACTTCTCTTTTGTCCTGTAGGGCCAGATAACTTTCTATACCCCTTTACCTGTATTTCTTATTTCCTAGTGGCAAGAACATTACTCGACAGTTGTTCCTAAAACTTGGAGTTCCAACTTCTTAACCTCCCTCCCTCCCCACCCCTTCCCCCTCCATCCTATCCTGTCCCCCATTACTTCTATTCTCTTTTGATCCTGTCCCTCCCCATGAGTGTCAACCTCATATTGCTCCCTCCTTCCCATGCCCTCCCTTCCATCGTCCCCCCCACCCTGTTTATCCCCTTATCCCCCACTTTCCTGTATTGTAAGATGGGTTTTCATACCAAAATGAGTGTGCATTTTATTCCTTCCTTTAGTGGAACGTGATGAGAGTAAACTTCATGTTTTTCTCTCACCTCCCCTCTTTTTCCCCAGACTAAAAAAGTCTTTTGCTTGCCTCTTTTATGAGAGATAATTTGCCCCATTCCATTTCTCCCTTTCTCCTCCCATATATTTCTCTCTCACTGCTTGATTTCATTTTTTAAAGATATGATCCCATCCTCTTCAATTCACTCTGTGCATTCTGTCTCTATGTGTGTGTGCGTGTGCATGTGTGTGTGTGTAATCCCACCCAGTACCCAGATACTGAATAGTTTCAGGAGTTACTAATATTGTCTTTCCATGTAGGAATGTAAACAGTTCAACTTTAATAAGTCCCTTATGGCTTCTCTTTGCTGTTCACCTTTTCATGCTTCTCTTCATTCTTGTGTTAGAAAGTCAAATTTTCTTTACAGCTCTGGTCTTTTCATCAAGAATGCTTGAAAGTCCTCTATTTCATTGAAAGACCAGTTTTTCCCCTGAAGTAGTACACTCAGTTTTGCTGGGTAGGTGATTCTTGGCTTCAGTCCTAGTTCCTTTGACTTCTGGAATATCCTATTCCATGCCCTTCTATCCCTTAATGTAGAAGCTGCTAGGTCTTGTGTTATCTGAATTGTATTTCCACAATACTTGAATTGTTTCTTTCTAGCTGCTTGCAATATTTTCTCCTTGACCTGGGAACTCTGGAATTTGGCAAGAATATGCCTAGGAGTTTCTCTTTTTGGATCTCTTTCAGGCAGTGTTCTGTGGATTCCTTGAATATTTATTTTGCCTTCTGGTTCTAGAATCTCAGGGCAGTTTTCCTTGATAATTTCATGGAAGATGATGTCTAGGCTCTTTTTTTGATCATGGCTTTCAGGTAGTCCCATAATTTTTAAATTGTCTCTCCTGGATCTATTTTCCAGGTCAGTTGTTTTTCCAATAAGATATTTCCCATTATCTTCCATTTTTTCATTCTTTTGGTTTTGTTTTGTGATTTCTTGGTTTCTCATAAAGTCATTAGCCTCCATCTGTTCCATTCTAATTTTGAAAGAACTATTTTCTTCAGTGAGCTTTTGAATCTCCTTTTCCATTTGGCTAATTCTGCTTTTGAAAGCATTCTTCTCCTCATTGGCTTCTTGAACCTCCTTTGCCAATTGAGTTAGCCTATTTTTCAGGGTGTTATTTTCTTCAGCATTTTTTTGGGTCTCCTTTAGCAGGGTGCTGATCTGCTGTTCATACTTTCCTTGCATGTCTTTGGTTACTCTTTCCAGTTTTTCCTCCAGTCCTCTAACACAATTTTCAAAATTTTCTGAGCCTTTTTTGAGCTTTTCCACGGTCTGATCCCATTGAGTGGGCTGGGATGCAGAAGCCCAACTTCCGTGTCTTTCCCTGATGGTGAGCACAGCTCTTCCTCATCAGAAAGGAGGGGAGGAGACATCTGTTCACCAAGAAAGTAACCCTCTATAGTCTTGTTTTTTTCTGTTTTCTGGGCATTTTCCCAGCCAGTGACTTGACCTCTGAATATTCTCCTCACACCCACCTCGCCTCCAGATCCTCCCAGCCAGTGCTTGGGGTCTGAGACTCAAATGCTGCTTCCCAGCCTCAGGGCTTTGGGTGGGGGCAGGGCTGCTATTCAGTGTGATATCAAGTTCAGCTGCCTGGGTGGGGGCAGGGCCACCTCACGGGCTCAGCTCCCTCAGAGGGTTTATGCAGAGACCTTCAACAATTGATCCAGGCTCCTGCCTGTTTGGGGAGCCCCGGTCTGCTCCCACCTCCGCTGTTGCCTCCTGAGGGGGCCTGAGTTATGGGGGCACCCCACTCCCCTCTCAACCCACCAAAGAGACCTTCTCACCAACCCCTGTCACCTGTGGATGGAGGGACCCGTGTGGCTGCTGGACATCCTGTCCCTGAGGCCCGCTCAGATCTGCTCCTCTCAGTGCCACGGCCGCGGCAGGGCTGTGCTCGGCTCCGCGTCCACAGCATGACGGACCTTTTGCGAGAGGTTTGCAGGTCCCTCTGGAACAGAAATCTCCTTCGCTCCACTGTTCTGTGGCCTCTGCTGCTCCAGAATTCACCATGAGTTACTTTATACAGATGTTCTATGGGTTGTGGGTTCAGAGCTATGTGTATGTGCGTCTTTCTACTCCACCATCTTGGCTCTGCCCCCTCTCTGCACTGCCTCTTTTTAAAGTCCTGACAAAGTATTCACTTTACCGCCATCCTAAGTGCTGACAACAGTACCCTTGTCTGCTCCTGCATGTAATGGGAACCTTGTCTGGAGAACAGCATCCCACACAGAGGAGAGCTCCTATTCAGAAGCCACAACCGCTCAAGTGTGAATGCCCTTTAGTGTCCCTCTCCACTCTGTTCTGTGCTCCCTCCTACCCCTCCCAGAGAGCACTCTGCTGACCTGGAGATTCTGGACCCAGCTCAGACTTTAAGCCTCTTACCTTTCTTTAAATGAAGTACAAAATGACTTCAAAGACCAGAAGAATCGGCATTGGCCTGACAGTCTTCATATTGACAGAGTAATCCTTCTCATGTTCTACAATATAAGGAAAGAGAGAATGTGAACAGTGAGTATTGTCAAGATATTAGGAGTCACCCTGTTTTCTAGAACTAAGGCCCAGCAAGCAAGCTGTGCCCTGAGCTTAGCATAACCACAATCCTCTGCACTCACCCTCTGGATTATCTCAGCCACAGCAAAATCCAAGAACTGGTTCATATAATTATTGTATTGCTTTGTCCAGCACCACGCATTCTCTGAGCTCAGATCAGCAGCTGCTGTATCTATGTTGGGGTCACAAAGCCGTGCTATGAATCACACTGGTCCTATTTCTCTTGTTGCCTTTCATTATCAGGGCTGCAGCTCACTGCACAGTCATTGGTTTAAATATTGAGATTTGGCCACACCAAAGCAGGTCTCCTCACCCCTAGGGGCAGGGCCCTGGCACATATGTCCTTGCTTGCAAGCCATTTCCCTCACTTTGAAATTAAACTTCTGTTTGAATCCTGACTCTCCATCTCTAACCTGCTCAGTTCAGCTCCAGCTACCCAAAGGTTAGAGGCCAGTTCTGTCTGGTTGACACCAACATCAACAAGTCTCGCCTGTCCTTGGAAGGCATTTATTGGGAAGTCACTGGCATCAGGCCTCTGTTATGGCACCTGCCCCAGCCATTGAGCCCCTGATTCCCTCTCTTCTCAGTGTTCTAGCCTTTCCCCTACGTAGTGGCATTAGATAGGCCCCCTCCATTATCTAGGTTCATCATCTTGGTCTCCCAACAGAGGAAGAACCCAATCTCATCCTTCTCCACACATCCACACTAAAAATCTCACTTGCCAGTTGTTTCAATTTTAAAAGATAGGACTTCCCTACTGTCAGTAAGGCAGGTGATTAGCTGCATCTGCTGCTTCTGCTTCCTTTCAACCATGGAGGTTCTCAATCTCTTTTGTATATGCCATGATTTCTTTTTTTTGTCATGAACTCTTTCAGCATTCTGGTGAAGCCCATGGATCCCTTCTCAGAATCATGTTTTTAAGTACATAAAATACAAAGGATTCCAAAGGAGACAAATTTTATTGAAATACAGCTATTCATTTTTTTAAAAAAACAAGTACACAGACCTAAGTTAAGAACCTTTGCTTTCAGTGGAGCCAAGACGGCAGAGTAGAAACACGCAAATGCGCTAGCTCTGAACCCACAGCCCATGAAATATCTGTAGAAAAGAGCTGCCAATAAATTCGGGAGCAGGAGAAGCCACAGCAGCGGAGCGGACGTGATTTCTGTTCCAGAGAGCCTGAAAACCTCTCACAAAATGTTCTTGGCACTGTGGATGCAGAGCTGAGCCTAGCCCTGCGTTGACTGCCCAGCGCCGAGAGGAGCAGATCTGAGCAGGCTTCAGGGACAGAATCTCCAGCAGCCACGCAGGTCCCTCCACCCACAGGTGACAAGGGTCGGTGAGAGGCTCTCTTTGGTGGGTCGAGAGGGGAGTGGGGAGCCCCCATGACTCAGGCCCCCTCAGGAGGCACCAATGGAGGTGGGAGCAAACCGGGGCTCCCCAAACAGGCAGGAGCCTGGATCAATTGTTGAAGGTCTCTGCATAAACCCCCTGAGGGAGCTGAGCCCGTGAGGTGGCCCTGCCCCCACCCAGGCAGCTGAACTTGATATCACACTGAATAGCAGCCCTGCCCCCACCCAAAGCCCTGAGGCTGGGAAGCAGCATTTGAGTCTCAGACCCCAAGCACTGGCTGGGAGGATCTGGAGGCGAGGTGGGTGTGAGGAGAATATTCAGAGGTCAAGTCACTGGCTGGGAAAATGCCCAGAAAACAGAAAAAAACAAGACTATAGAGGGTTACTTTCTTGGTGAACAGGTGTCTCCTCCCCTCCTTTCTGATGAGGAAGAGCTGTGCTCACCATCAGGGAAAGACACGGAAGTCAGGGCTTCTGCATCCCAGCCCACTCAATGGGATCAGACCGTGGAAAAGCTCAAAAAAGGCTCAGAAAATTTTGAAAATTGTGTTAGAGGACTGGAGGAAAAACTGGAAAGAGTAACCAAAGACATGCAAGGAAAGTATGAACAGCAGATCAGCACCCTGCTAAAGGAGACCCAAAAAAATGCTGAAGAAAATAACACCCTGAAAAATAGGCTAACTCAATTGGCAAAGGAGGTTCAAGAAGCCAATGAGGAGAAGAATGCTTTCAAAAGCAGAATTAGCCAAATGGAAAAGGAGATTCAAAAGCTCACTGAAGAAAATAGTTCTTTCAAAATTAGAATGGAACAGATGGAGGCTAATGACTTTATGAGAAACCAAGAAATCACAAAACAAAACCAAAAGAATGAACAAATGGAAGATAATGGGAAATATCTTATTGGAAAAACAACTGACCTGGAAAATAGAATCAGGAGAGACAATGTAAAAATTCTGGGACTACCTGAAAACCATGATCAAAAGAAGAGCCTAGACATCATCTTCCATGAAATTATCAAGGAAAACTGCCCTGAGATTCTAGAACCAGAAGGCAAAATAAATATTCAAGGAATCCGCAGAACACCGCATGAAAGAGATCCAAAAAGAGAAACTCCTAGGAGCATTGTGGCCAAATTCCAGAATTCCCAGGTGAAAGAGAAAATATTGCAAGCAGCTAGAAAGAAACAATTCAAGTATTGTGGAAATACAATCAGGATAGCACAAGATCTGGCACCCTCCACATTGAGGGATCGAAGGGAATGGAATAGGATATTCCAGAAGTCAAAGGAACTAGGACTGAAGCCAAGAATCACCTACCCAGCAAAACTGAGTATAATACTTCAGGAGAAAAAATGGTCTTTCAATGAAATAGAGGACTTTCAAATTTTCCTGATGAAAAGACCAGAGCTGGAAAGAAAATTTGACTTTCTAACACAAGAATGAAGAGAACCATGAAAAGGTGAACAGCAAAGAGAAGTCATAAGGGACTTACTAAAGATGAACTGTTTACATTCCTACATGGAAAGACAATATTTGTAACTCTTGAAACATTTCAGTATCTGGGTACTGGGTGGGAGTACACACACACACACACACATGCACACACGCACACACACATAGAGACAGAGTGCACAGAGTGAATTGAAGAGGTTGGGATCATATCTTTAAAAAAAAAATGAAATCAAGCAGTGAGAGAGAAATATTGGGAGGAGAAAAGGAGAAGTTATATGGGGCAAATTATCTCTCATAAAAGAGGCAAGCAAAAGACTTATTAGTGGTTGGATAAAGAGGGGAGGCAAGAGAAAAACATGAGGTCTACTCTCATCACATTCCACTAAAGGAAAGAATATAATGCACACTCATTTTGATAGGAAAACCTATCTCATAATACAGGAGAGTGGGGGACAGGGGCACAAGCAGGGTCGGGGGGAGGATAGAGGGGAGGGGAGGGGAGGAGAATGTAATACAAGGTCGACACTCATGGGGAGGGAAAGGACCATAAGAAAATAGAAGTAATGGGGGACAGGATAGGATGGAGGGAAATATAGTTAGTCCTATACAACACAATTAGTATGGAAATCATTTGCAAAACTAAACAGATATGGCCTATATTGAATTGCCTGTCTTCCAAGGGGAAGGGGTGGAGAGGGAGGGAGCTAAAGAAGTTGGAACTCAAAGTGTTAGGACCAAATGTAATGTTCTTACCACTGGGTAATAAGAAATACAGGTTAAGGGGTCAAGAAAGCTTTCTGGCCCTACAGGACAAAAGAGAAGACGGAGACAAGGGCAGGGAGGGAGGATAGAGGAGAGAGCAGATAGGTCACAGGGGCAATTAGAAAGCTTGGGTCTGGGGGGGGGAGGGGATAAAAGGGGAGAAAATTTGTAACCCAAAATTGTGTGAAAATAAATGTTAAAAGTTAAATAAAAAAAAAAGAGGCAAGCAAAAGACTTTTTTAGTCTGGGGAAAAAGAGGGGAGGTGAGAGAAAAACATGAAGTTTACTCTCATCACATTCCACTAAAGGAAGGAATAAAATGCACACTCATTTTGGTATGAAAACCTATCTTACAATACAGGAAAGTGGGGGATAAGGGGATAAGCAGGGTGGGGGGAACGATGGAAGGGAGGGCATGGGAAGGAGGGAGCAATATGAGGTCGACACTCATGGGGAGGGACAGGATCAAAAGAGAGAATAGAAGTAATTGAGGGCAGGATAGGATGGAGGGAAATATAGTTACTCTTATACAACACGACTATTATGAAAGTCATTTGCAAAACTATACAGATGTGACCTATATTGAATTGCTTGCCTTCCAAAGGGAGGGGGTGGAGAGGGAGGGAGGAAAAGAAGTTGGAACTCAAAGTTTTAGGAACAACTGTCGAGTACTGTTCTTGCTGCTAGGAAATAAGAAATACAGGTAAAGGGGTATAGAAAGTTACTTGGCCCAACAGGACAGAGGAGAGGATGGAGACAAGGGCAGAGAGAAATGATGGAGGAGAGAGGAGATTGGTGATGGGGGCAATTGGAATGCTCGGTGTTTTGGGGTGGGGAGAGGGGACAAGGGGGTAGAAAATTTGGAGCCCAAAATTCTGTGAAAATGAATGTTAAAAGTTAAATAAAATCAAATCAAATCAAATCAAATAAAATAAAATTAAAAAATAATAAATTTTGCCTTGAGTCCTCTGGAAAAAAAAAAGAACCTTTGCTTTCAATGGTCTTTGTCCTACTTTACCTTTAAATACCTTGTTTATCCCTTTAAATTCCTTGTTCTAACTTGTAAACTAATCAAAAGTCTTCTTGGAAATGAAAAGGAGAAGGTTTAACAAACAGCTAAGTAAAACTGACACCTATGCAGCAGCCTCATGTGCCTAGATTATGTTTTTTGCTCCTCAGACCACTAAGTACTGTTAGGTATCCCTCAGGAAGAACCTCTATCTTTAGCAACACAAGAAATTTGAAACCATTCAAACAATAAGACCTTCAAGTGACCCAATGAGATAATATTTGTAAAGTTCTTGGCATACAGTAGGTGTTTAATAAATGCTTATTCATTTTCCCTTCTACCCTTCATACCACACAATAAAAACAAGACCAGATATCATTGTGGGGAACTTTGCATTGGCCTGAATAGAATAAAGGAAAAGAGAGAAAGAAAAACAAAAGGAAGAGCAGAGAAGACAAGATAAAATAGGAAAAGAAGACAGAAAAGGAGACGAACAGGAAGGGAGAGAGGCAGAGGAAGAGAAGAAAAGAAAGAATCCTCTCATGGTCCAGAAGAAGAGAGGAATAAACATTTATGTAGAGCCTACTGTATACCAGATACTGTGCTAAGCACTCTACAAATATCATATCATTTGAGCATGAATTGAACAGAGATCACTTTTACTTCCAAAAGAACATTAAGCTAAAGGGACCCCAGTAGATGAACAAAACCCAGAATCCCACTCAACAAACAATGTCTACCCTACTTTCAGGTCTTGGTTATGTTTTGAGGATTTGCTCATTCTAGAGAGTAGAACTCAATAGGTCATCAGTTAAACCTCATTTTGAAAAAAAAATTCAAGAATTATATAATATTATCTATTTTATTCACATATTCTATATAATGTTATATAATACTCGCTACTTTGAATTTGAGAATCTGGTCGTGGTACCAATCCTAGTATAACCTTCTCAGGCACTCAGGGAGGGAGGGAGGACAGATACCTGGCATAGTCAAAGGAATGTTGAGCTGCAAAGAGGCAGACAGCAAGTTGGAGACTACTCCACATTGGTAGATGTCTCCATTGTCTTCCAGGATAGATTCCAGGGTCAAGTCCCTGGTAGCAATGAATATGCAACTTTGTTCTTAACCAACAAGTTGATTCAAAGTGCGAGTCCTTGGGATCACTATCTGGCAGGTGATGTAAATTGACTGAGGGAAGGACTCTGCCTAGGTGCATTCTTCATCTTCCTTGCTAAAAGGCTGAGCTGTAAGAAGGGAGGACTCACTAATGGCTAAGTGAACACTAGATCTCAGACTTTTACTTCCCACCATCCTATCATTCAATAAAGGACTTCCCCATCCAGACTCCAAAACAGGCACAAATGCATGCATACATGGGCATGCGTGCACACACACACACGCACATGCATACACTCACATTATTTTAAGGATGGCGAAATTGAAGCACACAGGGTCAAAGCAACCTACCTGAAGTGAGATGGAGTCAAAGACAGAACTGAGACTGTGATCCATTGAGAACCTTCCTCCCTAGTCCAAACTTCAATATCCCAAGTAGCCATTTCTCCATGAGGATGATCCCTCCACTCTGACAGATTGCAGCCTCTCCACACTATAGCAGACTGTTGGAGGAGCTGTACTTAGTAGGGACTCAATAAATGCCTTTGGCCAAGAGTTAGTGGAGAACTAGAAAGACCACTGGACTTGGAGATAGAAGACTTGAATTCTAGTCTCAGCTTTGTCATGTGACTGTAGGCAACTGACTAAAATTCTGGGATCCTGAGTTTTCCCTCCTCTATAAAATGGAGATGATTGTGGGAGAAATACTTCATAAGTATTCTAGAAAAAGAAGTTATCACTAATGATTGATCAATCAAGTGATATAGAGTCCCCTCCCTCCACCCTGCCCTGCCCCAGACAGACCTCTATGAGTCGTCCAATACCCAAGGAAATTTCAAACCAAATCCCTGCTCACTCACCTATCACATCCAGCCTGATTGTTCCCTGAGCTCTCCTAGGAGAAATGATCACCTCACATGTGTACTCTCCTCCTTCCTGAAGCTGGATGTGGGACAGGTGGAGTGAGGCATCTCCCTCCTTCAGTCCTGACATTGAGATATTGGCTCCTGGTCTGAACTGACTTGGCTGTCCTCCAAAGAATTCAAAGACTTTATCCACCTTGTCAGATTTAGACCTTCTCCGAGACCATCTGACGTGAATATCTCTGATGTCCAGGGATAGAGAATCATAGCCAGATAATACACAGGGGATGGTGACATTTGAATTCAGGAAAACTGTCTGGATTTTTTCATTCATCTTCACTTCTAAGGAATCTGAAAGAATGAGGAAGGAAAGTGGATGAGTTAACACCAAATCCTTCAGTTTCCTATGTGTCACACAGAGAGCAAAAGGGTGAGTGACATGATAAGGAACATAAAATCATCTGTATGGGAAAAGCAGAAGTGGTATGAGTAGCAGAATTACTGGTAGTAGAAACAGCAGCAGCAACAGTAACAATTAACATTTGTATAGCTTTGTTTGTAAAATTATGTTTGTAAAACAGAATTAATTAATATTTATAAACTGTAAATTAATGTTTGCAAAACATTTCAAACATGTTACTTTATTTGTAGGACATCTGTCATTGTTCCCATTCTATAGATGAGGAAATTGAGACTCTAGAATAAGGATAATAATAGCACCTGTGTTTCATTGGATTATTGTGAGAAATGTAAATAGAATGGTGGACTTGGAACCCATTCTTTGATTAAATCAGAACAGACCCTAACTTGCCTTGGATACTTACTAATTCTATTAGCTCTGTTCTGATTTACTCAAAGAATTAGTACTATCTGGGGCAAGATTTGAACTCCCCTTCCAGGCTCCAAGTCCACCACTCTATTTACTATGTCACATAACTATATATGTGTATGCTACAATGGAATCGGAGCAAGGCAGAATGCACAGCTAGAGAGATTAGCAAAATTTCTTTCTAGTCTTCCTAACCAGGCTGGCCCTGCCCATGATGCCTCCTTGGCTCCACCTGGCTCACACTTGGCACCATATTTGCAGGAGAGTTGTTCCCCTCTTCTTATCCAAAGATGATTGATTCACCATTCAAGGCCCAGTTCTTCATGTAGACTACCTGGTCTGATCTAGCACTTTGAAGATGGAGAACCCCTCATTATACTATATTAGTATATATCATATTACATATCATATAATATATTAATATTATATTATGATATTATCATAATATATTATGTTATATAATATCATTTATATCATATCAGATTTATTATATATCAGGATTTCATAGGACTTTAGGGCTCAGAGATCATCTGATACATCCTCTCCCCTTTACAGAGGAAGAAAGTGAGGCCTAGAAAAGGGAAGGACTTTCCCTCCCTCCTGGAGATTTGGGGAGTTGAGTGCTCCATTGCTGCTGTCACTGCTGCTGTTGAGAGGAAAGATGAATGGAAGGACTAAACTTAGGACAGAGCAGAGTGGAGAAGTCTCACTACCACTCCCTAACATAGGAATGGATTACATTCCAACAGAAGAAGAAAGGGTCTTTGTTGAATATAATGGAGAGAGCTTCCACCACAGATTTTTCCTGGGAAGTCTTGTCAAATAGCAAATTTTGCCACAGCTGTTCCCAACCAACAATCATGTTGGTTACTCAGGGATTAATTGCTGAAGGAATTCTTTCCAGTCACCCCAAATGTGATTCTGTCCTTCAACTTATATTTGCTTGTGTAATGGCATACTCTGCTGGAAAATTTTCCTATAGTGAAAACCTGCCAAAAGAAATTGAAATGGTTTGAAAGTTCTCCTCTTGGAGAAGCTATTAGTCTGGGACAGGGACATCACTTTGCATCACCCAGATATTTTTCACAAAAGTCAGGATTTGAGTCCAAAATGCTCATGCATTCATTTTTGGAACATCTCCCATATCTGAAAGCAGTGCAAAAGAAGGTCCTTTTCCTCCTTATGAACAGTCCTCTTCAGTGCTTCCATGAATGAATCAACTCCTACTAGATAATTACTGATTATAACACCCAAGGACCTGATAGAATTGTGAAATAAAGCCCTTAGAGAAAAGTTGTTATATATGAAGAATTAAGGAATGCGAACAGAGAAACAAACATATGAAGTAAACTTGTCACAAGAATGTGACACCCCACTCAAGTCAAGTCTATGTAAGAAAGAACACACAAAAAAAAAACGCAAGGGAAAGTGAACCAACATGATGACACTAAGGATGAGTGAAAAATTTTGTCATCTACTAAAAACAGTTTGCGTTGAGTCTACTGACTAGAATTTCAGCTACCCAGCATCCTCTAGGTGGTTATGAGCATCTGTCAGAAAGTACAGAAACAGCCTTCACAAACATATTTAAAAGAAGAAATTTGGCTGCTAATAGTGTGGCTTAGCAGAAGGTTTAAAATTAATTATGAACTTGAAGGTTAATACTGTATCATTATACATACACTGTTTGGAAAATTAGGTCAATGAAGGTACTAGACTATGATTTTATAGAGTTTGTAAAATCGTTTACAAAAATTGGCTAAACTGCTCTTAAAGTATCATCAAAAGACTCTGATGCACTGGAATGGGCATAGACAGATCCAGTACTATATGTGTGTTTGTGCACATATGGGCAAAGCAACCAAAATGTTAAGTATTTTAAAAAACCATGGGAAAATTTGCCTTTTTTTCCCTAAAGGATTTGCCATATCTTCATGTATATCTTGTCAGTTAAAGTTGAAAACAATTTTTTAAAAAGAAAAGAAGAAGGAATAAACCTGCCCTCAGTCATCTAGCAAGTGACAAAGTCAGGATGAAACCCAGACCTTCTGACTTCAAATTCAATGTTGTTTTGATCATACAACAAATGAAGGCTCTTCATTTGTATTTCTAGTTTTTCTAACTAGATTGTAAACTCCCCTGGAGAAAGAGCCATGGTCTCCTCTTCCCTGATCTCTCACTTTTAAAGAAATGATTATTAAAAACCAATATCTTGGAGAGATTATATATACATATATACCTGTGTGTGTGTGTGTGTGTGTGTGTGTGTGTGTGTGTGTGTATCCCCTTCTTCCAAATTCCTGATTTTAAAAAGTACAGTTTCTGGAAAGATATTACTGATAATGAGATTGAATAAACTCTTCTCAATCTTGGTCAGACCCTACCCAACTTTACAAGGAATTTAATCTAAAGTGAGGAAGTTCATTGTGTTCTACTCAAGCTTGGGTGGAGATAGATCCTTTCATCTAGATATGGCAAGAATCGGAGCAATCTGGACATAGAGATAATTCCAAAGATAAGTCCAAAGATAATTGATATTACACTCAGTCCCTCATTGAATACCTGCTATATAAACTGTGAACCCCCAATACCATGAATGTGTTTGGTCTAAGAGCGAGGCCAAATGACCATAATTTTATTAATAATTTGCTGGCCTTATTAATAAAATTATTAAAACACCCAGAAACCATGTATCGCAAACCTTTTTAATCTTCATTCACTTATGCTAGAACAATCATAAAAGAAAGGGACTGGAATTATGAATGTCATTGGTATAGAGTTCCTGGGTGAGGAAACTCCCTCTACCAATGCAGGGTGGCATCTTTTCTGTGATTTAGTCCTAAAAATTGTCTAGACTACTGAGCAGTTAGGTAAGTTGTCTAGAGTCACACAGTCATCATGTTTCAGTGGAAAGACTTGAACTCAGGTCTTCTTGGCTTTAAGGCTATCTCTCTGATCCAGTCCTAGGGGCTCAATAAAGACCTGACTGATGGATAATAAATGTGTATTTGGTGTGAAATGGCCTTTTCAATTTGTGGTGAACAGGAAAAGCCCTGGATCTGCAGTTCTAACGCCTCCACTTAAATACAGTAGACCAGTAATAGTGATCCCAGACATGTCTTCTGGCCACTTTGGCTCACAAAATCCTCATCTGGAAAATGAGGAAGCATCAGATCATAGACTTAGAGATGAAAGGGGCCTTAGAGTTCATCTAATCTGATCCCCTGATTTTCAAATATGTCCCTGGGAGGATGCACCCCTTGGCCAAAGGTCACAGGGTTCTCAAACAGCTGATCTGGGATTTTGAGCCTCCAGAAGCTCCAAATTCAGTATTTCTATTGTAAGGCATTAGACAGCCTTTAAAGCCTTCCTCACTGAGAAAGTAGTGGAGATAAGTGAAGTGTTCCATTCAGAGTATGGAAAGAGAAGTTTGAGGAGGGTTTGGATCTCATTGAGATAAGAACAATGTGAGAAGATTTGATGCCTGTAAACTTGTGAACATTCATGGCAGAAATGTCTATTAGAAACAAATAAATACATGAAGTCTTCTCAGCACTGACAATCTTGTGAGCCACCTGGTTTGGGGCAGAAATGTACAACAAATAGTGGAAGTTATGCAGGTGGGTGTGAGAAGGTGGGAAGGGGACAGTATTTAGGTGTGTCTTGAGGTGTTTTAAGGGTGAGATTGTAGGAGGAGAGGGGACGTAGGAGAGAGGAAACCTTACAATGGAAGTATTAGAAACCAATGTCCTCCTAGGACTCACTCCAGAGTCCTGATAGTCAGTCCTGGGCTGTTCTTGTCCTGGCTCATTTCCAGGACCTCTGTTTTGAGAAAGGAAGAGAAGGACCCAGAATCCATTTCTGGTTCTGCTGCCTGTGTGGATTATTTTAACAATCTCATCCCCTCTCTGGGCCCCAGTTTCCTCCAAAGCCAAATAAAGAAGCAGGACTGGGCAATCTCTAAGTCTATATGTGAGACCTGGGACTAGGACATTAGAGAGGGCAGCAAGCCCACTGACCCATTGAGCAGATGGCTCTGCCTGCCCTGTGGAAGCTTGTCTGTATTGAATCCTCCTAACTCCCTGACCCAAATGCCCTGTCCCATTGATGGTCCAGAGGTGAGAGCCTGGAGAGTAGGGAGGGAAGAAATGAAGGGAGTGCAAAGTGAAGGAGGCAATTTTGTACAGATATCACCACTGGCTCTCACCATTACCGCAGATCGGGGAACTAGAAGCCTGGGGTTCTTACTTTCATTTTTTAAAGGTCTCATTTTACAATCAGCAACAATTAAACAAATAATATAATTATTATCTTGATAATGATGACTCATTCATCTACGTATCCACCTCCTACGTCTCCTCTAAACCTTAGTAATGCATTAACATTTGCCTTTTGGAGCTCTCCCTTTGGAGACCATTTACTATTAGATATTAGAGATCATCCCATCACCTTTGCATTGGCCAGCCACCATTCCTGAAAGACAGGAATCATATTCTTGTCTTACCTCCATCTCACAGAATCCTATCCTTCCCTTCTTTTAAGAATGAATTCAAGAACCACATGAAGCCTTCCCTATTGTCCTCAAGTGCTCATCCTCTCTCTCTCCCAAAATGCCATCTATTTGATTACTGTATATTTATTTCTTGTATTTATTCTGTATACTCTACTATATGCCATTCATTACACTTAGAGTTATGGGAATTTTTGTATAGAAGAAAGCTAGGTGGGCTAAAGAAAAGAAGACTTCTATCCAGTCTCAGACAATGAATGGCTAGCTGTGTTACCCTAGACAAGTCACTTAATGTCTCTCAACCTCAGTTTATTTTTCTGTAAAATAGGAATGATAATGACTCCTAATTCATAGGACTGTTGCATGAAAAGTAAATGAAACCTTTAAGTGCTATAAAGTACCCCAAAAATCTTACTGTGGTTTTTAAGTTCTCAACTGGAAACCCAACTCAGATTTTGGAACACCCCGTATAAAATGACTTTTGAAAGACCCTGTGTAAATATCATTCTCCCATATCCAAAGCCAAGCTTCTGGTTGTAAGGATTCTTTCATTCAATGTAGCAGTATCCATGACACTTAACACTGGGCCTGATGCAAGTGTTTAATCAATAACTGATTGATTGATTGATTAATCAAAGAGGAGACAGGACAAGAGCAGAGGAAAATAGGAGAAAAAAAATAGAAGCAAAGGGAAGGGAATAGGGGAAATGAGGAGAAAGGGGAAGATGAATGGAAAGATGACAGAAACAAAGGAAAGGAGAGGAAAAGAGGCAAGGAGGAGGAGAACAGAAGGAAGAGAATGAACAATTGAGTCTAGTTTTACAAATGAGCAAGAACAAGATTTAAAATTTTCTACACTGAACTTAAGAATGTATAAAGCTAAGGAGGAGAGATACCTGTTACAATTAAGACAGTCCTGCTCTGCAATGGTTTCGACAGGGATTTATGAGTAAAGACACACTGGTAGATGGTTCCATTGTCTTCCAAACCTGGATGCAGAATAAAGCTGCTGGTGGCATTGAATGTGCCATCATCATTCCTAATGGAACTTGTGGGAATGTCCTCGAAAATCTCTCTGGAGTGAGTCCCTGGTATCACTTTCATCCAGGTGATGTGAATGGACTCAGGGTAGAATTCTACCACAGTGCACTCCAGAGTGTATGCTTTCCTTTCCTCCACTACAACTTCTGGTGGCAACAGGATGCTGGAGGGCTGAGCTGTAAGGAGATAAGACTCACGATTAGGCCATGCTAAGAGCACACTGGAAGCCAGTCAGTCAGTCAATCAATAAATATTTATTAAGCACCTACTATGTGCATCTGTGTTAAGCACTGTTTCAGAAGGTTCACTTCTCACCATCCCCCCTTGCATTAAAGGATACCCTCCCCCACACTCCAAAACACACAATTACACTCATACACAGAGGTGGTCGTAACCTGTGCTGAATCAATATAGAACAAAAAAATATATTTTTTTTCTGGATTATTTTACAGATGAAGAAATAGAGGTTCACAAAATAGAAATTTTCTTCCCAGAGTCACACAGAGTAAAAGACATACCTTCTGATGAGGGCTGCAGGAACCTCTCTCCCTGCCCCATATTTCAATGCACCAAATATTCAGAATTTCCTACATGTAGGTTCTTGCTCCACCCAGGAAGACTGCAGCCACTCCAAGGTGCAGCCCACCTTACTAGACAGTGTCATGAGTCGTTCTCAGTGGAGACTCAATAAATACTCTGGGTTCAGGGACAGGGTAAAAAATCAATGGACTTTGGAGGCTAGAAGCTCTGGGCTTCAGTCCCAGCTTGGATAACTTTCTGTGTAAATGTGGGCAAATCAACTTTTCTGATCCTCAGTTTCCTCCTCCATAAAATATGGGTAGCAATCTTTGCATCATAGGTTTGTCATGAGGAAAGTGCTTCGTAAATCTCAAAGGGTTTTAGAAATAGCAGTTATCATTACTGACTGATGAATCAAGTCCACCATCTCACCCCACCCTCTGCCCAGGTGGACGTTTCCATCTATCAACCATCCAACACACAGGGTACACTGAAGACCAGGTCCCTTCTCACTCACCCACGATGTCCAGCCGGGCTGTTCCCTGGGCTCTGTTAGGAGGGACGATTATTTCACACCTGTACTCTCCTTCTTCCTGAAGCTGGACATGGGACAGATGGAGTGAGGCATCTCCCCTCCTCAGCCCCAACATTGAGATGTTGGTTCCTGGTCTAGACTGAGTCTGGTTTCTTCCATTGTACTCAAAGATTTTTCTTTCTTTGTCCCACTTTGACCTTCTCAGGAACCACCTGACACCAATGACACGGATGTTCAAGGGTTGAGAGCCATAACCAGACAATACACAGAGGATGGTGACATTTTCATTGAGGGATACAATCTGAGCCTTCTCATCCATCCTCACTTCCAGGAAACCTACAAGAATGAGAGTAGACAGAATGTGAGCTAAAACCAAAGACATCAGCCTCCTGTGTGGCACCAAGAGGGCTACGCAGTAGAGTCACAGGATGGGGAAGATTTAACTCAGAAAGCATTTGTTAAACATCCATTAGTTTCAAGGCATTGAACTATATATAAAAATAAAAACTACACAGTTTCTAACAAAATATGGCACAGGCAAACCTGGTTTTATTGAGCTTTACTTTATTATGCTTCATAGAGACTAAATTTTTTTTAACAAATTGGAGGTTTCTGGCAACCCGACATTGAACAACTCTATTGGTGCCATTTTTCCAATAGCACATGTTCACATCTTGTCTCTGGTTCATATTTTCGTAATTCTCACAATATTTCAAACTTTTTTGTTATTATTCTATCTGCCATGGTAATCTGTCCTCATTGGCCTTTGATGTTACTATTATAATTGTTTGGGGCATCAAGAACCATGTCCACATAAGATTTCAAACTTAATTAATGATGTGTGCTGACTGCTGCACCAACTGGCCATTCCCTCATTTCTCTCTCTCTCTCTTCAGATTTTCCTATGATCTGTGACACAACAATATTGAAATTGGGCTAATTAATAACCCTACAATGACCTCTAAGTGTTCAAGTGAAAGGAAGAGTTAGTCAATGTGACCAACTTCATTGTTGTCTAATTTAAGACGTTTTTAGAACCACCTCAGCCTTCAGTAACCACCACCCTGATCAGTCAGCAGCCATCAACATTCAGGCAACAGCTTCCACCAGTAAAAAGATTATGACTTGCTAAAAGCTCAGATGATTGTTGGCATTTTTTAGCAATAAAGTATTTTTTCATTAAGGTATGTATATCATTTTTAGACCTAATACTACTATTGCATACTTAGTAAACTAAAATATAGTGTAAATATAACTTTTATATGCACTGGAAAATCAGAAATTTCATGTGATTCACAATATTTACTTTATTGTTGTGGTCTGGAACCAATCCTGCAAAATCTTCAGGTATGCTTCTATAAGTTCCTAGCCTTCTACTGGCTTAGACTGCATTCTACCTGGATGATATATCATAACTATAGTATGAGGGAAATGAAGGCAGAAAGAAGCCCTAAGAATTAGGAGGATAAGTAAAAGTTTCAGGGAAAAGGTGTCACCTGAAACGAGCCTTGAAGGAAGACAAAGAGGGTGAGACAAAGGAGAGAGAGAGGAGGGAGAAGATTCCAGGGCTGGGGAATGATCTGTGCAAATGTTTTGAGGTGAGTAATAGAATACTGAGTTTAGAGAAGAACTCCTTGTTGGTTTGGTTGGAACACAGAATTCATGCAGGTGAACAGCAGGAAATAGGACTAGAAAGAAAAAAAATTGTGGAGAACTCCAAATGCCAGATTAAAGAGACTGTATTTTACCTTATAAGTAATAGTGAGCTACTGAGTTTTTTTAATCAAGGAAGTGGTAGTCAGATCAGAACCTTTGGCAGCTGTGTAAGAGTAGATGGACTGGAGAGCAGAGAGAACATGAGCAGACGAATGATGAGGAGACTTTCATTTTTTATTTTTATATCTGATTTATTTTTATTTCATTTTTACTTTTTGTTTTGTATTTATTTATTTTATTTGTATATTCTATTTTTTTCCAGGGAAAAAATGAAGAGTGCCTGAACTAGAGTAAGGGCTATGTGAAGGCAGAGAAGGGTCTGGAAGCAAGAGATGTTATAGCAAGATGCCTATCTCGGTAAAATAACATTTTAAGGTTTCTGAAGTGCTTTACAGATATTATTATTTCATTAGATCTTCATAACAACCCTGAGAGGCAGGTACTAATATGATCCTCACTTTACAGAAGAGAAAACTGAGGTAGTCAGAGGTTAAGTGACTTGCCTAGGTTCATACAGCTATTAAGTATATAGGTGGGATTTGAACTCAGGTCAACTGATTGGACATGGAAGTGAGGAAGAGTGCTCGTCTATCTCTAGTTTCCATGCCTTCATGCAGGCTGTCCTTCATGCCTGGGATGAGCTCCCTTCTCACCTCTGCCTATTAGAATCCCTAGCTTCCTTCAAAACTCAGCTTCACCATGAGAAGCCTTTCCTAAACCTAAACAAACTCCTGAAGGTGAGAGAGCTCCTGGAATAGGGGGCACATCTAAAAAGTGTGGAGGAAAAGTGAAGGGAGACAAGGGAAGAGAATAAGCATTATGGACCTACTATGTGCCAGAAACCATGCTAAGTGCTTTGGCAAATATGATCTCATATGATCCTGACACCAACCCTAGGAGAGAAGTGCTATTGTTATCCCAGTTTTAGAGTTGAGGAAACTGAGGTAGACAAAGCTGAAGTGACTTGTCCAGGGTCACAAAGCTAGTATCTGAGGCCAAATTCGAATGTAGATTTTCCTGATTCTAAGCTCAGGGCACTATCCACTGTACCACCTAGCTACCGAAAAATAAAAATGAAGGAACAGAGGGTGGGTAAAAATGTATAGAGTTCTTAAGGCAGAAAATGGGAATAAGAGGGATTTCTCAGCTTTTCACCCTTGTTTTGAAAGGAAAGTAAGATGCAAGGACATGGGCTAAGAGGAGAGAGAGAGAGAGAGAGAGAGAGAGAGAGAGAGAGAGAGAGAGAGAGAGAGAGAGAGAGAGAGAGAGAGAGAGGTCAGCAGACATTGGGATGGGAAGAGAAGTCACTGAGGAGAGGGGAAGACCAAAAATCAAGGAGGAATACAAGTTTTAGCAGCAGGGGCCAGGTGAGACTGGATTTTTAAAATTACGTTGTATTGCTTTAGGACAAGGATTGTTTGGTCTTTTGGAATTTGTAGCAACCCCTGAGTCAAGGCTGTGAAGAGACAAATGTGAGGACAGAGCAGGGGAAATAGACTGGGAGCACAGGGTGGATGAAGGGTCTAGAGGTTACTTTGATAGTTGTCTTTTAAAAAATTAAATTTAATTTAAAATTAAAATTAAAAAATTTAAATTTAAAATATAAAAAATTAAACAGCAACTAATTAAACATCAAATACTGGCCTCTGGAATTTACTGAGTAGGGGACTGGCTCAGTGAGATCTTTGCTTTAGGAAAATTCCGAGGCACCGGGGGCTACAAAGACAAAAACTGAAATAGCCTCTGCTTTCAAGGAAACTACATCCTGTAGGGGGAGATAACGCATACAAATATAGGTACATACAAGGGTAGAAGCGCACGGTTTCCTCTCCCGGGCAGCTGTGTACAGGATGTGTTAGTGGGGGCTGGGAGACATATTAGGTGGTCGTTGCATTGGTCCAGGGGAGAGGCGTGGAGTCATTGGAACGGAAATTTGTGAAGTAATGCCAAGTTTGTGGAGTTCACCAGCGAAGACGGCTTCTCTGTTTGGAGAGGGTGACTCACGAGGTGCCACGCCGCGATCGTGACTCCAGTCTGGGACTTTAGGTTTTAAGTAAGAGTATCCGCAGCACAGGCTGGCAGAAAAATGGCTGCCCACCTTCCAATTTAAAGGAAAAGCAGCCGCCTATCTCCCCTTCGAAGAGCTAGAAATGAGACTACCAGGAGAGGCAGATGCCCTGCAGGCACAAGGGGGTCGGGGAAACCTGTGTTTGCCCTCAAAACCAAAAAGAAATCTAAAAGTACCCTCTGTCTCTCGGCCCCCTCCCCGCAAAGACTAATTCATTCATTCCACCAAGTTTTACTGAGCTCTTCCTTTGTCGCCTGCTCCCTAAGAAAATTGTTGGGTAGGCCAGTGACGTTTACAAAAATCTCGTTTGCAGGGGAGCTGAAGGTAGGTGGGAGTGCTCCCTGCATCAAGGAAAGCCAAGGAGTGATAGCACAGCTTAATATGAGGGGAAGCGGGGGAAATCCTAACAATTAGTCCAAAGGATGAAAGAAGTGCCTTGCTGAGCAGTCAGTTGGAGGTCTTTCGGTAGAGGCTGGGAGATTACTTTATGCAGACACAGCGAAGAAGGTGGCTACGTGAACTTGGAATTCCCTTCCTATCCTCAGGAAATTGTAATTCTATCCCGCGTCCTACTCGCCTTCCTAGCATGTAAACTCCTTGGGGTAAGGGCTCCATCGCCGGTCTCTCAATTTCTCCACAGAACATAGACTCAAGAGTTCAGGTCTCTCTTGCTGCTGTAGAAGGATAGCTGTGATGACAAGCTGATTCCTATCCTTTCTCTGTGGTTTACTACGTACTATGAAATCTCTCTGGACTTCATTCATTTTTCTCCTCTGGAAAGGAGGGGACCAAGATCACAGTTTTCGAGTTTGTCTAATCTAAATCCCTCCTTTTACAGGTGTGGGCGCCCAGGATCCTCTTCAGAATGGCCCGAGACAGACTCGCTTTTTTTAATATATCTCTTTCTAGCTACGGATCCTAGGCTGTGGGGAAAACAGGGAAAAGGGAGGGAGACGTCCTGGTTCTAATTTCAGTTCTGGTACTCGCTCTCTTTGTCACCTGTTACCCCTTCTGGACCCCTTTCCTTCACTATCAAAAAAGGGGGAGGGGAAGGGGAGGGGCATCGGGCTAGAAAACTCTAGAGTCTAGAATTATTAAATGATTCTTAAAATCTTGCAGCTCCAGCCGCCTGTGCATTCAAGAACTGGAAGCCAGGGAGGAGAGTTAAAGCAGCCGACTGCATTCATCAACAGGCTGCCCATGCCGCCTGGACAAATCTAGAGACACCCTCCAAGACTGCCGACCAACCAGGCTGGCGAGCGATCACTCCTACTGCCTGAGCCATCCGGGCGAGGCTTGAGAACGCGATCCCTCCCCAGGGAACCTGAACTCATCTCCTTCCTTACCTGACGCGTTTTGGACCCTGCACAGTCCCAGGAGCACTCCCAAGAGCATCGCAGGCGCTACGGGGTAACGAGCCTCCATAATGCTGATTCCAGCCCTGGAGGCTGGATCCTTATATACCGCAACCCTCAATCAGAACCACGCCTCTTTTACCAAATACAAGATCCTCTCTCTGGGTCACTTCCAGAAACAGAGAAATTAATTCATTCTGCGAAGTGTTACTGAACTCCTACGTCTGTAAGGAAGTTACAGACGCAGAGGCAAGTGTTTAAAAATCATTTTACTCTCAGAGGAGTTGAAGGCGCTGGGGGTGATACCGGATAAAAAAAAAAGGCAACGAGTGATACCTCAACTAAATATGAGGGGGAGGGGTGTAGGGTATGGACAGGTAAGATGAGCACTTCTGAGGTGAGGGTTGCCGAATCCTTTTCAAGGTTGTTTTCTACCTTTCATGTCCACCTGTTCCACCTAACTCTCACCTCTAGCTCCAAGAAGATGTAGCATGCCCAGGGGCCACACCCAAGTAAACCCTTGGCTCAGGTGGAAGCTAACTGAGCAGTCTGAAATCCGTGGGTGCATTAGCTGTGTGTCTACCCCAAGCATGTGAAGACTTGCCTCTGTGGAATGGGCAGATGAGATCAATTTGTTTCAAAGGCCCTGAAGGCAGCTGAAGCAAGTGCTGTGGAGCCCTCAGAGCTTGGATAGACAAGGAAAGAGCCCAAGACCATCCACTGTCGAGCTCTAAGCAATCCTCTTGACTCTATCCTGCCACTGGACTGTGACAACTCTGGAGTAGGGAGTGAGGCTGACAACTTCACTATTTTTACCTATCTCAAAGTCCTGTGGGACAGGCAATTGAGGAAGCAGCAGGAGCGGATACACTGAGAGCTGTAATCACAAGCCTGCACAGAGGTGGCCCAGGCCATAGGGGCCTCTCACTGGAAGCAGCAGTGGGATTCTATAGCTCCTTGGGTGTGTTAGCAACCTTTTAAGGATCATACTGCTCACCTCCTGGTACACCAAACATCACATATTATCTGATTTTCTGTTTAATCAAATTTAAAACGAATCTATACAAAGGATGACTGGACCAAAGTTTTCTAATGTTTCTAATAAATATTACACTAAAGTTTTTTTTTACAGCATATATTCAAAAAAGCAAAGAAAACCCTACACAACAGAAGTTGGCTAATGATTGAATCTGGGCCTTCTTCATTTAGTTTTCAAAATCACAAAGCAATTATTCATTTTCAAGTAGTCCAGACAAAGCACAAACCAAGATCATGTACAGATCATGGCAGTCCATTTTAAAGGCCAGGTTCTTGATCATCATCAGATGGAGTCATGCACACATGTACTGTTAGTTCTGGAATTCCCCTGAGAACAGGTTCCTAATTCATAGCTAACTACTATTGTTCTTATTATTAGAATGTTTTTATTTTTCTCATTTGCATATAAAAAATAATTTAACCATTTTCTAAATAATTTTTGAGTTTCAAATTCCCTGCCTTCCTCCCAACCATCCCCTTTCCTTGAGAAGACAAGCATTTTGATACAGATTATACATGTGTAGTCATGCAAAATATATTTGTGTATTAGCCATGTTGCAAAAAAAAAAAAAGAACGCAGATCAGCAACAAAAATAAAGTTAAAAAGGCATAGGCATACCTTGTTTTATTGCACTTCACTTTATGGTGCTTCACAGGTATTATGCTTTTTACAAATTGAAGGTTTGTGGCAATCCTACATTGAGCAAATCTCTCAATGTCATTTTTCAATAGCATGTATTCACATCATGTGTCTGTGTCTCACTTTGGTAATTCTCTCAATACTTCAAACTTTTTCATTATTATTATATCTGTTATGGTGTTCTGCGATCAGTGATTTTTGATGCTGCTACTGCACTTGGGGGGGGGGGGCACCAAGACTGGTGGCCATATTAAACATTGAGCTTAATAAATGCTATTTGTGCTCCACTCACCAGCCCTTCCTACCTCCAGTTTCCCTATTTCCAGAGGCACAATATTGAAATTAGGCCAGTTAATAACCCTACAATGATCTCAAAGTGTTCTAGAGAATGAAAGAGTCAAATGATGAGGCAAACTTCACTGTTGCCTTATTTTAAGACATTACCATACCCACTCCAACCATCAGCAACCGCTCCCTTTGTCTGTCAGGAGCCACGAATATCAAAGTAAAGCCCTCTACCAACAAAAAGATGGTCAAACACTGAAGGCTCCGATGATGGTTACCATGTTTTAGCAATGATATTTTTAATTGAGGTAGTACATGAGGTTTTTTTTTTTTTTAGAAAAAAATCCTACTGCATGCCTAATAGACTACAGTACAATGCAACCTTTTCTATGTACTGGGAAACCAACATTTTGTGTGACTTGTTTTATTGAAGCGTTCACTGCATTGCAATGGTCTGAAATTGAATCAATATACCTGAGAAATGATGTCTGTATTCGTGAATCTACATTCAGAATCCATAAGTTCTTTCTCTGGAGGTGGATAACATTTTTCATCATAAGTCCTTTGGAATTGTCTTGCATAATTGCATTCCTGAGAAGTTCTACATCATTCACAGCTGATCATTGTACAATATTGCTGTTACTGTGTACAACAATGTCCTGACTCTGCTCACTTCATTTTGCATCCATTCGTATATGTCTTCCCAGATTTTTCTGAAATCATCCTGCTCATCATTTCTTATAACAGAGTAGTATTCCATCACAATCAAATACCACAACTTGTTCAATCATTGCCCAATTGATAGACATCCCTTCAGTTTCCAATTCTTTGCCACTTAATTTTATATACATAGGCCCCTTTCTTTTTTTGTTAATCTCTTTAGAATACAGATCTTCTAGCAGCATTTTGGGCCAAAGGATATGCACAATTTTAAAGTCCTGTGAGCATAATTCCAAATTGCTCTCCAAAATGGTTGGATCAGTTCATTACTTCACCAACACTGAATTAGTGTCCCAATTTTTCCACATCTCTCTAACATTTGCTGTTTTTATTTTCTGTTATAATAGTTGATATGATAAAGTATGAAGTAGTATCTCAGTATTGTTTCAATTTACATTTCTCAAATCAATAGTAATTTTTCATATGGATATATATAGTTTTGATCTCTTTATCTGAAAACTGCTTGTTCATATCCTTTGAACATTTTATCAACTGGGGAATAGCTTGAATTCCTGTGAATCTGACTCAGTTTCTATATCTTTGAGAAATGAGACCTTTTTTAGAGAAACTTGCCTTAAACATTTTCTCCGGTTTCCTGCTTTCTTTCAGATCTTGCCTACATTGGATTTGTCTGTACAAAAACTTTTAATATACTCAAAATTTCCATTTTATATTGCATAATGCTACTTTCTGTTTCATTATAAATTCTTCCCTAGTACTCTATCCACTTCATCATCTAGCTACTTAATAAACGTTTATTGGCATGATTTGACTTGGAATAGCTTACCAGAAGATCATTAAGTCAATAAGCATTTATTAAATTAAAGTCAAACAGTTTCTAATTCATAGAGCCAGGACTAAAACCCATGTCTTTTGGATCCAAGTCCAGTGGTACCTTGAATTTCCTCTTTTTAAAGTCCTGACAAAGTATTGACTTTACCCCCATCCTAAGTGTTGACACAGTACCTTTACCTGCTCCTGCATGTAAGGGGGACCTTCTCTGCAGAAGAGCATTCCATACAGCAGAGAGCCCCTTTTCAGAGGCCACAGTCCCTCATGGTGTGAATGCCCTTCAGTACCCTTCTCTACTCTGCTCCATGCTCCCTCCTTCTTTCCCTGCATCTTCTCTGCAATTTATACTCTTAAAAATTGTCTAGACTACTGAGTGGTCAGGTGAGTTGTCCAAGGTCACAGTCAGTATGTGTCACTACAAAGACCTAAACTCAGGTCTTCCTGACTTTAAGGCCACCTCCAAAGGACCAGTCCAAGGGGCTCAATAAAGACTGACTGATGGATGGTAAATGTGTATTTGGTGTGAAATGGGCCCTTTATTTTGTGGTGTACCGAAAAGGTCCTGGATCCCCAATCCTGTCTTCTGCTTATTATGGTGGACCAGAATGGTGATCCCAGACATGTCCTGGGGCCACTCTGGCTCACAAAATCTTCTAGAAACTGAGGAAGCATCAGATCATTGATTTGGAGCTGGGAAGGGCCTTAGAGTTCATCTAATCTGATCTCCTGATTTTTTCAAATATGTCTCTGGGAGGAAGCACCCCTTTAGCCAGAGGTCACAGGGCTCCCAAATAGCTGATCTGGGACTTTGACCCTCCAAATTGACTGACTCCATATTAAGTGCTTCTATTATAAGGCATTAGACAGTGTTTAAAGCTTTCCCATGGAGAAAGTAGTGGAAGTAAATCAAGTGCTCCATTTGGAGTAAGGAGAGAGAGATTTGAGGAAGGTTTGGATCTCACTGAGATGAGAAGGCTTTGGGAAATATCGATGCCTGTACAATTGTGAACATTCATGGCAGAAATGTTTGCTAGAATCATATAAACAAATGAAGCCTCCCCACCGCTGACAGTCTTCTGAGTCAAATGGGGTAGAACGTACAACAAATAGAGGAAGTTACGCCTGGCCGAGTAGAGGAGTGGGGGGATGGGGCAGCTGCTCAAAGGGGTTGGAGGGGGAGGAGGGAGAGGAGAGTCTTACAACTACTGGAACCCAGCATCCTCATGACTCCCTTCAGAGTCCTGAGAGTCACACACAGAATACTCTCCTGGCTCATTCCTACTAGGGCCTTGATTCTGAGGAAGAGAAAGACCCAGATTACAATCCCTGTGCTGCTGCCTGTGTCAATTATTTTAACAATCTCGTCCCTTCTCTGGGCCTCAGTTTCCTCCGAGGCTAAATAAAGAGGCAGGACTGGGCGATTCCCTAGGTCTCTCAGGGCTTTTGTGTGTGACCAGGGACTAGGGGAGGAGAGGGGCCAGGAAGAGGTGCATTCATCAAACAGCTCAGTCCGCCCTCTGGCAGCTTGTCTGTATCGAATCCTAACTCTCCAAACCCAGTTCTCTGCCCCATAGATGCCCCCTAGATGAAAGGCGGGAGAGGAGCCGGGGATGGAAAGCAGGGAGGGGAAAATGAGGAAAGGAGTAGACCGGGACAGTCCTGCACACTTCCAAGCCTCTCCGGACCCGACTGGGACTGCATCTAAAGCCCAGGGAACCCTGCCCCCTCCTCCAACCCGGGGTGCTCTCTCCTCTTCACTGTACCCATCTCTTCTCCTTTCTGCCAGGCGCACAGGATCCAACAGGCCACTGCCTCTCACATAGGCTTCAGATCAAGAAACTGGAAGCCCGGGAGTCTCCGTTTCGTTTTTTAATAGAAAACGAGTGGGGCTTTAGAGAGGATCTCTGCAGCAACTAACTAAACAACAAATACTGACATCAAGACTTTACTGAGTGCGGGAGTGACTCAGTGAGACCTGCGCTTTAGGACAATCCCGAGGCCCCGGGGCTGCGAAGACCAAACTTCAAATAGCCTCTGCTTTTACAAAAGCTACATCCTGGAGGAGAAGATAATGGGCACAAATAGAAGTACATACCAGGGCAGAAGCTCACCCAGTGAGACCCCCGGTTCCCTAGAGTGGCCAGATGGGTAAGCATGCATTAGAGGGGGCAGGGTGACCAATTAGGCGGTCATTGCCGTGGTCCGGGTGAGAGGTGTGCAGAGAAGAGTAATCGGAAGGGAAATCTGTAAAGCAATCAAAGGTTTTTGCAGTTCACTAAAGAAGTTGACTCTCCTGTTTGAGCAGAGTTCCACCATTCAGGTAAGGAGCAGTATTTCTCTAAGGTTGATAAGGAGTGGGGTTGGTAGGTCAGGGTTCCCGTTCCTAGCGCTGGGAGCCTGTCTGGTGCCATAGCCCTGTTTACAGAGTTTCAGGATTGGGAATTTTTGCATAACAATATTTTGAGAAAGAAAGAGATAAACTGTGTTTGTCCTCCATAGAATGAAATATTTAGTAGCTAGGAATAGGAAGAGAGTACTGTACTGAGCAAAAGAAGTTTCAACGTCCTGCGTTTGCAAGAGAGTACCAAAATAAAGGGGAAGATGAGGCCAAGGGATTCCCTCAGCTGGGCTTGCTTCATAAGCTTCATGCATATTAACTGACACACCTCTCATAAAATTATCCCTCCATTTTTTAATCATGGGATCTATTCTCAAGCATGTTTGGGAGGAGGGAACACACCAAGGATTGTTATGTAATGGGAGTGTCAGGAAGATTATAATCCTGAGGAGTCTGGACCAATCCTGACTCTAAGGGGAGGTCTGAGCACCCAAACAATATTTAAACTTGTTTTGCTTCTCTACGGGGCTCTGTTCTGTTGGGTTCTCTGTGAACAGCACTCACGTGGGGACATGTAAATAAATTGACCTTCCTCTGCCCACTCTGTCTTTGAGTTACATTCATGAGAATGGCATGTTTCCCCCAAATATGTAAGATGGGAAATTGTCTCTCAGGTTATACAATAAGATGCCTGAACATGTCCTATTTTGGGTTACTTATTGTAAGCACTAATAGTGCTTATATGTACATATATATGGGAACAAAATGGAGTAGTTCTCAAAATGGGGTCACTCTGCATCCACAGAAGCAATGAGGGCTTGAAGAAGGGTGGTGGCCTTGTGAGTAGAGAGAACTGGGTGGTTTTGAAAGATGTTATGGAAGTAAACTCTAGAAGACTTGGCAACTATTAATTTATGTGAAGTGTGGGAGGGTGAGATGTCAAGGATAACATAGGTTGTGAACATAGGTGATTGCAATGATGGTGGTGCCCACAGGCACAAGGAAGTCTGAGGATGGAGTAGTTAGGGGAGAAATTTAATGAAGTCTGTCTGGAGCATGCCAATTTGAAGATGTCTATGGAATATCCAGTTTGAAATTTCCAAAAGGCAACTGGTAATGCAGGATGGGAGATCAATAGGGAAATGAGGCATGAATATATAGATTTGAGAGTTGCATACATAGAGCTGAAGAATCCAAAGCAGCTGAAGAGGTTGTGAAGTGAGAGTGTAAAGGGAGAAGATGGCCCAGGATAGATTCTCAAAGTTTAACCAGAGTTAGGGGACATAGTAGGAGGTTGGATACAGCAAGGAAGACTAAGAAAGAGTAGCCAGACAGGGAGTAGAAGAAAACAGTCAGTCAATAAACACTTATTGACAAAAAGTGTAGATGCAAAAGTGCCTACGATACATCCAAGGAGTAAAAAACAAAACAAAAAAAAGGCAAAAGCAAAAGACAAGTCCTTGACCTTAAGGTGCTAACAAACCCCAAGATGATAAAAAGCATGAAAACCCAGAGAGCACACAGAATCCAAGAAAAGGGTGATCAACAGTGTCCAAGGCTCAAGAGAAGTCAACAAAGATGAGGACTGACTGAGAAAAGACCATCTGATTCAGCAGTTAAATCACTGGTAATCCTGGACAAAATGGGGCCAGTTGAGTGATGATGAGATTGGATGCCAGGCTGCAAAGAACTGAGAAGACCACTCAGCCATGAATTGGATGGTAGCCCCAGCTAGGCAAGCCAAGGCAACAGGCCTTTGTCGCAAGAATAGGGACACTTCTGAGTTGGCAACAAGGACTGGGGTGGATTTTGACATCCAGAAGAATACTGAGGTCCAGGGAGCATTCTTGAACCTAATCCACATTCATCACTATGACACCATGAGTCTTGGGTTGGAAACAAAAGATCAAGGGACCAAGGGCCACTCTTTTATCCCAGTGTTGAGTATAACTCATTTTGGCATAAATGAAGAAGTCCTGTACTACATAGTGGAGGGTGTCTCTAATTACATTTGATTCAATTATATCACTGCACTCTATTGATTATACTTTCACTTCATGCTAATAGATGAAACCAGGTTAGGTTGCTCAGGATGAACTGTGCCTGAAAACAAGGATAAGTAACCAAAGATGAATGGTTGTGGCCTGCAGAAAAGGAAGTCACTGGTGAAGTCAGCATGGACATATCGACTACAACAAAGAAAGCAGAAAGAACAATCACCACAAAACGATCAAAAATAAAGATTGAAAAACTTCAAAAGACAGATAGAATGGAGGACATGTGTCCTCTTACACCTCTGCAAAGGAAGAAGTAGGGAGGGGACTCTGGGTGTGGCACATTAGATTTTCTATGGATACAGATATATATATCTAGATAGATAGATAGTGCTAAGTGCTTTTACAAATGTAAATTCATTTGATCCTGACACTAACCCTGGGAGGAAGGTGCTATTGTTATCCCAATTGGAAAGTTGGGGAAACTGAGGCAAACAAAGCTGAAGTGAATTGTCCAGGGTCACAAAATGTCTGATGTCACACATGTACAAAAATACCTATAGCAGCTCTGGAAATTGAGGGGATGCCCATCAATTAGGGAAGGGCTGAACAAGTCGTGGTATATAAATGTATTGTGCTATCAAAAATGTTGAACAGGAAGATTTATTAAAAACCTGGAAAGACTTACATAAACTGATGCTGAATGAAGTGAGAAGAACTTGAAGAACATTGTACACAGTAACAGCAACATTGTCCAATGACCAACTGTGTTGGACTTAGATCTTCTCAGTAATACAATGATCTAAAACGATTCCAAAAGACTCATGATGGAAAATGCTATCTACATCCACAGAAAGAACTATGGAGTCTGAATGCAGATCGAAGAATACTATTTTCATTTCTTTTGGTTTTTCTTTCTCGTAGTTTTTCCCTTTTGTTCTGATTCTTCCTTCACAACAGAACTAAAGTGGAAATATGTTTAATATGATTGTACATGTATAACATATCAAATTGTTTGTCAGGGAGGGGAAAGTGGAAGGAGAAAAAATTTGGAACTCAAAATCTTTTTAAATTAGTGTTTAAAACTATATTTATATGTAACTGGAAAAAAATAAAGTACTATTAAGTAGAGGAAAAGTGTCTGAGGTCAAATTTGAGCTCACACCTTTCTGATTCCCAGCCTACTACCTATCCACTGTACCACATAGCTCCCCAAAAATGAAAGAGCAGAGAATGGGTAAAAATGAACAGAGTTGGAGCAGCTAAGTGGCACTGGTGAATAGAGCACTAGTCCTGGAATCAGGAGGACCTGAGTTCAAACCTGGCCTCAGACACTTACTAGCTTTGTGATCCTGGTCAAGTAACTTACCCCCAATTGCCTTCACACACACACACATACATGTATGTGTACATATACATACATATATATCCATAAATACATGTGTGTATATGTATATACATGTATATATATATACACAGAGAGAGGGAGTTCTTGAGGCAAAGAATGGGGGAACAGAGGGACTTCTCAGCTTTTCAGCCTTGTTTTTAAAGGCAACTACAATGCAAGGACATGTGCTAAGAGAAGAGAGAACGATCTGGAGGCACTGGAGGTTTCAGGTAGGAAGAGAAGTCACTAAGGAGAAAAGAGCAAAAATCAAGAATAAAAGTTTTAGCAGCAAGGGCTCAGGTGAGATTGTATTGGGAAAAAAATAAGTTGTATTGTTTAAGAGCAAGGATTGTTTCATTTTTTTGGACTTTATAGTAACCCCAGAGTCAAGACTGTGAAGAGACAAATGTGAGGCCAGAGCAGGGGGCATAGACTGGGAGCACAGGGTAGATGGAGGGACCAGAGGTTACTGTGAGGATGAAGACCAGGTTTGGATGGAAGAACACTAAGGGAGGGATGGAAAACATTAGACTGTGATAAGAAAAGGTCATTTATGACTTTGAAATCATGGAGAGAGGTGGCTCGTTTCTGAATGTGAGAGAGATCTAAGGTGTGACCATCCCTGCCAATGGATAAGATAGACTGAAGTTGAAAGTCATGGGAGGGAGGAGTTTGATGAACTCAGTTAATACAGGCACATAAGGCTTGCCTCGCTCCCTCTCCATTTCTGGCTCATCCTCTGGCCTGCTCCATCCCCCTCAGGGACACTTTTCTTTCCTCCCCTCCTTTCCAAGTCCCCTTTGAGTTTTGTCTTCCTCATTAGAATGCTAGCTCCTCCACAGCAGGGCCCTCCTTTTCTCATCTTTGTGCCTCCCGCACTTAGCCCAGTGCAGGACACATAGGAAGCACTTCATAATCTACCAATCTATCACCTATCTCTTCATCTAACTCTATCCAGTTATCTCTCTACCCATTTCTATCATCTATCCCTCTCTACCCAGCTATCTCTCATCCGTCTCCCTATAGGTGTTTGAGGAGACATGGTCATCCATACTGCAGTCCCCAAGGATGAGGGCAAGAATTGGGCTGGAAAGAAAAACTTCAGGCCATGTACTCTTCTAGAGAAAGAAGGAAGAGTGACCTGAAGGCCAGCAGATTGGAACATCAAGGATCTGGGCTGAGTACTGGCACTTCCCAGCTATTTCTAAGCTAGGCTGCCTCCATTCTGGCCACCCCTCTCATCCTCCTCCTGTCTGCCCTGAGACACAAGTGAGTCTTGCTCTTATCCTCACCAAAACCTGGGCCACCACACACTTCCAAGCTATTTTTGACCCAGGATCTGACAGGTAGACTTCCCACCACCACACAGGCATGCAGGTACACACACACACATACACACAAACACACACACACATATACTTGCAACTCTAGAAAATGAGAAGGCATCAGATCATTGACTTAAAGCTGGGAAGGGCTTTCAAGTTCATTTAATCTGATCCCTTAATTTTTCAGATGCGTCTCTGGGAGCATGACCTCTTAATCAGAGGTCACAAGACTCCAATAGGATTTTTGAGCCTGCATCTTCTGACTCCAAATTCAGTACTTCTAATGTAAGGCATTACATTAGAATGAGAAAATGCAGAAGGTGGGGGACTGGGCGAAGTGTTCCAATCTAAGTATGGAAAGAGAGGTTTGAGGAAGGTTTATATCTCCTTGAAATGAGAAGGATGAGAGATTTGAGGTTTGTAAACTTGTGAACATTCACGGGGGAAATATCTGTTAGAATCAAATTAATGAAGCCTTCCCAGCACTGTTTTGTGAGTTACCTGGTTGGGGGCAGAAACGTATAGCAAAAAAAGGGGAGGTTATGGGCGTGGAGAGAGATGGAGGCGTTAGAGGGGAGGAGGGGAAAGCTTACTACCCAGTGACAGCTACCTGCGCATCAGCCGTGACTCACTCCAGAGTTCGGATAGGCACACCCTGACTACCCTGTTCTGGCTCACGCCCAGGCCTCCGCTGTGCGAAAGGAAGACAATGAACCAGATTTCATTCCTGGTTCCGCTGCCAGTGAGAATTATTTTAACTATCTTGTCCTTCTCTGGGCCTCCATTTCGGTTTCCTCCAGTGCGAAATGAAGAGGCAGAACTGGACGATCCCTTAGTTCTCTCCATCCTTCTGGTCTCTCAGAGCCTATGTGTGTGAGACCCAGACTAGGGAGGAGAGAGGGCAGGAGGAACGCACCGACCCATTCAGCAACCGACTCTGGCTGCCCTCTGACAGCTTGTCTGTACTGAATTCTAACTCCTCAACCCTAGCCGCCCCGTCCCGTAGATGCCTCACAGGTGAAGGGCTGGAGAAGGGAAAAATGGAAGAGGAAAGCGGATAGAGGGGGACGATTCTGCACATTTCCAATCCTCTCCCGGACCCCGACTGGAGCTGCATCTAAAGCCCTGGAGGGAAAATCCGCCCCCTCCTCCAACCGGGCTTGTTCTCTTCCCCTGCTCCCTTCCCCCTCCCACTCTGTTCGCGTAGCCTCATCTCTCCCTTACTCTTCCAGCACTAATTTCCATGGGACTACAGTCTGTCACTTTGGCTACAGATCAGGGAACTAGAGGCTCGAGCGTCTTAGTTGCCTTTTTTTTTAAAAGGAAACGAGTGGGACTTTAGAGATATCACAACAGCAAGTAATTTAAAAAAAAGTTATGGTCCCAAAGTCGAAAGAAGTGCCTTGCTGAACAGTCAGTGGGGGTCTTTCGGTAAGAGGTTGGGAGATATTTAGAAATATCTCAAAGAGGGTTGCTGCGTGAACTTTGAATTCCCTTCCAAACCTCAGGTTATCATTCTACTGCCCGTCCGACTCGCCTTCCTACCTTGGAAACTGCCTTGGGATAAGGGCCCAATTCCAGGTCTCTTGACTTCCCCACCGAACACAGCCCCAGAGCTCAGTTTCTGTCTGCTGTAGCTGAAGGAGAGCCATTACAAGCTGGTTCCCGTCCTCCCTCTGTCATTTACTAAGTACAATGAAACCTTTCTGGACTTCATTCATTTTACTGCTGGAAATGAAGGAACCAAGGTCACAGATTTCGAACTTATCGAGTCTAAATCCTTCATTTTACAGGTATGAACGCTCAGGATTCTCTTCAGACTGGCCCGACGGGACAGAACTACTCGTCACTGTACGTACTTCTAGCTCTGGTTTCTAGGTGGGGGGCGGGAGGGGGGGAGACAGAGTTGGGGGAAGGGAGGGACAAGTCTACATTCCAATTACATTTCTGGTATTTGCTCTCTTTTTTCACCTGTTTCCCCTTATGACCTCTTTCCTTCACTATAAAAACGAAAAGGGGAAGGGAAGGGACACTGGGGGAAGTGATTCTTAAGGTCTCCTGAAATTCTTAACAGTCGGTGCATTCAAGATATTGAAAGAGAGGGACCTGAGTTGAAGCAATTTATCTCATTCAGCAAGGAGGATGGCAGGCTGCCCATCCCATCTGGACAGATCTGGAGAAACCCCCACCACACCATCATCCCCACCCCCAAGGCTGCGGGCCCAAACAAAGAACACCACGAGGCGGGCTGCGGTGGCATGCTACCACTCACACTCCCTGAGCCAGTCCGGCCAGACTTGGAAACGTGAAGCCTCTCCCGGTATGCCGAACTCATCTCCTTCCCTACCTGGCGCAAACTGGACCTGGTCCAACCCCAAGAGCAGTACTACCAAGACCAAGAACATCTCAGGCTGCCGCGAAGTGATAAGCAACGACCGTGACCATGACGGTCTGCTGAGCCCTTCAGAGCGTCAAGAAACAGGTCCATAGAATGGTGGCTGCGCAAGTTTGGGCTTAGAGGGGCACCCTCCAAGAGGTGGAAACCTACCAGGAGGGGCAGACCCACCGCATGAATGGGCGGGGAGTGGAAGATGAATCTATGATCTCAACATACCAAATATAGAAATGAATAAGGGGCTTCTGTCTCTGAGCCACCTCCTGGAGAAGACGAATTCATTCATTCAACCAAGTTTGCTTTTTTCTTTTATTTTTAATTTATGAAATAAAACAAGTAGTTTCGTAACATAGTACAATAAAAAAGATAATTGCCCATGAAACTGCAAATCTACTATGCACAACTACGATTCATTTTAAATATACAGAATTGTCATGTAAATTTCTTTTTGTTCTTCCTTCCCTCCCCCTAGATATGACTACCGTTAGAAACAAATATGTGTGTATATGTCTGTACACATATATACACATAGATGCATATATATATTATGTATATGCACACACAAACATATGTAAAATTATTCTATACGTGTATTTATCAAGTCTTTCAATGGATGCAGATGGCATCTTCATATGCTCTTAATGGTTAATTTGGGTATTTATAATCGTCAAATTTGTTCTTAAAACACTTTTGCTGTTACTGTATACAATATTCTCTTGGTTCTGCTCAAGTTACTCTTCATTATTTTATGCAAGTCCTTGAGCTCATCATTCCTTATAGCAGGTTGTATTCCATCATAATCATACACCACAACTTCTTCCCCCATTCCCCAAATGACGGGCATCCCTTCGATTCCCAGTTCCTTGCCATCACAAAGAGAGCTGCTATAAATATTTTAGAACATGCGGGTTCTTTACCTTTCTCCCTAATTATCTTCAGAAATAGACCAAGTCCTGAACTCTCCCTATGTCAGCTGTTCTGTAAGGAAGTTACTGAGTAGGTAAGTGCCATTAAAAAATCATCTTATTGGCCCCCTCCTCGCCCCCTCCCCTTATCTCCTTCTCCCACTCTTCGTCCTTCCCCTTTTCTCTCCTCCCTTCTCTCCCCCTCTCTCCATCCCCATCCTTCCCTCCATTCTTTCTCTTTCCTCTCTTCCCCGGCCTAGACGATGCCGTGGCGGAGACAGTCGAGAAGGCCAGGGAGCACTCTGAGGCGACGTGTTGGGGCTGTGCCAGGACTTGTTCTCCAAAATGGTCACGTGATGGGCGAGCTGACAGGCACCACTGATTACTACGAACTTCTGGAAAATACGAACAAACTGACTAGCTTGAAGTATCTAGAAATGAAAGATATTGCAGCAAACATAAGTAGAAACCTAAAGGATTTAAACCAGAAATCTGCAGCCCTTCAGCCTTATCTGGATCAGATCACTTTAGTTGAGGAGTAAGGAGCAGCTCTTGAGCAGGCAGCTTACAAGTTGGATGCATATTCAAAGAAACTGGAAGCAATGTACAAGAAGTTAGAAAGGCAATGAAAGACTACTTTAGCACAAAGACTTTACAAGAATGTTTTATAAGAGCTGAAATAAGTGGGATGAAACTTATCACTGTGCTTCAGTTCCTAAAAGGAAGCAGTACTGCTGATCCAAGGAGAATCCCAGCTCTTACCTCTGGTTGAATGTGTAACTCTGGCCACCCCCGATGTTTTCCTAAATCTTTACACCCTGAAACCCCATCTTATCTTGTGCTTCGTTGTATGTTCTGCACCAAGGCTCAGAAATCAGAGTCAATCCCATCTAGAGCAGACACAGATGAGAGGCTCTCCTCTCTCTGTCTCCTCCCTTCTTCTCTCCCTGAGGGTGCCAACCCCTTCATAACCTGTTCTTGATCTTAAATAATGAATGCCAAAGTATGAAAAAAAATCATCTTATTAGAATATGACTTGAAGGCATGAGGGTCATCCATGGATGAAAAAAGGCCAAGGAGTGATGGGACAACTCAATGTGAGGGGGAAGGGGGAGAAATTCTAACAAAACTTTCTTCCAAAAAGCAAATGAACTTCCTTGTTGAGCAGTCAGTGCAGGTCTTTCAGAAGAAGCTGAAGACCCCCCTATTGGGAATATTGTAAAGAGAGTTGCTGCTCAGTTATGGCTTGGACTACATGAGCCTTGAATTCCCTTCCAACCCTCAGGAGAGTGCTGTTCTAAGGGTGGTCCTGCAGCAGAGGAAATACAGTCCTTTGCACTTTTCCAAAGGGCTGAGCAAGGATGGAAGTTAGAAAAAGCAGATTTCAGCTTAACATGAAAAATCATTTCCTTATGCCCTTCCCTATCCAACACTGAAATGCATTTGTGAGGTCCTGAGTTTCCCATCCCTGAAAGGGTTCCAGAAGAGTCAGGATATCAGCCTGTCAAGAATATTGTAAAAAGGAATCCTGAGATTAGACGACAGACCTCTTCAAACTCCTAACTAAAATGTAGGGGTACAACAAAGAACATGGTTGTCATTATCAAATGTGAGTTCCACAGAAAGTTATCAAACATCACATTTTATCTGATTTTCTGTTTAATCAAATTTTCAAAAAATCTATACAAAAGATGACTGGGAGAACTCTTTCTAACAAATATTGCACTGGAGAATGTGATTTTTTTTACAACATATATACAAAAAAGAAAAGAAATCCATACACAAGTTGAAAAACTAACTCTTGAATCTATATCTTCTTGACTTAGGTACCTAGATTACAAAGCAATTCTTCACTTTTAAGTGGTCCAAACTAATCTAAACTCAGTGGTGCACAGATCATATCAGTCCATTTTAAAGGTCAATTATAGCTGAGAATGTATAGCTTAAAACATTGTTACAGAGGGCTGCATTTTAAAGCAACACCTAAGATGCACCATCTTGAGAATCCCTTCAAAATTAATGATAGAAAAAAAAACTAAAGGATATTTAATCAAGCTCCTAGATGTGAAATAAAACTGGAGGACTGTCACAACAGTTTTAAAGAACACAAGACAATTATACTAAAGGGGTATTAAGCAGCATTGGTTTCACTGATAAAAAGGAACCACAATAACAATCTTTTAAAACAAAAAGCATATGAAACTACATTGAAAACAGTAAGTAAACTTATTCCCCCCACACTTACTGTGATAACCAGACACAAACCCCCTTCCCAAAATGGTTTTTATCTTGATGTTTGGCCATAGATGAAACTGATGCTACTGACTCAGCACTTATGGCCACTTCTACAAGTTCTAATGGCTTCCAAATTCAATGTATGTGAAAGGGGCCAGACAGCTTTAAAGAAGGAAATGTCTAAAGAACAAAAGTCACAGTTCTTGATGGCACTCCTTCCCCCATTCTGACAAGGATATGCCCAAGGAGTATGAAGGTAAATTCAGTTGGAGAAGCCTTTTCAACACCAAACTCAGATACAAAAAGTGACAGGAGAAGAAGAGTCATATGAAGTAATGGAAGGGAAGGATGCCAGAAATGGAAAACATTCAGCTTATTTCATGTAAGGGTAAACTAGGTTATCATACAAAAATGAAACAAATCACATCCTCAAGGTAAAAGGTTTAACATGTATTTTCATCTTGTACACATATCCCTTGGAACAGAGGCCTATTTTAACAAGTTTTCTAAGTCTTAGTTAGAATCACTGTTAAAATGGACTTCCAGGAAGAAAAAATCAGCCTTAGCATTGTCAGACCATAGACATACTCCATGAGAAGTCCAAAGCTATTGTTTTGAGGCAGTTGGTAGTGACAGTTCAGGGCAGCTGGAGGTAGCAACTAAAATCAAGAAGGAATTACATCCTGCTTTTGTCTTTCCTAGAGACTGGTAGAATGTGCTGCAAACACACTCTAAAAACCAGGGAAAGTCAAGCAAATTGAGTGTGGAAAAATAGAAAGGAGCTACAGAGGGGAAGAACTTTATTATATTGCCTGTGGAGTGGAAGCAATGAATTAGGAAAAAGGCTCAACAAGTCTTCAAAATAGCAACAATGACTTCAACAAAAAAAGAGTGAGTTAGGCTTACCTCACCAATATATGGATGTGGCTTTATATTTTAAAAAGACTTGTAGTCCCTCATCACCAATTAAAGAGGTGGAAAATATTGGCTATCATATACTAAGGGTGGGAGATGGGCTCTGGTTTATTTTCATAACCATTATTATTTTAAAGGAGTAAAAACTATCAAGGAATTGGACAAATGACATCTACTCATCAGGGTCTTACTACACTGTGCTGCAAGCAGGTGTTCGTTCCCCAGGGTTCTCACCTTCACCCATTAGTTTTCCCCATGAAGTCCAGTCCTGTGTATAAACTTAGAAATTTTTCTACAGGATGAATAAATAGCCTTCCCTATAGCAAGGTGCACACATCCAAAAGACCACCTCAGAGGAAAGCATCCTGCCTGCTGATTTGGCTTGGAGAGAGTAATATGATTTCTTCAGGGGGGCTTCTTTCTTTGCCCAAGGCCACCTCTCAAATAATGCAAAGGTCAACAAAAATAAAATTCAATCATACTAAGGGAGGAGAAAATGCAGACAGGAAACAAAAATATAATTCATCTAGGAAAAATTCAAGCCAAAGAAAGGAGTCTCAACAGATCTGCTATGTTCTTCCCTATTATATTAAGTATGCTTAAATAGTTTTAAAAATCATATTTAACAAAAAAACTTCAAAATGACTACAAAATTAACATGAAGCAGAATGGCAGGCATTCATACAAATTGACAAAAAAATCATCGAATAAATAATCGCAAATAAGCTACTTCTCTAGTAATTCAGTAACTTATTGCCCTAACACTGAAAGGGAGTGTGTCGGGGTGGGGTCGGAGATGCACAAGAAAATCAAGGAACCACTAATATAACAAAATGGCATGTACAATTCTGGCATCATCTCAAACAAAGATGGTTAAAATTGAAGACTACGGAAAAAAACAGAATTTGGACAAGCTGGTTTATGAAGAATATTTCACAAAACCAGGATGAATCACATTTCTTCTCCCACTTGTCAAGCACACAGATAAACCATGAACTTGTGGTAAAGTATAAGGAAAATGAATTGTTTCTATCAAAGCAATAAAATCATCTAATGGAGAGTTAAATTGTACTAATTAAATAAAGAAAAGAAGTCCACTAACTACTGATAATGTTTAATATAAATTTTAGACTTTAATAAGGGCCAAAGTTTGAATTAAGAAGAGTCTGGACCTAATAGTCTCCTTTGTTTAGAGGATGCCTACACCTTGGGTTGTGAATAAACAATTTCAAAGGCCTGTTTAGGACAGGATGTCTGCAGTCTGGGTGATGGGACTTTTCCTTGCCTTGAATCACAAAGGCATGCTAAGGAAGGAAGGTGCCCATAGCCTGGGATCACAAAACCCAATTACAATGTGTTTACAATGTGAGAACTCCTTTCTCATGGTAAAATGTACTTAAGACAGTCAATTTCTGTACTAAGTCAGCCAGTTCTGATCCTGGCTCCATAGCGCTATGTAACCATTTTCTTTATGGGGAATTGATTAATTAATTAAATCATAAAATGTATGCATTTAGCCTGTTGCCTTTTCTCTAACCAAGTTTTCAGGTCAACACTACCTACTGAAGTTTATCATTTAAAATACATAAAATTTAGGGAAATATTCCATGAATGCAGAAAAGAAAAAAAGATAGGCAGATCTTCACAGCAAACTCCAATGTGATTTCTTGTGATATCTCTTTTTTTTTTTTCATTTAAAATGATCATCATTTGAATAACATGAAGAGTTTTAAAGACTCTTAGGAAGGAAGGCTGTTATGTAGAAAGGACAATATTGTAAACTGTTCGCCTACAACAATGCTGGTACAATGCATTTTCCTTCATTATAACTAAAATTAGTAAAAACTATTTATCTTAAAGACTTTCTGTAGTGAGAATCCAAGGAATCTGTTAACATGGTCATTACCGTTCTGCATAAAAAATCAAGGCAATTTAAAAAATCAAAGCTGAAGTTCCAAAGCTTTGTTTTGAGGGATACTATTTTGGTCTCAGAAACAACAAGCAGGTTGGCCATGCTAGAAATGGAAAAACTCGACCCTTGGATCTAGGTTCTCCATTATCTTTTCTTGGAACTATACATATATGTTCTAGGTTAATTATGGGATTCTCCTAAGAGCAGGTTATTTTTCACAGCTAACTGCTGGGGGTTTTTTTATTTGGTTTTGTTTTGTTTTAATGGGATCTCATCCCCCAGTCACTAAAATTTGCCTTTAGAAAAGGCAGTCAACAAAAAGAACTAGATTTTTACTAATCTTCTCTTTCCTGAATTTTCTCTATGATTTACAGTCTTGAAAATTCTCTAGACTACTGAGTGGTTAATTGAGGTGTCCAGGGTCACACAGTCAGTATGTGTCACTATAAAGACATGAACTCAGGTTCCTGACATTGAGGCCACCTCTCAGGACTAATCCCAGAGACTCAGTAAAGATCTGACTGATGGATGGTAAATGTGTATTTGGTGTGAAATGGGCCCTTTATTTTGTGGTGTACAGAAAAAAAAAAAGAAAGAAAGAAACCCAGTCCTGGCTTCTGCTTAAGTATGGTAGACCAGAATGGTGATCTCTTGTGGCCATGTCTTGTGGCCACTCTGGCTCATAAAATCTTCAGGAAAATGAGGAAGGATCAGATCATTGATTTAGAGGTGGGAAGGGTCTTAGAGTTTATCTAATCTGATCCCCTGATTTTTCAGATATCTCTCTGGGAGGAGGCACCCCTTAGCCAGAGGTCACAGAACTCTCAAATAGAATAGCTGGGACTTTGAACTTCCATCTTCTGACAACAAATTCAATACTTTTACTATAAGGTATTAGACAGCCTTTAAAGCCTTCCAGGGAGAAAGCAGTGGAGATAAGTGAAGTGCTCCATTCTGAGTATGGAGAGAGAGTTTGAGGAGGGTTGGGATGAGATGAGATGAGAAGGCTGTGGGAGATATCGATGCCTGTAAACTTGGGAACATTCATGACAGAAATGTCTGCTAGAATCAAATAAACAAAAGAAGCCTCCCCAGTAAGGACAGTCTTCTGAGTCACATGGCTTAGAGAAAGAACGTACAACAAATAGAAGAAGTTGTGCCTGGCCCCGTAGAGGAGTGGGGGATGGGGCATGTGCTCCAAGGGGAAGGAGGGGGAGGAGGGAAGGGAGAGTAAGTCTAACAAGTATTGGAACCCAGCGTCCTAATGACTCACTCCAGAGTCCTGAGAGTCACACCCAGAGTACTCTCCTGGCTCATTTCCAGGGCCTTGACTCTGAGAAGGGAAGAGAAGAACCCAGATTCCAATGCCTGTTCTGCTGCCTGTGTAAATTATTTTAATCATCTCGTCCCCTCTCTGGGCCTCGGTTTCCTCCAGTACCAAATGAAGGCGATCCCTTAGGTCTCTCCTCCCCTTAGGTCTCTCAGAACACATGTGTGAGAGCCGTACCACACGAGGAGAGGGTGCAAGAGGAGCCCCATTCACCAACCAGCTCTGTCAGCCCTCCCGCAGCTTGTCTGTATCGAATCAACTCCGCAACCCCAGTTCTCTGTCCCATAGATGCCCCCGAGGTGAAGGGTCTGAGAGAAACCAGGGATGGAAGAGAGGGAAAGGGGAAAGGGAGGAGGGGAAGGGAAGTAGACCGGACCTGTTCTGCCCACTTTCAAGCCTCTCCGAACCCCTGACTGGGGCTACAACTAACGCCAAGAGAATCCCTCCCCCTCCTCGGCTCCAGAGTGCTTTTTTCTCTCCTCTTCATCCGCTGTCCCCATTTCCTGTCCTACCTTCCAGGAGCACAGGATCCAAACGACCCCCACCATGGCTGCAGATCGGGGTACCGGAACCCCGAGCTTCCTAGTTTCGTTTTTTTAATAGGAAACGGGTGAGGCTTTAGACAGGATGTCTGTGGCAACTAATTAAACAGCAAAACACTAGTCTCAGGACTTTACCGTGCGAGGGAGTGACTCAGTGAGACCTGTGCTTTAGGAAAATCCCGAGGCCCCGGGGCTGCGACGACCAAACTTCAAATAGCCTCTGCTTTTACAAAAGCTACATCCTGGAGGAGAAGATAATGGGCACAAATAGAAGTACATACCAGGGCAGAAGCTCACCCAGTGAGACCCCCGGTTCCCTCGCGTGGCCAGATGGGTAAAGGATGCGTTAGAGGAGACAGGGAGACCAATTAGGGAAATTTGCAAAGCAACGAAAGGTTTTTGCAGTTCACCAAAGCATCCGGCTCTCCTGCTTCGGTAGAGTTCAGAGAGGGAGCAGTATTTTTCTAGGGCTGGAGAAGAGTGGAGTCGATTGGTCAGGGTGTCCTCTTTTGAGTTACTCGAATTGTGAGAACTAATAGGAAAGTTCGTATATGTGTGAACAAAATGGAGCAGTTCTCAAAATGGAGTCACTCTACATCCACAGAGGCAATGAGGGCTAGAAGTAGAGTGGTAGCTTTGTAAATAGAGAGAATTGGATGACTTTGAAAGATGTCAAGGAGATAAACTCTAGAAAACTTGGCAACTTGTAATTTATGTGAAGTGTGGGAGAGTGAGAAGTCAAGGATAATACAGGTTGTGAACATAAGTGATTGCAAGGATAGTGGTACCCACCGGCATGAGGAAGATGGAGTTGTAATGGGAAGAAATATAATGAGACCTCCCTGGAGCATGCCAATTTGAAGATGTCCATGGGATAACCAGTTTGAGATTTTCAATAGGCAATTGGAATGTAGAATAGGAGAGGAGGCATGAATATACAGATTTGAAGGTTGCCTACACAGAGATGAAGAATCCAAAGCAGCTGAAGAGGTCATGAAGTGAGAGTGTAGAGGATAGAGGATAGATTATCAAAGTTCACCCAGAGTTAGGGGGCATGACAGCGGGGGTTAATCCAGCAAGGAAAACTAAGAAAGAATAGTCAGAGAGGTAGCAAAAAAAAAGTCGGTCAATAAATATTTATTGACACAAATGTAGACAAATGTAGGCTATATATTCTGGGAGTAAAAAAGAAAAGAAAAAAAATAAAAAGCATGAAAACCCAGAGAGCAGATAGAATCCAAGAAAATGGTGATCAGCAGTGTCCAAGGCTCAAGAGAAGTCAACAAAGAGGAGGACTGAGAAAAGGCCATCAGATTCAGCAGTTAAATCATTGATAATCCTGGACAAAATGGGGCCAGTTGAGTGATGATGAGATTGGAAGCCAGGCTGCAAAAAACGAAGACAGTCAGAGAAGAGGAACACTCAGGTAAGGCTTCCCTTCTCTTTCTTCAGATACTTTTTCTTTTCCGTTTGCACCTTGAAGACTTTCCTTAAAATTTTCCATCCTCCCTGAAAAATATTTTTCACAGTTCTTTCCATATTTGTCCTTCCTTTCATTAGATTGCAGATTCATCATATCACAGACAATCAGAAAACCTCAAAGTTGGAAGGAGCTTCAGAGGCCGTGTAGATCAAGCCCTGAATCTGACCACACTTCCCCTCTACACCATCCCCCACATGTTGATGTGCATCTAACTTTAGCTTAAAGATTTCTGGTCCGAATTGTTCATATCCCCACAGGACTAGTAGTTGAATGCCAGCAAGAACGATCACAGATCCAGAATACTTTGCATGTGTTAAGAGCTAAACTCTACCAGCAGACTGTTGAGAGAAAACAAAATAAAAGACAGAGTGTTCGAAAACTGCAGGTGGGAACAAGAGCCCAGTCAGAAAGAATTTGGACATATAATTTCACTCAGGACAGAGTCACTGACCATAGAATCTCTTATGAAGCTCGAGATATTAAGGAATTTTTGTGTGGTGGGAGACATCTGGATATGCTGATTCAAAGACTGCTAGTCTCAGCAAATGGAGAAGCCCTTGGTGAAATTTTGAATGATCATGTTAAATCTTCTGAATAAAGGAAGTGAAATGGATGCTGTTAGACCTCTTTCTGTCTGTCCCTTTGGCTCTAGATCTAAGATCCAATGATTGTTGAATTCCCTCCTGCTCTAACTTCTATGGCTTTATGAACTCTATTTATTGTCCATATTGCCCAATATGTTGTTGAGTCAAAAAGTATTCAAAATGGGTCAGGCATTATAGTAAGCTCTGAGGATACAAAGAAAGACAAAAATAAACAATCCCTGCCCTCAAGGAACTCTCAATGTAATGACCAAGACAACATGCAAATAACCATGTACAAACAAGATATCCCCTGGATGAGCTCAAGATCATTTCAGGCAGAACTTACTAGCACTGAGGGATTGGGAAAGGCTTCCTACAAAAAGTGGGATTTTCATGGGCAGCTAGGTGGTACAATGGAGATGGCATTGGCCCTGAAATCAAGACGGCCTGAATTCAAATACGGCCTCAGACACTTGACACTTACTAGCTGTGCGAACCTGGACAAGTTATTTAATCCCAACCGTCTTGTAAAAAGAAAAACTAAAAACAAAACACAAAAGTGAGGTTTTCACTGAGACCAGACAGAAGCCAGGGAAACCAGGAAGTGGAGGTGAAGAGGGAGAGCAGTACAGGAATAAGGGACAATCAGTGAAAATCTCCAGAGCCAGGAGATGGAGTATCTTGTGCAAGGAACAGAAAGGAAAGTAATGTTACTAGACTGAAGGGTATGTGCAGGAGAGCAAGAAAAAGAAGACTAGAAACCTAGGAGGCAGGAAGAGGTTACAAAGAGCTTTAAATACCAAACAGAGAATTTTATGGTTAATCCTGGAGGTGATAGCAACACTCTGGAGTTGGTTGGTGGGAGGGTTGCAGTGAGTGGCTCAAAACATAATCAATTCTGCATTTCAAAAATCACTTTGGTAGCTGAGTAGAGAATGGACTAAAGTGGGAAGAAACTTGAGGAAGAGAAACCAACCAGCAGGCTACAATAGTTGAGTCATGAGGCTTACATCAAGATAATCTGGTGGCAGTGTCAGAGAAGAGAAAGAATCACATAAGAAGGGCTTAGACTATCAGAAACAGTCCTTGAACATTGTGTATAATGTTCTCCTGGTTCTGCTCATTTCACTCAGCATCAGTTCATATAAGTCTTTCCAGATTTTTCTGCAGTCTTCCTGTTCATCATTTCCTACAGCACAATAGTATTCCATTACATTCATATACCACAACTTATTCAGCCATTCCTCAATTGATGGGCATTCCCTTGATTTCCAGTTCTTGACCACCACAAAAAGAGGTGCTACAAATAATTTTGAACATGTGGGACTCTTTTCCATTTTTTTTTATCTCTTTGAGATGCAGTCCTAGAAGCGATATTGCTGGGTCAAAGGGTATGCACATTTTTGTAGGCCTTTGGGCATATTTCCAAATTGCTCTCCAGAATGGCTGGATGAGCTCACAGCTCCACCAACAATGAATTAGTGTTCCAACTCTCCCATATCTTATCCCACATTTGTCATTCCTGTTTTGTCACGTCAGCCAATCTGATAAGTGTGATGTGGTACCTCAGAGTTGATTTCGATTTGCATCTCTCTAATCGATAGTGATTTAGAGCATTTTTTCATATGACTATAGATAGTTTTAATTTCTTCCTAAAACATTCCCAAAAGATTCTTGAGATAAAATGCCACCACATTCAGAGAAAGAACTATAGAATCAGAACACAGAATGAAGGAGACTGTTTTCTGTTGTGTTATATTTTGTTTTCATTTGGTTTTTCTCATGGTTTCTCCAATTCATTTTAATTCTTCTACATAACATGACTAACGTGAAAATGTGTTTAATAAGAATGTATGTGTAGAACCTGTTCAGCCTAGAGGCCGATGAGCTACCTGAGCCTTCTTACCTCTCGCAGGTCTTTGGTGATCAGCCGGATAAACGTGTTGAGAGAAGAGACTTTCCAGAGTCGAACAAGGGTTAGGCTTTATTCAGGGTCTTAGTTACATATCCATATGCAAGGTGAATTCTTCCTCAGGAGAGAGGAATCCTCCTCCTCCCAAGGGGCAAGGATCATACAGCAAGAGGATGGGAGCAGAAGAGGGGAAGGACCCTCTTCCCTCCAAGGGCCCTTCAGCACAAAAAAACACCTTCAGGCTTTCCTGTCCTGACTTAAGCTCTCCCCATGCATAGTTTGCACGTGAATACCGTGTGTGCTCTCAGCCCCTAGCTAATCAACAACAGGTGTGCTCAGACCACTGGCCAATCTCAAGGTGGGATGCTCTCCCCAGCAAGTTTCCCACTGAGAAGAGGTGGAAATGCACGAGATAGCCCGTGTTTCACGCCTCAATTCCCAGCTGTTCCCTGGGGGGCCTCGTGAGAACTCTGAGGTTTAGAAGTCCTCACTTTTACCTGCCCAAGACTGTCCACGTGAAAACTGAGCTTACACCCCCAACAAGAACCTTTATAACATTGCATGCTGTCTTGGGGAGGGTGGGGAGAGGAAGAGGAAGAAAATTTAAGACTTATGGAAGTGAAAGTTGAAAACTGAAAACAAATAAGTTAATTAAATTTTTAAAAAGAAAAGAAAACAAGGAAAAAAGAATCATATAAGAATTGTTATGAAGGTAGACCTCACAGGACTGGGCAACTGATTGAATATTGGGAGGGGTAAGGGTTTGAAAGTGAGAAGTCAAGAATGACACCTAGGTTTTGAGCCTTAGTAAGGGAGAGGATGATTGGGTCCTCCATAGTAATAGAATAGTTAAAGAAAGGGGAGGGTTTTGTAAGAAAGATGACAAGTTCAGTTTTTGACATGTTGAGCTTGAGGTGTTTATGGGAAATCCATTTCAAGATGTCCAATAAGCAGTTGGAGATTCAAGATTGGAAGTCAGGGGGGAGACTGAGAGTGGATACATGGGATGTGAGAATAACCTTCATAGAAATAATCATTAACATCCTGGAAAGTAATGAGACCACAAAATGAAATACTATGCAAATAGCATGAAAACTTACTCTCTACTTAAGTGCACTGCACTTCAATTCTCTATTACATTTTTTTTCTAGGAGTTTCAAGTATTTAAATTCTATTTTGCTATAGAGACTTAAGTTGAAGTCTGAGTTTACTCAGACCAGTGTTTACTAGTTGTCTCAGTACAAAGCACTTCACTTCTCTGAGACAGTTTTTCATCATGACTCAGTCAGTCAACAAACATTTATTACATGCCAACTATGTGGTAGGTGCTGGTCTAAGCACTGGGATACAAATATAGGCAAAAGAGAGTCCCTGCCCACAGGGAGTTCACATTTTAACTATTTATAGACTCTCTGTGTGGTTGTAAGGAAAACATTCTGTAAACCTGAAAGTACTAAACACACTTACACTACAAGATTCCTATTATTGTTATTATTACACAATAAGCTGCTGAAAATAGAAGCTAGGTTTGCCACACCACATACTGCCCTCTCCCCACTCCCACCCCTATAGGTAATAGATACCCTGCTTAGAATAGACATGTCAAACATATAATGCAGAAGCCATAATACAGCCAGCATCAGTCCCAAATATGGCCTACACCAGATTAAAATGTAATTGGGAAATAATTTTTAACAAATATTAATATTTTTGCAGAATGATTGCTAACCCTAAATTAAAATATAATAAAACATGGATAATGTTCACATGTGACTTTCTAACTGAATCCTTATGTATGGTTTAGTGGCCACCATTTTTCCTTGAGTTGTTCATAAGTGAAGTATGGTGATCAGTTCTGACTCTCACATTTTGGAGCAGACATTGACCAGCGAGACCATGTGCAAAGGAAGAAGGCAGAGGTAGAGTGGAGACCAGGCCATTCATCAATCAGCCAATATAGCTGAAGATGTTTTGTCTGGACAAGAAACAACATGATGGCTGTCTTTAAGTATTTGAAGGGATAGCCTTCAGAAAAGTGGTTACATTTATTTCTATTGTCCTTAGAGGGCAGAACTAGGTAAAATTGTCATATGCAGACCATAAAGTGAAGAGGATTACAGAATTATTGAGCCACAAGAAATGAAAAAATGGATGATTTCAGAGAAAGCTGGGAAGACTTGTACGAACTGATGCAGAGGGAAGCAAGCAGAAACAGAGCAGTTTGTACAATAACACCATCACAAAGAAAAATGACTATAGGATACTTGGGAAATCTGATCAATGTAATGAGCAACCATGATTCTAGAGGACTGATGATGAAGGGTACTATCCACCTACTCACACAGAGGTGATGGATCAAGATGCAGACTGAGATTCACATATTTGGACATGACCAACAAGAGAACTTGCTTTGCTTGACTGTGCATGTCTCTTACAAGAGCTACTGTTATTGTTTATTTGGGATGGAGATGAAAGGGAGGGAAAATTAAAAGCATTCTCATCAAAAATAATAATCAAATAAAATTTAAAAATAAAAAATAATATTAAACGTAAGAAAAAGTAAGAAGAAAAATAAGAAGTCTTATTTAAAAAAAAAATAAGACTGAGCTCTGTATGTGGGTAATGAGTTCTCCATTATTAAAGATCTTCAAGCAGAGATTAGTGAGAAATATTACAATGTGAGAAATATCACTTCCAATGCTTGCTATACATGTTGTGCCAAGTTACTTAATTGTGCCGAGCTCTGTTGTGCCAAATTATGTTAAGCCAAGTTATGTTGTGCTAAGTTATGTTGTACCAAGTTAATTTCTCTGTATATCAGAGAAATCTCCTCACCTGTAAAGGAGGGTTAATGACATATCTCCTAGGTAGCACAGTAGATAGAATGTTGGACCTGGAGTCAGGAAGGTCCGAATTCAAATACTGCCTCCAACACTTAACTAGCTGCGTGAGCCCAGGCAAGTCACTTAATCTCTCTCTTCTACAATGTCTTCATCTGTAAAATGGGGACCATAATACCACCTATGTCCCAGAGTTGTGAAGAGATAATTAGATCGTATTTATAAAGTGCTTTATAAACCCAATGTCCTATAAAAATTCAAGCTATTGTTATAATGGCATGGTTGTTGTAATGAAAATCTTTATAAATTTTAAGAGTGTTAGCATAATATAAACTGTATAATGTTCCTAGAGAATGAATAATTGCTAAGGTAAAAGTGGGGAAAAGTAAGTTCAGAGGTCTTTTCCAGCTCTGAAAGTCTACAATTCTATGAAACAGTAGTGAACTAGACTGGCCTGGACTGGACTGGAATGGAATAGAATAAAGGACTCTTCTCTCCTTTTACACAGACATAGCCATTGCTACCTTTCCATCCAGGCTGATTATCTTAAACACAAGCTGTTTGAGACACTCTAGAGCCACAGAAAATGTGGGAATAACCTTTAGAATGCAATTAAAGGTAACCTCCTACCTATGAACTTCAGATGGATCTTCCTTCTGAGGGGGATCTTGAGGGCTGAATGTTCCACCTGGAGAAGGAGATCTACTTCTGGGAATGCAGCCAGATCAGACACCAAGGTGAGACTACCTGATATTCCAAAGAATAGGTCCTGTACTACAGCACTCAAGGTGAACTTTGTCTCTATCAGCTGCATGGATTCTAGATTTTCCTCACTTTTCATAGCCTGAGTCGTCCACCTAATGAGGAGCTCTTCCTCACTCAGGGCATTGGTCTTTAGGAAAAGCTTGAGCATCAGAGGTTTGGGCCTGTAGTGCCAAATCACAAAGTGGAAAGTCTTCAGCTCATGGTGTTTGAGATACTCTGTTGCTGGGAGTGGGCTCAAGTCAGGTGCCACTGAGGAGAGAGATGTATAATCCTGAGTATGCTAAAAACAAATCAAACAGCTGAGTCAGAGACTTCCCACCCCACCCAACTCCCAATCCTATCAGGGCCAAGGACAGACACTAATAGAGAGAATGAGCCCACTCAATGTGGGGAGGAGCTCTAGTCTGAGAATTCAAAGACCTAGGTCCTAAGTCTTGCCTCTGCCATTGACTGTATGTGGGAACTTGACTCTGACTCTCAGATTCTTCATCTACAAAATGAAAGTAAGAATGTCTACACTATTCCCTGCCAGGGGCTGTGATGAGGGAAAGATTCCTTGAACCTGACAGCAGAACAGAAAAATAATTTATTATTATCAGTTTTGTTTTTTGAAGCATCATGCTGTGTACTTTGAGTAGGAGTTGTGTGCTTGGATGTGAGTTTTTGTTAAGAATTTCTTTCTTTCTGGACCTCCATTTCTACAACTGTAAAGTGAAGGGGTTGAATGAGATCCAGGTTCCTTCCAACTATGATTCAAGTTTGGTGACCATGGAGGAGGATGGGAAAGGCTCTCTGCATCTCCAAGAGAGAAGGAAGCAGGATCTTTATAGGGATGTATTTTCTGCTTCCATCAGAGGAGTCACAGCAATTCTGAGCAAATTCACCTCCCTCAGCTCATTGTCCCAACTTTAGACATTGGAAAATTGAGATCTAGAAAGGGACATACTTGCCTGGTGAGTCACAGAAGCAACTGGGTCCCTGGACCACTGGTCCAATCATTCCATGCATTGGATTTTGCTGCCAGGCTCCAGGGACCTGGTGGGTCACCCAGGTCCCTCCCCTTACCAATATGTGTCCTACTTCTTGGATACAGCAAATATAGCCAGAGATAACAGAAGGAGTCAGGAAAGGTGAATCTCTCATGAATTTTCTGTATAACTGTGGGCATTTAATTTGTCCTTAATACATTAATAAACTCTGATTGATAGGTTGATTGCTTGATTAACTTCTCTCAGCCTCAGTCTCCATATCTATGAAATGGGACTGAGAGTACATCTGCTATCTATCTCAGAGTCCTCTGATGAGGGACAAATTTGATGGCAATTATCTATGAAGGTACTATTAAAAATACAAATTTATTAAAATATGTAAAAGAGAACAGGAGAAAGTTCAGAAGTGAACATAAGCATACACACGGGACAGTAAGAACTATACCAGGGGACAGGGACAGGAAAGACAACTGTGATTTCATTATGATAGAGAACTCCCAGGTGGGGAAGTTCCCTTCTCCAATGCAAACTGGCACCTTCTCTTCAACTTGCAGTCTTAGAGCATTGCCCAGAGAGGTAAAAGGATTTATTCAGGGTCACACAGTCAGCGTGTGTCAAAAGACTGACATGAATCCATTTCTTCTTGGCTCCAAGGCTGGCTCTTCATTCACTACCCTAAGCCACCAAAAGTCCATATATTATTGAAAAACAAGTATTACATAATGGAAACTCATGATTTCCAATCCTCTTCAGTTCTTTGCGCATAAAAATATTCGTTTGTCAAAATCATAATAAAAAATTTTTAACAACACCTAAAATGAGAGAAATCTGAATTACAGTGCTTACATTAATAAAATTCATCTAGTAGAATCCTCTTCCAAGACCTTAATTTTCATAGTATGGAGGGGGAACCCTGGATTTTCAGAGTCTATGCCAGTGGTTCTTGTGAGCTGGTAAAGTCTGGAGAGTAAGTCTGGGGTGAAAGTTTCATCTCTCATCTAAGGACAAGTCTGGCTAGTAGAGGCTTTTTAGCTGGGGGTGGGAAGCTCTTTCCTTGTATTAGACCCTGTTCTCAAGAAAAACTTATAATTTCATTCAAGAATAAAACAGTTTTCCACTGGGGAGTGTTGACTGCTAAGACTGTATAGTAAAGTGGGAAGCGACTGTGAGTGACCTGCATTGGTTGAAAGGGAACCTACAGCAATGAGGTCATGGATCTTTCAGCATCATAGACTATTAAAGCTGCAAAAGACCTTAGAGGTCATATAGTCCATTTTAGAGATGAAGAACCCAGGTCTAGAGAGTTTAAATGAATGATCCAAGATAAGATCAAAGTCAGGATTCAAATCTGGATCTTCCTAAACTGGTGGTGATGCTTTAGGAAATCCTAATTTCTACAACACAGAACTCCTTTTCAAGTATGAGGATGGATTGACACTATTACATTCCCCAAACTGACAACATCAAAGACTCTCTAGCATAACATGGATTTGTTCTAGAATTAAATTTGGAGTTTCTCCTAAGAGTAAGGTCTAATACAAGTAAAGACTTACATTTGGAATGGTGACAAACACCAACACTGTGTATTCCCTTCAGTATCCCTATTCATCTCCTCTATGCTCCCCCATACTCCTCCTAGGGACCACCCAACTGACTGTGAGATGCTGGGCTCAATTCAGCTCCTTCCCTCTCTTGTTAAAAGTTTTTAAAATAAATTTTGTTGATATCTTTTATTTAAGATCACTTACATTTCCCAGTGTATTCCTTCCCTTCATCACCCTAAAGAGTCTCTTACCTTTTCTACAATGTTCCCAAATAAAGAAACATAACCATATCACTAGTATCACCAGTAGTATGAAGGCAACAATCATCCAGACTGTAGAACTTGAGAGCTCTGCAAATGAAAGAAGGGAATAAATTCAGATGGCTATCTCAATGATCATCACCACTAAGTTTCACTGCCCTTGAAGGATACTGACTTAGAACTACCTAGTATTTATGTTATGGTATCAATGTTATTAGCTATGGACCCCCAAGGGATTGACTTCCAATTTCTTCCCCTTCAAAGTTGGCATTTTTTGACATACACCTTGATTAACTTAGCCCTAGCATCTCTGGCTCTTTCTCCCAGTGGATGTTCTTTATTTTTGACTCTCCCAAAAGAGGAAATACACAAGTGTCCAATTTCTCTAAGATTCTCTATAACAACAAATAAAAAACGCTTCCTGCCACTTTACTCAGTTTAGAAAGTAGAGATCTGACTCAGGGACAGGAGCAGCCCTCAGCTCACATCTCCAGCTTCTCAATATCTCCATCATGTCCTTCAGTGCTGACCAGATTGCTGACTTCAAGAAGGCATTCCTCCTCTTTGACAGAACTGGCAGAAGTAAGATCACATTAAGCCAAGTTGGTGATGTCCTGCATGCTCTGGGTACCAACCCCGCTGATGCAGAGGTCAAGAAAGTTCTGGGAAACCCCAGCAATGAAGAGAAGAATGCCAAAAAAATTGAGTTTGAGCAGTTCCTGCCCATGATGCAGGCCATTTCCAACAACAAGGACCAGGGAAGTTATGAAGACTTCGTTGAGGGGCTGCGTGTCTTTGACAAAGAGGGCAATGGCATGGTCATGGGTGCTGAACTTGACAACGTGCTCGCTACCCTGGGTGAAAAGATGAAGGAAGAGGAGGTGGAAGCCCTATTGGCAGGTCAAGAAGACTCCAATGGCTGCATCAATTATCAAGCCTTTGTCAAACACATCATGTCCATATAAATGGAACTCTCAAGAACAAGTGATCTCTATGAAGACTGACTGGAACCTTAAGCCATAAACTTTAGGAACATTCACATTCAACTTTCCAGATCAGTTGACCAACAAGGCAGGAAAAAACAAAGGAATTTGGACTATACTATACTTTTTATGTACCTTTTGAGTTTCCTTGGAATCCTGCTGCACAAGACAAATGTTTGCAAAAGCAAGCAACCTGGACAAAGTTTCTACAGGTCTCCAGTCTAAGTTATCTCTCCTTCTGTGCTATCCACCATATGTAAATGTGTACCCTTGAAAGAATCTAACAATCAATAAATAACTTTGGTCAAAAAAAAAAAAGCAAGTAGAGATCTGACTGGCCTAGTTGAATAAGCAACTTGGGCACCAGGGATAAGCAGCACCAAAGACATGCTCAAATCAACTTTGTAATTCATGGTGTGAAAATAATGCAATTGAGGTGCTGATGAGAACCCAAGGCATCCCTCTCTACTACTACAACAAGATGCAACGCCAGGACACAAGACTCCATAGAGAGAGACTCTGTGACTTCTCATGATAGAGAAAAAGAGGTCACAGAACATTGACCCCTACAGAGAACTAAAAATCTACTGCTAGGGAGACTAACAGCATGACATATGGTGAAAGAGGTTGAGGTCAGGACCAGGAAAGGCTCATGTGGAATATGGATAGTGAAGTCAGAGAAAAGAAGTACACCATCTGAGAGTTTCCTAGATTAACTCTTCTTACTAATTAAATACTAAGCCCAGTTTTTCAACTCCACAAGAGTTCATGTTCCCTAAAAAACTAAAAAGTTTTAAAATTCCAGACTCTTCAAATCATTATTATAAGTTGTTGAGCCCATTAACCCTGAGGAAAAGCTCTATTAATCCTACCATAGGTCTGGAGCTGAACCAGGGTAGTTCCCCAAATATCAGAATCGGTCCACCCTAGGTCCATGGCAGGATCTAATCCTTCTGTTTTTCTTACATGGCCTCTGTTCTCCTTTACCTATAAATATCTCACTTACCACTCTGTTTCAATGTACACACTCCCTCAGTCCTCTTGGAAAGTGGTCATGGTAAAATTTTTATTATATAAAATAAAATAGAATCTCATATGTATGTGGTAGCCTACATGTCCCATGTGCCTGGACTGTGTTGTCATCCTCCCCATATACTAAGAATTTTATGTAGTCTATGGTAGAGCCTCAGGCTTCAATATGACACAAAGCTTAGAATAACTTTAGATATCACTTTCAGGCAATGCAATGTAATACCACAAAGTAAGCCCGTTGTGACTAAATATCAACATGAAATGCAGGGATAGAGAGGTCCAGATGAGAGGAGGAAGAAGATCAAAGGGAGGAAATAGAACAGAGAATATACAGCAAAGGAAAGAAAAAGTCAAGGATGGAAACAAGGAGAGGACGGGAACAGGAGAAGAGCAGAGGAAAACAGGAGAAAAGCTAAAAGCAAAAAGAAAAGGAAAAAGGCAAAATGAGGAAAAGAGTGGAGATCAACCAAAAATGACAGAAATATAGAAAAGGAGAGAAAAAGAGGCAAACAGGAGAAGAACAGAGGGAATGAGTAAGGTATATTACATCATTCAATATACAATTAAGCCTAGTTTTTCAAATGAACAAGAACAACATAAAAAATACACTACATTGAATTTAAGAATCTGTAAAACTAGGGAGGACAGATACCTGTCACAGTCAAGACAGTTCCACTCTGCAATGGTTATCAAGGATGATTTATGGGTAACCACACACTGGTAGATGGTTCCATTGTCTTCCAAAACTGTGTGAAGAATAAAGTGACTGGTGGCATTGAATGTGCCATCATCGTTGCTAATGGAGCTTGTGTGGATGCCCTGGAAAATCTCCATATCAGAGAGTGAATCCCTGGAACCACTTTCATCAAGAAGATTTGAACTGATTCAGCGTAGAACCCTGCCACAGTGCACTCCAAGATATATGCTTTCCTTTCCTCCACTACAGTTTCTTGTGGCATCAGAATCCTGGAGGACTGAGCTGTAGGCAGATAGGATTCAGGGTTGAGCCATGTTGGAAGCACGCTGGAAGCCAGTCAGTCAGTCAATAAATAAGCTCCTACTATGTGCAAGGCACTGTGCTAGGCAATGATCCAGAAGGTTCACTTTCACCATCCCCTCAAGTATTAAAGGATATCCTCCCCCACACTCCAAAACACACAAATGCGCACACGCATACACACACGCACACACACACACACACACACGGGTGCTCTTCATCTATACTGAATCAATATCAAACAAGAAAAAATTGTTCTTCAGGATTATTTTTTAGATAATGAATCAGAGGAACACAGAGTAAAAATTTCCTTTCCAGAGTCAGAGAGAATAAAAACATAACTGCAAGGCCCCTGGAATCTCTCCCCTGCCCCATATTTCAATGCACCAGACATTCAGAATTTCCTATGTGTAGGTTCTTGCTCCACTCAGGAAGTTTGCAGCCCATCTTACTAGACAGTGTCATGAGTTGTACTCAGAGGGGACTCAATAAATACTCTGGGTTGAGGTACAGGGTAAAAATCAATGGACTTTGGAGGCTAAAAGCTCTGGGTTACAGTCCCAGCTTGAATAATTTTCTGTGTAAATGTGAGCAAATCACTTTTCTGATCCTCAGTTTCCTCCTCGATAAAAGGAGGATAATAATCTTTGCTTCATAGGCTTGTTGTGAGGAAAGGGCTTTGTAAATTTCAAAGGGCTCTAGAAAGGAATGCTATTATTAGTGATTCGCTGATCAATTAACATATAGTACACCATCTCATTCCACCCTCTGTCCAAGTGGACATTTCCAACTGTCAACCATCCAACACACAGGGTACACTAAAGACCAGAGGCCTTCTCACTCACCCACAATGTCCAGCCTGACTGTTCCCTGGACTCTGTTAGAAGGGATGATTATTTCACACCTGTACTCTTCTGCTTCCTGAAGCTGGATATGAGACAGGTGAAGTGAGACATCTCCCCTCCTTAGCACTGACATTGAGATGTTGGCTCCTGGTCTGAACTGAGTCTGGTTTCTTCCATTGTATGCAAAGACTGGCTTCCTTGTCAGAGTTTGACATTCTCAGAAATCACCTGACTCCAATGACACTGATGTCCAGGAGTCGAGAACCATAACCAGACAACACACAGGGGATGGTGACATTTGCATTGGGGGATACAATCTGAACCTTCCATCCTCACTTCCAGGGAACCTACAAGAATGAGAGTAGACAGAATGTGAGCTCAAACCAAAGTCATCAGGCCCTTGTGTGGCACCAAGAGGGTGAGGCAATAGAGTTACAAAATGCGGCAGATTTAATTCAGAAAGCATATATTAAGCTTCTGTTAGGTTCAAGGGATTGGGCTATATATTGGAGATAAAAAACAGTACACAGATTTGAACAAAATAAATTTTGTTTATTTTATGTATTTATACGCAAAATTTATTTATTTTATGTACAGGTCTACTTGGTTTTATTACACTTTATTATGCTTCACAGATATTACATTTTTTAAAAATTGTTTGTGGCAACCCTGGATCAGCAAGTGTTTTGGCACCATTTTTTCTACAGCATGTGTCCACATCATTTCTGTGTCATATTTGGTAATTGTCACAAATATTTCACATTTTTCATTATTGTAATATCTGTCGTGGTGATCTGCGATCAGTGATTTTTGATGTTGTAATTGCTTTGGGGCACCAAGAACCAAGCCCATACAAGATTTCAGACTTAATCAATTAATGTATACCTTGTGACTCTACCATCCCCTGACCATCTCTCTCTCTCTCCCTGTGACACAACAATAATGAAATTGGGCCAGTGAATAACCCTACAGTGGCCTCTAAGTGAAAGGAAGAGTTAGTGAATGTGACCACCTTCACTGTTTTCTAGTTTAGACATTTCCAGAGCCACCCCAGATTTCCACAAGCACCACCCTGATCAGTCAGAAGCCATCAATATCCAGGCAAGACTTTCCACCTTCAAAAAGATTACGATTTCCCAAAGGCTGGTGATTGTTGGCATTTTTTAGCAACAAAGTACTTTTTTGTTAAGTATGTACTTTGTTTTTTTAGGCATACTACTATTATTGGACCCATAATAGACTACAGTACAGTGTAAACACAACTTTTATACGCACTGGAATACCAGAAAATTCATGGGATTCACGATATTTGCTTTATTGCTGTAGTCTGGAACCAATCCTGCAAAATCTCCAGGGTACGGTTGTAGAAGTTCCTGGCCCTCTACTAGTTTAGACTGCATTCTACCTGTGTGTTATACCATAATATCCAAGGAAAATGAAGGCCAAAAGGAGCTCTAAGAACTGGGAGGAAAAGTAAAGGCATCAACGAGAAAGTGGCACTTGAAATGAACCTTGAAATAAGATGAAGAGTCTGAGGCAGAGGAGAGGGAGAGGAGGGGGAAGATTCCAGGACTAGGGAATGATTTATACAAATGCTTTGAGGTGGGAAATGGAATACTGAGTTTAGAAAAGAACTGTTTCTGGCTTAGGTGGAAACATAGAGTTCATGCACGGGAACAGTAAGAAATAGGGCTAAAAACTGTGGAGATGCCAAACTAAAGAGACTGTATTTTACCCTATAGGTAATAGTGAGCTACTGAGGGTTTTTGCTCAAGGAAGTGGCAGTCAGACCAGAAACTTTGGCGGCTGTATAACAATAGATGGACTGGAAAGTGGGGAGAAGATGAGCAAACAGCAGATGAGGAGGTCTTTATAGTAGGCCAGGAAAAAAGTGAAGAGTGCCTGAACCAGGGGAAAGGCTGTGTGAAGGTAGAGAAGGGTCTAGAGGCAAGAGATGTTATAGTAAGATAGCTATCTCAGTTGAATAACACTTTAAGGTTTCCAAAGTGCTTTACAGATATTATTATTTCACCCAATCTTCATAGCAACCTTGGGAGGTAGGTGTTAATATGATCCTCACTTTACAGATGAGAAAACTGAGGCAGTGAAAGGTTAAATGATTTGTCTATGTTCACACAGTTATTAAGTATATCAGGTGAGATTTGAACTCAGGTCAATTGATTGGACATGGAAGTGAGGAAGAGTGCTCGTCTATCTCTAGTTTCCATGCCTTCATGCAGGCTGTCCTTCATGCCTGGGATGAGCTCCCTTCTCACCTCTGACTACTAGCATCCCTTGCTTCCTTTAAAACTCAGCTTCACCATGAGAAGCCTTTCCTAAATCTAAACAAGCTCCTGAAGGAGACAGTGGGATAGCGGGCACATCTAAAGGGTCTGGCCTTTGCAAGGAGGAGGGAAAGAGAACTGAAAGAAGGGAAGTGAATAAGCATTAAGGACCTATGTGCCAAGCACCGTGTTAAGTACTTTGACAAATATGATCTCATATGATCCTGACACCAACCCTAGGAAATAAGTGCTATTGTTATCCCAGTTCTAGAGTTGAGGAAACTGAGGTAGACAAAGCTGAAGTGACTTGTCCAGGGTCACAAAGCTAGTATCTGAGGTCAAATTCGAATGTAGATTTTCCTGATTCTAAGCTCAGGGCACTATCCACTGTACCACCTAGCTACCGAAAAATAAAAATGAAGGAACAGAGGGTGGGTAAAAATGTATAGAGTTCTTAAGGCAGAAAATGGGAATAAGAGGGATTTCTCAGCTTTTCACCCTTGTTTTGAAAGGAAAGTAAGATGCAAGGACATGGGCTAAGAGGAGAGAGAGAGAGAGAGAAAGAGAGAGAGAGAGAGAGAGAGAGGTCAGCAGACACTGGGATGGGAAGAGAAGTCACTGAGGAGAGGGGAAGACCAAAAATCAAGGAGGAATACAAGTTTTAGCAGCAGGGGCCAGGTGAGACTGGATTTTTAAAATTACATTGTATTGCTTTAGGGCAAGGATTGTTTCATCTTTCAGAATTTGTAGCAGCCCTGAGTCAAGGCTGTGAAGAGATAAATGTGAGGCCAGAGCAGGGGGAATAGACTGGGAGCACAGGGTGGATAAAGGGTCTAAAGGTCACTCACTGTGACAACGAAGACTAGCTTTAGGTGGAAGGAGATTAAGGGAGGGATGAAAAACATTGGGTTGTGATAAGAAAAGGTCATTTATGACTTCAAAATCATGGAGAGAGGTGGCCCAGTTCTGGATATAGGTGAGTCTAAGGTGTGACCATCCCTGCCAGTGGCTAAGGTGGTGGTTGTTGTGCTTCCTCTTCAAAGAGGACCAAAATGACATCTCTATGATTAAGTGAAATTTCAGTGTGTCTGACTGTGACTTGTTGGGGGTATAAGCTCAGTTCCATGTGGACAGTCTCGGGCAGGTAAAGGTGAGGACTTCTAAACCTTAGAGTTCTCATGAGGCCCCCCAGGGAACAGCAGGGAATTGAGGTGTGAGACTGGGCTATCTCGTGCATTTCCGCCTCTTCACGTGGGAAACATGCTGGGAGAGAGCATCCCTGCCCTCGAGATTGGCCCGGGGTCTGAGCACACCTATTGTTGTCTAACAGGCACGGTATTCAGGTGCAAACTATGCGGCGGGAGAGCTTAAGTAGGGTCAGGAAAGCCTGAAGGCGCTCTTAGCGCTGAGGGGCCCTTAGAGGACAGAAGGCCCCTCTTTCCCCCTTCCCTCTCTTCCCTCTTCCCTCTCCCCTCTCCTCTCTCCCTCTTCCACTTCCATTCTCTTACTGTAAGATCTTTGCCTCCTTGGGAGATTCCTCTCTCCTCAGGAAGAATTCCCCCTGCACATGTAACCAAGACCCTGAATAAAGCCTAACCCTTGTTCGACTCTGGAAAGTCTCTTCTCTCCTATGTTTATCCGGTTTGGCCAGCCGAAGACCTGCGATAGGTAAGGTAAGACTCGGGTAGCCCTTAGGCCCTAGGCCTGACAGTGACTGATCAGACCAATACAAGCTCAGAATCCCCTACCACTGGTTGGGCACAGAAAGTCCAATATTTGGGGTGGAGATCCCAAATTTGAGCATCCTGTGTTTACTTTGTGCTGTCTCATTTCTGCTTTGGTCAAAGAGCACAACACCATTTCTGATGTGGGCATGCCATGCTAAGTGGTCCTGTGCCAGTGTCTCCCATATTGCACAGTCAAATCCAAAGTTCTCGAGAGAGACCTTGAGAGTGTCCTCCTATCGTTTCTACTGGCCACCATGTGATTGCTTGCCCCATGCAAGTTCTCCATAAAATAGTCTTTTTGTCAAACATACGTTTTGCATGCAAACAACGTGGCCAGCCCATCAGAGCTGCACTCTCTGAAGCATAGTTTGAATGCTTGGCAGTTCAGCTCAAGCAAGGACTTCAGTTGCTGCTACCTTATCCTGGCAGGCGATCCTCAGAATCTTCCTAAGACATAGAAGCAATTCAGTTTTCTGGCATGGCGCTGGTAGACTGTCCATGTTTCACAAGCATATAACAATGAGGTCAACACAACAACTCTGTAGACCTTCAGTTTAGTAGTTAGTCTAATACCTCTTCTCTCCCAAACTTTTCTTCAGAGCCTCCCAAATATTGAGCTAGCTCTGCCAATGAGTGCATCAACCTCATTGTCAATGTGTATATCCTGGAGGGTACACTACCAACGTAAGTGAACTTATCCACAGCATTCAAACCTTCTCTATTTGTTGTAACCAATGGTTCCACGTATAGATGGTGTGGAGGTGGCTAATGGAGCACCTGTGTTTTCTTGGTGTTAATTTTTAGGCCAAAATTAGCACAGGCAGCAGAGAATTGATCCATACTTTGTTGCATCTCAGCTTCAGAGGCTGCATTGAGTGCACAATCATCTGCAAACAGAAAATCATGCACCAACACTCTCTTCACTTTGGGCTTGGCTTGTAGCCTTTTCAAATTGAAGAACTTGCCATCAGTACGGTAGTTGACCTTGATGCTGTGTTCATCCTCATTGAAAGCATTTGTCAACATGAGAATATCATGCTAAAAAGCATGGAAGCAAGAACACAGCCCTGTTTCACTCCATTAGTGACTGGGAAGGCAAGATAGCATTGTCCATTATCCAGAACCTGGGCAAACATACTATCATGAAATTGACATACAACACCGATAAACTTCTCTGGGCAACCAAATTTTGACATAATTTTCCAGAAGCCCTCGCAACTAACAGTGTCAAAGGCCTTGGTCCGATCTACAAATGTTGTGTGCAGACCTGTTCTGCTCCTGACATTTCTCCTGGAGTTGTCAGGCAGCAAACACCATATTGACCGTTCCTTGGCCCTTTCTGGAACCACACTGGTTCTCAGGTATATGACCATCTTCCAGGTGAAGGATCAGCCTATTAAAGGAGAACTCTAGCAAGAACTTTGCCAGCAATGACTAAGAGAGAGATCCCCCTATGATTGCCACAGGACAATCTATTCCCCTTAACCTTATAGAGATGGACCATGGAGGCATCTGTGAACTCCTGGGGGATAACTTCTTCTTGGCTTGTAACCTGGAATATTTCTGTCAGCTTTTGTATGAGCAATGGTCCCCCTACCTTGTAAATCTAAGCTGGAATAGAATCAGCACCAGGTGCTTTGCCACATGAAAGGAGCCTAATGACCCCCAAAACCTCTTCTTCAGTTGGAAGTTCAGTTAAGGAGGGATTGACTTCAACCTGAAGTAAACGGTCAATGGCCTCAGCATTGATTGATGATGGTCTGTTGAGAACACTATGGAAGTTTTCAGCCCATCTCTCTAGGATCATGACCTTATCACTAATCAATGTGGCTCCATCAGCACTGAGTAGTTGTGATGCACCATAGGATTTTGGTCCATAAATAGCTTTCAGAAAGTCATAAAAGCGCTTTGGATTGTTACTATCAGCATAAAACTGAATTTCATCTGCCTTCTTACTGTGGTAAGGTAGACCGAAGCTCAAGGTCATGGGAGGGAGGAGTTTAATGAACTTAGACTTAATACAGGCACATGAGGCCTGGCTCACTCCCTCTCCATTTCTGGTTCAGCCTCTGGCCTGCTCCATCCCCCTCAGGGACACTTTTCTTTCCTTCCCTCTTTTCCAAGTCCCCTTTGAGTTTTGTCTTCCTCATTAGAATGCTAGCTCCTCCACAATAGGGCTCCCTTGTTTTCTTGTCTTTGTACCCCCAGGACTTAGCCCAGTGCAGGACACATAGGAAGCACCTCATAAATGCACTCTCTACCTATCCATAACATATCTCTTTGTCTAACTCTCTATCCAGCTATCTCTCTATCCATTTCTACCATCTATTCCTCTCTACTCACCTATCTCTCATCCATCTCTCTATAGGTGTTTGAGGAGACATGGTCATTCATACTGCAGTTCCCATGGATGAAGACAAGAGTTGAGTTGGAAGGAAAAACTTCAGGCCATGTACTCTTCTAGAGAAAGAAGGAAGAATGACTTGGAGTTCTGCACATTGGAGCATCAAGGATCTGGGCTAGGTGCTGGCACTTCTCAGCTATTTCTAAGGTAGGATGCCTCCATTCTGGCCACCCCTCTCATCTTCCTCCCATCTGCCCTTGGACCCTAACAAGTGAGCCTTACCCTTCTCCTGGCCAGAACCTGGGCCACCACACACTTATAAGTTATCTTCAAACCAGGATCTCACAGGTACCGAGCTCCACACACTTGCAATTCTGGAAAATGAGAAAGTATCAGATCATTGACTTAAAGCTGGGAAGGGCTTCATTTAATCCCATCCCTTGATTTTTCAGATGTGTCTCTGAAAGGATGACCTCTTAGTCAGAGGTCATAGGGCTCTCAAATATCTGATCTGAGTTTTTGAACCTGCAGCTTCTGACTCCAAATTCAGTATAAGGCATTAGAGAGCCTTTTAAAGACTTCCCACTGAGAAAGTAGTGGAGGTGAGTGAAGTGTTCAGTTCTAAGTATGGAGAGAAAATTTTGAGGAGGATTTAGATCTCATTGAGATAAAAAGGAAATGTGAAGATTTCAATGCCTGTAAACTTTTGAACATTCATGGGAGAAATGTCTCTTAGAATCAAATAAATAAATTAATATAGCCTTCCTACACCAAAGGTCTTGTGAGTCACAGGGGTTGGGGCACAAACCACACCAAAAAGGGGGGGGGGTGAAAAGGGTGAGGATAGGTTGGGGGTTTGGAGGGGAAGCCTTACAAAGGAACTGCTGGAACCCAGTGCCCTCTTGAGACTCACTCTAGAGTCTGTTTCAGAGGAGAAAGTGAAGCTGGTGACGCTGCACAGCCCTGCCTCATTTAAATCCAATTCACCTGCAAGTTCTGACATCATCTTCCTGAGGTCATGGTCCTCTTCAAGAATGAAGCACAAACAACAGCAAAATCTCCAGAGTTCATAGTCACTCCCAGACTGCCCTCCTCCTGGTTCACTCCCAGGGGCTGGGCTATGGGAAAGGAGGAGAAGGACCCAAATTCCAATCCCTGATCTCCTGCCTCTGTGAATTATTGTAACAATTTCATCCCCTCTATGGGTCTCAGTTTTCTGCAATATCAAATGAAGAAGTAGGGTTGGAAAATCCCTTAGCTCTAAGAGCCCATGCGTGAGACCCAGGACTTGGCAAGGAAAGTGGGCAGGAGATGGTCACCAACCCATTCAGCCACCAGCCCAGTCCACCCTCTGGGAGCTTGTTTGTATTGAACTCTAACTCCCCAACCCCAATTCTCTGAGCCATAGATGTCCCAGAGGTGAAGGACCAGAGAGGAGCCCAGGAGGAGAAGAAGAAGGGGACGATTCTGCACACCTCCAAGTCTACAATGACAAAAATTGAAATAGCCTCTGCTTACAAAGAAGCCAAATCCTGTAGAAGGAGATGTGTATAAACATAAGTACATAGGAGGGCAGAAGTGCACGGAGTGAGACCTTCAGTTTCCTTGCCTGGACAACTGTGTACAGGATGCGTACAGAGGGGCCTGGGAGACCAATTAGGCGGCCGTTGCAGTGGCGGAACGGAAATTTGTGAAGAAATGCAAGGTTTGTGGAGTTCACCAGGCAAGTTGGCTCTTCTGCTTGGGTACAGTGACCCACGCTGTGACCGTGACTCCATTCGGGGACTTTAGTTAAGAGTCTCTGCGACTCAGGCTGGCAGGAAAACGACTACCCACCCTCCTATTTGAAGGGAAAACAGCCGTCCATCTTTCCCTCGAAGTCCAGGAAACCCCCCAAATGCAAAAATCAAAAAGTGCCCTCTGTCTCTCGGCCCCCTCCCTGCAAAGAAGAATTCATTCATTCCACCAAGTTTTACTAAGCTCTTCCTGCGTCACCTGCTCTCTTAAGAAAATTGTTGGGTAGGCCAGTGATGTTTAAAAAAATCTCATTCGCAGAGGAGTTGAAGGTAGGTGAACCCTGAATGAAGAAAAGCCGAGGAGTGATAGGACAGCCTAATATGAGGAGAAGGGTGGAAATCCTGACACTAAAACTGTAGTTCAAAAGATGAAAGAAGTGCTGAGCCGTCAAAGGAGGTCTTTCAGGGCACAGGGTTGCTACGTGAACACTGAATTCCCTTCCAGCCCTCAAGAGATTGTTATTAGATTCCCGTCCGGCTCACCTTCCTAGAGTGTAAACACTCTTGGGGAAAGAGCTCAGTCCCTGGTCTCTTGACTCGCCTACAGATCATAGCCCCAGAGTTCAGTTTCTGCCTGCTGCAGCTGGAGAACAGCTATGATGACAAGCTGGTGCTAAATACTATGAAACTCTCTGTACATCCTTTATTTTTCTCTTTTGGAAATGAAGGTACCAAGGTCAAAGATTTCGAGTTTACCTACTCTAAATTCTTCGTTTTACAGGTGTGGGCGCCCAGGATTCTCTTTAGGCTGGCCCGAGACAGAATCATTCATTAATATACCTCCTTCTAGCTCCGGATAGTAGGCTTTGAGGGGGAGAAAGTTGGGGGAAGGGAGGCAAAAGTCCTAGATTCCAATTGCAGGTCTGGTACTTGCCCTTTTTGTCACCTGTTACCCTTTCTGCACCTCTTTCCTTCACTATAACAAAATAAAAAGTAGGGAAAGAGGTATGGGGGTACAATATTCAAGAGTCTAGACGCTAGGTGATTCTTAAAATCTCGTAGCTCTAGCTGTCTGTGCATTCAAGGAATTGCAAGAAAGGGACCACATTCATCAACAGACTGCCCATCCTTACCCGGACGAATCTGGAGACACCCTCCAAGCCTGCCGACCAAACGGGGCGGCGTGCGGCCACTCCCACTCCTTGAGCCATCTGGACCACGCTTGAGAAGGCGAGCCCTCCCCCAGGAGCCTGAATTCATCTTCTTCCTTACCTGGAGCATGTTGGGCCCCGCACAGCCCCAGGAGCACTCCCAAGACTATTCCAGCGGCTGCCAGGCAGTGAACGGCCATAATGGTGATTCCAGCTTATATACCAGCCTACAAGCCTCTTTTAACGACAATCAGAACCATGCCTCCTTTACCAAAAATAGAAATCAGTAATCTCTCTCTCTCTCTCTCTCTCTCTCTCTCTCTCTCTCTCTCTCTCTCTCTCTCTCTCTCTCTCTCTCTCTCTCTCTCTTCTCTCTTCTCTCTTCTCTCTTCTCACGGCCACTTCCAGGGACAGAGAAATTCATTCATTCTATCCAAGTTTACTGAGCTCTTCCTGAATCTGTAAGGAAATTACTGGATTGGCAAGTGTTTAAAAATCGTCTTATGCTCATAGGAGTTGAAGACACTGGGGTGCGGGGGCAGTGCTGGATGAAGAAAAGTCAGTGAGTGATACTGCAACTTAATATGTCCGGAAAGGGTGTAGGGTGCGTGCAGGGAAGGCTGGGAGCCCTTTTCAGGGCTGCTTTCTACCTTTGGTGTTCACCTGTTCCACCTAAGTCTCATCTCTGGCTCCAAGAAGCTGCTGCATGCCCAAGGGCCACACCCAGGTAAACCCTTGGCTCAGGTGGAAGGTAACTGAGGGGTCTCAGATCCATCAGGTGCATTAGCTGGGTGTCTACACCAAGCATGTGAAGACTTCCCCCTATGGAATGGGCAGATGAGAACAATTTCTTCCAAAGACCATGATGGCAGCTGAAGCAGGTGCTATGGAATGCTTAGAGTTTGGGTAGACTGTGGAAGATGCCAAGGTCATCTACTGCATCTTGAGCTGTCAGCAATGTTCTTTACTCTGGACTGTGATGACTCTGGAACAGGGGGTGAGACTGACGAGTTTGTGCAATTCTGCCTCACTTAAACCCACTTTACACCCCAAGCAAAAGACACCACTCATACCATTTTATCATTTTTACCTATCTCAAAGTCCTGTGGGACAGGCAAGTGAGGAAGCAGCAGGTGCAGATACACTGAGAGCTGTAGTCACAACCCAACACAGAGGAGGCCCAAGCTGTCTTCTCACTGAAAGTAGTAGTGAGATTTTGTAGCCCCCCTGAGTGTATTAGCAGCCTTTTAAGGATCACGCTGCTCACCTCCTGATACACCAAACATCACATATTATCTGATTTTCCATTTAATCTAATTTAAAACAAACCTATAAAAAGGATGATGAACAAAGTTTTCTAATGTTTCTAATAAATATTACACTAGAGAATATGATTTTTTACAACCTCTATCCAAAAAAGAAAAGAAAACTCTACATAACAGAAGTTAGCTAATGCTTCAGTCTGGGTCTTATTGACTTAGTTTTCAAAATTACAAAGCAATTATTCATTTTCACGTAGTCCAAACAAAGCACAAACTAATCTAAGTACAGTAGTGTACAGATCATGGCAGTTCATTTTAAAGGCCAGGTTCTTGATCATCTTATGTTGGCACTATGCACATATGTCCTCCGCTAGTTCTGGAATTCCCCTGAGAACAGGTAACTGATTCATAGCTAACTATTGATGTTGTTATTTTAAAATGTCTTCTCATTTGCATGCAAAAAAAATTTAACCTTAATATTTTATAATTTTTGAGTTCCAAGTTCCCTGCCTACATCCCACTTGAGAAGGCAAGCACACTGGTAAAGATTATACATGTGTAGTCATGCAAAATATATTTGTGTATTAGCCACGTTGCAAAAAAAAGAACACATCAGCAACAACAGATAAAGTATAAAAAAGTATAGACATGTCTTGTTTTATGGCACTTCATTTCATGGTGCTTCACAGATAATGTGTTTTTTTTACAAATTGAAGGTTTGTAGCAACTCTACATTGAGCAAGTCTATCAATGTCATTTTTCAACAGCATGTGTTCACATCATGTCTCTGTGTCACATTTTGATAATTTTCTCAATACTTCAAATGTTTTCATTATTGGTATATCTGTTATGTTGTTCTGTGATCAGTGATCTTTGATGCTACCATTCCAATTGTTTGGGGCAGGTGGTGCCCATATTGAGCATTGAACTTAATCAGTACCAACGAACCAGCCCTTCCTATCTCCAGCTTCTCTATTGCCAGAGGCACACCATTACTGAAATTAGGCCAGTTAATGGTCTTCGAGTGTTCAAGTGAAAGGAAGAGTCAAATGGTGTGGCAAACTTCATTGTTCCCTTATTTTAAAACATTACCATACCCACTCCAACCATCAGCAACCACCCCCCTTGTCTGTCAGGAGCCATGAACATCAAGAAAAGACCCTCCACCAGCAAAAGACTGTGAAACACTGAGGACTCAGATGATGGTTAGCATGTTTCAGCAATGGTATTTTTAACTGAGGTAGCACATGGTATTTTTTTAGACAAAATCTTACTGCATACCTAATAGACTACAGTACAATTCAAACTCTTATATGTATTGGGAAACCAAAATTTTGTATGACTTACTTTATTGCAGCATTCATTTCATTGTAGTGGTCTGTAATTTAATCCTCAATACACCTGAAGTATTATGTTGGTATTCTTCAATCTACATTCAGAATCCATAAGTTCTTTCTCTGGAGGTAGATAGCATTTTTTGTCACAAGTCCTTTGGAACTATCTTGTATAATGGTATTTCTGAGAAGTTCTATATCATTCACAGTTGATCATTGTACAATATGGCTGTTACTGTGTACAACAATCTCCTGGCTCTGCTCACTTCACTTTGCATCCATTCATATATGTCTTCCCAGGTTTTTCTGAAATCATCCTGCTCATCATTTCTTGTAGCAGAGTAGTAATCCATCACAATCAAATACCACAACTTGTGCAGTCATTCCCCAATTAATGAGCATTCTCTCAATTTTCAATTCTTTACCACTTTAATTTTGTACACATAAGCCATTTTCTTTTTTTGTTGATCTCCTTGGGATATAGACTAGTAGCAGCATTGCTGGGTCAAAGGATTTGCACAATTTTATAACCCTTTGGGCATAGTTCCAGATTGGTTGTATCAGTTCATAATTTCACCAACACTGCATTAGTGTCCCAATTTTTCCACATCCCTCCATCATTTGCCATTTTTCTTTTCTATTGTAATAGTTGATATGAAAAACTATGAGGTGGTATCTCAGCATTGTTTCAATTTGCATTTCCCAAATCAATAGTAATTTAAACATGTTTTAATATAACTATAGATAGCTTTGATTTCTTTATCTGAAAACTGCCTGTTCATATCCTTTGACCATTTCTCAATTGGGGAATAACTTGGATTTTTGTAAATTTGATTCAGTTCTCTGTATCTTTAAGAAATGAGGTATTTTGCAGAGAAACTTGCAATAAATATTTTTCCCAGTTTCCTGCTTTCCTTCAAATCTTGGTTGCACTGAATTTGTCTATACAAAAACTTTTAATATACTCAAAATTATCCATTTTATGTTGCATAATGCTATTTCCTGTTTCATTATAAATTTTTCCCTCATACATAGATCTGACACGTAAACTATTCTATTCTCCCCTAATTTAATTATGATATCACCCTTTATTTCTAAATTATGTTCCCATTTTGACCTTTCTTGGTATGCAAGTGAGATGTTGGTCTATATCTAGTTTCTGTCTAATGCTTTCCAGTTGTTTTCTGCAATTTTTATCAAATAGTGATTTCTTGTCTCAAAAGTTTGGATCTTTGGGTTTGTCAAACACTGGATTACTATGGTCATTTACTACTATGTCTTGGGTGCCTACTGTATTCCACTGATCCACCACCCTGTTTCTTAGCTAGTAACAGATTGTTTTGATGACAACCACATTGTAATATGGTTTGAGAGCTGGTGGGGCTAATGTTGCTGTCGCTGCTGCTGTTTTAGTTGTTAGTGTTTTTAATGAAATCTTATTCCCCAGCCACTAAAATTTATCTTTAATAGAGTCAAGAACAGAACTAGATTTTTAGGAACCACTCCCCTTACATTTTTCAGGAGATAATAGAGATTGGCTTAAAATGTTGCTAGAAACAAAATTATGATTATTTTTTTGATGATGCTACAAGTAAAAGCAAGAAATGGGACATTTTATTTTAATTTCTTAATCCATTTTAGTCTCCCTTTTTAAACAAACAAAATAAGAAAAAAAGTATAAAGTTGAGGCATTGGATGATTAAGGATGAATCTGGACATATTCAATCATGGCTGCTCCCTCCTGAAGAGGAGAATTGTGCTGTGGTGACAAAGGCTGAAAGTGGCCACTGCCTAGAGAATGCTTTTCTGACTCCTCCTCTTCCTGCTGCCCAGCTGTAAAACAGAGAATGATCTAGTAGCACAATGGGCTCCAAAAGACTTCTCTCTCAGAAATCAAATCTTTACTGTTTCCTTTGAGGGCTATACTGTCAAGAAAAAGTTTCAACCTGACACTTATATGAGAAGTTTTTTTAAAACCAATTTCCCCTATGTGTGAAAAAAGTGGATTCTTTTTAAAAAGAGCTCTTCAATTAGTATAATAATAATTCTGAATCAGCAGATCTGTGGGAAACTAAAATACAGATCTGTGGTTCAAAAAATTGCCCCACTTATTCTGCAACACATTTTTTTTAAAAGGTTCAAAAGGAGGATAGTGTGCAAAATGAGACAGGAATTCTTCTGTTCAAATGTTGGTAACAAAGTCTGAAATTGTTAATATTGAAAATATTTACAGAATTGAACTTTTTTATATATGTCCATTTTTCTAGTTATATAAGTTATTCCTTAGAAATCATGTCATACTAACTAAACTCATTCTTATAGTATACAATAAGGTTGTAGCAAATTATATATCATCAAATTAGATGGGAGTTTTTAATGAACCATACTTTAAAAACTGTCACAATTTTCTGGCTTCTGAATACTTACGTGATTTAAACAAGGCAATGGAACACAATTATCACCAAGATGTCCTGCTTTAGGATATTTTACTTTCAATACGTTCAATACGTTCCACTTTCACACCATCTCTAATTAGCTAATACACAGAAGGGACAGCCTGGTTTTCCACCAGTACAAATGAGGGAATGATGTTTGTTTCCACAGCATTATAGGTTCCAGTGGCAGATCCTGGATTAACATAGAATTTATTTTCATGTTCAAAGAAATCAAATTTGTGTCTCTGTGTGTGCTGACACAAGAATGTCCACATCAAACTGCCTTTGTAGCAATGCTAAGCTGGCCATATTGCCCCATGGAATAACTTGATGTCCATGGATCCAACCAATTTTGAACTGCCCAACAGTCACAACCTTTTGTTCTGAATAATTCTGGTTCTCATCAAAGTCTCCTCTAACAATGTAAACATCTCCAGCTAGAGTCTGTAGCTATTCATGACTCTCAAGTGCAAAGGTTTCCAGTGTAGAGAATGTGCTGAATTTTTCCAGACATCAGCAGTTTCTTTACTGATTTTTTAAACTGTTAGAAGACTGATGCATCAGTGGAAGATGTGCACATCTAATACTAATGCCAACACCCTGTTACCAGCCCCACTCTGCTGCAGCAACCATCACTGCCTACCTCTTTCTATAACACATTTTTAAATAAACCAAATACTTTTGAATAAACTAGCAAATCTTAAGTGTTTTTTAAAAGTCATAACTCTGATATATTTTGCTAAAAGATACAACTCAGTCAAGCTTTAGATAATTCATAGGAAGCACTGTAGAAAACATTTAAAAAAATACATTAAAAAAACCAATATTTTCTAGTAGGTTGCATTAGTGTACCATCACCACTTCTGAAATGTACATTTTTAATTAAATCTGAGTGACATCAGAATTTTTTTTAATTTCCAGTAGCAATCTCTTGAAAACAAAACATTCTTCCTGCTTGAGGGAACATGATTTCTTAAGATGAGAATCCCATAAATCAATTCAAACTTGAATAATCTAACTTATTACATACTTTGCGAGCATCTGTGAAATATCTATCTCCAATATGACTATTATATTTAGAAGTGCAAATGAAATATTCCAAGGAAATGTCTCTAACCAAGGAAAGGCATGTCATATTCGTGGTTCTACAGGGAATTAAAACTCAGCTCCATCTTCACCTTGGCTTCATCCCCTTCTGCTATCTTCCAGGCCTGCACTAAACTGGGCGCTGAAGTTTTCAAGACAAATCATAGCTGCCTTTCACAAAGAAGTTCACAAATTAACAGTTCCTTGATAGAATTCAAACAACAGTAGGCACAGGAATATTATTCCAGCTCTAGTATTTTTGTTTCAGTTTGAAAAAAATGACACAGTTCTGACATTCTCTCACTGCGGTTAACACTAATCAAACCCTTCACAGAGTTCTGTTTCCAGTGGAGTTCACACTTTGAGAGAAAATGAGAACTTTCAGAAGTAAATAACAAAGGTGATTCAAATTTCAGGCAGGGGAGGAGGGAGACCTTGTGGAACCATCAAAACTCAGAGCAATTTAATATATTTAAGCATTCTTATACAAAAGGAGCAAGCCATCATCATCAACAAATTATTATGTTTGTCCTTTGTTTTTGAAGAGGAGCATGACATCAGGGAAATGATGACATGAATTGCAGTTGACTGATTTGAGTGAGGGAAGGTTGTGCAAGGTCATCAGCCTCACTTTCTCCACTAAACTCCCTCTCCTTTCCCTTATCTTCTCTAAAATAAAGTAAATTTTGATGGCCAGAAGCTGCTCAGTTAACTTGGAGTTTACTGGCTAGATTTCTTCCTTTCTTCTTTCTGTCTGTCCTCAGTTCACTCAGAAGCCCACAGATTGGACCCCAATAGGTTCCTGCCCAAGTTCCACTTAATGGCTGTTTTGGGGGCTCTCCTGGCTTAGAGTGATTGTCAATGGTAACTGTTTCTCTTTGGAACAGTAACCCTGAGGGTCTTCCCCCATCAAAAAATGTTTACTATGAACAAGAAGACTTCAGAGAGGCCTGGAAGGACTTATATGACCTGATGCTGAGTGAAAGGAGCAGAACCAGGAGAACTTTGTGCACAGCAACAACCACAGTGTGTGAGAGTTTTTTCTGGTAGACTTGGAATTTCATAATAATGCAAGAACTTCTTTAAAAAAAAAATCCCAATGGTGGTTTTCTAAGGCAAAATGCCTTCCACACTCAGAGAAAGAAATATGGAAGTCATTTGCAGAATGTAGCAGATCATGTTTGTGTGTGTGTGTGTTTTTGTGTATCATGTTTTGATTTGTTATATGATTTCTTCCATTTATTTTAGTCCGACTACATAGCATGACTATAGTGAAAATGTACTCAATAGGAAAGTATATGTAGAACCTATACAGAATTGTATGCAGTCATGGGGAGGGAGGGGGGTAGTGGAGGGTAGGTGTGGGGGAGATAAAATCTCAATTGTATGGCAGTGATTGTTAAACATTAAAAAATAATAATTAAAAAAATGTTTACTGAATAAGAAACTATGCTGTTCTACAGACTAAGGTTGTGCTGTCCAAAGAGATCAGAATAAGGGAAATGGGCTAATTTTACAGCAGAAGACATACAATCTAAAGGAAAAGTTGTCAGATAGTGAAGACTGTTGGAATAATTAGGGTTGGAGTTCATTTACTCAATCTTCATCCTCCTTGACCTCTCTTCAGACTTTGACACTTTTCATTACACTCCTCAGAGATAGTCTGTCCTCTCTAGAAAACCTAGGCACTGCTTTATTCTGGTTCTCCTCCTATCTTCCCAATCCTTTTCAATCTCCTTTGGGAAAATTTCATCTAGGTCATGCCTGCTAACTTGTGAAGTATCGTCCAAAGCTCTGTCTTGGCCTTCCCCTTTTTTTCTTCCTCTTTGCCAACTGACTTGGTCATCTCATCTATTTCCATGGATTCACTTCTAATGATTTTCACAGTAATTTGTCAAATGCTAACTTCTCTTGACTCCAATCTCCAATCTCCCATTGCCTACTGAACATCACAAACTGGCTATCCCATAGACATCTCAAACTCAGCAGGGCCCAAACTGAGCTTATGAGATTTCCCTCCAAACTCTTCCCCCTTCCCACCTTCCCAGGGTACCACCATTCTCCCAGTCACCCAACTCACAAGCTTAGTGTCATCCTCAACTCTTCACTCTCACTCACCCTACACAGCCAATCTTTTGCCAAATCCTGTTGATTCTTCCTTCATAACATCTCTTGTATACCTCCCCATTTCTCCATTCACACAATTGTCACCCTGGTAACAGGTCCCATCATCTTCCATGTGGACTATTGCAACAGCCTGCTAGTTGCAATTTCTGCCCCAAATCTCTTCCTATTCCCCAATCCATCCTCCACTCAGCTGCCAAACTGATCTTCCTAAAGCACAGGTATGACCATGTCACTGCCACTAGCACCTCCAGCACCAGCACCACCACCCCTGTGCAATCAACTCCAGTGGTTTTCCTCTTATCTCCTAGATCAAAGATAAAATCCTCTCTTTGGCTTTTAAAGCCTTTCCTCACATGTATCCCTTCCACTCTTCTTATGTTTACTTGCCTCCATGTACCCTAAGATCCACCCTTCTTCTTATCCCTTAGGCACAGCACTTCTCCTAACTCCATGTCTTTTCACTGGCTTCCTCTCTCCTCATTTCTGCCAGTTGGATACCTTCAAGTCTCAGCTCAAATTCTACCCACTGCAGGTAGCTTTTCCCCATATCCCTCAATGCTAGGACCCTCCATCTGGCATTATCTCCCATTTACTCTGTGCTTATCTGGCTTATGTATAGTTATTTACATGTTTTCTCTCCCATTAAAATGTAAGTTTAGTAAGAAATAATTCATTTGGACGTCTATTCCAATCAGCACTAATTAGTTTAATATTCTACATAAATCATACAGACACAGATAGGTTCTTAGACTGGGCCTCAAACTTTATTGGAATGTTGACTAATTTGCCAAGTTATGAGTGTGTGGGATGGCTCAGGTCCCTACATAAATCAATTACTCAGAGGCCTCTCAAAGTGATGACAGAAAAGAGTTTTATTCGATTCTCGAGAATCTGGACAATCCCACAGCAGTTCACCTGGAGTAGGAAAGCCGAAGATAAAAATCAGGACAGTGATTTATAAACCCTAACTCAAGTCCCTCCTCCCCCCCACTGACCATTATCCTCATTAGCTGAGGATATGGTCTTACATTCTAGACACGAAATCTAACCAATCCCTTTGAAATGAAGACATCGAGGAATTACACAAGTTTTGTCCAATCATTGAGACCCCAGTACACCACACAGTTTTATACCTTATATGGAACTATTCTATTCCAAAAACACTGCAGCCCTGAGCCTCCAGGCCCCACCTCACCCTTGGGAGAAAACCACAATCTGAGGAGTCTTCACCAAGTCTATCCCACTCAATCCCTCCTCTTATTTTATCAGCCTGAAGACTTCTCACGGATGTTTTAACCAAAGTTCTGTAACATAATCTCACACTGTCTATTAATCTCCTCATCCCAATCAGGATCATTCATGTCTCTTGTCTCCACAGGTACCCAACCTTCCTTTTTTAATATCATCAGTCGAATGGCTCCTTCAGTCCTTTCTTCTACTCTAACAAGTTTTAGTAAAGAATTTCTAACTATTTTAGTAATTAGTGAAATCAAACAAGGTAGACAAATAGGAAGTAATACAATACCACTAATTGCTATAAGGCCAAACCACAGTAACCTCTTCCACCAGCTCCCCTCAAACCAGGACCATCAGGATGTATTGAAAGGGGAGCCCCAAGTTTGTATGGGAACATGAGCAACCTTCCTGATATTCTTGGTGATCTCTTTCACTATCCTTCCATTATCATCAATTTTTAAGCAACATGTAGATAAATTGAGCTTCCCACAAATTCCTCCTTCTTCTGCAAGTAAATAATCTAAGATTAATCTATGTTGCAGTACTGCTTCCCTAGTTTGTGTGGCTTGATCAGCCAGTAAGTCCAAAGCCTTTGCTGTTTGATTGGTTATAATTTCAACTACTGCTTGAAGTCTGATTAGTCTGTTTAATCGATATATAGGGGTTCTATAACCCCAGCTCCCATCTTGAGCCCAAGTTGCAGGCCCATACTCTCTGATTATCCTCTCAGGAGGCCAAGTATCGCCCCACCCATTTGCATTTCCAGTCTGAGTGAGGGAGGTGTCGATGTTCCTCTTTCTTTTTGCTAGATCATCATATAGAGGAACCCCTGGATGCTGTTTCCCTGATTCAGGCAAGAAAAAGAATTTAGGTCTCACCAATCCAATGTAACAAACACCTCTCCAGTTAAGCGGAAGGTGAGTATAGGCTGTCTGTCCACATATCCAATAATGCCCTCTCAAAGCAGGATTTTCCTCTAGAAACAGTCTTACTCTATAATCCACAGCCGGAAAGTATTTCACATCATCCGGGCCTAATGGTCCCCCTTTCATGATCTCTGACTTACCCTTCCATAGTTGTTGTTTCTTCTTCCATGTATAATGTTGATAATTCTCCCCAGTTCTATTGATTACACTCCAGAAAGTATCAAACATCATCCTATGTGTTCCATTCTCCCACTTCCATACCCATTCTTTATATTCTGTGTTATTCTTTGTACTATTCATATATATACAATTCCACAAATTGTCATGGTCGTGACCCCCCTTCACATGGTTTTCTGGGATCAGAGGGGTTGTAAAACTTATACCCACAACTTTCATGATATTCCCCTTTTGTTCTCTCTTCGTATGAAGAGGATGGGAAAAATGAATGGGTACAGGGAATCACACTACCATCTGAACAGGTAATACTGTTCTGATCCCATCTATCTGCATACTGGGCACAATCAATACGAGCCAGGGTTAAACTTGTGCACCACAAAACCTCACGGGGGAGTCTGAGCAATAAGTCCCTTAAGTCGTAATTCATGCAAATGTTTCATCAAAGCAAATACGTATTCCCTTACAAATCTATCCTTGTTATCAACAATTGGATCCCAGTTTCCTTCCTGTATTCCCGGGGAAGGGATGCCCATATAGAAGCTCATAAGGAGATAGGCCTACATCTCTGTGAGGTTTTGTTCTAATCCTTAAGAGAGCTAATGGTAAGCATTTAGTTCATGGTAATTGTGTTTCTAAGGCTAGTCTAGTTAGTTGTTTCTTAATTTCCTGATTCATTCTTTCTACTTTGCCTGAGGAAGGAGGATGCCAGGGAGTGTGAAACTCCCAAGTAATCTCCAGTGCTTTTATTAATGACTGCAAAACCTTGGCAGTAAAGTGAGTGCCTTGGTCCGAATCTATCCTCTCCACCATGCCATACCGTGGAATTATCTGTTCCAATAATATCTTACTAACTGAGGAGGCAGTAGCTCGTGATAAGGGAAAGGCTTCTACCCATTCTGTCTCTTTCCTTCTATCACCCGGGAGGACCCATCTATAAACCAATTCACTCCCTCAAACAAAGGGGATTCTTGTAAATCCTCCCGCACTTTTGTCTGATAATCAGTTATATCCAAACAGCAGTGTTCCAAATTTACAGGCTCCTCGGGTGAGGCTGACAGAAAACTAGCTGGATTAAGGTTATGGTCTTGGGACAGTATTAAATCATCCTTTTCTAATAATATGGCCTCATACTTTAAAATTCTTGAATCTGTCAGCCATCTCCCAGCTCTCTGATTTAAGATAGATCGCACCTGATGAGGTACACTCACAATCAAACAGCCTCCAAAAGTGATTTTTCTACTTTCTTCTACTAGGAGGGCAGTGGCTGCCACAGCCTGTATGCAAGTTGGCCATCCTTTTCCAAATTCTGTGTGTTCTCACACACGCTTCAAATGGAGCTTTAATACTGACAAAGTGTGTCTCCAAGCATGAAGCTTGAGAGTTATTAACTAATAGCAATAATTATAAATGAAAGTAAACAACTTTAAAATTTTAAATGCAATAACCTTCCATAACTTTGTCTACTGGCTTCCCAATCATGCTAAACATTTTCTGAATTGGTATGGGGGAATAGATAGTTCAAGGTTCAACTTACCCATATTCCTCCCCTCCTCTTATTTTTCCTTTTTCCATACCTAAATCCAATCAATAAATACCTCTTCACATTCTTTCCTTTATGAATCCTTCCCTTCATCTATCTTCCTTTTATATGAATATGGGAAGAAAGCAAAGTTGACTGATGCATTAGCAAATTACAGGGGGGCAGTCCCCTTGTCATAAGTACAGATACAGAGATTTAAATTAATGAACTGTCCATTTAGAGGTTCCATCTCATACAGCAGTCTGGGGAGAAATATCATCTTATGCAATTTTCTGATCTGGATGCTCCTTCAAACAGTCGTCAGCACAGCATCTCAGCATCTTCTTTTCTTTATCTTCTTGTAGAAATCCAGATGTCCACTCTCCTACAGAATTGAACTTAATACCATCTTAGATTACCAATCCTATCATTCTTACAAAAATCGAAATTGAAACTTTGACAAATTATCATTTTTTTTTTGAAGAAAAACAAGAAATTCACATTAAAATGCAGCTTCTACATTTCACAGCAAGTCATTATTCATTCCCTCATTAGGAAGATGAGATTTCACTAAGGAGTCAACACCAGGCTCCAGTACTTACATAAATACAATAAATAATCATTTTTAACACAGTGCACATCACATCATAAAATAATTCCAACTTCTGATCATGTGATGCTTCTTTTAAAGCATTTACAATATAGTCCACAAACCATTTTTCATTTAGCATTAACCAACTAGGACAAAATAATAACTATGCATGCTAGCCTCACAAGCCCTTAACCTAATCATCTCCACACCATTACTAAGAATTAGAGGACCCTAACTTATTGTTGTTGTTCTAAAGTCCTAAACCTGTTAGCTCAATGTTAGACTTAACCTCAGATGTTCCCCTACCAACAATCTATTATTCAACAGATCTGGTATTATTACTTACAAAACTTCTGATTTTAGGAATTTGCCACTAAGAGTAGGGACATTGCAGGGAAACATCTCCCTTACTTCACGTCAGTTCCAGGCAGGAGTAGGTTGTCAACTGGCATTCAGCCAGGCTTCAAGTCTGCCAGGTGTCAGTGGGGAAATTGAGTCAGGAGAATCCTACCTCAGCCCAGATTGAACAGTCGCTCTCCCGACCTTCCCATGAGATCACCTTTTTGCAGTTCATACCAGCATCTCACAGGCTTATTGGCATCATGGATCAGTGGCTCAGACCACCTCTCTTGCTATCCACACCTGGAGTTAGACTCAGAAGAACAGTCAGTTAATAGTCCCACAAAAATCTTAAAATAGCAAGCTCCAATAATCAGTTTCAGACATGACTAATTTCACATTTGGCCAAGGAACATCTTTGAAGCAGGTCTAAGTAGCCTACATGCCTTCCTATACATGTTCTAGTTCCTGATTGAATAACAATCATAAGTCATTGCTCTAATAGATTTATATCTGTTTCCCAAACTACTTTATCCCTTTCTAACCCTGCTCAATCTAAAAGAATGAGCTACACATGTGATAAGTTCAAACACTAACTTGAATTTTTATGTTCATGTAATGAATTCAAATCAAAACAATCATTTAACTTTCAATGCCAAATATTACCAGAGGCTACCTACCTCTAAGAAAATTAGACTGAAATTCTTTCCCCAAACTGAAGATGCCTCTGGTTTAGTCTCAGTAATTAATTCAGTTAATTGTTTTAATACTAATTGCTTTTACATCATTTTGTAACCTGTAAAGCTCTCACTCCAAGTTGGGACCTTTGTCCATTACCCCAAAAAGTTTTAGTCCCATTTGTCTAAAGGCCTTGGAAAACCTCACCTTGAAAACTCCTTGGTTTTTCCACATGAACCGGCTCTTCTAAGGTCCACTCTATCACTATACCCAAGTCTATTCTACTTCCCACTCTTAATTCTATCAGTCCAAATCTCCAGTTTACTGGCCACTCCCATCAAGACCATTCCTGGAGCTCCCAGACCACCTGCCCCCCCCCCTTTTTATAAGGGATTCCTTTCCTTGAATCCCCCTGTAAATAAAATACAATTACAGCTAACTTTGAATCCCAATTTGTTCTGTGTAACAATGATACAATATCTATTTATTCTCATTAGATTTAGAAAGAATGTCCCCAGGGATTTTATTTACTTCTTAGATCCTAAATTTGCCCTAAAGAGCCAATCACTGAAGATCATTTCTTATACATTTTCAGATTCTCACCAAAGCAAGTTCTATATACAGTCTTCTCACCTGCTGGGTCTGTACTTGTTACTAGCCTGAGGACTGCTTCTTTCCCCCACATATTCACACAGTGTACCAGCTTTAGGTTTTAGCATTAGAATTACAAATGGCAAACATAATTTTGTAAGTGGTAACAAATTGTTTTAGCTATGAACCCGAACAATAAATTTCAGATGACATCAATTGTATTTTCATATCCTATTAGAGAAACTAAATTCTTCCCACTTTTGTAACTTACAAATACGAATTGGATAGGCCTTTCAAAAACCCATACGAAAGATTTTACAAAGTATTTCTTAATACAGCAAATATTTCTTCTCTTATGAACAGTTTACAATTTATCACAATCCCCTTGAAACTAATTGACAGAAATCACAAGACCTAAACCCATAGCCTTTTCATATTTGCCCATAAACTTTCTTTTACAAAAATAACTTTAGAGTAAATGCTTGATTCATGGCAAAAACAATTTTAGCTAAAATTTCCTTTTCAACAACAGAAATAAACTTTTAACATAATACATGCTCAGATGAAACAGGCTTGAAAATCACACCTATATATATATATATACCTGTACATTTTTAAAGCATTCTCATTTTCTTAATAAGAATGCTACAACAAGAAAACTCTTTCAAAAAAACAATTCATAACAACTCTTTTTAACCAATTCACAAACTAGCTTAACAATGCAATTTCTAATACAATATTTAGATGGATTACCTAAAAATTTAAACTTATTTAAGTTTACTTAAAACTTAAAAGAAGCCATTAACCTATTCAGCTCTTTTTATAACCAAATGTAAGTTTCAAATTATCAAATTTCTATTACATCTTTTTAAAACCCCAATCTATATGTAATAAATTACAAAATTTAAAATCGTGTAACAGTTACATTAGATTAATGTTGCATCTAACAAATACCTATCCTTTTGTTAATGGAGCTAACATTTTTGGCAGAAATGCTGCTGCGTGTCTCTGCCCTCCTCTTATTTGTGCCAGGATTCCCAAGTCCACCCCTTTCTGGCCCTCCCACCCCGCAAAGAAAAAGAAAAACCTAAACTTATTATCTTTTTACTTTAAATACATTGTCTGGCATCAAATATATTGATCTAATTAAACCTAAATCCAAAACTCTCAGCTCTAAGTTGCTTACTTGAGATTTTTTTTTTTACTTTCTAATCTTCTGCTTACTTCCACCAAACTTTAATAAATTCTAACCTATCTGAAGCATTAAATTAAGAATGACACATTTCACCTATTCACAATTCCAAATACGACCAGAATGAATTCACTTAACTTTCTGTTATTTCCCATTACACTAAAATTTCTTCTTTTGGGTGAGGCAGGAAATGGTTAATTAGTTGCTAGCATGCCTCTTAGGTCTGAGGGAAAAGGAATTTTTTTTTTTTCTCTCCCTCCTTGTCCCTCCACCCCTCTGAAACTAGTCTGGAGGGGTTGAAGAAAGGGAGTAACAGGAATTTCAAGGACAGTTCAGCTCAGCCTTTCTGCTCCTGCTGGCTGGCTGGCTGGCTGGCTAAATTTACAACCTTATCAGATAAAAACAGAGACACACAGACTTTCATTCACACAGAAATACCAACACAACATATACAGACAAAATATTTAACAGAATAGAATAGGACATATAGGTTTAAATTTTTGTCACACCCAGTCCTCGGAGGAACCATATTTGGGCCAGATTGTGCCTCCTCCTCCTCCAATGTCTTTTCACCCCATATGAAACAACAGTACTTAATCATCTTCTTCTACATTCTTTTCTCTATAATTTTGGTAATTCATGCCAATTTTGTAATCGGTTTCCCAAGGGACTATTTACCGGTATCTCTTCCTGACTCCACTCCGAAGCTCTATTCCTGGACTGCTTTTGTCCCATTTTGGTCGAGGGTTGTCACCAACACCTCCGAGTCTGAGACTCAACGAATTATGCTAGCTCCCTTGCTAGCTTCTCCTGCTGGCTCCTTTGGTCGAGGGTTGTCGCCAACACCTCCGAGTCTGAGACTCAACGAATTATGCTAGCTCCCTTGCTAGCTTCTCTTGCCAGCTCTCAGGTGAGGGTCGCCCGTCACCAACAGTCACCCAGCAAACGTTTTTGGGGGGGGCCCTTCACCCTGGGGTCCCGCAGTCCACTAATTTGGTTGGGAGTCGTCACCTTCTCCCCGAGTCTATCTAAGACTCAACGAATTGACCCCCAGACCCCCCCCCACCCCCGCGCTTACCGCTGGGTTGTATACGCCTACAAGTTGCCTGACTGCAAACTTCAACACCAACCGGTTGGCATTTTTACACACTTCACAGCTTCGGAGTCTTTGGAGTCCTTATCTCTATTCTTTTCTGTCTTCACTGAGTTCCTCTGCTTCAGGTCGTTACCTTGCAGAGAGGGAGGCCCGGCAGCTCCTTTCAAGGACAATGGGGAAATCTCCCCACGGGCGCCCAAGTCCTTGGACTGAGCTGTCAGCCGTCTCTCAGAAAGGTCACAGATCCCGGTACGTGCCCCCAAACTGTGTGGGATGGCTCAGGTCCCTACATAAATCAATTACTCAGAGGCCTCTCAAAGTGATGACAGAAAAGAGTTTTATTCGATTCTCGAGAATCTGGACAATCCCACAGCAGTTCACCTGGAGTAGGAAAGCCGAAGATAAAAATCAGGACAGTGATTTATAAACCCTAACTCAAGTCCCTCCTCCCCCCCACTGACCATTATCCTCATTAGCTGAGGATATGGTCTTACATTCTAGACACGAAATCTAACCAATCCCTTTGAAATGAAGACATCGAGGAATTACACAAGTTTTGTCCAATCATTGAGACCCCAGTACACCACACAGTTTTATACCTTATATGGAACTATTCTATTCCAAAAACACTGCAGCCCTGAGCCTCCAGGCCCCACCTCACCCTTGGGAGAAAACCACAATCTGAGGAGTCTTCACCAAGTCTATCCCACTTATGAGGTTCACTTGTGCAACCATAAGAATGCTGACAAAAATATCCCCATCCTGTTTTACTCAAATTCCATGTCCAAACCCAGCATGGGTGGGATGCATTCATACTTCAGAAAGTCCTCCAGCTTATTTTGTACCTCCAGACCATTCTCTCTTGTCCAATACCAGCAGATGACCATCTTATACCCACTCGGTGGAGAGGCTCCATGATTCACCCAACCTATGACATTTTCACCCAACCTGCTCATCTATCATTTTTAGCCCCCAAGAACAGTCTATCAACCAGTTCTGCCAGGCCTCTTTCGCATATGTAGGTATCAAACCCTATAAAAACAAGGTACTAGAAGTAGGAGGGATCACAGATCTCCTAGAGGCAAATAAATAAATGAAGTCTCCCCAGTACTAACAGTCTTCTGAGTCACATGGGTTAGCGAAAGAAACATCCACCAAAAACAGGAAGTTATGCCTGGCCTTGTATAAGGGTAGGGTTCAGGGCATGTGCTCCAAGGGGATAGAGGGGGAGGGGAGGAGGGGAGAATAAGTCTTACAACAGAATTGCCGGAACTCATTCCAGAGTCCAGATAGTCACACCTATTCCTGGTTCATTCCTAGGATCTTGATTCTGAGAAAGGAAGAGAAAGACCCAGATTACAATCCCTGTTCTGCTGCCTGTGTCAATTATTTTAACAATCTCGTCCCTTCTCTGTGCCTCAGTTTCCTCCCGTACTAAATGAAGAGGCAGGACTGGGAGATCCCCTGGGTCTCTCAGAGCCCTTGTGTGAGACCAGGGACTAGGGGAGGACAGCGGCCAGGAAGAGACGCATTCATCAACCAGCTCCGTCCGCCCTCCAGCAGCTTGCCTGTATCGAATCCTAACTCCCCAATCCCATCTTTCCGTCGCATAGATGCCCCCGAGGTGAAGGGCCGGAGAGGAGCCGGAGATGGGAAAGGGGGGAGGGGAAAAGGAGGAGCAGAGTAGAGGGGAACCGTTTTGCACACTTCTAAGCCTCTCCAGACTCCCGACTGGGGCAGCACCTAAAGCCCAGGGAACCCTGCTCCCTCCTCAAACCCCGTGTGCTGTGTCCTATTCTCTCTTTTCCTTTTCACCCGCTGTACCCATCTCCTCTCCTACCTGCCAGGTGTACAGAATCCAACCGACTAATGCATCTCGCTGTGGTTGTAGATCAGGGGACCCAGCGACTTAGTTTCGTTTTTTTAAATAGGAAACGGGTGGGGTTTTAGAGAGGATCTCTGCAACAGCTCATTAAACAACAAACACTGGTCTCAAGACTTTCCTGAGTGGAGGAGTGACTCAGTGAGACCTGTGCTTTAGGAAAATCGCGAGGCATCGGGGCTACGAAGACCAAACTTGAAATAGCCTCTGCTTTCAAGGAAACTACATGCTATAGGAAGAGATAACATGTACAAATATAGGTATATACAAGGGTAGAAGCGCACCGAGTGAGACCCCCTGTTCCCTCGCATGGCCAGATGGGTAAAGGATGCGTTAGACAGGGCTGGGAGACCAACTGGCAGGTCGTCGCAGTGTGAGGTGAGAAGTGTGGAGAGGTGAGTAATAGAAGTGGAAACCTCTAAAGCAATGCAAGGTTTATGCAATCAGAGCGAGAACGGCTCTCCTGCTTGGGTAGAGTTCCACCGTTCAAGGAGGAAGCAGTATTCTCCTCTGGCCAGAGAGGAGTGGAGTTGATTGGTGTGGGTCCCTGTTACTGGTGCTGTAGGCTGATCTGCAACAATAGCTCCCTTTTCAGAGTTGTAGGATTAGGAATTTCTGCCTCATGTTTACAAGAGGCTAGGTTGTAGCTCAGAACGGGTATATCTGGGCGTGTCCTATTTTGAGTTACTTGTATTGTAAAAACTAATAGGAGAGTACATATATGTGTAAGTAAAATGGAGCAGTTCTCAAAATGGAGTCACTGAATCCACAGATGGAATGAGGGCTTGAAGAAGGATGGTGACTTTATGAGTAGAGAGAATACGGTGGCTTTGAAAGATGTTATGGAAGTAAAATCTAGAAGACTTAGCAACTTTTAATTTATGTAAAGGGTTGAAGTGTGAGAAGTCAAGCATAAGACAGGTTGTGAACATAGGTGATTGCAAGGATGGTGGTGCCCACAGGCAGGAGGAAGTCTGAAGATGGAGAAGTCATTGGGAGAAATATAATCAGGCCTGTGTGGAGCATACTAATCTGAAGATGTCTATAGATATACAGTTTGAAATTTCCAACAGAAAATTGGAATGCAGGATTGCAGCTCAGTAGGGAGATGAGGCTTGAATATAAGGATTTGAGAGTTGCCTACATAAAGATGAAAAATCCAAAACAGCTGAAGAGGTCATGAAGTGAGTGAGTGCAGAGGGAGAAAATGAACCAGGACAGAGTGTAACAGAGTTAGGGGGCAGAATAGGGGGTTTAATACAGCAAGTAAGACTAAGAAAGAGCAGTCAGACAGGTAGCAAAAGAAAAACTCAGTCAATTAACATTTATTGACACAAAGTGTAGACACAGGAGTGCCTACTGTATGTGCTTTGAGTAACCAAAAAAAATAAATAAGGATCTTGACCTTAAGGTGCTCACAAACCACCAGAGAATGAAAAGCATGAAAACCCAAAGAGCAGATAAGATCCAAGAAAAGAGTGATCAACAGTGTCAAAGGCTGAAGAGAAATCAAGAAAGACGAGGACTGAGAAAAGGCCGAATGATTCAGCAGTTAAATCATTGATAATCCTGGACAAAAGGGGGCCAGTTGAGTGATGATGAGATTGGATGCCAGGCTGCAAAGAACTGAGAAGACAGTCAGAGAAGAGGAACATTCAGGTAAGATTTCCCTTCTGTTTCTTCAGATACTTTTTCTTTTCTGTTTGTACCCTGAAAGCGTTCCTTAAAATTTTCCATCCTCCCTGAAAACTATCCCCTTCATCATAGCTGTTTCTGTACTTGCCCTTCCTTTCATTGGATTGCAAATTCATTATATCACAATCAAAGAACCTCAAAGTTGGAAGGAACTTCAGAGGCCATCTGAATCAAGCCCCATATCTGACCAAACTTCCCCTCTACTACTTTCCCAACAAGTTGATGGTCACCTAACTTTAGCTTAAAGACTTCTGAAGAAGTTCCTTCCTTATTTTTATTGAAATTGCAATTGGACATCATTTCTATCTTGGTATCTCCAGTGCTTCCCACAGTGCTTGTTGTTTTTCATACCTGAAAAGACCAAAATAGCATAATGATGTCAGGGTCAACATATAATGTGTCTGACTGTGGCTGATCAGACCAGTATGAATTCTCAAGGTTCTACTACAGGTCAGGCACAAATAGTCTATCTGAATATTTGGATTGGAGATATCTCCAAATTTGCACATCTCACATTTTCTTTCTTTTTCATTGCAATTCTGCTTTCCTCATAGTGCTTAGTGCCTTCTTTGACGTGGGCATGCTATGCTGGGCAGTCCTGGCCAGTGTCTCTCAATCAATCCCAAAATTCTTCAGAAAGCCCTTGAAAGTGTTCTTGTATTGCTTCTGCTGACCTCTATGGGAATACATGCCTTGTGTGAGTTCTCCATAAAATAGTCTTTTAGGAAAATTCATGTTTAGCATTCAAACAGTTTGGATGGCCCATCAGAGCTGCACTGTCTGCAGTACAGTTTGACTGCTTGGGAGTTATGTACAGATCTTTGTTCTGCTCCTGGGATTTCTCCTGGAGTTGTCAGACAGCAGACACCATACTGACCATTCCTCTGAAGCCATATAATATGTGTATGCATATATATATATATATATGTATACACACACATATATATGTGTATATATACATATACACATATATATATACATATACATATACCTTCAGCTCAACCAGGGATTAGATGGTAGCCCCAGCTTGGCAATCCAAGGCAGTAGGTCTTTGTCTCAAGGATAGGGACACTTTTGAGTTGCCACCAAGGACTGGGATGAATCCTGATAGCCAGAGGAATACTGAGATCCAGGGAGCATTCTCAAACCTAATCCACATTCATCACTATGACACCATGAGTCTTTGGTTGGAAATAAAGGTCCAAGGGACCAAGGGCCCCTCCTTTATCTCAAAGTTAGAGTACAATCTATTTTGGCATAAATTAACAAGTCATATCCTACATAGTGGAGGGCATCACTAATTACATTCAATTCCATTTTATCACTGCACTCTATGGATTACACTTTGATTTCATGCTAAGAGATGGTAACACTGGACCAGATTAGACTAATCAGGACTAGATGTGCTTGAAAAGAAGGATAAGTAACCAGAAATGCAGAAAATGAAGTTACTGAGGAAGTCAGTAAAGTCATGGAAACCATGGACATATAACTACAATAAAGAAAGCAGAAAGAACAATCACCACAAAACAATTAAAAATTAATATTGTGAAACTGCAAAAGACAGATAAGATGAAAGAGTTGCGTCCCCCCACTCCTTTGCAAAAGACAAGTAGGGAGGGAGCTGTGGGTGGGACAGATTTCATATATATATTTATATTGTGTGTTTGTATGTATATGTATACACACATATAAATGTGTATGCTTGTGTGTGTGTGTGTGTGTATATAAAATGTCAATTTTACTGTACTTTTTGTCTGCTCCCTTTTTCCTTCCTTGCCAAAATGGGTTATTTTTTTTCTATAAATTATAGCTTTCTGGGAACGTAGAGAAGGGAAGAAGGGAGAAAATTAGATGACATAAAAACAAAATTCAAAAATGAAACTGGTTTTTAAAAAATATTGTTTAAAAATGGCCTTGTATTTGGGGGCCTAATAAGAATAAACCATAATAGAGGTTGCTGGGGAGTCATATTTTCTTTTGACTTTTTTTTGTAAATTTTTTTATGTGTTGTAAACTTAAATACAAAATGAGAAAAGAAAAGAAAAGAAAAATACCATATACAGAGCAGAAACTAAGAGGATTTGACTTGAAACAATAAATGTCCATTTCAACAAAGCTTCTATAATAAATACTACACATTAGATTCAATACTGTCCAGTTTTTCTTTGCTCCCTTATAGGCTTTGTTTTGTTCTCTCCTGTGCACCTTTTACTTTATTTTTCCCCTCCCTCCCTCCAACCAACCCTAAAGAAGGCTACAATTAAGGGGATATATATACATATATATACACATATATATATACATAGATATCTATAAACATACACATATTCATACACATATTTGTAAGGCCATTCTATGCTTATTTCCACTTGTCAACTGTTTATCTGAAAGTGGGTACCATTTTCTTTCATAAGTCCAAGTCTTTCCATGTTTTTCTAAATCAATCAGTTCATCATTTCCTACCCCAAAACCATATTCTGAAGTTGGTGGAGTAAACACAAGGTATTGCTTGAGCTCTTCCCCAATTCCCTCCAAATACCTGTAAAAAATGACTCTAAACAAACTCTAGAGCAGGAGAACCCACAAAATGACAGTTAAACAAATTTCCAGCCCAAGACAACTTAGAACACAGGAAAGGTCTGTTGTACCAGTCTGAGAGAGGAGCTCAGTCCAACACAAAACATGTCAGCATAAACGAGGCCCCAGTATACCCAGAGAAATCCTCAGGAGACTGAATCACTGACATCTATGGCAGTTTGCAGACGTTTCGAACACAAACAACCAAAGACAGCTTAGGAAATGTCTGTCAGATCAGGGTGAGATAGGATCATGGTCTGGCCCAACCCCAGGGCAGCAGTGGTAGCAGTTGCTTCCAGGAGCTCTCTACCCAAAGAAGAAGGGAGAATTGAGCAGCTAGATCAGAGGGGGATTGCAGGAATCTCTTTGCTACTGTTGAGGCAAGATTCTCTTGCTTTGCCTGTGCTAGGATCATCAGATCACAGTCCTGAGTGGTGGTCCTGGGGTGAGGAGGAGGGCTAGCGTGGTGGAGTTTGTGGCAGCAGTGGAGAGGGAGTCCTCCTCACAGTTACAAGGCAGAAAAGAGTGCTTGTGGTCACTCACAAACCAGATCACTGGCCAGGCGAAGAGTAAGCAACTTGCCTTTGACTATACCAACTTGGAAGAACTGAAAATTTACAGGTCTCTTCAAGTAACTCTGAAAACAGCTGCACAAAAATCCTAAAGTTTGGGATAGTACGCCCTCCACGCCCTCCACCCTACCTTAACAAAGAGTTAAAAAGTTAGGTAAGTCGATGGAAAAATGAGCAAACAACAATATATATAAGACTATAGAATCTTACTTTCATGACAAAGAAGATCAAAACATACAACCAGAAGAAGACAAAAAAGTCAAAGTTATTACATTCAAAGCCTCCAAGAAGAATATGAATTGGTCAAAGGCCATGAAGAGCTCAAAAAGGATTTTGAAAATCAAATAAGAGAAGTAGAGCAAAAATTGGGAAGAGAAATGAGTGTTGCAAGAAAATCATGGAAGATGGCGGAGTAGAAAGACACACATATGCAGGGTCTCCCCACACAGCCCATAAAATACCTGTAGAGAGGGACTTTCAACAAATTTTGGAGCAGCAGAAGTGAAGAACAACAGAGTGGAATAGATTTCCAGCCCAGGGTGACCTGAAAGGCCCATGGGAAACATCTGTTACACCAGATGTGGAGCGGAGCACAGAACCCAGCCCAGCCTTGGCCACATGGCATGGCACAATGTGACTCTGGGAGGAGGACACCTTGGGTGCAGAATCTCCAGTCACAGCAGCAGTGGGTCCTCAGATCCCTCAACCCACAGGTGCCAAAGGTCAGTGATGGGGTTTTTTTCAGCTGGCCAGGAAGGGAGAAGGGCCTTCCCATAGCTCCAGCCTCAGGCAGTGGCCCACAGAGGCCACATGGAGCAGGCAGCAGCAATTCTCATGGCAGGCCCTATATCAGCCTGCATACATTCTTGGATCATAAAACCCCTGGGGGAACTAAGGAGGTGAGTCTCACCTCAGCCCTGTGTAAAGGCTCTGTCTCACACTGAATGGCAACCCTGCCCATCCAGCTTATCTGAAAATCAGCCCCCAGTGCTGACTTGGCGAAACTGGAGGCCAAGTGTCTGTGGAAAGGTAACTGTTAAGATTCTGGACGCAAAAATCTCTTCCTGCTTCCAGATCAGCGTACACACTGTATTGAGCCACCTTGGAGGAACTGAGATATTACAGATTCCCAGAGTATACCGTACTCTTGACAAAGGACCCAAAAGTCAAGTAACTGGTTGGGAAAATGCCCAAAAAAAGGGAAAAAAATAAGACTATAGAAGGTTACTTACTTGGTGAACAGATATCTTCTCTCATCCTTTCAGATGAGAAAGAATAATACTTACCATCAGGGAAAGACATAAAAGTCAAGGCTTCTGTATCCCAAACATCCAAAATAAATATTCAATGGTCCCAGGCCATTGAAGAGCTCAAAAAGGATTTTGAAAATCAAGTAAGAGAGGTGGAGGAAAAACTGGGAAGAGAAATGAGAGAGATGTAAGAAAAGCATGAAAAGCAGGTCAACACCTTGCTAAAGGAGACCCAAAAAATGCTGAAGAAAATAACAACTTGAAAAATAGGCTAATTCATTTGGCAAAAGAGGTTCAAAAAGCCAATGAGGAGAAGAATGCCTTCAAAAGCAGAATTAGCCAAATGGAAAAGCTCACTGAAGAAAATGGTTCTTTAAAAATTAGAATGGAACAGATGGAGGTTAATGACTTTGTGAGAAACCAAGAAATCACAAAACAAAACCAAAAGAATGAAAAAATGGAAGATAATGTGAAATATCTCATGGGAAAAACAACTGACCTGGAAAATAGATCCAGGAGAGACAATTTAAAAATTATGGGACTACCTGAAAGCCATGATCAAAAAAGAGCCTAGACATCATCTTTCATGAAATTATCAAGGAAAACTGCCCTGAGATTCTAGAACCAGGGGGCAAAATAAATATTGAAAGAATCCATCAATCACCTCCTGAAAGAGATCCAAAAAGAGAAACTCCTAGGAACATTGTGGCCAAATTCCAGAATTCCCAGATCAAGAAGAAAATATTGCAAGCAGCTAGAAAGAAACAATTCAAGTATTGTGGAAATACAATCAGGATAACACAAGATCTAGCAGCTTCTACATTAAGGGATCGAAGGGCATGGAATAGGATATTCCAGAAGTCAAAGGAACTAGGACTAAAACCAAGAATCACCTATCCAGCAAAACTGAGTATAATACTTCAGGGGGAAAAATGGTCTTCCAATGAAATAGAGGACTTTCAAGCATTCTTGATGAAAAGACCAGAGCTGGAAAGAAAATTTGACTTTCAAACACAAGAATCAAGAGAAGCATGAAAGGGTAAACAGCAAAGAGAAATCATAAGGGACTTAACTAAAGTTGAACTTTTTACATTCCTATACGGAAAGACAATATTTGTAACTCTTGAAAACTTTTTTCAGTATCTGAGTAGTTGGTGGGATTACACACACACACACACACACACACACACACACACACACACACACATGTTGGGATTGGAAGCTCAATTCCGTGTGGACGGTCTCGGGCGGGTAAAAGTGGGACTTCTAAATCTTAGAGTCTTACGAGGCCCTCCATGAACAGCGGGGGTTCGAGAAGGTCAGACTGAGCTAGCTCGGCTAGCTCGGGTATTTCCACCTCTCCCCTGGAGATACGTGATGGGTGGAGTCTCCCTGCCCTCGAGGTCGTCCCGGATTGGAGCACACCTAGTTACCTAACAGCACGGTATTGAGATGCAAACTGTGTGGCTGAAGATTAAGTAGGATTGAGGAAGCCAGAAAGCTCTCTTTTAGCACGTGTGGAGCCTAAGAGGACAGTAGGGCTCCGCTTCTTTTCTTTCCTCTCTCCCCTCCCCCTCTCTCCCCGCTTGTACTTCTACTTCCAATCCCTTAAGCTTAGCCTCCTTAGGAAATCTCCCCCTCTTCCTCCTAAGGAAGACCCCCCTGCATTTGTAACCCAGACCCTGAAATAAAGCTCAACCCCTGTTTGACTCTGGAACGTCCTTTCTCTCATACGTTTATCCGGTTTGGCCAACCGAAGACCTGGGACAGGTAAGAAAGACTCGGGTAGCCCAATACAGGCCTCTAGGCTTGGCACACACACACACACACAGAGAGAGACAGAGACAGAGACAGAGACAGAGACAGAGAGAGAGACAGAGAGAGAGACAGAGAGAGAGACAGAGAGAGAGACAGAGAGCACAGGGTGAATAGAATAGGATGGAATCATGTCTTTAAAAAAATGAAATTAAGCGGTGAGAGAGATATATTGGAAGGAGAAAGGGAGAAATGGAAGGGGGCAAATTATCTCTCATAAAAGAGGCAAGTAAATGACTTTTCAGAGGAGGGACAAAGTAGGGAGGTGAGAGAAAAAATATGAAGCTTACTCTTATCACATTCGACCAAAGGAAGGAATAAAATGCACACTCATTTTGGTATGAAAACCTTTCTTACAATAAGGAAAGTGGGGGAGAGGGGGAGAAGCAGGGTGGGGGGCAATGATGGAAGGGAGGGCAATGGGAGGAGGGAGCAATTAGAAGTCCACTCTTGGGGAGAGATAGGATCAAAAGAGAGAATAGAATAAATGGAAGGCAGGACAGGATGGAGGGAAATATAGTTAGAGTACACAACACGACTATTATGGAAGTCATTCACAAAACTTCACAGATATGGTCTATATTGAATTGCTTGCCTTCCCAAAGGGAATGGGTGGGGAGGGAGGGATGAAGAGAAGTTGAAACTCAAAGTTTTAGGAACAACTGTTGAGTATTGTTCTTGCAACTAGGAAATAAGAAATACAGCTAATGGGGTATAGAAAGTTATCTTGCCCTACAGGACAAAAGAGAAGATGGGGATAAGAGAAGGAAGGGATGTTAGAAGGCAGGGCAGATTGGTGATAGGAGTAATTAGAATGTTCAGCGTTTTGGGGTGGGGGAGGGGAGAAAGGGGGAGAAAATTTGGAACCCAAAAATTTTTTGGAAATGAATGTTGAAAACTTAAATAAATAAATTTTTTTAAAAATCAGTTAATCCAACCTCGTAGAGGAAGAAATAAATGCAAAAAAATTAGATGGCTTGTCCAAAGTCATACGGAGAACAAGTAACAAATTTAGAATTCAAACCCAAATTCTCTGATTTTTGATTTATGGTAATTTCGTACAGGGAGGTAATTTATTATTTTAATCATGAAAGGATAACATTTCCTCTCAGTACATTAAGAAAAGCAACAAGAGAGTTTTGGCCATCATGCACCTATAGTAAATTGCTCTTCTATATTAACATATATAATTAATTTTTCCTTTAAATCTAATTTATTTTGCTTATAGATGGCAAATAATGTATATCACAGTAGAAAAAAATCGCATTAAATTTAAATATCCTCCATTAAATTATTATTGCAAATTTAATAATATTTGCAAAGCACTTAATATGGTACCTGGCACATAGTAGGTGCTTCATGAATGCCTCTTTCCTTCTCCACCATTTAATTCCTCTAGATAGTTGGAGTATATAGTGAAAAGAGCATTGGAATTTACAGTTGACTCCCAACTCTCCTTCTTACATGGCCCATGACTTTAGGGATGCCATTTTTCCTTTCTAAACAACCTCAGTTTCCTCACTTGTAAATGAGGGTTGGTGGTACAACATCCCTATGAGATGTGTAATATGGGCAAATAAAGTACTTGTCCATTATCTACTACAAAAAAATAAAAGAAAATCATGAAAAATGAGTCAATAGCTTGCTAAAGGAGACCTAAAAAAATAGTGAAGAAAATAGCACCTTAAAAAATAGACTAACCCAAATGGCAAAAGAGGTCCAAAAAGCCAATGAGGAGAAGAATGCCTTAAAAAGAAGAATTGGCCAAATGGAAAAGGAGGTCCAAAAATTCACTAAAGAAAACAATTCCTTCAAAATTAGAATGGAACAAATAGAAGCTAATGATTCTATGAAAAATCAAGAAATTATTAAACAAAACAATGAAAAATAGAAGGCAGTGTGAAATATCTCATTGGAAAAACAACTGACCTGGAAAATAGATCCAGGAGAGAAAATTTTAAAATTTTTACACTGCCTGAAAGCCATGATCAAAAAAAGAGGCTAGACATCATTTTTCAATAAATCATCAAAGACAACTGCACTGATATTCTAGAACCTGGGGGGGGGGGGGAATAGAAATTAAAAGAATCCACCAATCACCTCCTGAAAGAGATCCCAAAAAGAAAACTCCTAGGAATATTGTAGCCAAATTCCAGAGATCCCAAGTCAAGGAGAAAATATTGGAAGCAGCCAGAATGAAACAATACAAGTATTGTGGAAACACAATCAGGATCACACAAGATTTAGCATCTTCTACATTAAGCCATCAGTAGGCTTGGAATATAATATTCTGAAGGGCAAAGAAATTAAAACCAAGAATCACCTACCCAGTAAAACTGAATATAATTCTTCAGGGGAAAAAAATGGACATCCAATGAAATAGAGAAATACACACACACACACACACACACACACACACACACACACATGATCAAATAAATAAATTGAAAACAGTTTAGGTATATAAGTACTTAGGCATCAGAGAAGTAATAGAGATGGTACATAGTACCAAAAACTTATACATAGCCTTTCTGTTTCTTTTTGTTGACAATACACAGTGTGCCTTTATACAATCAAGTATTGCAATGGAATAACATTGTATTCATTCAAAGACACTCAAGAAAGGGGATGATTGATAATCTTTATAAAGTGATTTTTTTCCCAAATCCTTTGACAAAATGCAGTAACAGGAATAAACAAACCCTCCCCACCCCATCAAAAGAGAAACATCTCACAAGAAAATATAGACAAAAACATAATGGAGTGATACCTAAGTGCTGTGTGATCCTGTTGAACTGTTTCCTGGGTCTGAGCAGAAGCATGGCAGAGTCTGCTTATTGTCTTAATGACAGTGAAAGGAACAAAGGTCACAAATGACAAAATTTCAAACTACCATCAGAAACGGCAGGTGGGAGTAACTGCCAAAGAGCATTGATTGATTTTTTTAAATTTTTTTTCTCATAGAATTCATTCACAGAATGAAGCAGACCCTTTTTTTTTGTATTATGTTTTGTTTTATGATTTCTCCCATTCATTTTAATTCTTCTATGCAACATAACTAAGGTGAAAATGTATTTAATACGAATGTATGTGTATAAATAAAAAATTACATGCCTTCTCAGGGAGGGAGTGAGGAGGGAGGGAGAAAATGTAGGAGGGAAGGGAAAAAAATCTAAGATATATGGAAGTGATTGTAGAGCATTGAAAACAAATAAAATAATTTAATTAAAAAAATTTTCTTCTCTAAAAAATAGTCCTATCTGAGAACAGACGTTCTAGTTCAAGGAAAGCACAAGATGAAAAACTGAAGTAAATCATTATTCTATAATTAATAAACCAAATGATATTTTTGAATATACTGCTGCTGATCCTTCGGCATTTTTTTGGATCTCCTTCAGCAAGCTGTTGACTTGCTTTTCATGACTTTCTTGCATCACTCTCATTTCCCTTCCCAATTTTTCCTTCCCCTCTCTTACTTGATTTTCAAAATCCTTTTTGACCTCTTCCATGACCTGAGACCATCGCATATTTTTGGGAGGGTTTGGAGTGTAGAAGCCTTGACTTTGATGTCTTCCTCTGATGATATGCTTTGTTCTTCCTCATCTGAAAGGATGGAAGAAAATACTTGTTCACCAAGAAAGTAACCTTCTATAGTCTTATTTTCCCCCTTTTTGGGGGGCATTTTCCCAGCCAGTTACTTGACTTTTGAGTCCTTTGTCAAGTGGAGGGTATACTCTAGGGACCTGTAAGTTCTCAACTTCTCCAAGGTGGCACAATCAAGAGAGAGGAGTTTACTCCTCTCCTGGCCAGCACTCTGGTCTGGGAACAACTACAAGCATTCTTTTCTGCCCACGATCTGTGAGTAGGATTCCCTCTCCAGAGCCTCCACCAGCTCCACCACACCAGTGCTCCTCCTCACGCCAGGACCATCTCTCAGGATGGAGACCCAGATCAGCCACTCAATTCCTCAGGGTCTTTAGGCCAAGGGTTTCAAAAGTGGTCTCTGCTGCCACAGTGGCTGCTGCCGCCCTGGGGCTGGAACTGAGGCCAGACCATGCTCTCCTCTCACCCAGGTGAAAGAGCTTTCTCACTGACCTTTCAAACTGTCTTTGGTTTTGTGGGTTGAGAAATGTGGGAATCGTAACTACTACCCATGATTCTACACCCTGAAGCCTGCTCCAGTCCTATCTTTGCCATGTGTCCCAGGATGGGCTACACTCCTCTCTGAGCCTGGTGGGATAGACCTTTCCTGTTGGCCTTCCAGGATGTCTTGGGCTGGAAATTTCTTTCACTCTGTCGTTTTTTGGCTTCTGTTACTCTAGAATTTGTTTAGCGTCATTTTTTTAAAGATATTTTATGAGCTATAGGGACAGAGTTAGAGCAGGCCCATCTTTATATTCCACTGCCTTGCCTCTGCCCCCCTATACTGATTCTTCTCAATGTGTCTTGGACAAGAAATAGTAACTGAAGAGCAGGGTCCAGGGAGAGTGGGGAGACTTTGATATTCATACATGGCATCCTTAATTTCACCTTCGGCCTTGTGTTAGAAACACAGAGTTATACCAGTGAAGGACTGGTTTTTAAATATTCTGCATCTCAGAAGCTAGGAAAAATGCAAAATTATATATCCCTATCAAAGGCAAGGAGAGTATAGTCACTTCACTCATGGCTTGTTACTTTCCTTCAAAATTAATGCTTCTGCAAAGGAAGGAAGTACATTTAATTTGCAATTAATACTCACCTAGTTTTGGTGAAGAAAGCAAATGAAAAGAGTCCTAGTCCACCTGCCTTCCCAAGGAACATTTTTTTTTTTCCCAAGGAACATTTTAAGGATAAGTTAGAGCCTTTTTAGATACTTGCTCTGTAGTCTTTAGAATATGTGATTATTACTATAAGTAACATTTGCAAAAGAACTAGTGTTAGTTCCAAGACTATTTCTGAGAGTTAAGTTAAATGGCTTCTTGCTGTTGTGAACTCCATCAATCACATTCCTCTGGCAACAGACCCCACTTTGTCTCTTTAAAAAATCTTCCTGGTAGGCATGGCTGGCCCTTTGGCTGCATAAGGCTTGAACCACTGCAGCAGCTGCATTAAGAGAAAACTGGGAAGCATCTCAACAGTCACGTTCTACTCAAGGATCCAGGCCCAGACCCCACCCAATCTTAGCCACTACAGCCCCATCAGCCAGTCCTTTCGAGATGGCCAACAAGAGCTTCCAGGATCTGAAGAAGCAGGCAGAGGAAGCTGCCCAGGAGGTGGCAAATGCAGCAGCAGAAACTGTCCAGCAGGCTGTGGACCAGGCCACAGAGGCAGGACAGAAAGCTGCTGAACACTTGGCCAAGTCAACCCAGGAGGGAATCGACAAGACAATAGATCAGGCTGCAGAAGCCATTTCAAGCTTTGGGAAGAAGTATGGGTTCCAAAAGTGATTATCTATGCAAAGAAAAAAAGGAGTAACCCCTTTCTCTCCTCAATCCCCAATCCTCACCTCTTCATCATGACTTTAATTTTGGAAATGCCCCATGGGGTCTGATATCTTATTAAAATGAATTCCTCCACATGGGAAAAAAAATCTTCCCTATGTTTGCTACACATGCAGTGACAGGTAGATTTCTGTATGTGACTCTGTATTTCATGTGGGAGGCCTTGGATAGCTCCCAATTTTTCCTCAGGAAATGATTGTGATCTCAGTGATAAAAGTATAGTGCTTATTTTCATTGACTCTGTTAAAGAAGAATCCAGCCAAAGGGGGAAAGTTCATTTATCTTCAAAAGCAGATTTCCTTGATCTCTTGTCTAAAACCATAGCTTGGTCAACTTCTCTAATGGTGAGTCACACTGTACCTACTGTATCAGGTCATTGACTATCATCTTGAAACAGAGGCTTTTCAAGCATTCTTGATGAAAAGACCAGAGCTGAATAGTAAATTTGACTTTCGAATACAAGACCCAAGAGGAGCATGAAAAAGTAAATAGGAAAGAGAAATCATAAGGGACTTATTAAAATTGAATTGTTTACATTCCTACATAGAAAGATGATATTTGTAACTCATGAGACCTTCCTCAGGATTAGAGTAGTTAGAGGGAAAATAGATATATACATATATATATAGACATTCTATCAGAGAAATGATGACAGAACTGGCACTGGACTTTGTTTTGAGTGAGGGAGGGCTGTACAGGTCACCAACCTCACTTCTCCTCCAGAGCCATCTGAATCCAGTGACCTGATATTCCTCAGGACCACTGGAGATGACCCAGGATGCAGTGGGAGGCCTTGGGCAGGTACTCACTTGGGGTGAGGCAATGCCCATTCATTGAATAGGCCTGTTTAAGAGGTAGCCAGGACATGGCCCCTTTAATGAGGTCAAGAAAAAGAAAGACATCAGGCTGGGTGGGAAGCAGCAACAGTTACTATTGATAATCACTCTAAAGCTAGGAGACCTTAGGCAGGGGCCCTTTGGACTCCCTCCTCTCCAAAAGGATGTGAGCTATGATACTGGTAAAATGACATAGTAGCTAAGGCTCTTTTAGAAAAGGTACTTCTTAGCCTAAGTCCCTACTCAAAAAAGGACTTCTTTGGTTAGTGATATCCCTCCATCCTATACACAGCATCTCTACTTAAGAGAATCTTCTTAACTAATGACTTGCAGAACTGATGTGGGATAATACAATTCTAACATATTATGTCCTGATAAAAATCATTACATTATTTCAAGTTCATTTATCAGTATTATTATATGTATGTACATATTATGACCCAATGTTTATATACATACATATAGAAAGAGGGCACACGGCGAGTTGAATAAAAATAAAATTAAAGGGGTAGAGAGGAATGTACTGGGAGAAGGAGAAAGGGAGAGGTAGAATGGTGTAAATTATCCCACATAAAAGAGGCAAGAAAATGCTTTTACAGCAGAAGGGAGGAGGAGGGATGTGAGAGTGAATAAATGAACCTTATTCTCACCTGATTTGGGTTAAGCAGGGAATAACATATACTCAATTGGGTATGGAAATCTATCTTACCCTACAGGAAAGTGTGTGTTCATCCTTTGTTGCCAAAGAAGACCATACCATCAGAGAAATAATGACGTGACTTGCACTTGACTTTGTTTTGAGTGAGGAAGGGCTGTGCAGGTCACCAGCCTCACTTCTCCTCCACAGTCATCTGAATTCAGTGACCAGATATTCATCAGGATGACTGGAGATGACCGAGGATGAGGCAGTTAGGGTTAAGTGACTTGCCCAAGGTCACACAGCTAGTGAGTGTCAAGTATCTGAAGTGAGATTTGAACTCAGGTCCTCTTGACTCCTTCACTGGTGCTCTATCCACTCCACCACCTAGCTGCCCCTGCAGGAAAGTAGGGGAGAAAGGGATGATACGGAGGGCAGATTGGGGGAGGGGGTAATCAGAAGCAAACACTTTTGAGGAAGGACAGGGTCAAAGGAGAGAATACAATAAAGGGGGTTGGGATAGGATGGAGAGAAATATAGTCTTTCACAACATGACTATTATGAAAGTGTCTTGCCTGACTACATATGTAAAACCTATATCAAATTTCTTGCCTTCTCAATGAGGATGGGTGCGGAGGGAGGGAGGGAGAACATCTGAAACTCAAAGTTTCAAAAACAAATACTAAAAACTGTTTTTACATGCAACTGGGAAATAAGCTATACACGCAATGGAGTATAGAAATCTATCTTGGCCTATGAGAAAATATAAGGGAAAGAGATAAGACAAGGGGGTGCACGATAGAAGGGAGGGCAGATTAGGGAAGGGATAAGCAGAATGCACAATGTCTTGGGGTGGGGAGAGGGGAGGCATGGGGAGAAAATTTGGAACTCAAAATCTTGTGGAAGTGAATGTTGAAAACTAAAGATAAATCAATAACAGAAAAATATTTTGAATTATTTTCTTTTTATTAGTGTTGATGGTACCTTCAGAATCATGCTATGCTTCTGTAGAAACATTTGATGGTGATTCACCCAGTGCCTGCAGGACCCAGTGCCTCTCCACAGGCTCACACCCCTTTCCACCTCAGCCTGACATATAAATGTCCTCCCAAAGTCCTCCATCTGAGGAAAGAACTCCAGCTTGCTGATGCACGAGCAAAGCAGTCCATTCTCCAAAGTCTCTGCAGCCTCTGATGTCTCAATACCTTCCAGTATCAGCCTGTCCTCCTTATACCAAGACACTCTGACATCTCTGGGAAAGAAGAAGTGGATCCTGCATGCCAAGGTTACACATTCCCCAGGCTGGAGGTGGTCTGAGGAACACTGGATCTTTTTCAGCTTGGGCTGAGCTGGAAAGAGAAAAAGCACCAGGGTCAGAGTCAAGGCATAAGACAGAGTAAGTTGTGTTGGGAAAGGCCATGGAAGCCTTCTGAGCCCTACCTGACATCTGAATCCTGTGGAGCTGGGAATCTTCATGGACAGGAAGAGGGGAAGCATGTCCCTAAACAGAGGCCCAGAACTAAGGACAGTTCCTCCGTACCATCAGGCCACAATGACTGATCTCTCCCTTCCACAGGAAGTTTTCCTGCCTCTACTACTTGTGTGTTCCTTTCACCTCTTAGAGATATAGTTCCTCCACCTGGAAAGTTAGGGAGTTGGAGTAGATGACCTCTTTCTGTCTATCCCTTTGGCTCTAAATCTAAGATCCAATGATTGCTAAATTCCCTCCTGCTCTAATTGCTATGGCTTTATGACCTCTATTTATTGTCCATACTGCCCAATATGTTGTTGAGTCAAAAAGTATTCAAAATGCATCAGGCAAACTCTAGGGATACAAAGGAAAACAAAAATAAACAAACCCTGCCCTCAAGGAACTCATAATCTAATGACCAAAACAACATGCAAATAACCATGTATAAACAAGATACTGACTGGATAAGCCCAAGATCATTTCAGGCAGAACTTACTAGCACTGAGGGATTGGAAAATGCTCCCTACAAGAAGTAGGATTTTCATGGGCAGCTAAGTGGTACAATGGAGACAGCATTGGCCCTAAAATCAAAGGGAACTGAATTCAAATCCGGCCTCAGACACTTGACACTTACTAGCTGTGTGATCCTGGGCAAGTCATTTAACCCCAATTGTCTTACAAAAATACCCAAAAAACAAAACAAAAAGGTGGGGTTTTCACTGAGACCAGACAGAAGCCAGAGAAACCAGGAGGTGGGGGTGAAGAGGAAGAGCAGTACAGGAATAGGGGACAACCAGTGAAAATCCCCAGAGTCAGGAGATGGAGTATCTTGTGCAAGGAACAGAAAGGAAAGTAATGTTACTAGACTGAAGGGTACGTGCAGGACAGCAAGAAAAAGAAGTCTAGAAATTTAGGAGGCAGGAAGAGGTTACAAAGAGCTTTAAATACCAAACAGAGAATTTTATGGTTAATCCTGGAGGTGATAGCAACACTCTGGAGTTGGTTGGTGGGAGGGTTGCAGTGAGTGGCTCAAAACATAATCAATTCTGCATTTCAAAAATCACTTTGGTAGCTGAGTAGAGAATGGACTAAAGTGGGAAGAAACTTGAGGAAGAGAAACCAACCAGCAGGCTACAATAGTTGAGTCATGAGGCTTACATCAAGATAATCTGGTGGCAGTGTCAGAGGAGAGAAAGAATCATAAGAAATGTTATGTATACCACACCTGACTGGGCAACTGATTGAATATGGGATGAGGGGTGAGAAGAGTCAAGGATGACACCTAGGTTTTGAGCGTTAGCAAATGAGAGGATGATCATGCCCTCAATAGTAAAAGAATAGTTAAGGAGAGAGGAGGGTGAGGGAGGAAAGATAACAAGTTCAGATTTGGCCATGTTTGAGCTTGAGGTGTCTATGGGAAATCCATTTCAAGATGTCCAATAAGCAGTTGGAGATTCAAGACTGCAAGTCATGGGGGAGACTGAAAGTGGATACATGGAGCTAATGAGATCACCAAGTGAAATAGTGTAAAAAAATATTATGCAAACTTACTGTCCAGTTAAGGGCACTACCATTCAATTCAATTCTCTATTACATATTATTTTCTAGGAGTTTCATTATATAAGTTCTATTTTCCTATAGAGACTTAAGGAGGCAGCACCATGGAAGGAAAAGAACACAGAATTTGGAGTCAGAAGGACATAGAGTTGAAGTCCAAGTTTACTCGGACCAGTGTTTACTAGTCGTCTCCTTACAAATCACTTCACTTCTCTGAGACAGAGTTTGTTCATCATGACTCACTCAGTCAATAAACATTTATTACATGCCTACTATGCACTAGGCACAGGGCTAAACAGTGGGACACAAAATAGACAAAAGACAGTCTCTGCCCTCAAGGAGTTCATGTTGTAACCATAGCTTCCCTGTGTGGTTGTGAGGGAAAAATTCTGTAAACCTGAAAGCGCTAAACACACTTACACTATAAGATTCCAGTTATTGTTATTATTACACAATAAGCTGCTGGAAATAGTAGCTAGGTTTGTCACACCACATAATACCCTCTCACCACTCCCACCCCAATACCTGATAAGGGCCCTGCTTAGAACAGACATGTCAAACGCATGGTCCAGAGGCCATAATACAGCCAGCAACACTTCCAAATGTGACCCAGACTAGATTATAATGTAATTGGGAAAGAGTTTGTAACAAATATTAATATTTTACCAGAATGTTTGTTAAGATTTTAACGAAACAAATAAAAATATGGTAAAACATGGATAATGTGCACATGTGGCTTTCTAACTGAATCCTTACATGTGGTTTAGTGGCCACCATTTCTCCTTGACTTGTTTGTAACTGAAGTATGATGATCAGTTCTGGCTGTCACATTTTGGGAGGGACATTGACCAGCCAGACCATTTGCAAAGGAAGAAGACAGAGGTATAGTGGAGGCCAAGCCATTCATCAATCAATCACTACAAGTGAAGATGTTTAGCCTGGACAAGAAAAAACATGACAGCTATTTTTAAGTATTTGAAGGAATAGCCTTCAGAAAGTGGTTACATTTATTTCAATTGGCCTTAGAGGGTAGAACTAGGTAAAATTGGCATAGGTAAAACTTAGTAAGGTATGGAGAGAAAAAAACAACTTCTAACAAGAAGAATTGTCATAAAGTGAAGTGAATTAGAGAATTATTGAGCCATGAAAAATGAAAACATGGATGATTTCAGAGAAAACTGGGAAGACTTGTATGAACTGATGCAGAGGGAAGCAAGCCAAAACAGAACAATTTGTACAATAACACCATCACAAAGAAAAATTACTATGAGATACTTGGGAAATCTGATCAATGTAATGAGCAACCATGATTCTAGAGGACTGATGATGAAGGGTGCTGTCCACCTACTCACACAGAGGTGATGGATCAAGATACAGAGTAAGATATGCATATTGGGACATGACCAAAAGGAGAATTTGCTTTGCTCGACTGTGCATGTTATAAGGGTTATTGTTATTGTTCATTTGGGATGGAGATGGAAGGGAAGGAAAATAAAGAGCTTCCTAATCAAAAATAATAATAAAATTTAAAAATAAAAAATAATTTTAAAAATAATAAAAAGTAAGAAGAACTTATTTTTAAAAAAAATAAGAGTGAGCTTTCTACGTGGGTAATGAGTTCTCCATTATTAAAGGTCTTTAAGCAGAGACTAGATTATAAGATGTGAGAAATATCACTTGTGATGCTCGTTATATATGTTGTGCCAAGTTGCTTAACTTCTCTGTATCTCAGAGAAGTCTCCTCACCTGTAACGTAAGGTTAATGAAATATTTCCTAGGTGGATAGAATGTTGGACCTGGAGGCAGAAAAACCTGAATTCAAATTCTGCCTCCGACGCTTACTAGCTGTATGGCCCTGGGCAAGTCACTTAATCTCTCTCTGCTCCAGTATCCTCATCTGTAAAATAACACCTACCTCCCAGAGTTGTGAGGAGAATATTAGATCGTATTTATAAAGTGCTTTATAAATCCAACGTGCTATATAAATTCTAGCTATTGTTATAATGACAGGGTTGTTATAATGAAAATCTTTATAAATCTTAAGAGTGATAGCAAAAGATAAACTTTATTAAGTCATTAGAGAATGGATAATTGCTCAGGTAAAGGTTGGGAAAGGTAAGTTCACAGATCTTTTTCAGCTCTGAGAGTCTACAATTCTGTGAAAGAGTTGTGAACTGAACTGGTCTGGACCAGACTGGAATGGTCTCCCTTTACCCAGACATGGACATTGCTACCTTCCCATCAAAGTCTGTTATCTTAAACACAAGCTGTTTGAGGTACTCTAACACCACAGAAAATGTGGGAATAACCCTTAGAATGCAATTAAAAGTCATCTCCTTTCCTCAACTTACCTATGACCTTCAGATGGATCTTCCTTCTGGAGGGGGTCTTCAGGGATGAATGTTCTACCTGGAGAAAGAGATCTGCTTCTGAGAATGCAGCTAGATCAGACACCAAGGTGAGACTACCTGATATTCCAAAGAAATTATGTTTTAGGCCTGAGACTACAGCACTCAAGGTGAACTTTGATTGGGTCTCCATCAGCTGCATGGATTCTAAATTTTCCTCCCTTTCCATAGCCTGAGTCGTCCACCTAATGAGGAGCTCTTCCTCACTCAGGGTGTTGGTCTTTAGGAAACACTTCAGCATCAGAGGTTTGGGCCTGTAGTGCCAAATCACAAAGTGGAAAGTCTTCAGTTCCTGGTGCTTGAGATACTCTGTTGCTGGGAGTGGGCTCAAGTCAGGTGCCACTGAGGAGAGAGATGTATGATCTTGAGTAAGCTAAAAACAAATCAAACAGCTGAGCCAGAGACTCCCCACCTCACCCAGCTCCCAATCCTAACAGGACCAAGGACAGAGAGAACGAGCCCACCCAAAGTGGGAAGGCAGAGCTCTAGCCTGAGAGGTCAAAGACCCAGGTCCTAAGTCTTGCAACTGCCATTGCCTGTATGTGGGAACTTGACCACAAATTCTCTGACTCTCAGATCCTTCACCTACAAAATGAAGATAAGAATGCTTGCACTAATTCCCTTCCAGGGGCTGTGATGAGGGAAAGGCTCCTTGAACCAGACAGCAGAAGAGAAAAGTAATTTATTATTATCAGTCTTGTTTTTTGAAGCATCATGCTGTGTACTTTGAGCAGGAGTTGTGTGCTTGGATGTGAGTTTTTGTTAAGAATTTCTTTCTTTCTGGACCTCCATTTCTACAGCTATAAAGTAAAGGGGTTGAATGAGATCCAGGTCCCTTCCAATTATAATTCGTTTGGTGCCTGTGGAGGAGAATGGGCAAGGCTCTCTGCATCTCCAAGAGAGAAGGAAGGATTCTTATAAGTATATATTTACTGCTTCCATCAGAGGAGCCACAGCAATTCTGAGCAAATTCACCTCTCTCAGCTCATTGTCCCAATTTTAAACATTGAAAAATTAAGGTCTAGAAAGGGGCAGTGACTTGCCCAAGGACACCTGGTGAGTCACAGAAGCAACTGGGTCCCTGGACCACTGGAACAATCATTCCATGCACTGAATCTGGCTGCCACGTACTAGAGACTTGGTGGGTCCCTGTCCTTCCCAATATGTGTCCTACCTCTTGGATACAGCAGATATAGTCAGGGATAACAGAAGGAGTCAGGAAAGGTGAATGGCTCATGAACTTTCTGTATGACTGTGATCATTTAATTGAACCTTAACACAGTGCCTAACACATTAATAAACCCTGAATGATTAACTTCTCTCAGCCTCAGTCACCATATCTATGAAATGGGGATGATAGCTCTAGAGGAGAAGGTGAGGCTGGTGACCTTGCATAGCCCTCCATCACTCAAATTAAAGTCAACTGCAAGTCATGTCATCATCTTGATGTGATGGTCCTCTTCAAGAATAAAGGAAAAACAAAATGAAATGGGACCAAGAGTGCATCTGTTATCTATCACACAATCCTCTGATGAGGGACAAATTTGATGTCAATTATCTATGAAGATGCTCTTAAAATAGAAAAAGTGAGTAAAATATGCGAAAGAGAGCAGGAGAAAGTTCAGAAGTGAACACAAGCTGACACACAGGACAGTGGGAACTATATTAGGGCACAGGAACAGGAAAGACAACTGTGATTTCATTATGATAGGAAACTCCCAGGAGGGGAAGCTCCCTCCTCCAATGCAAACTGGCACCTTCTTTTCAACTTACAGTCTCAGAGCATTGCCCAGAGATATTAAATGATTTACTCAGGGTCATACAGCCAGTGTGGGTCAGAAGCCTGCTCTGAACCTGTTCTTCATGATTCCAAAGGTGGGCTCTTCACTCACCACTGTAAGCTACTAAAATTCCACATATAATTCAAAAACAATTATTACATAATGTAAATTCATAATTTTATTTCCAATCCTCCTCTGTCCTTTCCACATGAAAATATTCATGTTTGTCAAGATCATAATAAAAAATTTTACAATATGTAAAATGAGGGAAATCTGAATTACAGTACTTACCTTTATTAAAATTCATTTAATAGAATCCTCTTCCAAGGCCTTTAATTATCATAGTATGGAGGGGATGACACTGGATTTTCAGAGTCTATGCCAGTGGTTCTTATGAGCTGGCAAGGCCTAGAGTATAAGTCTGGGGTGAACTGTGCATCTCTCATCTAAGGACAGGTGTAGCTAGTAGAGGCTTCTTAGGAGTGGGAAGCTCTTTCCTTGGATTAGACCCTGTTCTCAAGAAAAACTCATAATTTCATTCAAGAATAAAGCAGTTTTCCACTGGAGAGTGTTGACTGCTAAGACTGTATACTAAAGTGGGAAGGGACAGTGAGCGACCTGTATTGGTGGAAAGGGAACCTACAACAATGAGGTCATGAATCTTTCAGGATCATAGACTATTAAAGTTGCAAAAGACCCTAGATATCCTTCAGTCCAGGATCTCCATTTTAGAAATGACAAACCAAGGTCTAGAAAGTTTAAATGAATGGCTCAAGATAAGATCATAGTCAGGATTCACATCTGGATCTTCCTAAACTAAGGGTGATGCTTTAGGAAATCCTCATTTCTACCACATAGCACTACCTCCTTTTGAACTATAAAGATGGATTCTCACTTATTCATTCCCAAAGTGATGACATCAAAGACTCTCTAGTCTAAAACAGGTTTGTCCTAGAATTAAATTTGGAGTTTTTCCTGAGAGTAAGGTCAAATACAAGTAAAGACTTCCGTCTGGAATGGTGACAACCACCAACACTGTGTATTTCCTTCAGTATCCCTATTCATCTCCTCTATCTGATCAGCCACAGTCGGACACACTGAAATTTCACTTTACAATGGTGATGCCATTTTGGTCCTCTTCGAAGATGAAGGATAACAACCAACCAACCAATCATCTCCGCTATGCTCCCCTATCCTCCTACTAGGGAATAACTGTGAGATGCTGGGCTCAGTTCAGCCCCTTCCCTCTCTTGTTAAAGTTTTTAAAATAAATTTTATTGATATCTTTTATTTAAGATCACTTACATTTCCCAGTGTATTCCTTCCCTTAATCACCCTAAAGAGTCTCTTACCTTTTCTACAATGTTCCCAAATAAAGAAACATAACCATATCACTAGTATCACCAGTAGTATGAAGGCAACAATCATCCAGACTGTAGCACTTGAGAGCTCTGCAAATGAAAGAAGGGAATAAATTCAGATGGCTGTCTCAATGATCATCACCACTAAGTTTCACTGCCTTTGGAGGATACTTGCTTAGAAATACCTAGTATTTATGCTATGGTATCAGTGTCCCTAGCTCTGGATCCCCAAGGGATTGACTCCCAATTCCTTCCCCCTCAAAGCTGGTGTTTTTTGACACACACCTGGATTAATTTAGCCCATCTCTAGCATCTCTGTCTTTTTCTCCCAGTGGATGTCTTTGACTTTGGACTCTCCCAACAGAGGAAATACACAAGTCTCCAATTTCCCTAAGATTCGCTAGAACAACAACAACTAAAAATTGCTTCCTGCCACTTTACTTAGCTTAGAAAGCAGGGATCTGACTGGTGCCTAGTTAAATGAACATTTTAGGTACTGGGGATAAGCAGCACCAAAGACATGCTCAAATCAACTTTGTAGTTCATGGTGTGAAAATAATGCAATTGAGATGCTGATGAAAACTCAAGGCATGCCTCCCTACTACTACAATAAGATGCAACGCCAGGACTCAAGACTCCATAGAGAGAGAGACTCTGTGACTTCTCACAGTAGAGAGACAGAGATCACAGAACATTGACCCCTACAGAGAACAGAACCAAGACTCTAAAAATCTACTGGTAGGTAGACTAACAGTGTGACATATGGTGAAAGAGGTTGAGGTCAGGACCAGGAAAAGCTCATGTGGAATATGGATAGTGAAGTCAGGGAAAAGAAGCACACCATCTGAGAGTTTCCTAGATTAACTAACTCTTTTTGAAAATTAAATACTAAGCCCAGTTTTTCAACTCTGCAAGAGTTCATATTCCTAAAAATCTAATAAATTTTAAAGTTCCAGACTCTGCAAATCATTATTTTAAATTGTTGAGCCCATTAACCCTGAGGAAAACCTCTAGTCATCCTACCATAGGTATGGTCCCTTACCATTACAGTTACCCAAATATCAGAATTGGTCCATCTTTGACCTTGGCAGGATCTTCTGATGTCTTTACATGGTCTCTCTTCTCCTTTACCTATAAATATCTCACTTAGAACTCTGTTTTAGTCTACATAGTCCCTAAAGCCCCCTAGGAAAGTGGTCATGATAAAATTTTTTAATATATAAAATAAGTAAATAGAACCTAGTGTATATGTGGTAGCCTACTTGTCCTATGTGCCTGGACTGTATTGTCCTCCCCTCACATACTAAGAATTTTATGTAGTCTGTGGTAGAGCTTCAGGCTTCAATATGACACAAATCTTAGAAAAACTTTATGTCTTCATACAATGCAATATGATTACCATGAAGTAAGATTTTTGTGCCCAAATATAAACATGAAAGGCAGGGATAAAGAGGCCCGGGGAGAGTAGGAAGATCAAAGGGAGGAAATAGACAAGAGACAATAAAGCAAAGGAGAGAGAGTTAAGGATGGAAACAGAGGACAGCAGGGGAACAGTAGAAGAACAGAGGAAAACAGGAGAAAAAGTAGGAGCAAAAAGAAAAGGAAAAAGACAAAATGAGGGAAAGAGTGGAAATGAAACAAAAATGACAGAGATATAGGAAAGGAGAGGAAAAGAGGCAAAGAGGGGAAGAGGGAAAAAGAGGTAATGAGTAAGGAATGTTCAATCATTCAATATACAATTAAGCCTAGTTTTTCAAGTGAGCAAGAACAACATATAAAATTCACTACATTGAACTGAAGACTCTGTAAAGCTAGGGTGGACTGATACCTGTCACAGTCAAGGTAGTCCTGTTCTGCAATGGGATCAATGGTGATTTATGATTTACACACTGGTAGATGGTTCTATTATCTTCCAAAACTGGGAACAGAATAAAGCTGCTGCTGCCACTGAATGTACCATTATCTTTCCAAATGGAACTCTTGTAGAGGTATTCAGAATTGTCCACATCTGCAGAGTGGATCCCTGCAATTGCATTCTTCCAGAAGACTTGAACTGACTCAGGATAGAACCCTGCCACAGTGCAGTCCAGGATGTATGTTTTCTTCTCCTCCACTACAGTTTCTTGTGGCAACAGGATGCTGGAGGAAGGAGCTATAAGGAGATAAGACTCAGTTTGGGGCCATGCTAAGAGGATACTGGAAGCCACTCAGACAATCAATAGATATTTATTAAGCACCTACTGTGTGCAAGGTACTATGCTAAGCACTGTTCCAAAAGGTTCCCTTCTCAACATACCCTCATGTATTAAAGGATACCGTCCCCCACACTCCAGAACACACAAATACACACATACACAGAGGTGCTCTTCATCTATGCTAAATAAATGTAAGACTACAAAAAAATATTCTTCAGGATGATTTTACAGATGAAGAAACAGAGGTACACAGGTAGAAATTTCCTTCTCAGAGTCACACAAAGTAAAAGACACCTCTGCTGATGGGGGGCCTGGAACCTCTCCCCCACTACCCATATTTCAATGCACCAAACATCAGAATTTCCTACATGTAGGTTCTTGCTCCACTCAGGGAGATTGCAGCCACTCCAAGGTGCAGCTCACCTACTAGACAGTGTCATGAGTTGTACTCAGGGTGGGGACTCAATAAATACTCTGGGTTGAGGTACAGGGTGAAAATTAATGGACTTTGGAGGCTAGAAGCTCTGGGTTACAGTTCCAGCTTGGATAACTTTCTGTGTAAATGTATGGAAATCACTTTTCTGTTCCTCAGTTTCCTCCTCATAAAAAATGGGCATAGCAATCTTTCCTTCATAGGTTTATCATGAGGAAAATGCTTTGTAAATCTCAAAGGGCTCTAGAAAGGAATGTTGTCATTACTGATTCACTGATCAATTAACATATAGTCCACTATCTCACTTCACTCTCTGTCCAGGTGGATATTTCCAACTGTCAATAATTTTCAACCATCCAACACACAGGATACACTAGAGATTAGGTCCCTTCTCACTCATCCACAATGGTCAGGTAGGCTGTTCCCTGGACTCTATTAGGAGGGATGATTATTTCACACCTCTATTCCCCTCCTTCTTGAAGCTGGATATGGGGCAGATGGAGTGAGTCATCTCCCCTCCTCAGCCCCGACATTGAGATGTTGGTTCCCGGTCTAGACTGAGTCTGGTTTCTTCCATTGTACTCAAAGATTTTTTCTTCCTTGTCAGAGTTTGACCTTCTCATGAACCACCTGACACCAGTGACACTGATGTTCAAGGGTCAAGAACCATAACCAGACAATACACAGAGGATGGTGACATTTTCATTGAGGGATACAATCTGAGCCTTCTCATCCATCTTCACTTCCAGGGAACCTACAAGAATGAGAGTAGACAGAATGTGAGCTAAAACCAAAGACATCAGCCTCCTGCATGGGACCAAGAGGGCTAGGCAATAGAGTCACAGGAAGGGGCAGATTTAATTCAGAAAGCATTTTATAAGCATCTTTAAGGTGCAAGGCATTTGGCAACATATTAGAAATGAAAACAGTATACAGTTTTTCAAGAGATAGAGGACATTATGAAGTGAAAAATGAATAATTTTGATTATATTAAATTGAAAAGTTTTTACACAAACAGAGCCAGTGCAACCAAGGTTAGGAAGGAAGCAGAAAACTGGGAATTCTCACAATTAGTATCTGTGATAAAGGCCTCATTTCTAAAATATATAGAGAACTGAGTCAAATGTACAAGAATATAAGTCATTCCCCAATTGATAAATGGTCCAAGGATATTAACAGGGAATTTTCAGAGGAAGAAATTAAAGCTATCTATAAGCATATGAAAAAATGGTCTACATCACTATTGATCAGAGAGATGCAAATCAAAACAACTCTGAGGTACCACATCACACCTATCAGATTGGCTAACATGACAATACAAGAACATGATAAACGTTGGAGAAGATGTGGGAGAGTTGGAACACTAATTCATTGTTGGTAGAGCTGAGAACTGATTCAGCCATTCTGGAGAGCAATATGTAACTATGCCCAAAGGTCTACAAAAATGTGCATAGCCTTTGACTCACCAATATTGCTTCTAGGACTATATCCCAAAGAGATCATAAAAATGGGGAAAGGTCCCACGTATGCAAAAATATTTATAGCAGTTCTTTTTGTGGTGGCCAAGAACTGGAAATCAAGGGAATGGTTAAACAAGTTGTGGCATATGAATGTAATGGAATACTATTGTGCTGTAAGAAATGACGAACAGAAGGACTTCAGAAAAACCTAGAAAGACTTATATGAACTGATGTTGAGTGAAATGAGGAGAGCCAGGAGAATATTATGCACAGTAAAAGCCACAGTGTGTGAGGACTGCTTCTGATAGACTTAGCCCTTCACAGCAATGCAAGGACCTAAGACATTCCCAAAGGATTCATGAGGCAAAATGCCATCCACATTCATAGAAAGAACTATGGAATTGGATTCCAGAATGAAGCAGACTATTTTCTCTTGTGTCATGTTTTGTTTTGATTTGGTTTGGTTTTTCTCATGGTTTCTCCCATTCATTTTAATTCTTCTATTCAACACTATTAACGTGAAAATGTGTTTAATAATATTGCATGCGTAGAACCCATATAAGATTACATGCCATCTTGGAAAGGAGGAGAGAGGGAGAGGGAGAAAATTTAAAACTTCTGGAAGTGATTGTTGAAAATTGAAAACAAATTAATTAAATATTTTTAAAAAGTGTACAATTTTTAACAAACTATGGTACAGGCATACCTGGTTTTATTATACTTCACTTTATTATGCTTCACAGATGTTACATTTTTTTACAAATTGAATGTTTGTGGCAATCCTGCACTGAGTAAGTCTTTTAGCACCATTTTTCCAACAGTATGTGTTCACTTTGTCTGGTAACTGTCACAAATAATTCAAATTTTTCATTATTGCTATATCTGTTATGGTGATCTGTTGTCAGTGATCTTTGATGTTACTATTTCAATTGTTTTGGGGCACCAAGAACTATGCCTATATAAGATTTCATCATCGAATAATGTATACCTTCTGACTCTTCCATACCCTGGTCATTCCCCATCTCTCTCCTTCTCCTCAGCCTTCCCTATTCCCTGTGACACAACAATATGGAAATGAGACCATAAATTAATAACTATGCAATGGCCTCTAAGTGTTCAAGTGAAAGAAAGAGTTAGGTTCTCGGGGCGGAGCCAAGATGGCGGAGTAGAAAGACGCATATACGCTACCTCCGAACCCACTGCCCATAAAATACCTGTAAAAAAAAAGAACCACCGGCGAATTCTGGAGCAGCTTCTGCTCCACAGAATGGAACGGATGAGATTTCTGCTCCAGAGAGCCTGAAAACCTCTCGCAAAAGGTCCCTCGCGCCCCAGACCCGGAGCAGAGCCCAACCCTGCCTCGGCGGCGCAGCGCCACAAGGAGCAGATCCGAGCAGGCTTCAGGGACGAAATCTCCAGCAGCCGCGTGGGTCCCTCCACCCACAGGTGAAAAGGGTTGGTGAGAGGGTCTCTTTGGTGGGTCCAGAGGGGAATGGGGTGCCCCCATAACTCAGGCCCCCTCGGGAGGCAGCAGCGGAGGCAGGAGCAGACCAGGGGCTCCCCAAGCAGGCAGGACCCTGGATCCATTGTTGAAGGTCTCTGCATAAACCCCCTGAGGGAACGGAGCCCGTGAGGCGGCCCTGCCCCCACCTGAGCACCTGAACTTAATCTCACACTGAATAGCAGCCCTGCCCCCACCCAAAGCCCTGAGGCTGTGAAGCAGCATTTGAATCTCAGACCCCAAGAGCTGGCTGGGCAGATCTGGAGGCAAGGTGGGTGTGGAGAGGACACTCAGAAGTCAAGTCACTGGCTGGGAAAATGCCCAGAAAAGGGAAAAAAAATAAGACTATAGAAGGTTACTTTCTTGGTGAACAGGCATTTCCTCCCTTCCTTTCTGATGAGGAAGAACAATGCTTACCATCAGGGAAAAACGCAGAAGTCAAGGCTTCTGTATCCCAGCCCAGCCAATGGGCTAAGGCCATGGAAGAGCTCAAAAAGAATTTTGAAAATCAAGTTAGAGAGGTGAAGGAAAAACTGGGAAGAGAATTGAGTGACATGCAAGCAAAGCATGAAAAACAAGTAAACACCCTGCTAAAGGAGACCCAAAAAAATGCTGATGAAAATAACACCTTGAAAAATAGCCTAACTCAGTTGGCAAAAGAGGTTCAAAAAGCCAATGAGGAGAAGAATGCTTTAAAAAGCAGAATTAGCCAAATGGAAAAGGAGATTCAAAAGCTCACTGAAGGAAATAGTTCTTTCAAAATTAGAATGGAACAGATGGAGGCTAATGACTTTATGAGAAACCAAGAAATCACAAAGCAAAACCAAAAGAATGAAAAAATGGAAGATAATGTGAAATATCTCATTGGAAAAACAACTGACCTGGAGAATAGATCCAGGAGAGACAATTTAAAAATTATGGGCCTACCTGAAAGCCACGATCAAAAAAAGAGCCTAGACATCATCTTTCATGAAATTATCAAGGAAAACTGCCCTGAGATTCTAGAACCAGAGGGCAAAATAAGTATTCAAGGAATCCACAGATCACTGCCTGAAAGAGATCCAAAAAGAGAAACTCCTAGGAACACTGTGGCCAAATTCCAGAGTTCCCAGGTCAAGGAGAAAATACTGCAAGCAGCTAGAAAGAAACAATTCAAGTACTGTGGAAATACAATCAGCATAACAGAAGATCTAGCAGCTTCTACATTAAGGGATTGAAGGGCATAGAATATGATATTCCAGAAGTCAAAGGAACTAGGACTAAAACCAAGAATCACCTACCCAGTAAAACTGAGTATAATACTTCAGGGGAAAAATTGGTCTTTCAATGAAATAGAGGATTTTCAAGCATTCTTGATGAAAAGACCAGAGCTGAAAAGAAAATTTGACTTTCAAACACAAGAATGAAGAGAAGCATGAAAAAATAAATAGCAAAGAGAAGTCATAAGGGACTTTACTAAAGTTGAACTGTTTACATTCCTACATGGAAAGGCAATATTTGTAACTCTTGAAACTATTCAGTATCTGGGTACTGGGTGGGATTACACACACACACACACACACACATGCACACACGCACACGCACACGCACACGCACACACACATAGAGACAGAATGCACAGAGTGAATTGAAGAGGATGGGATCATATCTTAAAAAAATGAAATCAAGCAGTGAGAGAGAAATATATTGGGAGGAGAAAGGGAGAAATGGAAGGGGGCAAATTATCTCTCATAAAAGAGGCAAGCAAAAGACTTATTAGTGGAGGGATAAAGAGGGGAGGTGAGAGAAAAACATGAAGTTTACTCTCATCACATTCCACTAAAGGAAGGAATGAAATGCACACTCATTTTGGTATGAAAACCTATCTTACAACACAGGAAAGTGGGGGATAATGGGATAACCAGGGTGGGGGGGATGGTGGAAGGGAGAGCATGGGGAGGAAGGAGCAATTTGAGGTCAACACTCATGGGGAGGGACAGGATCAAAAGAGAGAACAGAAGTAATGGGGGACAGGATAGGATGGAGGGAAATATCATTAGTTCTTACACAACACTACTATTATGGAAGTCATTTACAAAACTACACAGATTTGGCCTATATTGAATTGCTTGCCTTCCAAAGGGAAGGGGTGGGGAGGGAGGGAGGGAAGATTGGCAGACAGGGGCAATTAGAACACTCGGTGTTTTGGGGTGGGGGGAGGGGACAAAAGGGGAGAAAATTTGGAACCCAAAATTTTGTGAAAATGAATGTTAAATGTTAAATAAATAAATAAATGAATGAATGAATGAATGAATGAATGAATAAATGAATGAATGAATAAATGAATGAATGAATGAATGAATAAAATAAAGTGTTCTGTAAAAAAAAAGAAAAAAAGAAAGAGTTAGTCAAGGTGACAAACTTCATTGTCTAATGTAAGACATTTCCAGAGCCACTCCAGCCTTCAAGTAATCATGACTCTGATTTGTCAGCAGCCATCAACATCCAGGCAACAGCTTCCACCAGCAAAAAGATTACAACACGCTAAAGGCTCAGATGATTGTTGGCATTTTTTAGCAATCAAGTATTTTTTCCTTTAAGGTACATATATTGGGTTTTTTTAGACGTCATACTATTATTGCACACTTAATAGACTAAAACATAGTGTAAACATAATATTTATATGCACTGGAATACCAGAAAATTCATGGGATTCATGATATTTGCTTTATTGCTGTAGTCTGAAACCAAACATGCAAAATCTCCAGGTATGTTTGTTTAAGTTCCTAGCCTTCTACTAGCTTAAACTGCACTCTACCTGGATGATATATCATAGCTATAGTATGAGGAAAATGAAGGCAGAAAGGAGTCCTAAGAATTGGGAGGACAAGTAAAAGTTTCAGGGAGAAAGTGGCATCTAAAATGAGCCTTAAAGTAAGACAGAGTCTGAGGCAGAGGAGAGGAAGAGGAAGGAGAAGATTCCAGGACTGGGGAATGATTTATGCAAATGTCTTGAGGTGGGAAATGGAATACTGAGTTTAGAAAAGAATTATTTGTGGTTTCATTAGAACATAGAGTCCATTCAGGGAAGCAGTAGGAAATAGAACTAGAAAGAAAAAAAATTGTGGAGAACTCCAAGTGCCACATTAAAGAGACTACATAATACTCTATAGGTAACAGTGAGCTACTGAGGGTTTTTAATCAAGGAAATGGCAGTCAGACCAGAACCTTTGGTGTAACAATAGATAGACTGGAAAGGGGGGAGAAGATGAGCAAACAGCAGATGAGGAGGTCTTTATAGTAGTCAAAGAAAAAAGTGAAGAGTGCCTGAACTAGGAGAAAGACTGTGTAGAGAAGGGTCTAGAGGCAAGAGATGTTATAGTAAGATGGCTATCTCACTTGAATAATACTTTAAGGTTTCCAAAGTGCTTTACAGATATTATTATTTCACTCGATCTTCATAGCAACCTTGGGAGGTAAGTGTTAACATGACCCTCACTTTACAGATGAGAAAACTGAGGTAGTGAGAGGTTAAATAACTTGCCTAAGTTCACACAGCTGTTAAGTATATCAAGTGAGATTTGAACTCAGGTCAACCGATTGGACATGGAAGTGAGAAAGAGAGCTAATCTATCTCTAGTTTCCATGCCTTCATACAGGCTGTCCTTCATGCCTAGAATGAGCTCCCTTCTCACCTCTGCCTATTAGAATCCCTAGCTTCCTTCAAAACTCAGTTTCAGCATGACAAGCCTTTCCTAAACCTAAACAAGCTCCTGAAGGAGACAGTGGGATAGGGGGCACATCTAAAGGGTTTGGCCTTTGCAAGGAGGAGGGAAAGAGAACTGAGAGAAGGGAAGAGAATATGCATTAATTAAGGACCTATTATGTGCCAGGCATTGTGCTAAGTACTTTGACAAATATGATCTCATATGATCCTGACACCAACCCTAGGAAATAAGTATTATTGTTATCCCAATTCTAGAGTTGAGGAAACTGAGGTAGACAAAGCTGAAGTGACTTGTCCAGGGTCTGAGGCCAGATTTGAATGTAGATTTTCCTGATTCCTAGCTCAGGGCACTGTCCACTGTACCACCTAGCTACCAAAAAATAAAAATGAAAGAACAGAGAGCGGGTAAATATGTATAGGGTTCTTGAGGCAGAAAACGGGGATAAGAGGAACTTCTGAGCTTTCCACCCTTGTTTTAAAGGAAAGTAAGATGCAAGGACATGGGCTAAGAGGAGAGAGAGAGAGAGGTCAGCAAGCACTGGGGGGTTGGGGTGGGAAGAGAAGTCACTGAGGAGAGGGGAAGACCATGAGCCATAACCTAGGCCACCATACCCTTCTGAGCTATTTCCAAACCAGGATCTCACAGTTATCTAAACAGTTATCTCACAGTTATGTGGCTCACACACTGGCAACTGTGGAAAATGAGAAAGCATCATATCATTGACTTAAAACTAGGAAGGGCTTTCAAGTTCATCTAATCTGACTCCTAATTTTTCAGATATATCTTTGGGAGTATGCACCCTTTAGCCAAGGTCACACAGAGCTTTCAAACAAGTTGATCTGGCTTTTTGAGCCTTCATCTTCTGACTCCAAATTCAGTACTTCTATTGTAAGGCATTAAAGAGTCTTTTAAAACCTTCTCACTGAGAAGGTAGTATGGGTTAGTGAAGTGTTCAATTCTGAGTATGGAAAGAAAAATTTGAGGAGGGTTTGGATCTCATTGAGATAAGAAGGAAATGGGAAGATTCCATTTCTGTAAACTTCTGAACATTCATGGGAGAAATGTCTCAGAATCAAATAAATGAATGAATGAAGCCTTCCCAGCACTGATAGTCTTGTGAGTCACAGAGGCTGGGACAGAAACCACTGCAACAAGAGGAGTTTGGGGCAGTGGAGAGGGTGGGGAGGAGTTAGGAGTGAGGAGGGGAAGCCTTACAAAGGAACTGCTGGAACTCAGCGCCCTCTTGAGACTCACTCCAGAATCTACTCGGGAGGAGAAAGTGAAGCTTGTGAGTCTGCGCAGCCTTGCGTCACTTAAATCCAATTCACTTTCAAGTCCTGGCATCATCTTCCTGACGTCATGGTCCTCTTCGAGAATGAAGCACAAACAACAGCGAAACCTCCAGAGTCCCAGACTGCCCTCCTTCTGGTTCACTCCCAGGGGCTGGGCTGTGTGAAACGAAGAGGAGGACCCAGGTTCTCCTGACTGTGCGAATTATTTTAAAAATCTCGCCCCCTCTCGGCTTTCTCCAATGCCCAATGAAGAGGCAGGGCTGGACGATCACTTAGGTCTCTCCAAGTTCTAAGAACCCGTGTGTGAGGCTCGAAACTTGGCAAGAAAAGGAGGCAGGAAAGGGCCACCGACCCATTCAGCAAGGAGCTCTGATCGCCCTTCAAGAGCTTGTCTGTATTGAACCCTAACTCCCCAATCCCAGTTCTCTGTCATAGATGCCCGCCCAGAGGCGAAGTGTTGGAGAGGTACCGGGGAAGGGAAGGGAGATAGAGGGGGACGATTGTGCACACTTCCAAGTCTCTCCAGACCCAAGAATGGGGCTTCATCCAAGGTCCAGGGAACCCCGCCCCTTCCTTCAACCCCCCTTGCTCTCTCCTCTTCTCCTCACCTGCTGTACACATCTCCTCCCCTATCTCCAGGGCGCACAGAATCCAACAGAGTACTGCCTCTCTCTCACCTTGGCTGCAGATCAGAGTACTAGAAGCCGGGGCTTGAAAGAAATTGGTGGGAATTTAGAGGGGATCTCTGCAGCAACTAATTAAACAGCAAACATCTGGAGTTTACTGAGTGGGACAGTGACTCATGTGCTTTAGAAAAATCACGAGGCATCCGGGCTACGAAAACAAAAATTAAAATAACCTCTGCTTTCAAGTAAACTACATTTTATAGGGGGAGATAACGTATACAAATATAGGTACATACAAGAGTAGAAGCGCATCGAGTGAGACCCTGGGTTTCCTCGCCTGGGCAGTTGTGTACAGGATGCGTTAGAGATTGCTGAGAGACCAATTAGGTGGTCGTTGCAGTGGTCCAGGGGAGAGGTGTGGAGAGGAGTCATTGGAACGGAAATTTGTAAAGCAATGCAATGTTTGTGGGCTTCACCAGCGAAGGCGGCTCCCCTGTTTGGGTAGGGTGACCCAAACGGGATGACCGTTACTCGTCTGAAACTTTAATCTTTAGTTAAGAGTCTCCGCGGCACAGGCTGGCAGAAAAAAAGGTTGGCCACCTTCCAGTTTGACAGGAAAGCAGTCGCCTATCTCTCCCTCCAAGTGCAGAAAACCCGACTACGAAGAGGGGCACACCCTGCGGGCAGGAAGTGGGGGGCGGGAACAATCTGTGTTTGCCCTCAACCTGTCAAATACAGAAATCAGTAAGTGCCCTCTCTCTCGGCCACCTTCCTGGAAAGATGAATTCATTTCTTCCACGAAGTTTTACTGAGCTCTTTCTGTGTCGGCTGCTCTCTAATTGTTGCGTAGCCAAGTGACGGTTAAAAAATATCTCATTTGATGAGGAGTTAAACCCTGGATGAAGGAAAGCCAAGGAGTGACAGGGCAGCCTAATATGAGGAGGAGGGTGGAAATCCTAACAATTAAAGGTATAGTGCAAAAGATGAAAGAAGTTCCTTGCTGAGCAGTCAGTGGAGATCTTTCCGTAAAAGGCTGGGCAATATTTAGAAATATTGCAAAGAGGGTTGCTACGAGAACTTCGAATTCCCTCCCAACCCTCAGATTATTATTTTATTCCCCGTCCTACTCTCCTTCCTACCTTGGAAACTCCCTTGGGGAAAGAGCTCGATCCCTGGTTTCTTGACTCCCCAACAGAATATAACCCCAGAGCTCAGTTTCTGTCTGCTGCAGCTGGAGGACAGCTATGATGACAAGCTGGTTCTCGTCCTTCCTCTGCCATTTACTAAACATCATGAAACCTTTCTGGGCTTCATTCATTTTTAACCTCTGGAAAAGAAGGAACCAAAGTCACAGACATCGAGTTTATCTAGTCTAAATCCCTGATTTTACAGGTGTGAATGCCCAGGATTCTCTTCAGACTGGCCCAGCAGGACAGAATCACTCATTAATGTATATACTTCTAGCTCAGGTTCCTAGGCTGAGGGGGGGGAGAGTTGGGGGAAGGGAGGGAGAAGTCCTAGACTCCAATTACAATTCTGTTACTTGCTCTCTTTGTCACTTGTTCTCGCTTTGGGACTGCTTTCCCTGTATGAAAAGGGGGGGGAGGGGCGCGAAGGGGATTAGCCTAAATGATTCTTAAGGTCTCTATCAACTCTTACAGTCTGTGCATTTAAGGAATTGGAAGCGAGGGAGGTGAGTTGAAGGAGCCGACCTCATTCAGCAACAGGCTGCCCATCCAGCCCGGAAAAATCCAGAGAGAGCCTCTAAGATTTAGGGACCAGAGAACAGCGCATGGCCGGCCGGACTGGAGCGTGGTCGTTCCCACTGCCTGAGCCATCCGGCCAGACTTGAGAATGCGATCCATCCCCAGAGAGGGTAAACTCATCTCCTTCCTTATCTGGCTCGTGTTGGGCCGGGTACAGCCCCAGGAGCAGTCTCAAGAGCATCCCAGCAACTGACAGGCAGTGACCGTGAAAGGCCATAAGGTCATTCCACCCTGGGTGGTTTGGAGCCTCAGCCTCATATACTAGTGTTAAAAAAAAAAAAAAAGCTGCAGCTACGCAGTTAGCGTTTCGGAGAGCAAGCCTCCTTGTTTAACAATCAGAAGAAGCAACCTACCAAATACAGAAATTAGTAAGTGCCTGTAAGTCCATGGGTCCACTTCACTGCAAATAGGAAATCATACTACCAAGTTTTACTCTTCCTGTGTCTGTAAGGAAGTTACCTCATAGGCAAGTAAGTGTGTCAAAAAAAAAAAATCATTTTTTCTCAGAGGAGTTGAAGGCCCTGGGGCTGATGCTGGATGAAGAAAAGCCAACAAGTGATACCCAACTTAATGTGATGGGAAGGAGTGTAGGGTGTGTGCAGGGAAGATGAGCACCTCTGGGGTGAGGGCTGCCCTGCCCTTTTCAGGGCTGCTTTCCACCTTTGGTGTCCACCTGTTCCACCTAACTCTCACCTCTGGCTCCCAGAGGCTGTAGCATGCCCAGGGGCCACATCTCAGGTAAACCCTTGGCTCAGGCAGAGGGCAACTGAGGGGTCTCATCCATCAGGTGCATGGGAGTGGGGGGGGGTGTACCCCAAATATGTGAAGACATCCCCTGGTAGAATAGACAGATGAGAACAATTTGTTCCAATAGCCATGAAGGCAGATGAAGAAAGTGCTGTGGATCCCTTAGAACTTGGTTAGGCAGTGGAAGATGCCAGAGTCATTTACTGCATCTTGAGCTGTGAATGGAGCATGTAGGGCCCCGAGTCTTCTTGACCCTATCCTGCCACTGGACTCTGATGACTCTGGTGCAGGGAGTGAAGCGGACAACTTTGTGCAACTCTGTCTCAATAAAATCCAATTTACACACAAAGCAAAAGACAACACCTATACCATTTTACCATTTTTACCTATCTCAAGGTCCTGTGGGACAAGCAAATGAGGAAGGAGCAGGAGCGGCTACAGTGGCAGCTGCAGTCACAACCCTGTAGACAAGAGGCCCAGGCCATAGGGTTGTCTTCTCACTGGAAGCAGCAGTGGGATTCTGTATCCCCCTGGTAGTCTGAGCAGCCTTTTAATAATCAGGCTGCTCACCTCCTGGCACACTAAACATCATACCAAACACCAAAAGGTACACCAATCATCACATATTGTCTGATTTTCTGTTTAATCAAATTTGAAACAAATCTATACAAAGAATGGCTGGAACAAAGTTTTCTAATATTTCTAACAAATATTACACTGGAGAATATGATTTTTTACAACCTATATACAAAAAAGAAGTCCATATATAACATAAGTTAGCTAATCCTTGAATCTGGGTCTTCTTCGTTTTTGAAATTGTATCTCAGAATTGTTTCAATTTGCATTTCTCACATCAAGAGTTATTTAGAACATTTTTTCATATGACTATATATCTTTTATTTCTTTGCGTGAAAAGTGCCCATTCATATCATTTGACTATTTATTAATTGGAGAATGGCTTGTACTTTTGTAAATTGACTCAGTTCTCTCTATCTTTGAGAAATGAGGCCTTTGGCAGAGAAACCTGCCACAAATATTTTCTTCATTTTCCTGCTTTTCTTCCAGTCTTGACTTCATTGGATTTATTGGTACAAAAACTTTTGATTTAATGTAATTATTCACTTTACATTCTCATCATGCTCTCTATTTCTTCTTTCATTATAAATTCTTCCCTCATTCATAGATCAGACACATAAAGTATTTTATGTTCCCCTAATTTAGTTATGTTAATACCCTTTGTTTCTAAATCATGTACCATTTTGACTGGTATCCAATGTGAGATGTTGGCCTACATCTAGTTTCTGCCCAACTGCTCTCCATTTTTTCTAGCAATTTTTGTCAAGTAGTGATTTCTACTCTGAAAAGTTTGGATCTTTGGGTTTATCAAACACTATATTACCATGGTTATTTACTACTGTGTCTTATATGCCTACTCTATTCCACTGATCCACCACTCTATTTCTTAGCCAGTACCAGATTATTTTGATGACTACCACATTGTAATATTGTTTGGGAGGGGAGGAGGAAGAGGATGAAGAGGAGGAGGGGGAAGTGGGGAAAAGGAGGGAGAGGGAGCCAGAGAAAGTAGTGGAGGAGGTGGAGGTGGAGATGGGGGGTTGTGGGGGGTGATGGTAGTGATGCTGATTGTGCTGCAGCTGTTTTTGTTATTACTGTTTTTAATAAGATCTTATCCTCAAAGCACTAAGATTTGTATTTAGAAAATGGAGTCAAGAATGGAACTAGATTTTTAGTAATCTTCTTTAGTAACCTTCTCCCCTCACATTTTTCAGAAGAAAATAAAAATTGTTTTAAAGTGTTGCTAAAAACAAAATTATAATTATGCTTTTGATGATGCTACAGGAGATAAGGACAAGAAACAGGACATTTGGGGACAGAGCCAAGGTAGCAGAGTAAAAGGATGGACCTGCTCTAGCTCTGCCCCCACAGCCTATAAGACATCTGTAAAAAAATGACTCTAAACAAATTCTAGAGCAGCATAATCCACAAAGTGACAAAGTGAAACAGATTTCCAGTTCAAGACAACCTGGAAGGCCAACAGTAAAGGTCTATTGCACCAGGCTCAGAGCAGAGCACAGACCAGCCTTAGCCATACTATATGCTTGAACAGGACTTGAGCAGGCTTCAGGGCACAGAATCATGGGTAGCAACTCTGGTTCCCAGATTTCTCAACCTACAAATGCCTAAAACAGCTTCAAAGGTCAGTAAGAAAGCTCTTTCACCTGGGTGAAAGGAGAGTGTAATCTGGTCCAAGCTCCATCCCCAGGGTGGCACAGTGTCCACTTTTGGAGCCTTCAGCCTAAAGACTCTGGGGGAATCGAGCACCTGATCTGGGTCTCAGTTCTGAATGGCAGTCCTGAGTTGAGGAGTGCTGGTGTGGTGGAGCAGGTGGGAGCAGTGGAGAGAGAATCCTACTCACAAATCCTGGGCAGAAAAGAGTGTTTGTGGTTGCTCACAGACCAGAGCACAGGCTAGGAGAGGAGGAAACTCCTCTTCTTTGATTGTGCCGCATTGGAGGAACCGAGAACTTACAAGTACCTAGAGTATACCCTCCACTAGACAAAAGACTCAAAAGTCAAGTAACTGGCTGGGAAATGCCCAAAAAAGGGGGGAAAATAAGACTATAGAAGGTTACTTTCTTGATGAAAAGGCATTTTCCATCCTTTCAGATAAGGAAGAATAAAGCACACTATCAGAAGAAGATATAAAAGTCAAGGCTCCTACATCCAAAACCTCCAAAAACAATTATGCAATGGTCTTAGGCCATCGAAGAGCTCAAAAAGGATTTTGAAAATCAAGTAAGAGAAGTGGAAGAAAAATTGGGAAGAGAAATGAGAGAGATGCAAGAAAAGCATGAAAAGCAGGTCAACAGCTTACTAAAGGAGACCCAAAAAATGCTGAAGAAAAGAACACCTTTAAAAATAGACTAACTCAAATAACAAAAGAGGTCCAAAAAACCAATAAGGAGAAGAATGCTTTAAAAAGCAGAATTGACCAAATAGAAAAGGAGGTTCAAAAGCTCACTAAAGAAAATAGTTCTTTAAAAATTAGAATGGAGCACATGGAAACTAATGGCTTTATGAGAAATCAAGAAATTACAAAGCAAAACCCAAAAAAATGAAAAAATAGAAGATAATGTGAAATATCTCATTGGAAAAACAACTGACCTGGAAAATAGATCCAGGAGAGATAATTTAAAAATTATTGGTCTACTTGAAAATCATGATCAAAAAAGAGCCTAGACATCATCTTCCAAGAACTTATCAAGGAAATCTGCCCTGATATTCTAGAACCAGATAGTAAAATAGAAATGGAAAGAATTCACCAATCACCTCCTGAAAGAGATCCCAAAAAGAAAACTCCTAGAAATATTATAGCCAGGTTCCAGAGTTCCCAGGTCAAGGAGAAAATATTACAAGGATCCAGAAAGAAACAATTCAGGTATGGTGGAAATACAGTCAGGATAACACAGGATTTCGCAGCTTCTGCACTAAGGAATCAAAGAGCTTGGAATATGATATTCCAGAGGTCAAAGGAGATAGGATTAAAACCAAGAATCACCTACCCAGCAAAACTGAATATTAACTTCAGGGAAAAAAATGGAATTTCAGTGAAATAGAGGACTTCCAAGCATTCTTGTTGAAAAGACTTAGAACTGAATAGAAAATTCAAGAATCAAGAAAAACATGAAAAGGTACAGGAAAAAAGCCTTAAGGAACTCATTAAAGTTGAATTGTTTGCATTCCTACATGGAAAGATGTTATTTGTAACTCATGAGACCTTTTTCAGTATTAAGATAGTTAGAGGGAATACAAATATGTAGGTGTGTATGGATATGTATGTTTGTGTATATTATATATGTATAGGTATGTATATGTACATGGGTGTATGTGTGTATGTATATATGTATATATACATGTATACATGGACAGAGGGCATAAGATGAGCTGAATATGAGGAGAGAATACCTAAAAAAATAAAATTTACTGTTGATTGGAATGTACTAGGAGTAAGAGAAAGGGAAAGGTAGAATGTAGCAAATCATCTCACACAAAAGAGGGAAGAAAGAGCTTTTACAGTGGAGGGGAAGAGGGGGGAGATGAAAGGAAATAATTGAGTCTTACTGTCACGGGATTTGGCTTAAGGAGGGAATAACACACACTCCATTGGATATGGAAGTCTCTTTTACCTGCAGGAAGGCAAGGGGGAAGGGAATAGAAGAGGCAAGATAATAGAAGGGACAGCAAATTGGAGAAAGGGATAATCAGAAGCAAACACTACTGTAGCAGGACAGGATAAGGGAGAGAATGGACTAAATGAAGGGCAGGATAGGACAGACAGAAATGTGGTTAGTCTTTTACAACATAACTATTATGGAAGTGCTTTGCAATGTTACACATGTATGACCTATTGTCATACAATTGCTAGATTTCTCAATGAGAGTAGGTTGTATTGATCCTTCACTGCTGAAGAAGACCATGCCATCAGAAAAATAATGACATGACTTGCACTTTACTTTGTTTTGAGTGAGGGAGGACTGTGCAAGGTCACCAGCCTCACTTCTCCTGCAGAGCCAACTGAATCCAGTGACCAGATATTCATCAGGATGACTGGAGATGGCCCAGGATGCAATGGGAGACTTTGGCCCCTTTGGGCCAAGGTCTATTCAGGTACTCACTTAGGGTGAGGTAACCCCATTCAGTGTATAGGCCTGTTTAAGTAGTAATCAGGGGGTCTCTCACTAACTTTTCTCCCAGAAACTTCTTAATAGTTGATTGGTGAGAAACTTGTGGTGCTCTCCTTTCTATTTCTTCTTTGCCCAGTGGACCACTGCACACCTTTATCTTGCGTGAGTGCATCTCTATCCACGTTGGCCAGGCTGGTATCCAGATTGGCAATGCCTATTGGGAGCTGTACTGCCTGGAACATGGTATCCAGTTTGATGGGCAGATGTCAAGTACACAACCATTGGGAGTGGAGATGACTCTTTCAACATTTTCTTTTGTGAAACTGATACTGGCAAGCATGTTCCCCATGCTGTGTTTGTAGCCCTGGAACCAACTGGTTCCAGGAAACTAGAACCTACTGCCAGCTCTTCCATCCTGAGCAGCTAATCGCCAGCAAGGAAGATACTGCCAACAACTATGCCCCTAGACACTATGCTATTTGCAAAGAAATAATCGATATTGTTCTAGATGAAATTCGGGAGTTCTCAGGTCTTCAGGGTTTCTTGGTTTTCCACAGCTTTGGTGCTGGGACTGGCTCTGGTTTCACCTCTCTGCTGATGGAACATTTGTCCATTGACTATGGCAAGAAGTACGAGCTGGAGTTCTCCAGCCCCTCAGGTTTCCACAGCTGTAGTAGAACCCTACAGCTCCATTCTGGCCACTCACACCAACCTGGAGCACTCTGATTGTACCTTCATGGTAGACAATGAGGCCATCTATGATATCTGTCACAGAAACCTTGACATTGAATGCCCAACCTGTACTAATCTGAATCACCCTATTAGTCAAATTGTGTCCTCCATCACTGCCTCTCTCTGATTTGATGGTGCCCTGAATGTTGATCTGACAGAATTTCAGACCAACTTGGTGCCCTATCCCCATATCATTTCCCTCTGGCCACATATGACCCAGACATCTCTGTTGTGAAAGTCTACCATAAGCAGCTGACTGTAGCAGAGATCACCAATGCTTATTTTGAGCCTGACAATCAGATGGTAGAATGTGAACCTTGCCATGGTAAATACATAGCTTGCTGCCTGCTCTATCGTGGTAATGTACTTCCCAAAGATGTCAATGCTGCTATTGCCACTATCAAGACAAAGTGTAGCATCCAGTTTGTGGATTGGTGCCCAACTGACTTCAAAGTTGGTATCAATTACCAGCTTCCCACTGTGATTCCTGGTGGTGACCTGGCCAAGGTACAGTGAGCTGTGTGCATGTTGAGCAACTCTACAGCTGTTGCTGAGGCTTGGGCTCACCTGAACCACAAATTTGATCTGATGTATGCCAAGTGTGCCTTATCCATTGGTATGGGGGGGGGGGGGAGGGCATGGAAGAAGGAGAGTTCTCTGAGGTATGGGAGGATATGGCTGCCCTGAAGAAAGATTATGAGGAGTTTGGAGCAGATAGTGCTGATGAAGGTGAGGAATATTGAATTTGTATGTTATCTTTTTCTTTATTCTAGATCCGTCTTTTTTTCTGTTCTGTGAAAATGTCCTCTGTGATCATTAAATGTCAATAAAAGTGTTATACTTGCAAAAAAAGAAGTAATCAGGGAATGGCCTCTTTAATGAGGCAAAGAAAAATAACTACATCAGGCTGGGAGGGAAACAACAGTTACTATTGATAATCACTCTTAAGCCAGGAAGGAGAGTCCAGCCCTTAAGTGGAGCTTGGGCAGGGGGCTAGTGTTGTCCAATCTGTGGGTTTCAGGGTGCAGTAAGGTTTAAGATTTTGGGAGAGGAAAGGAATAGAAAAGGAAGGGAAGGGAAGGGAAGGGAAGGGAAGGGAAGGGAAGGGAAGGAAAGGGAAGGAAAGGAAAGGAAAAGGAAGGGAAGAAAACTAGCCATTTTCTCAATGAGGGTGGGTGGGGAGGGAAGGAGAGAATATGGAACTCAAAGCTTTAAGAATGAATGTCAAAAATTGTTTTAGCATGCAACTGGAAAATAAGATATACAGGTAATGCAGTACAGAAATCTATAAGGGTGAATTTGGACATGTTCAGTCACAGCTGCTCCTTCCTAAAGAGGCGAAATGTGCTGTGGTGACAAAGGCTGAAAGTGGTCACTGCCTAGAGGAAAGCTTTTCTGACTACTCTTGCTGCTGCCAGTTGTGAAAGAGAAAGATCAACACGTCACTGCACCTAGTAGCACAATGGAGTTCCAAGATTTCTCTCTTGGAAATTAAATATTTACTGTTTCCTTTTGGGGATATATTGTCAAGAAAAAGTTTCAACCTAACACTATAAAAAGTTTTTAAAACCATTTTACTCTATATGTGAAAAAAGTGGACTTTTAAAAAAACTATTCAATTAGCATAATAATAATTCTGAAACAACAAATCTGTGGGAAACTAAAATACAGATCTATGGTTCAAATAATTTCCCTACTTCCTTTTTGCAACACATTTTTATTAAAGTGAAAGGTAAGTGTTTATTAAAATACAAAGAGGACACTGTATACAATGAGACAGTCTAGAATTCTTCTATTCATGCACTATATTGGTAACAAAGGCTGGAAATGTTAATATTGAAAATACTTACAGAACTAATCTGTTTTTACATACATCCTTTTATCAAGTGGTACTAGTTGTTCCTTAACACGTTCTTATAGTTTACAATAAAGTTGTACAATAATTATGCATCACCAAATAACATATGAGTTTTTAATGCATAATACTTTAAAAATCTCACAATTTTGTGGCTTCCAAATGCTTAATCATTTGATTAAAACAAGGGGATGGAACAAAAAATCACCAAGATGGCCTGTTCTAGGAGTTTTTATAGTCAGAACATTCTACTTTCACATCATCTCCAATTAGCTAATAATAATCTCCAATTAGCTAAAGGGATAACTATAGAAGCCTAGATTTCCATCAGTACAAATGAGGGAATGATGTTTGTTTCCATAGTATTATGGGCTCCAGTGGCAGATCCTGGATTGACATAGAATGTATTTTTATGCTCAAAGACTTCAAATTTGTGTCTGTGTGTGTGCTGACATGAGAATCAAACTGCCTTTGTAGCAATGCTAAGCTGACCGTATTGCCCCACGGAATAACTTGATGTCCATGGATCCAACCAATTTTGAACTTCCCAGTAGTCACAACCTTCTGTTCTGAATAATTCTGATTCTCATTAAAGTCTCCTCTAACAATGTGAATATCTCCAGCTAGAGTCAGTAGATACTCAAGACTTTCTTTGGTGCAAAGGTTTCCAGAGCAGATCATGTGCTGAATTTTTCTAGACACCAACAGTTTGTTTGTTTGTTTGTTTAACTTAGCTGACAGACTGTTGCATCAAGGGAGATGTGCAGATCTCCTAATACTAATGTCAACCCCAACTCTGTCACAGGAACCATCACTGCCTACCTCTTTCTTTTTTTTAATTGAATTATTTCATTTGTTTTCAGTGTTCGACCATCACTTCCATATATCTTAGATTTTTTTCCACTTCCTCCCCCTTACTCCCCACTCCCTCCCTGAGACAGCATACAATCATATATAGGTTCTACATGTACATTCCTATTAAATGCATGTTGCATAGAATTTAAATGAATGGGAGAACCATAAAACAAAACAAAACATAATACAAAAGAAAATGATCAGTTTCTATCTGCCATTCAATTCCATAATTCTTTCTCTGAATGTGGAAGGCATTTTGCCTCAAGAATCCATGAGAAATTTTTTAAGTCCATGCATTTCAGTGAAGTACTAAGCCTACCAGAAAAATTCCTCACACACTTTGGTTGTTACTGTGTACAAAGTTCTCCTGGTTCTGCTCCTTTCACTCAGCATTAGTTCATATAAGACTTTCCAGGCTTCTCTGAAGTCTTCCGGTTCATTTCTCATAGCAAAATAGTATTCCATTACATTCATATATCACAGCTTGTTCAGCCATTCCCCAATTGATGTGCATCCCCTTGATTTCCAGTTTTTGGCCACCACAAAGAGAGCTGCTATAAATATTTTTGTCATGTGGAACCCTTTCCCATTGGTATGATCTCTTTGGGATACAGTCCCAGAAGCAATATTGCAGGGTCAAAGGATATGCACATTTTTGTAGCCCTTTGGGCATAGTTTCAAATTGCTCTCCAGAATGGTTGGATCGCTCACAGCTCTACCAACAATGAATTAGTGTTCCAACTCTCCCATATCTTCTCCAGCATTTATCATGTTCCTGTATTGTCATGTTAGCCAATCTGATAGGTGTGATGTGGTACCTCAGAGTTGTTTTGATTTGCATCTCTCTGATCAATAATGACTTAGAGCATTTTTTCATATGATTATAGATAGCTTTAATTTCTTCCTCTGAAAATTCCCTGTTAATATCCTTTGACCATTTATCAATTGGGGAATGACTTGTATTCTTGTACATTTGACTCAGTTCTCTATGTTTTAGAAATGAGGCCTTTAGTTTCTTCTTTGCCTATTCTAATGCTTTCAATTTCTTTTCCTTCTGTTATTGCTACAATTAGCATTTCTAATACCATATTGAATAACAGTGGTGATAGTAGACATCCTTGTTTCACCCCTGATCTTATTGGAAATGCATCTAGCTTGTCCTCATTGCATATAATGCTTGCTGATGGTTTTAGTGCCTACTTCTTTCTACAATACATTTTTAAATAAGCCAAATATTTTTTAACAAACCAGCCAATCTAAGTATTTTTTAAAAGTCATAACTAATATTAATATACTTTGCTAAAAGATACAACTCAGTCAAGCTTTAGATAATTCACAGGATGCACTGTGGAAAACATTTTTTAAAATACACTAAAAAACAAAATCAATATTTTCCAGTAAGGCTAGATTAGTGTACCATGACCTCTTCTGAAATGCACATTTTTAATTAAATATGAGTGACATTAGAAAATTTTTAACTGCCAATAGTAATCTCTTAAAAATAAAGTACTCTTCTTGCTTGAGGGAACAGAATTTCTGAAGATAAGAATTCCATAAATCAATTCAAACTATTAATTCTTCCTTGAATAATATGACTTATTACATGCTTTGCTAGCAACTGTGAAATTTCTGTCTCAAATATGACTATGTATATTTATAAGTGCAAATGAAACTTCCAGGAAATGTTTCTAACCAAGGAAGTATGTCATATTCTTGGTTCCATGGGATATTAAAACTCAGCTCCATTTTCACCCTGGCTTAATCTCCTCTGGTATATCCCATGCCTGCACTAAACTGAGCACTATAGTTTTCAAGGCAAATCATGGCTGCCTTTCACAGAGAAGTTCACAAATGAACAGTCTTTTGTTATAATCCAAATAACAGTAGTCATAGAAATATTATTGCAATTCTAGTATTGCTGTTCCAGTTTGAAAAAATGACATACGTCTGCCACTCTCCCACTGTGGTCAACATTAATCAGATCCTTCTATTTTTAGTGGTGTTCACAATTTCAGAGAAATTGAGAATTTTTACAAGCAAATAACAAAAGTGATTCAAAGTTCAGGAAGGGGAGGAGGGAGACCTGTAAGGAAAAGTTCAACCTTGTGGAATCATTAAAACTCAGGGCAATTTAATATTTTTAAGGGTTCTCTTACAAAAAGAATAAGCCACCATCATCAACAAATATTTACTAAATAAGGAACTATGCTCTTCTACCCAATAAGGACATGCTATCCGAAGAGATCAGCCTAAGAGGAAACAGACTAATTTTATAGCAGAAGACATCCAGCCTAAAGGAAAACTTTTCAGATAGTGAAGACTGTTGAAATAATCAGAGTGAAGGTTCATTTATTCAATCTTCATCCTTCTTGACCTCTCTTCAGACTTTGACACTGTTCATTACACTCCTCCTAGATACTCTGTCCCTCTCTAGAAAACCTAGACACTGCTTTATCCTATGTCCTCCTCTCTGTCCAATCCATTTTAGGATCCTTCGGGAAAACTTCATCCAGGTGATTCCTGCTAACTTGTGAAGTATCCTCCAAAGCTCTGTCCTGGGCTTCCCCTTTCTTCCTCTTTCCCATCTCCCTTGAACATCTCATCCATTTCCATAGATTCACTTCTAATTTCTATAAAAATGATTTTCAGATCTATTTACCAAGTACTAACCTCTGCTCTGACCTCCACTTAACTTATGAAGTATCCCCCAGGGCTCTGTCCTGCCCCCCTTTCTTCTTCTTTACCATCTTGCTTGGTCGGTCATCTCGTCTATTTCCATGAATTGACTTCTAATCTCTATGTAGATGTTTTTCCGATTTATTTATCAAGTGCTAAGCTCTCTTTTAACCTCCAGTCTCCAGTCTCCAGATGTACAAACTGACTGTCCCATGGATATCTCAAACTCAACATGGTCAAAACTAAGCTCATTAGACTTCTCTCCAAACACTTTTCTGTTCCCAATTTCCCTATTACTGTCCAGGGTACCATCATCCTCTCAGTCACCCAGGTTCACATACTTCTTCACTCTTACTCACCCTACCCAGCCAATCTTTTGCCAAATCCTGTTGATTCTTCCTTCATAACATCTTTTGTATACCTCCCCATTTCTCCACTCACACAATTGTCACCCTGGTAACAGGTCCCATCATTTCCCATGTGGACTATTACAATAGTCTTCTGGTTACTATTTCTGCCCCAAATCTCCTCCTATTCCCCAATCCATCCTCCACTCAGCTGCCAAATTGATCTTTCTAAAGCACAGGTCTGACCATGTCAGTACCACCAGCACCTACATCAGCAACACCACCACCCCTGTGCAATCAATGCCAGTGGTTCCCTATTATCTCCTGAATCAAAGATAAAATCCTCTCTTTGGCTTTTAAAACCTTTCGTAACATGTATCCCTTCCAGTCTTCTTATGTTTACTTGCTTCCATGCACCCTAAGATCCACACTTCTTCTCACCCCTTGGGCACAGCATTTCTCCTAACTCCATGTCTTTTCATGGGCTGCCTATCTCCTCCTTTCTACCAGCTGGCTACCTTCAAGTCTCAGCTCAAATTCTACCCACTGCAGGAAGATTTTCCCCACCTCCTGCAATTCTAGGACCCTCCATCTGGTATTGTCTCCCATTTACTCTGTGCTTATCTGGTTTGTGCATAGTTATTTACATGTTTTTCTCTCCTTTTAAAATGTAAGTTCAATGAGAAATAATTCATTTGGACCTCTACTCTATTCCAATCAGCACTAATCAGTTTGATATTCTACATAAATCATACAGGGACAGATAGGTTCTTAGAGTGAGCCTCAGACTTTACTGTAATATTGACTACTTGTTTACCAAGTTATGAGGCTCACTTGTGCAACCACAAGACATCCCTATCCTGTTTTACTCGAATCCCATGTCCAAACCCAGCATGAGTGGGATGACTTCATTCTTCAAAAAGTCCCCCAACTTATATTGTAACTCTGGACCACTCTCTCTTGTCCAATAGGAGCAGGTGACCTTCTTATGATCATCTTAGAATCACTGAGTGGAGATGTCCCATGCTTCACCCAACCTGTGACATCTTCACCCAACCTGCTACTCTGTCATTTTTAGCTCCCAAGAGCAAAGTCTATCAACCAATTCTGCCATGCCTCTTTTGCATATGTGGGTACTAGAAGAATGAGGAATCACAGATCATGAGGAAGATCTGTTGTCCATTTCATTAGAAGGGACCACGGACCCTTTAAAAAAGTGCCATTGGCTCAGAGCTCTGTCTCAGTCTCTTTTATTGTATGTTAGACAGTTTTAATCCCCATAGATCCTTAAGGGTAAAGATTATTTTTGCCCAACACTTCTCAAAGCCTGGCATCTTTTTCTTGTTTAGTCATTTCAGTCATATCTGACCCTTCATGACCCCATTTTGAATTTTCTCAGCAAAGATACTGGACTGATTTACCATTTCCTTCTCCTGTTCATTTTTCAGATGAGGAAAGTTAGGCAAACAGGGCTAAGTGACTTACGCAGGGTCACACAGTTAATAAGAATCTGAGGCCAGATTTGAACTCAGGAAAATGAGTCCCCTCTCCATGTCTGGTGCTCTATCCACTTCATCATCTAGCTACTTAATAAATGTTTATTGACATGATTTGACTTGGAATAGATTACCAGAAGGTCACTCAGTCAATAAACATTTATTAAGTGCCTGCTATGTGCCAGGTACTGTGCCAAGCACTGAGGATGCAGAGAAAGGTAAAAGACAGTCCCTGCCCTTATGATAGCCAATTCTGACAATTATAATTACTTTTCTCCTCTGATGTTCTCCCCTCTCCATCCTTCCTCCAACTGTGAAAGTTCTCCAAACTTCATCCCCTTCTGATTCAGTCCTTGGTCTTTCAGGGTAGCTATAACCTAACTGATATCCATATACCCACAGGAGATGCTATGCAGGTGCCACTGGGAAGATGTATTTCCCTAACATAATCACCCTCCCTGTGTTAAATCCCCTCCCAGCCACAGTAGGCACACCTTGGTCCAGATGGAGAGCAATGAAGTAAGAGCCTTTTCTCTCCTTAATGTCTGTTAATTGGCACCTCCACCCATATGGGCCCTTACCCTTAGGCAGATAGTCTTTAATAGACTTTCTTTAGCTGGAAACAGTCCTCACCTGATTTCCAGTTCTCTGGCCATGAGTTTCTGGACACTTAGTCCTCTCTAAGTCTACCTTCAAAGACTTGTTATGTTTGTGCTCTTTGAGAAGACTGCATGGTCATCTCCAAGCTGAAATTGAACAATTCCACAGGATTGTGTCTGTAAATTGTTATCCCATGTAATTCACTTTGGCACAGGACAGTGGACATGACCCTACCTATCCTAGAGCTACAGAAGAGCAGGACTATATAGTCCACATCCTTCAGAAGTGAACCTGAGTGTTGTTGAGCATTAATAGTCCCATTCATTCTCCTAAAACTACAAAGGAGCAGATCTCATCCCTCCCATGTTCCAGATTGGAAAACTGAGGCCTAGACAGTGACAATGACTTACTTGCCCAGGGTCATCAGTTGAGTCAGAAGAGCAGCTGACTCCTTTGTCCCAACACTCCCTTCATTGGAGCTCGCTGTCTGGCACCAGTGATCTATAGGCAGGTCTCCCAGGCTGTCACTGTTATTTCCCTATTTCTTCTTCAGCACACAGCAGAGGCAGCCTGGGAGAGCAGGAAGACTTAGAAAGGGTGACTTCTAGTGTTGGTTCTCTCATGAACTCACTGTGTGACCTTGACCAAGTCCCTTAACTTCCCTGATCCTCAGCTTCCATATCTGGGAAATGGGTTTAATAGTACATTTGCTAACTACCTGACAGTCCTGTTGTACAGATCCCATGAGATTGTATGGATGGATGAAAGTGCTCTTCAAAGGAAGATGCAGGCTAGAATTAGGACTATATTATCATTGCTCTTCTAAATCCAACTGGATTTGTCCAAATGGAATTGTCCAATTTCAGCATGGAGATGACCATACTGGCTTCTCAAAGAGCACAAACATAAAAACTCTTTGAACTTAGGCCTAGAAAGGGTTATGTGCCACTCACATAGGGGACCAACCTGGTTAAGTGCCAAGGAGCACATGGCCAGAGAACTGGTAATCAGCGGAAGACTATTTCCTGCTAAAGAAAGTCTCTGAAGGACTATCTGCCTAAGGGTGAAGGGGCCACATAGGTGGAAATAGATGAAATCATAAACCTTTCAGAAACCACAGAATCAGACCTATAAAGATCCCAGAAGAGCTCATCCAGTCCAACTCCTTCTACCATGACCTGACCACTCTGCAAATTAAGAACTGTTTCACTTTTGGCAAATCCCCCAAGCTCTTTGGGCCTCAGTCTTCCCATCTAATTTGCAGAACTAAGACAAATCCATGTCTTTCAGATCCAAGTCCAATGCTCTCCCCACTGCCATGCACTGTCACTTTTTAAAGTCCTGACAAAGTATTCACTTTACCACCATCCTAACTGCTGACACAATGTCTGCTCCTGCATGTAATGAGAACAGCATCCCACACTGCAGAGAGCTCCTATTCAGAGGCTACAGCCCCTCACACTGAGAATGATCTTCAGTGCCTCTCTCCACTCTGCTCCATACTCTCTCCCTCTTTCCCTGAATCTTCTCTGCAATTTATACTCTTAAAAATTGTCTAGACTACTGAGTGGTCAGATGAGTTGTCCAGGGTTACACAGTCAGTATGTATCACTGGAAAGATTTCAACTCAGGTCTTCCTGGCTTTGAAGGCCACCTCTCTGGACCAGTCCTAGGAGCTCAGTAAAGACATGGCTGATGAATTGTAAATGAGTATTTGGTATGAAATGGGCCCTTTGTTTTGTGGTATACAGAAAAGTCCCTGAATCCTCAGTTCTAAGGCTTCTACTTAGGTATGGTAGACCAAACTGGTGATCCCAGATATGTCTTGTGGATACTCTGACTCACAAAATCTTCATCTGGAAAATGAGGAAGAATCAGATCATGGACTTGGAGTCTGGAAAAACTTTAGAGTTCATCTAATCTGATCCAGTGGTTCTTCAGACATTTCTCTGGAAGGATGAATCCCTTAGCTAGAGATCACAGGGCTCTCAAATAGATTAGCTGGGACTTCGAACCTCAATCTTCTGACTCCAAATTCAATACTTTTACTGTAAGGTATTAGACAGCCTTTAAAGCCTTCCATGGAGAAAGTAGTGGAGATAAGTGAAGTACTCCATTCAGAGTATAGAGAGAGAGGTTTGAGGAGAGTTTGGCAATCTCATTGAGATGAGAAGGCTGTTGGAAATATCAATGCCTGTAAACTTGTGAACATTCATGGCAGAATTGTCTGCTAGAATCAAATAAACAAATGAAGTCTCCCCACTACTGACAATCTTCTGTGTCACTTGGGTGGGGGAAAACAAATAGATGAAGTTATGCTGGTCACTGTAGAGGAGTGGGGGGATGGGACATGTGCTCAAAAGGGATGGAGGGAAAAGGGGAGAGGAGAGAAAGTCTTACAACAGAATTACCAGAACCCATCGTCTTCGTGACTCACTCCAGAGTTCTGAGAGTCACACCCAGAGTCACACTCCTGGCTCATTTCCAGGGCCTTGACTCTGAGAAGGGAAGAGAAGGACCCAGATTCCAATCTTTGTTCTGCTGCCTGTGTAAATTATTTTAACCATTTCATCCCCTCTCTGGGCCTCACTTTCCTCCAATGTCAAATTAAGAGGCAGGACTGGGCTATCCCTTAGGTCTCTTTATCCTTTAGGTGTCTCAGAGCCCACAGGTGAGACCTGGACTAGGTGAGGAGAGCAGGGCAAGAGGAGTCCCATTCACCAACCAGCTCCCTCCGCCATCTGGCAGCTTCTCTGTATTGAATCCTAACTCCCCAACCCCAGTTCTCTGTCCCATAGATGTCCCCAAGGTGAAGGGCTGGAGAGGAGCAGGGATGGGAAAGGGGGGAGGGGAAAAGGGAGAGGAGAGTAGATGGGTCCATTCTGCACACTTCCAAGCCTCTCCCTGCCCCCTCTTCGAACCCCAGGTGCTATCTCCTCCCCTCTTCACCTGCTATACCCATCTCCTCTCCTACCTGAACCCTACAGAATCCAACTGACTACTGCCTTTCATCATGGCTGCAGATCAGCATCTTAGCTTCATTTCTGAAATAGAAAATAGGTGGGTCTTTAAAGAGGATCTCTGCAACAACTAATTAAACAACAAACACTGGCCTGAGGACTTTACTGAGTCAAGGAGTGACTCAGTGAGACCTGTACTTTATGAAAATCCCTAGGCACCCGGGTTACAAAGACAGGAATTGAAATAGTCTCTGCCTTCAGGGAAGCTACATCCTATAGAATGGTTCTGGAGGAGGAAATGAGACTGGTGACCTTGCACAGCCCTCACTCACTCAAATCAAAGTCAACTGAAAGTCACTTCATCATCTTGATGTCATGGTCCTCTGAGAAGGAAGGACAAACACAACCTGTAAGTGAGGAGCAGTTTGTCCCTTCTCCCCGCTTCCTCTTCCCCTCCTTTCTGTCCTTGCCTGGGGTGCTCTACCCAGGGGAAGGTACACTTCTCTAGCCAAAAGCTGTCTTTTATTCCTTGGGTTTACTGGCTAAATTTCTTGCTCAAAGACCAAGCCTTAAGACCAGTTCACTCTGGAGTTCATAGGTAGGACAACAGATTCCCCCCACCCCACCTTAGCACAGAATGAATGTAAATACTAAATAGTAACTCTTTTTCTTTTACCCAGAAATCCTGAAGGTCTTCCCCTCCAAGTTTGATTTTTTATTTATTTATTTTTTTTTATTTTTGAAGGGTCCATCCTTTGAGTAACTACTTAAAGGGGCCTATTCATTGAATGGGTGTATCTCCCTCAAAATGAGAATCTAAGACCTTGGCCTAAAATGGCCAGAGTCTCCCATTGCATCCTGGGCCATCTTTAGTCATCCTGATGAATATTTGGCCACTAGGTACAGATGACTTTGGAGGAGAAAGTGAGGTTGGTGACCTTGCACAGCCCTCCCTCACTCAAATCAAAGTCAGCTGAAAGTCATGTCATCACCTTGATGTCATGATCCTCTTTGAGAATGAAGGATGAACAACAAAAATATCCTATAGGAGGAGGTAACATGTACAAATATAGGTACATACAAAGGTAGAAGGGCACCAAATGAGACCCCATTTCCTTGAGTGGGCAGATGAGTAGAGGATGCATTAGAGCAGACTGAGAGACCAATCAGGAAGTCATTGCAGTGGCCCAGGTGAGAGGTGTGGAGAGTTGAATAATCAGAAAGGAAATTTGTAAAGCAATGCAAGGTTTATGCAGTTCACCAGTGAGGCCGACTATCCTGCACAGGTAGAGTTCAGGGAGGGAACAGTATTTTTGTAGGGCTGGAGAGGACTGGAGTTGATTGGTCAGGGACCTTGTTGCTGGTGCTAGAGGCTAGTCTGGGGCACAACAATTCTGTTTACAGAGTTTCAGGATTAGGGATTTCAGCATAACATTATATAGGAGAATAAGCTGTCTCTCTGAACAGGTTGCACAAGATACTTTGTCATATCCTATTTTGGGTTACTTGCATTGTAAAAACTAATAGGAGAGTACATATATGTGAACAAAATGGAGCAGTTCTCAAAATGGAATCCCTGTGCATTCACAATAGCAATGAGAGCTTGAACTAGGGTAGTGGCTTTGAAAGATGTTGCAGAGGTAAAGAAGTGTGGGAGAGTGGGAAGTCAAGGATAACAAGGTTGTGAACATAGGTGATTGCAAGGATGGTGGTGCCCACATGTACAGGGAAGTCTGAGGATGGAGAAGTTATGGGAAGAAATATAATGAAGTCTGTTTGAAGCATGCCAATTTGAAGATGTCTATGGGATAGCCAATTTGAAATTTCCAACAGGCAATTGGAATACAGGATTGGAGATCAACAGGGAGATGAGGTATGAATATATAGATTTGAGAGTTGCCTACATAAAGATGAAAAAATCCAAAGTGACTGAAGAAGGCATGAAGTGAGAGAGAAAAGAGGGAGAAGATGGCCCAGGACAGAACCTTGAAGTTCACCCAGAGTTAGGGGGCATGACAGGAAGTTTGATCCAGCAAGAAAAACTACGAGCAGTCAGGTAGCCAAAAAAAAAGTCAGTCAAAAAACATTTATTGACAAAAAGTGTAGATAGAAAATGCCTACTATATGTGCTGGCAGTAAAAACAAAAAAGCAAAAGACTGTCCTTGACCTTAAGTTGCTCACAAATCACAAGAGAATAAAAAGCATGAAAAACACAGAGAGCAGATAGAATTCAAGAAAAGGGTGATCAGTAGGGTCCAAGGTTCAAGAGAAGTCAACAAAGATGAGGACTGAGAAAAGGTCATCTGATTCAGCAGTTAAATCACTGGTAATCCTGGACAAAATAGGGCCAGCTGAGTGATGATGTGATTGGATGCCAGGCTGCAAAGAGCTGAGAAGACAGAGAAGAAGAACATGCAAGTAAGGCTTCCCTTCTGTTTCTTCAGATACTTTTTCTTTTCTGTTTGTACCCTAAAGGCTTTCCTTAAAATTTTTCATCCTCCCTGAAAACTATCCCCTTCCTCATAGCTATTTCTGTACTTGCCCTTCCTTTCATTAGGTTGCAGATCTTGAATGATTCTTCATATCACAGACAAAAAACCTCAAAGTTGGAAGGAGCCACATAAATCAAGCCCCATATCTAGGGGTTTCCACTCTACAGCTTCCCCAACAAGTTGATGGGCATCTAAGGTTAGTGTAAAGATTTCTGAAGAAACTCCTTTCTTATTTATATTGAAAATGCAATTGTATGTAATTTCTATCTTGGTCTCTCCAATGCTTGCCACAATGCTTGTTGTTTTCCATACCTGAAAAGGACCAAAATAACATCATGATGTCAGTGTATCTGACTGTGGCTGATCAGACCAGGATGAGCTCTAAAGGCTTTACCTTTAAGTTAAAGGTAAGGCACCTTTAAAGTAAAGGTCAGGCACAAATAGTCTAAATGAACATTTGGATTAGAGATATCTCCAAATTTGTCCATCTCACATTTTCTTTTTTTCTCATTGCAATTTTGCTTTCCTCATAGTGCTTAGTGTCTTCTTTGAGGTGGGCATGCCATGCTGGGAAGTCTGGTGTAAGTATCCCCTAATCAATCCCGAAATTCTTCAGAAAGACTTTGAAAGTGTCCTCGTCTGGCTTCTTCCCGCCCCTATGGGAATACATGCCTTGTGTGAGTTCTCTGTAAAATAGTCTTTTAGGAAAATGTATGTTTGGCATTCAAACAACTTGGTCCATCAGAGTTCACTCTCTCCAGTAGAGTTTGAATGCTTGGGAGTTATGTACAAATCTCTGTTCTACTCCTGGGATTTCTCCTGGAGTTATCAGGCCACAAATTCCATAATGTTATTTGCACATGAAAATGTTGATGTTTGTCAAGGTCATAATAAAAAAATTTTAATGATAGGTAAAATGAGGAAAATCTGAATTATAATACTTACATTAATAAAATTCATCTAGTAGAATTCTCTTTCAAGGTCTTAATTATCATAGTGTGGAGGGGATGACACTGGATTTTCAGAATCTATGCCAGTGGTTCTTATGAGCTGGCAAGGCCTAGAGTATAAGTCTGGGGTGAACTGTGCATCTCTCATCTAAGGATAGGTCTAGCTAGTAGAAGCTCCTTAGCTGGGAGTGGGACGTTCTTTCCTTGTATTAGACCCTGCTCTCAAGAGAATCTCATAATTTCATTCAAGAATAAACCAGTGTTCCACTGGAGAGTGTTGACTGCTAAGACTGTATAGTAAAGTAGGAAGGGACTATGAGTGACCTGCATTAGTTGAAAAGGAACCTATAGCAATGAGGTCATGGATCTTTCGGCATCATAGACTTAAAGCTGCAAAAGACTGTGGAGGTCATATAGTCCAGGATCTTCATTTTAGAAATGAAGAACCAAGGTCTAGGGCACTCAGATTAATGACCCAAGATAAGATCACAGTCAGGATTCAAAGTTGGATCTTCCTAAACTAGTGGTGATACTTTAGGAAATCCTAACTTCTACCACACAGAACTGATTCCTTTTGAACTATGAGGATGGATTGTCACTATTCATTCCCAAAAGTGATGACATCAAAGACTCTCTAGTCTAAAACAGGTTTGCTCTAGAATTAAATTTGGAGTTTTTTCTGAGAATATGGTCTAATACAAGTAAAGGCTTCCATTTGGAATGGTGACAACCACCAACACTGTGTATTCCCTTCAGTATCCCTATTCATCTCCTCTATGATCCCCCATATTCCTCCTAGGGACCACCCTGCTGACTTAATCTAGCCCCTTCCCTCTCTTGTTAAAATTTTTTAAAATAAATTTTATTGATATCTTTCATTTAACATCACCTAAATTTCCCAATGTCTTCCTCCCTTTCATCATCCGAAAGAGTCTTTTACCTTTTCTGAAACATTCAACGAACACCCAAACAAACATATACACATCACTAGTAGTATGCACACAATGATCATCCAAACTTTAGCACTTACAAGCTTTGCAAATGAACGGAGGGAATAAATTCAGATGGCATCTTAATGATCATCACCACTAAGTTTCACTGCCCTTGGAGGACACTTGCATAGAACAACCTAGTGTTTATCCTATGGTATCAATATCCCTAGCTCTGGACCTCCAAGGGACTGATTCCCAATTCCTTTCTCCTCAACGTTGGTGCTTTTTGACATACACCTTAGCCCTAAGATTCTCTACAACAACAAGAATGAAAAAGTGCTTCCTGCCAGCTTACTCACCTTAGAAAGCAGGTCTCTGACTGGTGCCTAGTTGAATGAGCAACTTGGGCACCGGGGGAAAGCAGCACCAAAGATATGCTCAAATCAACTTTGTAGTTCATGGTGTGAAAATAATGCAGTTGGTTGCTAATGAGAACCCAAGGCAGCCCTCCCTACTACTACAAGAAGATGCAACACCAGGACACAAGACCCCATAGGGAGAGACTCTGATATTCTATGGTCTCAGACTCTCTAGAGACTGAGACCACAGAACATCAAGCCCTATAGAGAACAGCCCCAAGACCCTAAAATTCTACTGCTAGGGTAACCACTAGTGTAACACATGGTGAAAGAGGTTGAGGTCAGGTCCAGGAAAAGCTCATCTGGGATACAGATAGTGAAGTGAGGGAAAAGAAGTAAACCATCTGATAGTTTCCTAGATTAACTAACTCTTCTTGCTAATTAAATACTAAACCCAGTTTTTTGACTCCATGAGAGTTCATATTCCTTAAAAATTAACAAGTTTTAAAATTCCAGAGTCTTCAAATCATTATTTTAAGTTGTTGAGCCCATTAACCCTGAGGAAAACTCTAGTCATCCTACCATAGGTATGGCTCTGTATCATTGTAGTTCTCCAAATATCAGAATTGGTCCATCCTAGGTCCTTGGCAGGATCTATCCTTCTGCTTTCTTTATGTGGTCTCTCTTCTCCTTTACTTATAAATATCTCACTTAGCATTCTGTTTTAATCTATATACTCCCTAAAGTCCCCTAGGAAAGTTGTCATGGTAAAATTTTTAATATACAAAATGGATAAATAAAACCCAGTGTATATGTAGTAGCCTGACTGTTTTGTCATCCCCTCTCCCAACATACTAAGAATTTTATGTAGTCTGTGGTAAGCTTCAATATGACACAAATCTTAGAATAACCTTGGGTGTCACCTTCATATAATGCAATGTAACACCATAAAGTAAGATTTTGGGGGGGGGGGGGGGCGGAGCCAAGATGGTGGAGTAGAAAGACGCACAGACACATAGCTCCGAATCCACAACCCACAGAACGGCTAGAGGGGAGTAACTCACGGCGAATTCTGCACCCAGAGGCCACGGAATATTGGAGCGAGGGAGATTTCTGTTCCGGAGACACCTGCAAACTTCTCGCGGGGGGTCCTTCGCGCTGCGGACTGGGCGCCGGGACTGGGAGCTGAGTGCAGCCCTGCAGCGGCCACGACACCGTGAAGAAAAGATCCGAGTGGGCTACGGGGACGGGATCTCCTGCAGCCACGCGGGTCCCTCCACCCACAGAGGGAACTGCAAACCTCTCGCAAAAGGTCCGTCGCGCTGCAGACGCGGAGCCCAGCCCAGCCCTGCGGCAGCCTTGGCTCCGAGAGGTACAGATACGAGCAGGCTTCAGAGACGGGATCTCCAGTGGCGGCACAAGCCCCTCCACCCACAGGTGAGGACGGTCGGTGAGAGAGTCTCTTTGGCGGGTTGAGAGGGGAGTGGGGTGCCCCCATGGCTCGGCCCCCCCCCCGGGAGATAGAAGCTGAGAGGCGGCTGCAGACAGGGGCTCCCCAAGCGGGCGGGAGCCTGGATCCATTGTGGAAGGTCTGTGCATAAACCCCCTGAGGGAACTGGGCCTGAGAGGCAGCCCTGCCCCGACCTGACCATCTGAACTTAATTCTCACACTGAATAGCAGCCCTGCCCCCGCCAAAAGCCCTAAGGCTGGAAGCAGCATTTGAAGCTCAGACCCCAAACGCTGGCTGGGAGGACCAGGAGGCCAGGTGGGTGTGAGGAGAATATTCAGAGGTCAAGCCACTGGCTGGGGAGAATGCCAAGAAAAGGGAAAAGAAATAAAACTATTGAAGGGTACTTTCTCGGAGAAAAGACACTTCCTCCCTTCCTTTCTGATGAGGAAGAACAATGCTTACCATCAGGCAAAGACACAGAAATCAAGGATTCTGTGTCCCAGCCCACCCAATGGGCTCAGGCCATGGAAGAGCTCAAAAAGAATTTTGAAAATCAAGTTAGAGAGGTGGAGGAAAAACTGGGAAGAGAAATGAGAGGGATGAAAGAGAAGCATGAAAAGCAGATCAGCTCCCTGCTAAAGGAGAACCAAAAAATTGTTGAAGAAATTAACACCTTGAAAACTAGCCTAACTCAATTGGCAAAAGAGGTTCAAAAGGCCAATGAGGAGAAGAATGCTTTCAAAAACAGAATTAGCCAAATGGAAAAGGAGATTCAAAAGCTCACTGAAGAAAATAGATCTTTCAAAACTGGAATGGTACAGATGGACACTAAGGACTTTATGAGAAAGACAGATATCACAGAACATAGCGTGCAGATTCGAAAAATGGAAGATAATGTGAAATAACTTATTGGAAAAACAACTGACCTGGAAAATAGAATCAGGAGAGACAATGTAAAAATTCTGGGACTACCTGAAAACCATGATCAAAAGAAGAGCCTAGACATCATCTTCCATGAAATTATCAAGGAAAACTGCCCTGAGATTCTAGAACCAGAAGGCAAAATAAATATTCAAGGAATCCGCAGAACACCGCATGAAAGAGATCCAAAAAGAGAAACTCCTAGGAACATTGTGGCAAATTCCAGAATTCCCAGGTGAAAGAGAAAATATTGCAAGCAGCTAGAAAGAAACAATTCAAGTATTGTGGAAATACAATCAGGATAACACAAGATCTAGCACCCTCTACATTAAGGGATCGAAGGGAATGGAATAGGATATTCCAGAAGTCAAAGGAACTAGGACTAAAACCAAGAATCACCTACCCAGCAAAACTGAGTATAATACTTCAGGAGAAAAAATGGTCTTTCAATGAAATAGAGGATTTTCAAATTTTCTTGATGAAAAGACCAGAGCTGGAAAGAAAATTTGACTTTCTAACACAAGAATGAAGAGAACCATGAAAAGGTGAACAGCAAAGAGAAGTCATAAGGGACTTACTAAAGTTGAACTGTTTACATTCCTACATGGAAAGACAATATTTGTAACTCTTGAAACATTTCAGTATCTGGGTACTGGGTGGGAGTACACACACACACACACACATGCACACACGCACACATACATAGAGACAGAGTGCACAGAGTGAATTGAAGAGGATGGGATCATATCTTAAAAAAAAAAATGAAATCAAGCAGTGAGAGAGAAATATTGGGAGGAGAAAGGGAGAAGTTGAATGGGGCAAATTATCTCTCATAAAAGAGGCAAGCAAAAGACTTATTAGTGGAGGGATAAAGAGGGGAGGCAAGAGAAAAACATGAGGTCTATCCCATCACATTCCACTAAAGGAAAGAATAAAATGCACACTCATTTTGATAGGAAAACCTATCTCATAATACAGGAGAGTGGGGGACAGGGGCACAAGCAGGGAGGGGGGGAGGATGAAGGGGAGGGCACGGGGAGGAGAATGCAATCCGAGGTCGACACTCATGGGGAGGGAAAGGATCATAAGAGAATAGAAGTAATGGGGGACAGGATAGGATGGAGGGAAATATAGTTAGTCCTATGCAACACAACTAGTATGGAAATCATTTGCAAAACTACACAGATTTGGCCTATATTGAATTGCTTGTCTTCCAAGGGGAAGGGGTGGGGAGGGAGGGAGCTAAAGAAGTTGGAACTCAAAGTGTTAGGATCAAATGTAATGTTCTTACCACTGGGAAATAAGAAATACAGGTTAAGGGGACAAGAAAGCTATCTGGCCCTACAGGACAAAAGAGAAGACGGAGACAAGGGCAGAGAGGGAGGATAGAAGTGAGAGTAGATTGGTCACAGGGGCAATTAGAATGCTTGGGTTTGGGGGGGGAGGGGATAAAAGGGGAGAAAATTTGTAACCCAAAATTTTGTGAAAATAAATGTTAAAAGCTAAATTAAAAAAAAAAAAGATTTTTGTGACCAAATATCAATATGAAAGACAAGGATGTAGAGGCCCAGAGGAGAGGAGGAAGGAGAAGACACTCAATAAAGGAAAGGAGAAAAAGAGTCAAGGATGGAAACAAAGGAGGAACAGAAGAGCAGAGGAAAACGAGAAAAAGTAGAAGCAAAAAGAAAAGGAAAAGGGCAAAATGAGCAGAAAAGTGGAAATAATCCAAAAATGATGGAAATAAAGGAAAATAGAGGCAAAGAACAGGAGAAGAGAGGAAATGAGTAAGGTATATTCCATCATTCAATATACAATTAAGTCTAGTTTTTCAAAGGAGCAAGAACAATATATAAAATTCACTACACTGAATTGAAGAATCCGTGAAGCTAGGGAAGACAGATGCCTGTCACAGTCAAGGTTGTCCTGTTTTGCAAAGGGATCAGTGGTGATTCATGGGAACCACACACTGGTAGATGGTTTCATTTTCTTCCAAAATTGGAAGCAGAATCAAGCTGCTGCAGCCATTGAATGTACACCATCATCGTTCCAAATGGAACTCTTGTAGAGACTCTCAGAACTGTCCACATCTGAAGAGCGGGTCCCTGTAATCATGTTCTTCCAGAAGATTTTAACTGACTCAGGGTAGAATCCTGCCAAGGTACATTCCAGGGTGTATTCTTTCCTTTCCTCCACTGCAGTTTCTTGTGGCAACAGGATGCTGGAGGGCTGAGCTGTAAGGAGATAAGACTCATGATTGGACCATGTTAAGGGCACACTGGAAGCCAGTCGGTCAATCAATCAATATTTATTAAGCACCTACTATGTGCAAGGCACTGTGGTAAGCAGTGTTTCAGAAAGTTCACTTCTCATCATCCCCTCATGCATTGAAGGATACCCTCCCCCACACTCCAGAACACCCAATTACACACATACACAGAGCTGCTCTTCATCTATACTGAATCAACATAGAACAAGAAAAATATAATCTTCCAGATCATTTTACAGATGAAGAAATAGAGGTACTCAGAGTACAAATTTCCTTCCCAGAGTCACACAAAGTAAAAGACATACCTGCTGAGGAGGGTCCCTGGAACCTCTCCTTCTGCCCCATATTTCAATGCACCAAACATTCAGAATTTGCTACTCGTAGGTTCTTGCTCCACTCAGGAAGATTGTAGCCACTCCAAGGTGCACCCACCTTACTAGACAGTGTCATGAGTTGTACTCAGAGGGGACTCAATAAATACTCTGGGTTGAGGTACAGGATAAAAAGCAATGGACTTCGGAGGCTAGAAGCTCTGGGTTTCAGTCCCAGCTTGGAAAACTTTCTGTGTAAATGTGGGCAAATCACTTTTCTGATCCTGTTTTCTCCTCAATAAAATGGGGATAGTAATCTTTGCTTCATAGGTCTGTCATGAGGAAAGTGCTTTGTAAATCCCAAAGCTCTTTAGAAATGGAAGCTATCATTCCTGAGTGAACAATTAACATATAGTTCACCACCTTACCCCACCCTAGCCCCAGATAGACAAATCCAACTGTCAGTCATCCAACACACAGGAGACACTCGAGACAAGGTCCTTTCTCACTCACCCAAGATGTCCAGCCTGGCTGCTCCCTGGACTCTGTAAGGAAGGATGATTATTTCACGCCTGTACTTTCTTCCTTCCTGAAGCTGGATCAAAGGCAGGAAAAGAGAGGTATCTCCCCTTCTCAGCTTTGACCCTGAGATGTTGCCTCAGTCTGAACTGAGTCTGTTTTCCTACATTGAACTTAAAGATTTTGTCTTCCTTGTCAGAGTTCACCCTTCTCCAGAACCACCTGACTCCAGTGATACTGATGTCCACAGACCAAGAACCATAGCCAGAGAATACAAAGGGGATGGTGACATTTGCATTGAGGGATATGATCTGAGCCTTCCCTTCCATCTTTACTGCATGGGAACCTACAAGAATGAGGGTGGACAATCCAGAGAAAGAACTATAGAATTCAGTCGCAGAATGTAGCAGATCACTTTCTTTTGTATTATGTTTTGGTTTGTTATATGATTTCTCCCATTCATTTTAATTCTTCTATGCAACGTGACTATGGTGAAAATGTATTTAATAGGAATGTATGTGTAGAACCTATAGAAAACTGTATGCCGTCTCAGGGAGGGAGGGAGTCTAAGTTACATGGTAGTGATTGTAAAACATTGAAAATAAATAAAATTTAAAAAAAAAAAGAATGAGGGCGAACACAATGTGAATTGACAATTCACCAGGCCCCTGTATGGCATACAGAGAGCTAGGCAGTACAGTCACAGGATGGGAAAGGTTTAATTCAGAAAGCATTTATTAAGCATCTGTTGGGTGCAAGGCATTGGGCTTCATATTGGAAATGAAAAATAAAAACAGCATACAGTTTTTAATGGAATACAATATATGTTCCTGGCCTTCTACTAGCTTATACTTATATTTTACCTGGGTAAAATATATCCTAACATCCCAGGAAAATGAAAGCAGAAAAGAGATCTAAGAATTGGGAGCATAAATAAAGGCATCAAGGAGAAAGGGGCACCTGAAATGAGCCTTTTGAGTCTTAGGCAGAGGAAATGGAGAGGAGGAAGACGATTCCAGGCCTGGGCAATGATTTATGCAAATACTTTGAGGTAGGAAATGGAATACTGCGTTTAGAGAACTACTTATTAGTTTGATTAGAACAGAGTCCATGCAAGGGAGCAGTAGGAAATAGGGCTAGAAAGAAAAAATTGTGGAGAATTTCAAATGCCAGCTTAAAGAGACTGTGTTTTAACCCTACAGATAATAGTGAGCTACAGAGGGTTTTTGATTAAGGAAGTGGCAGTCAGACCAGAACCTTTGCCAGCTGTGTAACATGAGCAGACAAGTATACAGATAGTTGTCCAGGGAAACGTTGAAGAATGTCTGAATAGAGTAAGGGCTGTGTGAATGTAAAGAAGGGTCTGGAGGCAAGAGATGTTACATTATAGCAAGAGAGCTGTCTCAGTTAAATAACACTTTAAGGTTTGCAAAGTGCTTTACAGTATTATTATTTTACTTGATCTTCATAACAACCCTGGGAGCTAGTTGCTAACATGATCTTCACTTTAGAGATGAGGAAACTGAGGTAGTCAGAGGTCAAATGATTTTATCTGGTAAAATTTGAACTCAGGTCAACTGATTGGACATAGAAATGAGAAAGAGGTCTAGTCTATCTCTAGTTCCCATGCCTTCATACAGGCTGTCCTTTGCACCCAGGATGCATTCCCTTCTCACTTCTACCTTTTAGAATCCCTAGCTTCCTTCAAAACTCCTGTTACTTCCAATAAGAAACCTTCCCTAAACCCTGTCCTATCTCCCCCTCTCAAGGCAGTAGTGTCCTCCCCCCTGGCAATCATATATAATGTGTGTGTACATATATGTATCTTGCATTTTCACTTTTTGTTTTTTGTTTTTTTTCTTTCCCATATATTTCCTTCTTCTCCTGATTCTTCTTTCACAACATACCTAATGTGGAAATATGTTAAAATGATTGTACATGTATAACATATATTAGATTGCTTACTGTCTTGGGGAGGGGAGTGGAGAGGAAGGGAGAAAAAATTTGGAACGCACAATCTTATAAAAGTGAATGTTGAAAATTATCTTTACATGTAATTGGAAAAATAAAATACTTTTAATTGGGAAGAAAAAAAGTATCTAAGGTGAAATTTGAGCTCAGATCTTTCTGATTCCCAGCCCACTGCACTGTCCACCATACCACCCAGCTCCCAAAAAAAAATGAAAGTAAAAGAACGGAGAATGGGTAAAAATGTACAGGGTTGGGGCAGCTAAATGGCACAATGGGCAGAGCACCAATCCTGCAATCAGGAGGACCTGAGTATAAATCTGGCCTCAGACACTTTACTAGCTGTGTGACCCTAGGCAAGTCAATTAACTCCAATTGACTTCACCCCCCAAAAACTTTACTGAATTCTTGAGGTAGAGAATGGGGATAAGAGAGACTTTTCAGCTTTTGGTCATTATTTTTCAAAGAAAGTAGGATGCAAGAACATGTGCTAAGAGGAGAGAGAGATCAGGAAGCATTTGAGGTTTGGGGTGGGAAGAGAAGCCACTGAAGAAAGGGGAAAAGCAAAAATCAAGAAGGAATAAAAGTTTTAGCAGCAAGGGCCAGGTGAGATTGGTTTCAAAAAAAAGTTGTATTGTTTGAGAGGAAGAATTGTTTCATTTTTTTGGACTTTATAGTAACCTCAGTGTCAAGGCTGTGAAGAGGCAAATGTGAGGCCAGAGCAGGGGGACAGACTGGGAGCCCAGGGTGGATGAAGGGCCTAGAGGTTACTGTGACAATGAAGACCAGCTTTAGGTGGAAGGAGATTAAGGGAGGGATGAAAAACATTGGCTTGTGATAAAAGTTCATTTCTGAGTTCAAAATCATGGAGAGAGGTGGCCCAGTCCTGGATGGGGGTGAGATCTAAGATGTGACCATTCCTGCCAGTTGGCTAAGGTAGACTGAAGCTGAAGGTCATGGGAGGGAGGAGTTTGATGAATTCAGAGTTAATGCAGGCACATGAGGCCTGGCTCACTCCCTCTCCATTTCTGGCTCAGCCTCTGGCCTGCTCCATCCCCCTCAGGGACACTTTTCTTTCCTTCCCCTCTTTTCCAAGTCCCCTTTGAGTTTTGTCTTCCTCATTAGAATGCTAGCTCTTCAGAGCAGAGTCCCCCTTGTTTTCTTGTCTTTGTGCCCCCAGGACTTAGCCCAGTGCAGGGCACATAGGAAGCACTTCATAAATGATCCCTCTACCAATCCATCACCTGTCTCATTAACTCTGTATCCAGCTATCTCTGTATCCATTTCTATCATCTATTCCTCTCTACTCACCTATCTCTCATCCATCTCTCTATAGGTGTTTGAGGAGACATGGTCATCCATACTGCAGTCCCCAAGGATAAAGAAAAGAGTTGGGTTGGAAAGAAAAACTTCAGGCCATGTACTCTTCTGGAGAAAGACCGAAGAGCGACTTGGAGGCCAGTGGATTGGAGCATCAAGGATCTGGGCTGGCTGCTGCCAATTCCCAGCTATTTCGAAACTAGGCTGCCTCCATTCTGACCATCCCTCTCATCCTCCTCCCATCTGCTCTGGGGCCTAACAGGTGAGCCTTGCCCTTCTCCTGGCTAGAACCTAGGTCACAACACACTTTCAAGCTCTTTTCAAACCAAGTTGTCTCACCATTTGCAAGTTCTTTGAAGGGAGGGACTGTCTTGGTTGGTTGTATTTATATTTCCAGCACCATATCTGGCACACAGTAGATTTACAAAATAATATATAGTACAATGGTAGGTTTATAAATCAATTTTTTTTCTCATTCATTTATTCATGCAGTAAACCTCAAAAGAATCAGTTGCCAAGTGTTGGGGCTAGAAACAGAAAAGCATATACCAGTCACCCCTGGTTTGGTATGAGGGAGGATTTCAGGAGAAACAATCATTGATGGAGAGGTCAGTCAAGAACATTCTGGAGAGGCAGCCAGATTTGGGAGAGCAGAAAATGGAAAGGATATAAAAATAAGCGATTGAGGATGGAGGGCAGTTGATTACCATAAGAAGGAGGGTTCCAGAAAATATAATGGAAAGGGTCAGAATTAGACATTCTGGTCAGGAGTGGAGATCCTGCAGCCTCCAGGTCACATGTGGCTTTTTAGGTCCTTGAATGTGGCCCTTTGACTGAATTCAAACTTCACAGAACAAGTCCCTTTAATAAAAGGATTTATTCTGTAAAACTTAGACCCAGTCAAAATGCCGTACCCAAAAACCTAGAAGACCACATGTGTCCTGGAGGTCACAGCTTCCCCACCCCTGATGGACAGTGGTAGCACTGAGATGGAAAGTGATAGAAAGTACAAGGAGATGTGGCAAGGGAAGGATCTGTCACCAGGAAATATGACTTTGAAGTGTTGAAATTAAAGGAGCAGGAAGTGGAAGTTTTCTAGCCAAAGCTACCAGTTAAGGCTTCTACCTTCCAGGTGCTATAATCTTAGAAACTGCCTTGATTGAACCAGAGGCTTTTCAGCTTTTTATTGCCTAGGCCTCTTTAGCTGTCTGATGTAGCCTATGAACACCTTCTCAAAACGTTTTTAAATGCATAAAATTTCAAGGGTTATAAAGGAAACATTTATATTGAAATAAAAGTGTATTTTTCCCCATCCAAATTCATAAGGACCCAAGACAGGAATTCAGGGAAGAGATCTGGGTCAATAGGGATGGAACAAACTTACATGGAGCACTGGTCCAATAGTTCAATCTTCTGGCCATAGAATGAGATGCAAAAGTTATGGGACATAAGGCTGTTGCCCTGGTGTTTTACTATTTAGTCAGTGCCTTTGATTCATCTAGGCTTCAGACCTGTAAAAGAGTCTTTTAGGAGCGCCTCATAAGCCTACTCTCCCTCTCTCCCTCACCACATCATTTTACGGAAGCTAAAAACCAAAGAAAGGAACTGACTTTCCAGTAGTTCAACGAGAAGTAGAAGTGCCGGGATTGTAGCTAAGGGCTTCTGACAGTGCAGATCACCGGGCCTGTTCCCTTCCAGTCCTACTCTCCTTCCTAGCTTGGAAACTTCGTTGGGGTAAAGGCTCAGTCCTAGATCTCTTGACTCCCCCACAGAACACAGCCCCAGAACTCAGTTTCTGCAAGTTGCGTATGAAGGAGAGCTACGATGACAAGCTGGTTCCCGTCCTTCCTCTGTCATTTACTAAGACTATGAAACCTCTCTGGATTTCATTCATTTTTCTCCTCTGGAAATGAAGGAACCAAGGTCACAGATTTCGAGCTTATCTATTCTAAATCCCTCATTTCACAGATGAGGGTGCCCAGGATTCCCTTCAGACTGGTCGGGCGGGACAGAATCACTCATTAATGTACACACTTCTAGCTCCGGATCCTAGGTTGAGGCGGAAAAATTGGAGGGAAGGGAAGGAGAAGTCCCAGATTCCAATTACAGTTCTGGTACTTGCTCTCTTTGTTACCTTTTCCCCCTTCTGGACCTTTTTCCTTCACTATGTTATAAAAAAAAAAAAAAAAGGAGGGGGAGGGGCATTGGCTAGAATATTTTAGAGTCTAGATGTCAGATGATTCTTAAAGTCTCTTAGCTCTAACCGTCTGTGCATTCAAGGAATTGGAAGCCAGGGAGGAGAGTTAAAGCAGCTGACTGCATTCATCAACAGGCTGCCCATCCCGCCCGGACAAATCTAGAGACACCCTCCAAGACTGACGACCAACCAGGGTGGCGAGCGATCACTCCCACTGCCTGAGCCATCCGGGCCAGGCTTGAGAATGCGATCCCTCCCCAGGGAACCTGAACTCATCTCCTTCCTCACCTAACACGTGTGGGACCCCGCACAGTCCTAGGAGCACTCCCAAGAGCATCACAGCAGCTGCCGGGGAGTGACAGGCAACTACTGTGACGGTGACAGCAAGGCTGAGACTTTCAGAGCTTCCTGGGACAGGCTGTTAAAAGAGTGGCTGCACAGTGGTTTTGCATTAGAAGGAAAACAGCTGCTTATCTTTCCCTCCGATGGTTGGAAACCACCGCCAGACCCACAGCAATGGGCTAGGAGAGTGTTCTCAACATACCCACCACAGAAATCAGTAAGTGACCTCTGTCTCTGGGCCACCTTCTGGGAAAGACAAATTCTCTCATTCAACCAAGATTTTTTTTTCCTTTTTTAAATTAATTTTTAATATATGGAATAAAACAATCGTTTCCATAACACAGTGCAATAAAAAAGATGATTTAAAAATGATTACACATGAAACTGCAAGTTTACTATGCACGACGTGCTATTCTTTTCAAACATACAAAACAATTATCATGTAGATTTCCTTTTTCCTTCCTTCCTCCCCCTACCCAGAGATGGCTACCATTAGACCCACAAAGGTGTATGTGTAGATGATTATGTATGTATGTATGTATGTAAAATTATTCTACACATACTTCTATTTATCAGATCTCTCTCTGGATGCAGGTAGCATCTTCATATATTCTTTATAGTTAATTTGGGTATTTATAATAGTCAAAATAACTTTGCTCAAAGTTGTTCTTAAAACAATATTGCTGTAACTGTATTATGATGTTCTCTTGGATCTGCTCATTTCGCTCTTCATTATTTCCTGCAAGTCCTTCCATGTTTTTCTAAAATCATTGAGCTCGTCATTTCTTATAGCACAGTTGTATTTCATCACAATCATATACAACTTGGTCCCCCATCTCCCAAATGATGGGCATTCCTGCAATTTACAATTCTGTCACCACAAAGAGGACTGCTATAACCATTTTACATCATATGGCTCCTTTTCTTTTTTCCCTAATTATCTTCGGAAATAGACCAAGTACTGAGATCTTCCTGTGTTAGCTGCTCTGTAAGAAAATTAATAGATAGGCCAGTGCCATTAAAAAACCATCTTATTCTAAGAGTTGAAGGTACTGGGGGTGATCCCTGGATGAAGAAAAGGCAAGGAGTGATGGGACAACAATATGAGGAGGAGGTGGAAAATCCTCACAAAGCTATCATCCAAAAGGTGAATGAGAACTGCTGTGTGGAGCAGTCAGTGCGGGTCTTTCAGAAGAAGCTGAAGACTACCTATTAGGAATATTGTAAAGAACACTGCTGCTCAGTTATTGGTTAAATTCCCTTCCAACCCTCAGAGAGTGCTGTTCTAAGGGTGGTCCTGTGTCAGAGGCAACAGAGTCCTTTGCGTTTTTCCAAAGGGCTAAGCAAAGATGGAAGTTAGAAAAAGCAAGTTTCAGCTTAACATGAAAAATCATTTCCTCATGCCTTTCACCATCCAAGAATGAAATGGATTCATGAAGTCCTGAGCTTCCCATCCCTGAAAGGGTTCCAACAGAGTCAGGGTATCAGCCTATCAAGAATATTGTAAAAAGGAATCCTGAGGTTAGACGAAAGACCTCTTCAAACTCCTAACTAAAATACTGCTGTACAGCAAAGAGCATGGTTGTCATCATCATCATATGTGAGTTTCACAGAAAGTTACACCAAACATCACATTTTATCTGATTTTCTGTTTAATCAAATTTTTTAAAAATCTATACAAAGGATGACTGGGACAACATTTTCTAACAAATATTGCACTGGAGAATATGATTTTTTACAACATATGTTCAAAAAAGAAAAGAAATCCATACACAAGTTGAAAAGCTAATGCTTGAATCTGTGTCTTCTTGACTTAATTATCAAGATTACAAAGCAATTATTCATTTTTAAGTGGTCCAAACAAAGTACAAATGAATCTAAGCACAGCAGTGCACAGATCATGTCAGTCCATTTTAAAGGCTAATTATAGCTAAGCCTGTCCAGCTTAAAAAATTGCTACACAGGGCTGAATTATCTTGGGAATTCCTTCAAAATTAATGACAGAAAATGCAATCTAAAGGATACTTAAGGTCTGATTTAAAATAAGATTGGTGAACTATCACATAAATTTTAAAGAACGCAAATCAGTTATACTAACTGTGTATTAAGCAGCATTGATTTCATTGATTAAAAGGAAAAGTAATAACAATCTTTTCAAAAAGAATATGAAAGTACATTGAAAATAGTAAGTAAACTTATTCTTCCACATTTATTTCAGATAACCAGATACAAATCCCCTTCCCAAAATGGTTTTTGTCCTCCCAATTACAGGTTATTGATATGTGGCCATAGATAAAACTGATGCTACTGACTCAGCACTTCACAGCCACTTCTACAAGTTCTAATGGCTTCCAAATTCAATGTATGTGAAAGGTGCCAGACAGCTTTAAAGAAGGAAATGTCTAAAGAACAAAAGTCACAAGTTTTAGTGGCACTCCTTCCCCCATTCTGGCATGCAAGGATGTGTCCAATGAGTATGAAGGGTCATTCAGTCTTCAAAGCCTTTTCAACACCAAACTCAGATACGAAGGAGACAGGATGATGAGTTATATGAAGTAAAGGAAGAGAAGGATGCCAGAAATGGAAAACATTCAGCTTATTTCATGTAAGGGCAACCTAGGTTACCATACCAAAATGAAACAGTCATTCTTCAAATCATGTCCTCAAAGATTTAGCATGTATTTTTGTCTTTTACACAAATCTCTTGGAACAGAAGCCTACTTTAACCAGTTTTTTAGTCTTAATTAGGATCTCTGTAGCATGGTCTCCCAGGAAAAAAACAATCGACCTTAGCATTGTGAGGGCATAGACATACTCTACTATACACTAAATACAAGATGTCCAATAGTTATTGTTTTAAGGTTGTTGGTGGTGACTTCTCAGGACAGCTGGAGCCAAAAACTAAAATCAAGAAGGAATTACTTTCCTCTTTCCTAGAAACTAGTCGGATGTCCTGAAAAGCTAGTCTAAAAACCAGAAAAGGCAAGCAAACTGAATGTGGAAAAACAGAAAGGAGTGACAGAAGGGATAGAACATTGTTATATTGACTGTGGAGTGGAAGCAATGAATCAGGAAGAAGGCTCAAATCTCTTCAAAACAGCAACAACGACAACAACAAAAGAGAGAGAATTAGGTTTATCTCACCAATATGTGCGCATGGCTTTATATTAAATAAGATTTGTAGTCCCTTCTCACCAATTAAAGAGGTGAAAATACTGGCTGTCATACCCCAAGGGTGGGAGATGGGCTCTGGTTTATTTTCATAACCATTATTATTTTAATGGAATAAAAACCTTCCAGGAATTGGACAAGAGATATTTACTCATCAGGGTCTTACTAGACTGTGCTGCAAGGAGCTACTGGTCCCCCTGGGTTCCCACCTTCCCCCATTAGCTTTACCCACGAAGTCCAGTCCTATGTATTAAGTTAGAGATTTCTCTACAGGAAGAATAGTCTTCCCTGTGGCAAGGTCCAAAAATCCAAAAGGCCCCTCTGTAGGAAAGGATCCTGCCTGCTCATTTGGCTTGGCAAGAGCAAAATGATGATTTCTTCAAGGGGTCTTTTCTCTTTCCCCAATTCCAACTTCACCTCTCAAACAAAGCAAATGTCAATGAAAACAAAATCTAAGGGAGGAAAGATGCAGACAGGAAAAAAATACATAATTCTTCTAGGAAAAATTCAAGCCAAAGAATGGAGTCTCAATATATCTGTTTTCTCCTATAACATTAAGTATACTTAAATAGTTTTAAAATCCATGTTTAACAAAAAGGAACAAATCTACCACAAAATAATTTTTAAAACATAACACAGAATGGCAAGTGTTCATAGAAAAAGACATAATAATCACAGGATAATAATCAGGAATAAACTACTTCTCTAATAATTCTGTAACTTATTGCCCTAACACTAAAAGAGAGGATTGGGAGTGGGGAGAGCCTTGGGAAACACAAGAAAATCAAGGTGCTACTAATGTCATAAAATGGCATGTACAACTAGCACCATCTTTCAAAAAGATGGTTAAAATGAAGACCAAAAAAAAAAAACAGAATTTGGACAAGCTAATTTATGAAGAATGTTTCACAGAACCAGGATGAATTATATTTCTTCTCCCACTTGTCAAGTACACAGATAAGCCATTAACTTGTGGTAAAGAATGAGGAAAATGAATCGTTTCTATCAAAGCAAAAAAAAAAAAATCCAGTGAAGGGTCAAATTATACCATTTAAATAAAGAAAAGAAGCCCATCAACTATTCACCATTAACACTGAAATTTATAATTTTAAATACAGAGAATTAAGAGAAATATACCATGAATGCAGAAATGAAAGAAAGTAGGCAAATTTGCGCAGCAAACTCCAATGTTATTTCTTGTGATACCTTTTTTTCAATAAAAATGATCATCATTTGAATAACATGCAGAGTTTTAAAGAATCTTAGGAAGAATGGCTATTATGCAGGAAGAACGATATTGTAAACTATTGGCCCACAGCATTGCTGGTACAATGCATTTACCTTCATTATAACTAAAGTTAGTAAAAATATTTATCCTAAAGGCTTTCCATAGTGAGAATCTGAGGAATCTGTAAACATGAATAGTCATTACTGTTCTGCATAATTCTTTGAGGCAATTAAAAAAAAATCAAAGCTGAAGTTCAAAGTTTTATTTTGAGGGGTACTTTTTTGGTCTCAGAAACAATAAGCAGGTTGGCAGTGCTAGAAAATGGAAAAACTTGACCCTTGGATCCAGGTTCTCAATCATCTTTTGTTGGAGCTATACACATACGTTGTAGGTTAATTATGGGAGTCTCCTGAGAACAGATTATTATTCACAGCAAACTACTGGGTTTTTGTTTTCTTTTAATGGGATCTTATCCCCCAGTCACTAAAATTTGTCTTTACAAAATGGAGTCAAAAAAAGATTTTTAGTAACCTCTCCTTTCACATTTTTCAGGAGATGAAGAAAGACTGCTTTAAAGTGTTGCTAAAACAAAATTACAATTAGCCTTTTGATGATGCTACAAGTAGGGGCAAGAAATAAGACATTTTAAATTTAATTTCTTAATCCACTTTAGTCTCCCTTTTTAAACAAACAAAAAATGAACAAGAAAAGTATAAAGTTGAGGCACCACGTGGTTAAGGGTGAATCTGGACATGTTCAGCCATGGCTGCTCCTTCCTGAAGGGGAGAAACGTGTTGGGTTGACAAAGGCTGAAGGTGGTCACTGCCTAGAGAATGCTTTTCTGACTTCTCCTCTTGCTGCTGCCCAGCTGTAAAACAAAGAAAAATGAACATATTACTGCAACTAGTAGTAGAAGGGGCCCCAAAAAGACTCCTCTCTCTCAGTAATTAAATCATTACTGTTTCGTTTTGGGGAGCTTTACTGTCAAGAAAAAGTTTCAACCTGGCACTAATGAGAAGTTTGTAGAAAACTCATCTTCCTCTACAAGTAAAAAATCATAGATTTTTTAAAAAAATAAGAGCTGTTGTATTAGCATATTAATAATTTTCAACAGCAAATCTGTGGGAAATTAAAATACAGATCTATGATTCAAAGGTTCCACCACTTCTATAACACATTTTTAAATAAGACAAATGTGCATCCAGAGAAAGAACTATGGAGTCGGAATGCATATTGAAGGATGCTATTTTCACTTTTTGTTTTTTGTTTTTTTCTTTCTTGTGGTTTTTCCATTTTATTATGATTCTTCTTTCATATTACTAATGTGGAAATACGTTTAACATGATTGTACATGTCTAACCTATATCAGAGTGTTAGCTGTCTTGGGGGGGAAGGGAGGAAGAAAAATTTGGAATTCAAAATCTTACAAAAATGAATATTTAGAAACTTTCTTTACATGTAATTGGAAAAAATAAAATACTATCAAGTGGGGGGAAAAAGAGGAAACATGATTTCTTAAAAATTTTTTGAGTCCATAAATCAATTTAACTATTAATTCTCCCTTGAATAATATGACATCACATACTTTACTAGGAACTGTGAAATATCTGTCTCAAATATGACTATGTACATTTATAAGTGAAAATGAAACTCCCAGGAAATATCTCTAACCAAGGAAAAGTGTGTTGTATTCCTGGCTCTATGAGAAATTAAAACTCAGCTCCATTTTCACCCTGGCTTCATCCCCCTCTGCTATCTTTCAGGCTTGCACTAAACTGGGCACTGCAGTTTTCAAGGCAAATCATGGCTGCCTTTCACAGAGAAGTTCACAAATAAACATTCTCTTGCTATAATTCAAACAGCAGTAGTCACAGGAACATTATTCCAATTCTAGTATTAATATTTCAGTTTGAAAAAATTACACAGGTCTGCCATTCTCCCACTGTGGTTCACACTAATCAGACCTTTCTACTTCTAGTGGAGTTCACAATTTCAGAGAAATTGAGAATTTTCAGAAGCAAATAACAAAAGTGATTCAAAGTTCAGGCAAGGGAGGAGGGAGACATGTAAGGAAAGGTTCAACCTTATGGAACCTTAAAAACTCAGGGTAATTTAATATTTTTAAGGGTTCTTATACAAAAGGAACAAGCCATCAACATCAACAAATATTTGCTGAATGAGGAATTATGCTGTTTTACACAAAAATGCTATCCTGTCCAAAGAGATCAGACTAAAAGGAAATAGGCTAATTCTACAGGAGATATTCAGTCTAAAGGAAAAGTTTTGAGATAGTGAAGACTGCTGGAATAATCAGGGTTAAAGTCAGAGTTCATTTATTCAATCTTCATCTTTCTTGACCTCTCTGCAGACTTCGACACTGTTCATTACACTCCTCCAAGATATTTTGTCCCCTCTAGAAAACCTAGACATTGCTCTATCCTGGTTCTCCTCCTCTCTGTCCAAACCTTTCAGTCTCCTTTGGGAGAACTTCATCCAGGTCATGCCCCAAGGCTCTGTCCTGGGCTCCCCCTTTCTTCTTTACCATCCTACTTGGACATCTCATCTATTTCCATGGACTCACTTCTAATTTCTAAGAAGATGATTTTCAGATTTACTTACCAAGTGATAAGCTCTCCCTTCACCTCCAGTATCCAATCTCCAGTCACCTACTGGACATCACAAACTGACTGTCCCACAGACATCTCAAACTCAACATGGCCCAAACTGAGCTCATTAGATTTCCCTCCAAACACTTCCCTCTTCCCAACTTACCTATTATTGTCCAGGGTACCACCATCCTCCCAGTCACCCAGGCTCACATACTTTTTCACCCTCACTCACCCTACACAGCCAATCTTTTGCCAAATCCTGTTGATTCCTCCTTCATAACATCTCCTGTATACCTCCCCATTTCTCCACTCACACAGCTGCCACCCTGGTAATAGGTCTCATCATCTCCCATGTGAACTGCTGCATTAACCTTCTGGATGCTATTTCTGCCCCAAGTCTCTCCCCATTCCCTAGTCCAGCCCTCCACTCAGTTGCCAAACTAAAGCAAAGGTCCCTGTCACTACCACCAGGACCTCCAGAACCCCTGTTCAATCTGCTCTAGCAGCTCCCTATTACCTCCAGGATCATGAAATCCTCTGTTTGGCCTTTAAAGTCCTTCCTAACTTGTGCCCCTTCCAGTCTTCTTATGTTTGTTTGCCTCTATGCACTCTAAGATCCACCCTTCTTCTCATCCCTTGGACACAACGCTTCTGCATGTCTTTCCTGGCTGCCTCCCTCCTCATTTCTGCCAGCTGGCTGCCTTCAAATCTCAGCTCCAATTCCACCCACGGCAAGAAGCCTTTCCCCACCTCCCTCAATGCTAGGACTCTCTGTCTAATACTATCTCCCATTCACTCTGCTCATCTGACTTGTACACAGTTATTTACCGGTTTTCTCTCACATTAAAATATAAGTTCCCTGAGGGTAAGGACTGCTTGAGTCTTCTGTCTTATGCCCAGCACTTCTCAGATTCTGACACACAGGAAGAGCTTAATAAATGCTTGTTGGCATGATTTGATTTGGAATAGTGAGGAAATTGAAGGGTTTAGGACACCTAGTGATTAATTGTGGGAATTAAGTGAACCACACTGGCTTCATCTGGTGACTCAAATCTGGAGCTCACTCAGTTCCCTGCCTATTCAACTATGGGTCTAGTCAACTTCTGTCCTATGAGAAAAATTTATTTAATTGTGAGAATTGAGAGAAAACCTTATTGCACTGTTTGAACTTAGCCTGCACGACTGGAAAACTGGAGCACCTCCACTAGTTGTTTAGAAATCCTTAAACAAGAACTTAGATTATGTTGACCAAATTGATATGCTCATTTCAAACCTTTGTTTTCTCAGTTATTACATTTTTCACCAACATAAGAGACTATCAGAAGGTCAGAAAATAAACATTTATTAAGTGGCTACTATGTGCGAGGCACTATGCTAAGTGCCAGGGATGACTGTGTGTGTTTGTCCTTCGTTGCCGAAGAAGACCAAGCCATCAGAGAAATAATGACATGACTTGCACTTGACTTTGTTTTGAGTGAGGGAGGGCTGGGTAGGTCACCAGCCTCAGTTCTCCAGAGCTATCTGAATCCAGTGACCAGATATTCATCAGGATGACTGGAGATGACCCAAGATGAGGCAATTGAGGTTAAGTGATTTGCCCAAGGTCACACAGCTAGTGAGTGTCAAGTGTCTGAGGTGAGATTTGAACTCAGGTCCTCCTGACTCCTGCACTGGTGCTCTATCCACTGCACCACCTAGCTTCCCCAAGTGCTAAGGACACAAAAAAGGTAAAAGGCAATCCCTGCTCTCATGGCAACCAATTCTGACAACTCTCCTGATTTTTATCCTCCCTACTCTCCATCTGCTTCCACAGTGTAAGCTCTCCAAACTTCACATCCTTCTGAGTCAGGCCTTGGAATTTCAGGACAGTTATAACCTAACTAACCTGATACCCAAGGACCCACAGAAGATGCTATGTAGGGAAAGTCTATTTCCCTAACCCTTCCACCCTAACCTTTCTAAATCACCTCAGAACTCCAGCAGGCACCCTTAGACTCACCTGGAGAGTAAAGCAGTAAGAGCCCACCTCTCTTTCAGTTTCAGTAAATTGGCAACCCATCAAACTCACCTGAGCAGGAGGAGTTTCATGGGATAGAAAAATGTGATCTCATTATGTTATTTTTCCTCTCAAACCTGTACCTCTACTACCCCTTCCTTATTGCTATGCAGGCCATCACAGTTATAACCTTGGTAACATTTCTGACCCCCCAGTCTCCAGCACTCCCCTTATCATATCGCATCAGTTACCAAAGGTGATTATTTTTATCTCTTCAGTGCTGAAGGGTGGGGGGGCCAAAGGGGAGAGATGCTCTTGAGGTAGGAACAAGAAAAAGAAGAGAAATTAAATAGAAATTAAAACACCTACAATGTCCCCCTTGTCTCTGAATCCTTATATCCTTTCAAAGCTCATCTGAGATTGCGCTTCCCCTCCTATCTGAAGATTGATGCTTCCTCCTTCCCTCAAGTTTTATTTTGGTCCAAGTACCTTCCTCCTTTCCTCCTTCTCCCAGCAGAATGTTAGCTCCTAGAGATAAGGAACTGCCTCATGTTTAGCTTAGTAACCACACCTCCTTGCACATAGTAAGTATAATAATAAATGTATATCTAATTGAATAGGGCCAAAAACTTTTAATTAAGCATATCAGTGCTAACTGGGTTGTCATTTAAAGAAAATGTGTGAAATGTACTTTGGTGAATAAAGTTTCTTTTAGAAGTTTTATATATTTTTCTCTTCAGTAAAGTAACTTTCACATTTTTGGAGATGAAGAGAAAAATGCACACATTCTTTGAAATTGCATTTCAGTTATTAATATTTCACTTAAATAAATTTCATTTAGTACTATTATTAGTACTAAAAAAAAATCACAATTACTTACGTGGCTGAAATTTTAATTCCCCGCCTGGCCCTGCTGGAGGTGCTCCTTGTTGTAATTTCTTTTGTTCCATCTGTTGTACCACCTGGTAAATGAAAAAAGTGAGAGTTAAACGTGTGAATGGGCTAAGACAGGCTTTGAGTGGTGAAAACGTTCAACTCCTGCCCCAGGGCTGACCTGCTGATATTCATGTTTCTGGGCCTGGAGCTGGTCGTGCTGGCGCTGGAGCTCTTCCTTCTGCTTCTGGAGATCTTCTGCCTTCTGCCTGAGCTTGTGTTCTTGTTCGTAGATGTGATTTTCAAATTCTTTCAGCTCTTCTTCTGTGAAAAGCTGCTGCTGATCCAATGTCTATTAAGAAAAAAAAACACACACGCTAAGGAAAGGCCTGAGTTTTCTTGTAGAAAAAAGGGCATCAAGATGAGGCAGAGAACCAGAAGGGAGAGCGCTATGCTCCTCGTTTGGTGACCACTATCACAGAAGGAAGCCTCCATGAACTGAGCAAGCAAGACTCCACAAAACTGAGGCTGCAGCATGCTTCCTGCCATGCAAGGGCAAAGTGAGATTTCTTTCCAGACTAGCCAATGGATCTACTTCTTTTGCTTGACTATTACTTGTTACAAGGGAGAATTTCCATTTGGGCTAGCAGGAGGAAGGAGAAAAAAGATGGAGGGAAAAGGAAGAGGGTAGGAAGGGGGATGGAAGGAAAAAAGGGAAAAAAAGAGAAGAGATAGAAGAGGAAGAAGAAATAGGGAAGAAAGGAACCTTAGCAAAATATGAAGAAATGTCTATGAGAGAAGGACTTTCAGAAGGATAGATTTGTCACTATTGTATTATACTTAACATATACTTTTTAAAACTGTATATAACCAAAGGTCATGGTATTAGATACAACACTACTTCTGTTCTTTATATACTGAAATGTTTGTGTTTGTTAAATTCATTATTAAGAAAGAAAAGTTTTTAAAAGGTGGCAACAATTTAAGGTCCCTTCTAGTTTTAAAGTTTTAGGATTTTATCTCTCTAATTGATAAATGGTCAAAGGATATGAACAGGCAGTTTTCGGAGGAAGAAATCAAAGCTATCTATAGTCATATAAAAAATGCTCTAAATCACTATTGATTAGAGAGATGCAAATCAAAACAACTCTGAGATACCATATCACACCTATCAGATTGGCTAACATGGCAAAACAGGATGATGATAAATGTTGGAGAAGATGTGGGAGAGTTGGAACATTAATTCATTGTTGGTGGAGCTGTGAGCTAATCCAGCAATTCTGGAGAAATATTTGGAACTATGCTCAAAGGGTTACAAAAATGTGCATACCCTTTGACCCAGCAATATCGCTTCTAGGACTATATCCCCAAGAGATCATAAAAATGGGAAAGAGTCCCACATGTACAAAAATATTGTATGTTTTGCAGTGGCCAAAAACTACAAATCAAGGGGATGTCCATCAATTGGGGAATGACTGAATAAATTGTGATATATGAATGTAATGGAATACTATTGTGCTGTAAGAAATGATGAACAGGAAGACTTCAGAGAGGCCTGGAAGGACTTATATGAACTGATGCTGAGTGAAAGGAGCAGAACCAGGAGAACTTTGTACACAGCAACAACCACAGTGTGCAAGGATTTTTTCTGGTAGACTTAGAACTTCATTGAAATGCAAGGACTTAAAAAATTCCCAGTGGTCTCTTAAGGCAAAATGCCTTCCACATCCAGAGAAAGAACTATGGAATTTAATTGTAGAATGTAGCAGATCATTTTCTTTTGTATTACATTTTGGTTTGTTTTATGATTTCTCCCATTCATTTTAATTCTTCTAAGCAACATGACTAAGGTGAAAATGTATTTAATAGGAATGTATGTGTAGAAACTATATAAAATTGTATGCTGACTCAAGGGGGGGAGGGGGGAAGGAGGGAAAAAAATCTAAGTTATATGGAAGTGATTGTAGAACACTGAAAACAAAAAAATAATAATAAAAAAGAAAATTAGCAAAGGGAGTTCTCCTCATACTGATGAAATCACAGGTCCCAGCTAGGAAACAACAGCAGCAACCCTTCCCTCTGACCTCCAGAGGCTCACCAGAGGGCACTAGAAAGAGATGACAATCCTCTGTTATCTTCCCTCATCCATTCTTCTTCATGTCTCAAGTAACAGACAAAAGCCCCTAGGGTCAAAGAATCAGCTTCTCAAAAATTATCAAAACTGTCTGAATTGATAAATGTATAACTTTATTCAATATGAGAGGCAGCTAGATGGAGCCAGGAAGACCTGAGTTCAAATTTGACCTCAGATAATTACATGCTATGCAACCCTGGGCAAGTCACTTAACCTCTGCCTCCCTCAGTGTCTTCATCTGTAAAATGAGAAAACAGTACATACCTCTCAGGATGGTTATGAGGATAAAATAACATTTGTAAAGTGACTGGCAAACTTTAAAGCACTATATCACTGCTAACTATTGTTGCTATTATTAGGCTTGGAAAATGTCAGATTCTGTTTCTGCTGACACAGTCCAGCATCTCTTTAAGTTTATGTATGCTGATCCTCCCTTGTAGTACATAGAGTAATAGGAATTCTACCAGTTCAGAAAAAAATTGATCTTCTATAAAAAAAAGTAAGTATCCAAATATAATACAAAAGAGAAAGAAAGATATCGGTGAACATCTTGATGAAACGAAGAAAACATGATAATAATCCATTTCAAACAGATATTACCTCCCAGCTATCTGGCTCCAAGAATTCTTTTTTCTCAGTAGCTTTTAGAAACTCTTCCAAAGTCACTAACCGGTCCTTGTTATTATCAACCTGATTAGAGGAAAACAGAAATGTAACATTAACTTTTCCCTCCACCATTTAGATATTAGACACTCTCTTCAGCTAAGAAATACTAGAATACTATTGGACCTCTGGTGACATGTTTACAAATTGGAAAAAAAAAAAAAACTAATCCTTTCTGTATCAGCAGTAGGACATCTTTCACTTCCTCATTATGGAGTTCAGAATGCTATTGATTCTATTTAAGTCCAAAGGTTTCTTTAAAAGTCCTTATGAAAACAAATTTAAAGCTGAGTACTTTTTTTAAATTTAGACTTCACTTCAGGTCTTAATCGAAAACTGACTCCAGGCTCCTCCAGCTTTTGATTATCTGTATTAATGATGGGAATATATGACCCTACAGTCACTATAGTTTTGTCTGTATTTATGTGTGACTACAGTGACAACTGCTAATGTTCTATACAGAATTATGTACACACAGGTCTGCAAGGACTGCTTCATTCTTTGTGTTTCCAGGACCCAGGACAGTACCTGGCACAGAGCAGGTGCTTAATCAATGCTTGTTGTCTGAGGTCACTACAAACTGAATAATGAAGAAATATTATGAAAACCTGCTACAGGAGTTGCTCTGAAAGCTTTTCTGTTGCAGAACTCAAATCTGGGAACACAAAAGGCTCTCAGATTGAGGCAAAGCTTCAGGCTAAGTAGAATAGGAAAACAAGACACCCTGGGACCCATGAAGATAGGAGTATTCCTTCTCCCTGGGTTCTCACAGTGACATGCACATAGTAGGTATTTAGTAAAAATTTGTTGTGTTAAAATTTTTGTATTTCTAAGAAAGGGAGACTTCTGATGCTACAAAGTATAGAATCCAAAATATTCATCAAGGAAGTAATTAAGGAAAAGAGGTACTATCTGTAATCTGTCAACTAATTAAATCATCATAGGTACTATCTTCTCCCCAAATCCTGCCCTCCCTCTAATTTCTCTGTTCCTTATTGATAGCATTATCCAATCAGTTATTCACACCTGAAACCTTAAGAGTTTCCCATTAGTACTCATTAGAAAAGTCACCACTGGATCTGTCTCTAAGTCCTATGGATTCCATCTTTTCAATAGTCTTTCTATCACTAGCTCTGGTCCCTTATAACTTCTTATTGAGGGTATTCTAACAGCCTAATTTGTCTTCCTCCCTCAAGGTGACCCCCTCTCCCATTCATCCCTCACACCTCTGCCCAAGTATCTTCCTAACATACTCCTCTAATCAATGCCATATAATGCTGAACTTGGAGGATCTGATTTTGAATTCTTACTGAATGTATGATCATAGGAAACTTACTTAACCTTTTTTTTAAGGCTAGATTTGAATGCGGACCTCTTGACTCCAGGCTGTGTACTCCATTCAGTGTGCCACCTAGCTGCCTCTGTCTTAATGGGAAGAAAATCTTTTTAACTCTGAGGCTGGCTTCTTCTTTTTTTAAAACAATGCCTCTTTATTAGTTAAAAATACTGTTCTAGAGCATTACAGGATCAGTTAACAAGCCTAATTTGTACTTCAAGCACTCAGGGTGAGTCAGGAATCATTCTATCCACCAACTAAGAGTTTTCTGCAAATGCTCAGTCTTGAAATCCAGGTTATATCTACAAGGTTAGGCACTATTATTATCCTCTTTTTCCAGATGAGGGAACTGAGGCTGGAAACTCATTTAAGTTCTCAGAGCCTCAGTAGCCTTACCTACAAAATGGAGATGATATTTGTACTACCAGCCTTACAGGATTTCTAATGCTTTGCACATCTTAAAATACATCAATGTGTTGTTAGTCTCACTTTCTCACTCAAAAACAGTTAGTGACTCCGTTTAATCTAAGGATAAAGTAGAAAGTTCCATTCCAGGTTCTCTAAACTCCAGCCTACATTTCCAGTCTTGTGTCAGTTTTTTTCCATTCAAACATTAGGTTTTAGACAAAACTTTCCATCCTCCTTTTGTCCATTCCTTTCCTCAGATGGTCCCCCATATCTGACATGAATAATGCTCTCTCTTTGCCCCCAAAACTCTTCATCTCTCACCTCTTTTGCTAAAATTATTTTCTTCCTTCATGTCCCAAATCTTTGCCTGTTATCCTTCTCCCCAGCTGAAAAATGATCATTCCCTTCTTATATATTTCTGATAGCTTTATCATGACTCTCTCTTGAGTATTTAACTCAATAACCATAATATTGGTGGATAGGTAATTTTACTCTATTAACTATAGGCTCCTTGAGCGTAGGCATGTGTCACCTGCATTTGTATCCTCAGTATCAAGCACTTACTCTGATACTTTAGTGGTATAATGGAAAAAATGTTGAATTTAGTTTCCAGAAGACCTGCATTCACATCCTAGCTCTGCTACTTATTACTGGTATGAACTGGGGAAAGTCATTGCAGTTCTATGAAGCCTCAGTTTCCGCCTTTATAAAGCAAGAGATTTGGTCTAGATAATCTGAGAGTCCTTCTAGCTCTCTCATGCTAGAGTATGTGTGATTTCATTGATGTGAACACTCCTTTCACCAACAGAGATGACAACAGTGCTATACCTTAAATAGACTATTTAAATGAGTTGCAGTATTATAAAAATTCATCATCTCACAGTCAATCTCTGATGACAAGAGCCTTTCTATTTCATCAGGCTGGTCTCCAATAAATAAATACAATAAACATACATACAACTCCAATAAATATACATACAACTAGCCATACAACTTTGACCTACCCTAAGCCTTTACAAGCTGCTAAGAGCTTCCAGAGGTTGTGTTCTTTTGACATACCTTACTGGAACCCAAGATTACTTTTCATACCATGATGAAGCACTACAGCAGGACTTCAGAGGAAGCCTTGCAGATAGTATTTTGTACTAAGTATTAAAAATAAGATTTAAATGAAATAAATGAGACTTAATGGCAACATTCCTCTTTCCGAGATGACATCCAATCATAAGTGTCTACTCTTTAAACCTGGTCATTCAACCAATCCTGAACTGACCTAAGATGATATACGACCATCTGATCTATATCTCTCTTTTATATCTACAGCATTCCCTGATCTACCATTCTAATAATCCTGTTAAAAAGGAAAGACAGTTAGTATGGCCTGATCTTTTCTTGAGGTTATTATCATGGCTATTAGTGATCACTTCTTTTTTTTCCCTAAATTTTCACTATGTGTTTAATGATACATTCTAGATTTTGTTAGGAAGAGGTCAAGCATTTAGGTCTTTTGCCATCTCTACTCTCTTCCCCTTTTTGAAAACTGGGATGTTTGTTCCTGAATTGTTGAAAAGAAAAAGGTAAAATCTTATTTCATATTTTATTTTTTTTAATTACATGTATATGTAGATGTACATGAAAAAATTACACCTTTTCAATTTTTGAGTTCCAAATTCTCTGTCTCCCTCCCTCCCTGGCCTCCTCCATTCAGAAGTCAAGTAATTTAACATAGGTTATACATGTGTAGTCATATAGCTTTTTTTTTTAAAGGGGCATTTTTGTAATCCTTAGCTTGCTTCACCAACTGCAGTTCATTCTGAGTATTTCTGACACAATTCTGATTAGACTATGAATTGCTTTTGTGTTCACACAGTGTCAGTTGTAGAAAATCAAAAATTCTAGATTGAAATTTGTTTCTATTCATTCATTACTCCATATAAACAATACCAAGAACTTGGAAATTTGCTGCCATTTTAGGGTTAGGGATTTAGAATTGGAGTGCATTTAGGGTTAGAATCGATTCTAACCCTAACCCTAAGACATTTTCATTCAATATTCACAGCCATCACAATATAGAGTCAAACTTGTTAACCATACCTCATTCATAACATGTTCCCTCATCCTAAGCCTTTCTTCTTCCATTTCAACCATGTCATCCTCTTCATTTTTAGGGTCATATACTTTCTCTAACTAAAAAGAGGTTGAAAAGATCAGTATAAAAATAGATGCAAAGTGAAATACACAGAACAAAGAGAACAATATAAACAATAAATACAATGATACAAATGAAAGGACCTCTAAAAGCAAATTAATTTGATTAATATAAAGGGGAAAAATGAAGGAACTGAAAGAAAACAAAGCATAGCTCTCTCATGGCAAGGAGGTAGAAAATTACAAGAAGGGAATGTTTTTTCTTCATTGATTTTCTTTGTCACAGGAGAGAGTTAAATAATAATTGTAAAGAAAAAAGGTATCAATAAAACATTTTTTTAATAAGAAAAGGCCCACAAAAAGAGGAGTAGGAGGAAAAAGAGAAAACAATGAATAACAAAAAAACTCAATAGGTTCCATTTTTACCTCTTTGGTAAACAGGGCTTCTAATTCTTGCTCATCCAAGAAACCATCACTATTGACATCTAAAGTATAAAAGTAACAAGTGCAAAATTGTTTTTAATAAACTAGAACAGAAAATGAATCATTAAAAATAGTCATTTTATAATGGTTTTGAAAAGACAAGTTCTGACATTCAGTCTAAACAGGATAACTTCTTTTCAGCTGAACCAAATTTCTTTCTTTTACAAAGAATGAGATCCCCAGATAAGTCTGAGTCAGACAATACAATGTCTACTCATAACTAAGAACAAAATAATTCTAAATAACTCCTCTTTCAAAAAAATTTTTAAAAAACTGAGCATATGTGCAGATTTTTCTTTCTAAACTCTGGTAGTAGAAATAATATTTAGTGTTCATTGTTTTTCAAATAATTATAATCAGGTAAATCCATAGAATTATTCTGAGTTTACAGAGAAAGAAAGAGTCTAAGTTAAGTCACATAATGATTTAGCACCAAATACAAACCCAAAGTACTGACTTCAAATATTCTATGTCAACATTCAGCAATAAAGACTATTCATTTTACTATAGGGGAAAAAACTATAAAATTTTCAAAGTGATAGTAAGACTCAATAAAAGGCTCCGGGTGAAATATATGTACAGCAGTAGTGGTGTCAAATTCAAATACAAAAGGGGCCACTAGTCCATACATAAGGCCTCATACTGGTTTAGTTTTAAAACTGTAATGTTATCTATCTTTTATTGTATTTTTATTTATTATTTTGTTAAATATTTCCTAATTATATTGTAATCTGGTTCAAGCTGCTCTGAGGAGTGCTGTCGATTGTGTTTTACACTTCTGATATAGAGTAATTTAGTTTTCAACTTTTGCAAAAAAGGATACACAAATATAATATTGATATTAAATTTGTTACCATGCAATTTGAAAAATGTCTTCGGGTCAAAGTCACTAGGATCCAGTCCATCTGTCTCCTCCCATACCTCTTTTAATTGGTCTTTGCTTCCCTACAAAATTGATTTTTTAAAAATTGATGAGAAAATCTGGCATCAGCTTAACTACATTAGTGTTGTAAGAGATTCATAGTATTAAAAATAATTTAAGTATTAATACTATTAATTAATAAGTAATCCTTATTTCCTTGAGAGCAAAGCTTGGCTATTTTATAAGATAGATCAAGGGTTTTCACTTAGCTAATGTTCATAAAGCAACAATCCTTACTGGGTGGTTAACTTTTGGATGATTTCCATGTTTCTTCTTCATTTCCTCAAATTTAGATTCTTCTTCATGCCTTTTTTCTTCATTCAGTGTTTTCAAATATTCTCGCCTTTCATGCTCCTTCATCATTTCATATTTTTTAAATTCTTCATGGCGAGTTTTATCATAATTTTCTAAATCACTTGTAGCCTAGGTAAGATATTTTAAAAGTGAAAGTCTACTGTTTAGAAATACAATTAAAAATCTTGAGTAAAATTTACCCTCAAATAATTTTACAGAAAAACTTAACATCAGTAAAAGAGTAAGAGAGTAAAATAGTTAGCAATACTAACAATAAAATAAAGTTAAATTTGACATGTTTTGTCTTCTAAATCTATAATTTGAATCTTAGGTTTTACCAGCACTTACCACGTAGTCATTTGAAGCAACTGAAAAAAGTTCAACTACAGGGAATATGCATGTAAATAAATCATACCTAAGATGCTCAAGATGATCAAGGGAGGGCAAGCTAAAACATGATTACTACCATTAGGATAGCTAGTGTTTACATAAGGTACTTTAGGATTTATAAAATGCATTCTATTTGTTATTTCATTTCATGGAAAATCCCAAGCCCAATGTCATTATTATTCAGTCTGGAGTTTTAACTTGGTCTAAGCTGCAACTTTTGCTTAATTTAAATCCTACAAGATTCCAGCTTCACCTCCTTTTGAGAAAGTACAGCATCTTTTTTCTAAGTACTAAAAACTATCATTTTGATCAACAACCAAAAAGTACTTAGTATAGGGTTCAGGTAATGCTACTGAAAAATAACATTAGGAAATAAAGATATAAAAAACTGGGTAGAGTCATACAAAGGAACCAAATTCAGGAATTAATAGATTAGACTACCTAGTTTGATAACTCCATACAAGGAAATTATGTGTTTATGCTATCGAAACATTAAGCTCCATTACTGTGCAAGATACAATAAAGACTGTAAAAAATATGGTGGCCGAACTCTCTGAGCTCCTGTCAAATAATAAGACCTCAGTACAATGAGACAGACAAGACTTTTAGTACAGCATACTCACGGCTTTGATTAACATATCTAAGTCTGTTGGTTCAAACTTGTCAGGATTCTGATGATTTAGGTGCTCAAACTGCTTCAGAAGAGCTTGATAATCTATGCCTGTGTCTGAAAGAAAATGAAACAAATGTTTTTGGAGGTTGTTATTTTAAAACAAAAACCACAACTAATCTCAGCTTAATTGTACAAATTTAAAACAAAACTATTCTATCTTCAGTGCCTCCGTATGTCAAAACCTTCCTTCAGCATGCCATTTGCAAGATGATTTCCTTACTTTTCTAGCATAGTCACCTCCACACAAACCTTTGCTGATACTTTTAGAACAATCAAACTGGGTCACTAGAACTCTGGCACAACGCTGATGGTTTGACTTTTTTTTTAATCAAGTAAAAAGGTAATGCCCTGGTTCTAGTTTTTATACTTTTTGGGGGGGGGGAAGGAATCAGTCATTCAGAATTATTTTGTTCTTAAATATTAATAGATATTGTATTGTTGAACTTAAGCTATCTGAGGATCTATTCTTTGGAGATATAAGAAACTTGATTACAGCTGAAGTACAGAACTTGTCCCATTTAGGCCACACATCAGCATATCAGTTCCTTTGTTTTTATTAAAAAAGGGAACATTTCAAAGCCAAAACGTTACAGATCAGATCAGAAGACCCAATGCTTCTTGGTTTAATCCGAGGTCTCTGGAAAATGTAGCATTTTGTTCATAATAATGAAGTATATCTTCCTATCAGTTTATTAGTGATTGCTAAAATTATATTCATGAAGATGAAGGGGGAAAAAATGCAAATTTTCTGATTAAGGAAGATAAGATGTGTTTCTATAACAGGTACTACAATTCACAGCAATGACACTGATATTTTTAAAAAATTCTAAAATAGAAGTTTCTTTCCTAGAAGATAGATACTTTGCTCCATGAGAGTGAAAGTACAGTGTGTGAACAAATTTGTATCTGCCCCACGTTTCCATTTATAAAATATTTCTAATTTTTTGCACAATGTTACATTACTATGCCGGATAAAGGATGATACTTTTTTTGGTCAGTCAACAAATATTAATACTAAGCACCTACAATGTGCCAGTCACTGTGCTAATAAGGACTAAAGATACCAAAAGACAGTCCCTGCCCTCAATGAGCCAATAATCTAAAGGAAAAGGCAACAAGGAAACAAATATATATAAAGCAAACTATATATAGTATAAATAGGAAATAATTAACAAAGGGAAGACATGAGAATTAAGAGAGCTCAGGAAAGGCTTCCTAAGGATGGTGGATTTTTAGTTGGGATACCAAGGGAAGTCAGTAGGTAGAGTTAAAGAGAGAGAGCATTCCAGGCATGACAGAGGCCAGAGGAAATGCCCAGAGTCAAGAGATAAAATATCTTGTTCATGGAACAGCAAGGAGACTCTTGTCATTGGATCAGGGAGGAAGGTGTAAGAAGACTGGAAAGGTAGGAAAAGACTAGTTTATAAAGAGCTTTGAACCCTAAACAGATGATTTTACATATGATCCTTGGGCAATAAGGAGCTACTGGAAATTATTGCATAACATAGTCATATCCGTGCTTCTAAAAAATCACTTTAGTGGCTGAATGGACGATAGATTGCAGGAGAGACAGACCCACCAGCAGACTCTGCAACAGTCCAGGGACCTGTACCAAGATGGCAGCAGTGTCAAAGGAGAGAAGGGAGCATGTTCAAGCAATATTGCAAAGTTGAAATCTACGAGCCTTGGTTATATGTTAGATATGAGGGGCAAGAGAGAGTAAGGAGTCAAGAATGGCACCTAGGTTTTAAGCCTAAGGAACTGGTAGGACAGCTTTGCCCTCTACAATATGTAAGTTAGAAAGGGGGAAAAAGGAGTTTAGGGGGAAAGATAATGAGTTCAGTTATAGACATGTTTAGTTTAAGATAATGCCTGAGTCTGTACTGCAAAGTATTCTCTTAAAAGAGATTTGATTATCAAATACTTTGTTCAGAACTTAAAAAAAAGAATAATCTTCAGCTCCCAGGCCAAGCCAGATATCCTGGCATCCGTGTTCTTAATCTTCACTTGTCAAATATCATTGCCAAAACATTTCAAACACATTTTTCCATAAGATCATAATGTATATTTACATTATAATTTTGCTCCTTTATTCAAATTTTAATTAAATAAAATTTATTTTAATTAAAATTCTAGCTTTTCACTCTACCTAGTATGAATATAGTGGTTTTTTTTAAAAGTAATTTTAAGATGGGGACAAGGGAAGGGAGGGATGATAGAAGAGAGGGCAGATTGGTGATAGGGGCAATTAGAATGCTTGGTGTATTGGGGCTGGGGGAGGGGACAAATGGGGAGAAAATTTGGAACCCAAAATTTTAAAAGTTAAATAAATAAATTTTAAAAAATTAAATTAAAATTTAAAAAAAAGTAAATTTTAATCTTTTATACCATAGTCATTTTCTGATTGATATACTCCCTCTCTTACTGAAACTTCCCTTATGACAATGAAAATCACTAGTCAAATTACCTCCGCTAAATTGCACTGGATAACATATCACATCTGCAGCCTTCTGCACCCATTGCAGACCCCCTCTCTCCTTGTTCTCACAATCTGTTCTTCAGGACCAAGGTTGGTCACTAACATTAATTTGAGTTCACCTGCCTTTTTAGGGTAATTTTCTTTCACATTATTGTATCACTGTATACTGTTCTACTGGTTGTATCTGCACTTAAGTATTTTACCTTCAGTTGTTTATAGTAACTTTATTTACTTCCCTTTCAAACATAAGGATTCTTTCTTATTTAAAAATAGTCTAATTTGACTTTTTTTTCCCAATAATCAACTACAGCATTTGCTATCTAGAATGATAGAGAACATCACAAAAGTGCATCCGCACTAAAAATATATGACGCATGAACAATAGAAATGTTTTGTGTGCTAGGACATTAAATTTTAAAATGTTAAGGGCTAATATTTAACAATATAGCATTAAACGGCTATATTGATATAATCTAAACAGGTCATATGATGATGCATTATGTTACACAGTAGATAAGAACGATTAAAGATTACTAGCTAAAAGAAATCTCTACTCAAGTTCTAATTGGACACTTCATCATGGTGATGAAATAATTTCAGGTTCTTCCAGCTATTACAGATCTTATCAAGAGAGAAAGGCTTCTGTACTCAGGGACAGAATGTGTGTTTCTGTGGTCCAGGGTCAAATTGTATCTGTCTAGAAAGAGCTATCACCAGAGGCGCCAGGAGGTGGAACTCTTTGTACCATAGTAATTCATGAACAGTATAAACTAAAGCCAGTAGGGGTTACACTCTCTGTCTGTGCTGGGAATGCCTACACCAATGTACTAAAGGATAAAGAGATAGATGGTCATTTGGAAATCTAGTTCAAATTTCTGTACTGATCTGATTTGACCTTGGAATCTCAACTTACTTCCTTACCATGATGAAGTGTCCAATTAAAACATTAGTAGATATTTGTTTTGGCTAGTAACCTTTAACTATTATATCTATTATGTAACAATGTATCACATGACCTGTTTAAAATATTAATGTATTTAAATTGAATAAAATTCTTAAAAAGTGTTGGCTACAATAACAAGGGTTGAATTCAAAAAGTATCTTCTTAAAGTTATATAAAATATAAACTTTTGGAGATTTCTTACTTTTAACTCCCTTAAGTAATTCTTGGTGATGAAAAAGGATTGCTGTTTAAAGAAGAAAATGGCATTCTAACCAACAACATGGAGACTAGTTAGCTGAAATGCTTATCCATTTCAATTATTAATTTAGCTTGCACATAAAAAATTCTAGTGAAAAATTAAGTTTTGACAGTTGAAATTATTCCTAGTGCTCCACCAATCAGGAGGCATTGTGACACAATGCAAATATCAATGACCAGACTTAAGAGAGCTTTGGAGGTCCTTCCACTGAAATTTCTCTGATTTTGTGACCCAAACCAGTGCTTAAACTAAATCAAGTCTGGGATAGCACTGAGTATTCTAATAGAGATACCCTAGAATTAACAAATTATGAATGGACATTTTATCAATCAAATCATCATTTTTCTTGACCTCTTCTTAGGCGCTTACCTTGAATGGAATCCAATTTAGCTTTAATTAGCATTCTTAATCTTGCCACTTCCTGTCTCTTTAATTCATCAAGTCTTGTCCTGACATGGTGACTTACTAAATCAAGCTCTTTGCTTAGTTTCCCACTCTGTTAACAAGATAAATAAATTAAATCATAGTAGGCTCAGCTCAAGTAACAATAAAAGTCAGATTATCATAACAAACTAGTCATATAAGTAAATCTAACAAACTTTGATATGCTTAATAATGATAATACCTAGAAGCATAACCTTCAGATTATATTAATTTATTTAAAAAATCAGATAAAGAATTTTGAATAGGCAAAAATTCATCTAGAAAAGAGAGACAAGGATATGCCTTGAACCCTCAAAGCATTAGTCCCTAGAAGTGTTATTTGAAGTAAATAACTTCAAATTTCAAATAAATTTTTATTTTTGCTTTCTTTATTTTTATTTCTTAAACACATCAGATACATGTTCCATAACCTTTTAGATAGAGTTAGTCATGTTTTCTCTCTCTTATCCATGCTCCCATAACCACAGTTTTCAACCCCAGCATAACACCATTATTAAATGGAAAAAAAACTGAATGAAGGAACCTGATTCAATTTGCAAACCATGATGAAACTGTACTAACAACATTTCATTTTGTGGTGATCTGAAACACCACATTAAACATGTTCATTAAACATAAAGGAAAACATCTAAAAATGTGACACACTACCAGAAAGATATTTTTCCATATTCCCTTTTAATTTTGCCTCTTTGCTGCTCCTCCACTTGATCTCAAAAATTTCATTTTCAAATAATTTTAAAAGATCAAATTAAAAGTTATCTAATGTTTTTGCCTAACATTTAATCTCATTTTAACCCTTATCAGGGAAAAAAAATTAATGTTAAGAAAATTCTGCAAGGAAAGATTGTTGGATATCAAATACCAAATTGTCTGCTCTGCCAGACAATGGGGGGTAGAAAAGAGAATCAGAAGACATGTACTTTGTATTCAAATAACTTAGGATCTTGATTTTCAAGATAAATAGGGTGAGATGGAATTGATCTAGTAAGGTTTCCCAAAACTGGTAAATTTTAAGTTAAGCCTTGAAAGAAGACATAGATGTGACTGAGTTGATAGAGAGAAGATGAATTCCTGATAAGGTATGCTGCATGTGAGCAAAGTTGTATACAACATAACTGACAGATTAGTTTGGCTTAAAGGCAGGAGCCCATCCTGAACAAAAAATGAGGTCCAAATATTTTAGAGGCCTGATTCAGTTAATGGTGGGTCAAGTACTAGGCTGAGTTCAGACTTGATACAATAATCACCTGAGTATGAGAAATCCAGTTTTGACTATAGCTTAACTACAAATAAATGTACTTCATTCCTATTCCCAGGAAGAGAGCAGGTAAGATAGTTTAATATTTTATATAGTGGCTGTAAAGGTCTTGAAGGACCCAAAGGCAAATATATTTTTTCATTTGGCTACATCTGGGATCCTCAGATAGACTGTGTATTCCTGGAAGGCAAAAACTCTACTTTGTGTTTCCTTACATTTCCCATATAACACTTAGGACATGTCCATGCTCACAGTAGACATTCAACAAATATTTATTAAATGTCATTATATAAAAAGAATATTGTCCAGAATTGCTCTAACAGCAAAACCAAAAATAACCTAAAACCAATTTAAAATGTAAAGTCATCATAGAGATGGCATAGATTTCTTTGACTAATGAGTAGAAGTGAATTATAAATCTGCTATGCAGTAACTGTTTCTCCAAAGCATTTTCCCATTTCCTGTTATTTTTTCCAGTCTTTATTCTTCTCCAGGCTCTACTTCTCACCTCCCATTTTTTTCTACCATACCACAGTAGCCTTTTCACCACTCTGACCCTGACCATCTTACACTGAAAGGAGGCTCCTCCCGTGCAGCTCTTCCTCTGATTGGCTGGTTCTTCCCAACGCCTCCATTTTAGCAAAGTGTCCTGACCAGCCATGTCTTCATTTTCCTTTGAACTGCAGGCCCTACCCCCAACTCCTCAGCTCCCTTTTATTTATTGTATTGTCTTCCTCCATTTAACTGTAAGATTCTAAAGGTCAGAAATTATCTTTCTGCTTGTGTTTATATCCCTGGCACTCAGCACAGTGTTTGGCTCAGAGTCAGTGTGTAACAAGTGCCTGTTAACTTTAGTATCATAGATTTTCAAAAATTAGGATCTCATTTAACAGATTCTTCCTCCAAATGAAACAGATCTGGTCAAGGACTTCCTAAAAGTTGGTAAACTTTATCCATTGCAACTTGTTAATATAAGAAATTCTGTTCCCAAAACAGTTATGCTTACCTTGATATCCTCTATGTCTGCATTCTGGAGCTTTTCTCTGAAATGTTTGTCTGTTTCCAACACATCAATCACTTGCCTCAGATACTCATCATAATACAGTCCAGTGTCCTTCAAATTAACAAACAATATTAGTTCTTTCAAAACTTTTTCCTTTCACGTATCAAAGTTTTAAAATACCAATTTAAAACTCTTCTTTCTAAGGACCTTCATCATACTTCTTAAAGCTATTAAAGTTGTATTACAGCCACCAAATTGGAACGTGCTATCTCATTATAACTGTTACACAGTATACTGACATAGTCATGAGAGTAAAATGATCATAGCATTATAGATATTGAGCTAGTACCTCAAAGGTCACCTAGTCCAACCCACTCGTTTTCAAGATGAGGATACTGAAGCTCTGGAAGTTTAAATGATTTGCCCAAGGTCACAAAGGTAATAAATATGAGAGCCAGAACTAGAACCCAAGTCCTCTTAACGTCAAAGATAATGCCCTCTCCATTGCACAGAAATAATTGTCCATGCTGCTTGTCCATACTATGCTAGAAGAATAAAATAATTTAGACTTATAAGCCCACAAGCCAATAAAAGGATAACATTTCAAGTACACTTTTTCTGTCTTCATACTAAGATGGAGAAACCCTAATGTTATCTGGATTAGCAAGGTAAGAAATCTGATGTTTGTCTCTTTACAATAGCTCCAACTATAGATGGTATCTCTAAGTCATGTTTGCTTTCCTTTAATAGTGCATATATTCCAACTTTTATTTTTTATATTAATTTTATTTATTTTTAGTGTTCTACAATCACTACCACAAAACTTAGATTTTTTTTTCCCCTACCTACCCCACATCTCCCCCCACCTCCCTGAGATGGCATACAATTCTATATAGGATCTACACATACATTCCTATTAAACACATTTTTGCTATAGTCATGCTGTGCAGAAAAACTAAAATGAATGAGAGAAATCATATAACAAACCAAAACTTAATACACACAAAAAATATGATCTGTTACATTCTGTGATTGACTTCCACAGTTCTTTCTCTGGATGTGGAGGGTATTCTGCCTTAGAAGACCATTGGGAATTTTTTTTTAAGTCTTTGCATTGCCATGAAGTTCCAAGTCTACCAGAAAAAACTCTCACACACTGTGGTCATTGCTGTGCACAAAGTTCTCCTGGTTCTGCTCCTTTCACTCAGCATCAGATCATATAAGTCTTCCCAGGCCTCTCTGAAATCTTCTTGTTCATCATTTCTTATAGAACAATAGTACTCCATTACATTCATATACCATAATTTATTCAGCCATTCCCCAATTGATGGACATCCCCTTGACTTCCAGTTTTTGGCAACTACAAAGAGTGCTGCTATAAATATTTTTGTACATGTAGGACCCTTTCCCATTTTTATGATCTCTTGGGGATACAGTCCTAGAAGTGGTATTGCTGGGTCAAAGAGTATGCACATTTTTGTAGTCCTTTGGGCATAGTTCCAACCTGCTCTCCAGAATGGTTGGATCAGCTCACAGCTTCACCAACAATGAATTAGTGTTCCAGCTCTCCCACATCTTCTACATTTATCATTTTTCTGTTCTGTCATGTTTGCCAATCTGATAGGTGTGATGTGGTACCTCAGAGTTGTCTTGATTTGCATCTCTCTAATCAAAAGTGATTTAGAGCATTTTTTCATATGATTATAGATATCTTTAATTTCTTCCTCTGAAAATTGCCTGTTCATATCCTTTGACCATTTATCAATTGGGGAATGACTTGTATTGCTGTACATTTGACTCAGTTCCTTAGAAATGAGGCCTTTATCCCCGAGATTAGCTGTAAAAATTCTTTCCCAATATACAACATCCCTCCAAATTTTGGTTGCATTGGGTTTGGTTGTCCAAAAACTCTTTAGTTTAATGTAATCAAAATTATCCATCTTGTACTTCATAATGCTTTCTATTTCTTCTTTAGTCAAAAAGTCTTCCCTGCTCCATACATCTGATAATACACTATTCCTTGCTCCTCCAATTTGTCCATAGTATCAGCATGGTGTTAGGCATTGGTCTATGCCTAGTTTCCACCACACTGTTATCCAGTTTTCCCAGCAATTTTTGTCAAACAGTGAGTTCTTATCCCAGAAGCTGGGGTCCTTGGGTTTATCAAACAGTATTCATTGTCTACTGCATCTTGAGTACCTAGCCTATTCCACTTGTATACCCTTCTGTTTCTTAGCCAATACCAAGTAGTTTTGATAATTGCTCATTCTATAATACAATTTGAGATCTGGTAGCACTAGGCCACCTTCCCTAACATTTCTTTTCATTAATCCCTTTGATATTCTGGACCTTTTGTTCTTCTACACGAATTTTGATATTATTTTTTCTAGCATTAGAAAATAATTATCTAGTAGCTTGATTGGTCTGGCACTGAATAAGTAAATTAATTTAGGTAGAATTGTCATTTTTATTATATTGGCTCGGCCTACCCACGAGAAACTGATGTTTTTCCACTTACTTAAGTCTGACTTTATTGGTTTTATTTATTAGTTCAATAGTTTTAATTTTAGTTTTATTAATCTCTCCTTTGGTTTTCAGTATTTCTAATTTGCCATTTACTTGAGGATTTTCAATTTGTTCTTTTTCTAGTTTTTTCAGCTGCATGCCCAAGTCATTGATCTCCTCTTTCTCTATTTTATTCATGTAGGCATTCAAAGATACAAAACTTCCCCTAAGAACTGCTTTTGCAGTATCCTATAAGATTTGGTAGGTTGTCTCATTATTGTCATTCTCTTGAATGAAGTCGTTGATTGTTTCTATGATTTGTTGCTTAAACCACTCCTTCTTTAGGATTAGATTATTTAGTTTCCAATTAATTTTTGGTTTATCTTTCCATGGCCTTTTATTACATATAATTTTTATTGCATTATGATCTGAGAAAGATGCATTGACTATCTCTGACTTTCTGCACTGGATTGTGAGGTTTTTATGCCCTAGAACATGGTCAGTTTTTATATATGTGCCACGTACCTCTGAGAAAAAGGTATATTCCTTTCTACTCCTATTCAATTTTCTCCAGAGATCTATCATATCTACCTTATCCAGAGTTTTATTTACCTCCTTAACCTCTTTCTTGTTAATTCTGAGGTTAGATTTATCAAGTTCAGACAGGGGAAGCTTGATGTCCCCCACTAGTATAGTTTTGCTGTCTATTTCTTCCTTCAACTCCCCCAACCTCTCCTCTAAGAATTGGATGCTATACTACTTGGAGCATACATGTTTATATTGTTTCATTGTCTCTGGTGCCTTTAAGCAGGATATAGTTTCCTTCCTTATCTCTTTTGATTAGATCTATTTCTGCTTTTGCTTTGTCTGAGATTAGGATTGCTACCCCTGCTTTTCTTACATCAGCTGAAGCACAATATATTCTGCTTCAACCTCTTACCTTTACCCTGTGTGTATCCCCATTTCAAATGTGTTTCTTGTAAACAACATATTGTTGGATTATAGATTTTAATCCATTCTGCTATCCATTTCCATTTTATGGGAGAGTTCATTCCATTCACATTCATAGTTATGATTACAATCTGTGTATATCCCTCCATCCTCTTTCCTACCATTTGTGCTTTCAGTTTTCCCTTCTCTCTTCCCCTCCTCAAGTTTTCACTTTTCACCACCACCTTGCTGCAGTCTTCCCTTCTTTCTTTTAGCGCCCCCCATTTAGTCTCCTTTACCCTTACAACTTCTTCCGTCCCTTTTAGCTTCCCCTCTCCTTTCTTCCCCCTTCCCCTCCTACTGCCTATAGAGCTAATTAGAATTATATACTTAATTAAGTTTATTGTTCCCTCCTTGAACCAAATCGGATGAGAGTACCTCTCAAACAATGTTCATCTCCCACCCCTTTCCCTCTACTATGATTTTGTTCTTCTTCCTGTGATGTAATTTACCATTTTCTGCTTCCTCCTTTTCACATCTTCTGTTACAATCCCTTTGCATGCTTAAATCATATTTTTATCATCACATTACTTACTTTATACCCGTTCCCTCTATGTATATCCCTTTTATATTTCATAATAGATGTACAATTCTCAAGATTAACAGGTATCATCTTCCCTTACAGGGAGGCAAACAGTTTGCCCAAATTGAGTAACAAGTTTTGGTTTGTTTTTTTTTCCCCGTTTACCTTTTTATGCCTCTCTTGAGACTTGTGTTTGAAGATCAAATTTTTTATTGAGTTCTGACCTTTTTGTCAGGAAGGTCTGGAAATCCCTTACTTCACTGAATAACCATCTCCTTGCCTGAAATGTTATGCTGAACTTTGCTGGGTAATTGATCCTTGGTTGTAGTCCCAGCTCCTTTGCCTTACAGAATATCAGATTCCAATTCCTTTGATCTTTTAATGTAGAAGCTGCAAGTTCCTGTGTGATCCTGACTGCAGCTCCTCCATATTGGAATGGTTTCTTTCTGGCTATCAGTAGTATTTTCTCCTTCACTTGATAGTTCTGGAATTTGGCAACAGTATTTCTTGGGTTTTTTAGTTTGGGATCCCTTTTGGGAGGTGAATGGTGGATTATTTTGATGACTATTTTGCCCTCTGGATCTAGCACTTCTGGGCAGTTTTCCTTGATGATTTCTTGGAAGATATTGTCCAGACTCTTTTTTTCATTGTGGCTTTCTGGTCAGCCAATAATTCTTAAATTTTCTCTCCTGGATCTATTTTCCAGGTCAGTTGTTTTTCCAATTAGATATTTTACATTTTATTCTATCTTTTCATTCTTTAGATTTTGTTTGACTGATTCTTGATGTCTTATAGAGTCATTAGTTTCTACTTGCCCAATTCTAATTTTTATCAAATAGTTTTCTTCAGTTAACTTTTGCATCTCCTTTTCTACCTGTCCAATTATTCCTTTTAAGGAATTATTTTCTCCAGTTAGTTTTTGAACTTCCTTGTCCATTTGTTCCATTTTCCTTTTTAAAGAGATGTTCTCTTCATGGAATTCTTTTTTCATTCTTTTAAAATCATTGGCCAGTTTCTCTTCTATTTCCTTCTTTAGCTGTTCCAGGAGAGCTATTTGTGCATGCGAGCAGTTCATAGTCCCTTCTGAAGTTTCAGATGGGAGTACAGTCTCACTACTGACCTCTTTGGTATTCGTGTTTTGGTCCTTGTTCTCATAGAAAGATTCTATGGTTTTTTCACCCTTGCTTTGCTTTTTCTTGCTCATGATGGTGATTGTGTGTTGTGGTTTCTAGTTCTTTCAGTTAGAAGTTGCAGAACTTGGTGTTGAGCTAACTGTTGTGAAAAAGCTAAGGGTAGGTGCTAATTTGTCTTTTTGTTTTGTGTTTCCCCAATCACCCCTGGGGCTAGCTTGTTAAGGGTGAGGGAGGGGTGGTATGGTCACAGGAGATCTCCTCAGCTGAGCTGAGGCAAAGGCAAGCTTAGGGATTGGTGATCCCAGCTGCCCTATTGTCTTCCCATTTCCCCTGGAGTGCTGAGTCATGCCTGGATCCTAGTGCAAGTTTCCACTTCCCCTGGAGCTCCTCTCCTAGTGCTAAGGCACACCTGGGTCCTAGTGCAAGTTTCCACTGCCCTGGGGCCCCTCTCCTTCCAGTATGCCTCTGCCACAGTAGGAGGAATCCCTTTTAGCTATTTTCCTACCCTCAGGTGTTATGAGACTGTTTGCCCTTTTGGCAGTTCCCACTGATCCAGGATTTTTCTGGGGAAATATTTTATGGTTCTTTCGAGGTCAACAAGGGGGGAGGAGAGAGCATTTACCATTCACTCTGCCACTGTGGTTCCCAGAAGTTTAGGTAAGTGCCTTACAGACGTTTAATCTTCAAGCTGAAAGTCTCAGGAGCTGCTACAGCTGATATCTGGTGCTCAGAGGCTGTCACTCGCTCGGCTCTGCTGGTCACTCACTCAGCTCTGCTGGTCTCTGCCTTTCTGCCATGTTGCTGCTGTGTGGTTGCCCAGGGTTTTCCCACTCGGCCAAGCTGCTGCCAGACACACTGCACTGTGTGCTGTGGGCTCACCCCCTCGGAACAGATCCTTCCCGTTGACCTTCCAGTCTGTCCTGGGCTGTGAATCTGCCACAGTCTGTCTCCTATTGGATTTTGCACCTCCAAAATTTGGTCAGATTCTCTTTTTAAAGGTATCTGAAGGAGTTTGTCTAAGAGCTTAGGTGAGTCGTTGCTCTCACTCAGCCATCTTGGCTCTGCCCCCCATTACAACTTTTAAGATTTTTTTTAAATCTTCCCCTAAATTTATCACCAGTTTATATGTTGAATAGATTGGCAGCTGAGGTTTAGGAACAGCTACAATTCCTGAATTACAGAACTTCCATCAATCTACTGCTTATGCAGCTGCAAAAGAAGCTAACACAGCTGCTAATAGTATAATGAGTAACAGTGAGATGATTTTCTCCCATCAGCAAGCTGCTAAAGCAGCAGGCTGCCCTTTGGCAAGAGTAACTAAGTACAGCAGAAGAGGAGGGCCAACCTACAGAGAAAGTAAATGTCAGATTACTGTTGCCCTACGTACTCAATGAACTTATTCTCCATGTATATAGAGAAAATAATGAAGATGTGACCAATGAGGCATACTTGCTACCATCTCCCAATCCACTGTCACCATTTCACTGGATGGCAATCTAAACAACAGGAACCCTGGAACAATTGCTGCACTACCTGTTTTCAATAAACCTGAAATAATAATACTAAACATTTGTCAAGCATTCTGTGTGTTCTTATATTCAAGGGTGTGCTCTTAACCCAAAGCTAGAGAGAACAGAGAAGAGTTTTCCGGGGATGATCACTAAATTCAAAACATGATATTTAATAAATTGAAAATAATAGTAATGAATGCAATGGCTTCAATTTTCTATGGATTAGCTATGTTTGAATTATAATAGAATTCATTTCACTTACTGGAGTTTCTATTTTTTCTCCTTCCACATTAGGAATGTCTTTTACTTTTGTCTTGTCTATGTCTATAGGCACAGCTTCTAAACCAGTTAGGAGACATGTAACTAAAAGAAAATAACACTGTAGTTGTATGGTTCTCCACCACATCTGTAATAAAAGAATAAATTACAATAATATTACAATATGTTTTATAATATTTCAATGCATATATCATAAGATTTTTAAATTGCATTAAGAATATCTATAATTGAAGAACCTGAATGAAATTTTTTAAATGGCATAGAGAATTTTTTAAAATTTTTATTAGTCATCTGTTTTTATATCACTTTCATTTCCAGATTTATCCCTCTTCCCACCTCTACACTGAGCCATCCTTTGCAACAAAAAGGAAAAAGTTCAACAAAACTAACCAACATATCAAAAAAGTCCAACATTATATGCAATATTCAGTACCCATAGAACCTTACCCTTTGGTTTTTTCTCTTCTCTAGGGCTAACCTTAGTCATTATAATTACAAAATATTCAGCTTTTTAAAAATTATTCTTCACATTTACACTGTGGCAGTTAACACATATTGTTTTCCTATTTCTGTTTCTTTCAGTCTGCAGCAATTCAGTCTGCAGCATTACACGCTTCTTTGAATTCTTTGTTTTCATCATTTCTTATTCCATTGTACTCATACCACAATTTCCTTGTCCATTTCCCAATAAATGGGTTTCCAGTTCTGTGCCACAGTAAAAAGTGCTGCTACTAATAGTCTGTTGCATATGGGATCTCTTTTTGATCTCCTTGGGCTAAATATTGGCAAAGAAAATTTAAATGTGGCAAATCAATATTTTGCTAAAGTTTTAAGTTTAAAGTTTAAGTAGAAAACAGACTAAAACCATGGGAGTAAGGGTTTCCAAATAAAGATACCTACAGCAAAAAATTGTTCAAATCACAAGCTTACGTAGTCTTCCTCAGCCTCACACATGTAACTGGTTCTTGAAAATAAAAAAAAATCCTGATAAGCCAATTCTCCTAAGATGAAAATATAATTACCATTACTTTGTGTTTCTGAGCCCCTAAATTAATACCCATTTTCTGCAACAACAAATCACAATCCATTAAAATGGAAAGAGATATTAATAGTTCTCATAATACAAGCTAACAAGATTGGGCAAAAAAATAACTGGTGTATTATATTTTTATTTACATTTTAATCTGGTTCACTCCAGAGTTTTGCAGGGAGTCTGACACCTCTGATGCATACACCAAATCTCCAAATCCTCTACCTGCTACTGTCTCACAACTTACTAATTCCTCTCATTGGAATCAACAGCAATCAAGGGATATATTCTGAAACTATAAAATAAATTCCCACATACACATAAACTCTCCTTAATTAGCTCCAAGTCTCAACCTGATCTATAAAAATCCTTTTTCCATAAGCTTTATCTCATCTCATTGTTAAACTCATTTCACTAGCTTAGAAAAACATCAATGTTATTGGTTAGGTAACTTCTTAACAGTAACAAATTATGGAGGGAAGGGCGGGAAAGATAAATGCTTCTACAATGTGTCAACCATGAACCCATCACAGCCATAGTACTTCTCCCTGATGAATTGTTAACACTAGAACCCTAGTCCAACATTTCAGTTCTCATGGGACTCTCACAAAGATGACAATTAGCTACTGAAGTTCCTCACAGATTGTTTCTCTATGATAGTTAACTCTCCAAGTCTCCACAGAAATGAAGTTCTCCCAGTCCTTTGTCATGGTTTCTCTTACAAAATGGAAGTTAATTATCACCAAGATTCTATCAAAACAAGAAATGAAGAAAAAAATGATGTTATAAGTGAAGAGCTGACCAAGAAGGTAGTGTTTGAAGACAGGATTTGGATTTCTGGATCACAGCTTACCATAAAGGGCTTTAACTAAAAAGGAAGGGGGAAGCAGATAGAGAGAAAACTACATATGTAAAATGCCCAAGTTAGATACTGTAGAGAGTAGCCTCGAAGATGAAAGAAAAACAGCTGGGATATCCACTAATTGAGAAGAGACAAAATCCAAGAGAGAAGTCCATATTAAAACCTATAGGTTCACATATTTATACACAAATTCTGGGAGTTTTGGCAACAAAAAAGAGTAATTAAAGGTTCTAAGTTAAGGAGTTAAATTTGATAATGGAAGTTTCACTAAGATTTGGCAGAACGAAACCTAGGCTTGAACAATAGATCTGGATAGGCACATCTTATTCAAAAGAAACTGAACAGATAAAAGGAGAGTCAGGGTACATTATATATTAATGAAGAAATCTAGGAACTAGAGAGGGAAAGTAAAACAGAATATTTGGATGAATGCCAAAAGAGAAAAAAACAAAAGTGATTTTTAATAGATTTATATAGACTTATAGGCCATCTACACTGAAAGAGGAAATAATAAAGTTTGTAAAACAGATTATAAGTTTGGCACAAAGGTCCGATTTAGTAGTAATGAGGAACTTCAATTAGACAGTCTCTATACAGACATCTGTAGCTAGCTTTCTCTGCCCAAAAAGGCAAAGCAGTCAATAGCCACTTGATTTGCCTTAGTTATGATTCCATCCTTCAAAATGGGAGGAACCAACAAAGGCATATGTCATTCTGGATCTGATTCTCACTAACAGGAAGAACTGGTTGCTGAGATGGAAATAATGAGAACCTTGGGGCAAAATGATCACTGGCTCTTAGTTTGTGATAAAAGAGAAGAATCTAGACAATGTATGACATGCACCCTAGATTTCAAAGGGTTCAGAAGAAAGCTAGGTAGCATCTCATGCAATAAAATACTTCAGAGGAAGTTAACTCAGAAAGGATGAAATCCTGAAGACAGGTAAGGAAACAATTCTAATGAGGAGAAAAAATGGAATTTGTTCAAAAAGACAAATGTGGATGCAAAGAAAATTTGACAACTAACTTAGATTAGGTTTTTAAAAAGAAACACGCAGGCAACAAAAAATGAACATAAGAACTTGACAGTTTTGTAAAAAAAGAAACAACACTAAAACTCAGAATGAGGTAAACTAAAGAAAACAAAAAGGGCTGATTTGGGTTTTTCTTTTTTAGCTATATTGGGAGAAAAAGGAGTCTTTAGAGAGGAGGGACCTTTGCTTGGGGTGGAAAGAATGATAATGAACTTTTTTTAAAAAACCAGGGAGTTGATACCCAAGATAAACTAGGAGGATATAAGGGCACACAAAAACGCCCTTGATAAATTCAAGACTCCTAGCCCAACATACTCATGTCCTAGAAGAACCAGCAGATATAATTATGAACCAATATCAGTATTGTGTGAAAGATCATGGAAAGGTCCCACAAGACTGGAGAATGGCAAATGTTCTTCAGATTTTCCAAAAAAGAAAAGAGAATAGAGTGTAAAATATAAGCCAGCAAACTTCAATTCCTAGGGAAATTTTAGAACAGATCATTAAAGATACGACTTAGAACATCTAGAAATGGTGATTAAAAAGATATAGCATGGTTTCATCAAAAACAGACCACAGATTAGCTTCACTTTTCTTTTTCTTTGACAAAAATACTAAACTGGTAAATGAGGAGAATGCTATGGATATAGCTTCAGGTAGATTTTAGCTAAGTTCCTGATAAAGTATCTCATGTTATTCTTGTGGACAAGGTCGAAGAATACAGATCAGGTCAGGAATTTTTAACCTTTTTTATCCCTCAGACCTTCAACAGGCTGGTGAAACTTAAGGACCTCCTCTCAGAAAAATGTTTTTAAATGCATAAAATAAAATGCATGATATTAAATTGAGTAAATCAGTAAAATAAAGGTGTAATTTTTTTCCCATGCAAGATCATAGATCCCATGAAATCTATCCTTGGAGTCCTAAAAGAGGTTAAGAATTCCTGGATTACATACTAATTCAATCAGATTCAGAATTAGTTGGATGGTCAGACTCAAAGAGTAGCCAACTAGTTAATGATGAGAGGGTTCCAGGAGAATACCTCAAATATCTGTGCTTAGCCCTAAACCAGGTATGGGGAGTCCTTGAAGTCAAATGTGGTCTTCCAGGTCCTTGGGTACATCCTTTTGACAGAGTCCAAGTTTTATAGAACAAATCCTTTTATTAAAGAGATTTTGTTCTATGAAGTTTGGATTAAAGGGCTGCACTTAAGGACCTAGAGTGCCACATGTGGCCTTGAGATCACAGATTTCCCATCCCTGCCCTAAACTGTTTAACACTTTTGTCAATGACTTGGATGAACATACATGGTCGGCTCATCAAATTTGTGAATAGTACCCAAATAAGAGGGATAACTAAAACAAAGGATATAGAATCAGGATCCAAAAGGATTGTGACAAGCTGGAGCATTGGGTTGAACTGGATAAGACAAAATTCAATAGGAATAAATGTATTCTGACTTGAAGTCAAAACTCAACTGCAAAGTATAAAATGGGGGAGGTATTCTTAAGACAGTTCTGAAAAAGATGTGGGAGTTTCAGTGAACTTCAAATTCAAAATGAGACAGTAGTGTGATGTGCTAGGCAAAAAAGGTAATAGGATCTTGAGCTGCATTTAGCTGGGGATAGCTCCAGAAACAGGGAGGTGATAGTTCCAGTGTACTCTGCCCTCAACACACTTCATCTGGAGTCTTATGTATTAATAAGTTAAAACTAAAGAACATCCAGAGGAGAGCAAGCAGGATGGTGAAGGGTCTTGTCATATGAGAATCAGTTGAAAGAACTGGTCATACTTAGCCTAGGGAAAAAAAGGGACTCAGAAGGGGACATGATAACCATCTTCAAGAGTTTTATCACATGGAGGAAGGACTAGATTTGTTCCAATTGAACTCAGGGAAGAAGCAGGGGTAAAGAGCAGAACAGTCAAGAAAAGTTTCCTAACAATCAGATTAAAGCTCCTCTGGAATTGCAGGAGATTGCTCTTCTCTGGGTATGGATTCAGTAAATGTTGCTGTGTTACTTAATTCCCTTGTCTTCATTAGATATATTTGCTACTGGGGTTAAAAAAAAATTGAAAATTCACCCTTAAAAATCAATCTGTTCCTTTCTCATATTTCATCAAAGATAATTTTGATGGGTTCATAAGTTCTTTTTCAAAAGTGTTATTTTGTAAGGATGACAAAATGCAATCATTGGTAATAACCACATATCTTTTCAGTAAAAACCCTGTCCATGATAAAAGGGCTTCCTTTTACTTCTTTTGCAATCCTCTCTTCATTGAGGTATGTTAAGGGCTTTTAAAATTGACTCCATCTGCAGCACAAGTTTCTTCTGAATGTACGTATTTGGTCAGATACAGGAGTCTTTTTAGAGCACCCTGGCACTTCATCCACAAAGTCCTATTTCAATTCCTCTCCATAGCTTAGAAGTGATCTTGGATTGTCCACTGCTGAGCCATCAAGGCACAAGCTCCAGAAGGTTCTACTAAGCTGGAAAGGCTTCAAGGACAAATGACAGGCTATGTCTACAGTCCAAAGACCAGCCTAATTTGAGCATAAAGACTAATGAGTATGATGTGATTAGTCTATTTTGGCCATCAAACAAATGAGACCAATTAATTAAAAGGAAACAATGCAACATTAGGTAATCTGATCCCTAATTGAAGGAAAGATTAGGGGGACAGTGAACAGGTATAATGCCTTGAATTCAGAAAAAGAGGAGTCCCCATTCCCCTCCTGGTGCCTGTGAACAATCAAAAGAACACGGAAACAATTAACTGATGGATCAATACAGGGTCAGTTTTCAGATGACATATGAATTTCTTGAGATGTACAACTGTATGAAAACTCTTTGGGGATCTGACCAGGTATCTGGTCCGCAGGAGGTCCTTCATTAAGGGTCTCTAAAGCAGCAGGTAGAGGTAGCCCAGCTTTCTAGCCAGGCAGGATTAGGTTCAAACAATGAAATAAGGTTTTCTTCCAGTTCCCACAATTGAACAAACTTTTCACACAAAACAGAATTTAGACTATACCCATAATGGAATAGAAAGGGAAAAAGCTAGCTCCAGAACTGATTCACAAAATGAAGTCAGTGTGGTTCACCTAATTCCCACAATTAACCACTTGTTGTCCTGTTCCCCTCAACTCCCTCAGTAGACTATATATGCAGAAATCCAGGGTTAGATAATTTAAAAATCATAACAGGTTTTATTTAATGTGATTATAGTGGTAGAAGTTAAAAGCAGTCTGAGGTGGCAGTTGCAGAGCACAAGATACCCAAGTGTCTTCTTTTCAAATACTTATCATTACCACTACTTCCTGGATCTACCTATGCTTATAATTGGGGAATAACAGAAACCCAAACCTTGTATTTAATGTTAACATTAATGATGATGTACTTAATACCCATAATCTTAGGAGGGGCAAAAACCCCTCCTTATGTTGATCAGTAGGAAGTAGAAGCCATCAGGACTCTAGCCTCTTATTTTCCAACAGGTATGAGGGAGGATACAAGCAGATAAAATCCCAACTCAATTTTAAAATGGAGGTGGACAAATAGAAAAATTAAGTTCAACATATAACAACTCACTTTATGGCCAGTTGTACTGTAATGTGATATGATCAATCCTTTTATTAAGCAGATCTATAAAGGACAGTCCTGCATAAAACCTTAAAGTGATATAATATAATATAAAATGTTCATAACTGTTACAGAGGCTTTAGGATCTCTGATTAACTCTGTTGACAACAGGTACTTAAGAGATTATATTTCCCCCAAACTTAAATAGCATTTAATCAAAAAATATTCTTATCAATGTGTTACAAAGTCTTTATGTCATAACTGTATCACTTAAGCAACTTGTTTTGTAAATATACAAGGTCATCAATATTTACATATCCTTGTTTTGTAAATATACAAGGTCATCAATATTTACATATCCTGTCCTTTTGATAACAAAAGTATAGTATGTTTAAAACCGGCCAAAAATTAGTGTACAGCTGCTATCTCACTTCCCAATGGCTTAAATTCCCATCATAGAATTTCAGAACTGGAAAGGATCTTACATGAGAAAACTGAGGTGAAGAGAGTTTAAGTAACTTGCCCAAGTCAGAAAACTGAGTTGGCAGAGGTGAGACTAAAACCTTTATCCCCCTGGTTTCTAATCCTATGCTCTTTATACTACAATCACACTCTTATTTCTAAAGAAATCATTTAACAAAGGGGTCAGTGAACTTGTTTTTTGTCTAAGAGTTAGATGCCTGAAAGAATTTTTCAATTTAAAGATAAGAAAATAGAAAAATGGTGATATATTGCCACAAGTTATTGGTTTCTATCCTAAACTCAAAACCCAAATGAGGGACTTAGAGGGTTCTTAAAAAAAAAAAAAAACTTCATAGAATACTTAGGACATCTGGACAAGGTGTGGGCAAGTGAAAGTGTTAGTGACCAGCAATCCTTCTTTCTCCCTGTTCAGTCTATCCCTTTTCATTAACTTCCCCTCCAAGCCCAAGATGGAACAGGTGCTACAGAGGTCCAAGAAACTAAGACTATTCTCCATTGCTGCCCACATTAATTATCCATGACCAGTCCTCTGGACTTTGTTTTCAATTATCAAAATCTTCCTCAGAAAAGACTCAAGGAATCTAATAGCTGTCTTCAATTAACTGAAGGACTGGAGTGTGTAGGAAAGATTAGACTTGTTCTGTTTGGCCAAGAAGGGCAGAACCAGGAGCAATGAAGGGAAGTTAACAAAGAAGCAAATTTATATGTGACATAAGGAAAAACTTCCTAATTGTTAGAGCTGTCCTAAAGTAGAATAGGCTACTTCAAGGAATGATGGATTCCTACTAGGAAATATTCAAAGGAAACTGTTTCTTTTTAAAAATGTACATTTTTGCAAATGGTCAATGTGTCAATCTGTTTTGTTTGACCTTGTTACTTTGTTATACAGAAGGGTTTCAGGTTTTTTACTATTAATGAGGGGGAAGTGAATGGAGGGATAGGAGAAGGCAGAGACAGTAATGGTGACCGACACAAGCAGGATAACTTCAAAACTAATATGTCAAATTTACATATTTTTTTAAAGGAAAATAAGCAGAACATTGGAGGTTTGCAGTTTCATATGCAATTCTCTTTTTCTGCTCTTTGTAAGTTTTGAATATTGGCATGTGTTAGTTCAAAATTAACAAAACATTGAAAAAAACTTTGAGTTTGTTTCAGGCCATAGCTAACAAATTTGCCCCATGTCTTCACTGTCATTCCAAAAATACTAATATAAACTAAACTCTTGAAGTTCTGAATACTCAGATTATCCAATGCAAGGGTTATCTATACCAAATTTAAAACTTCAATCTTAATTTTCTCTGCTACCCACCCTCCCATTACCAAATGGTATGTACTTAAATGATTTCAGTATTTATGCAGGTAAAACAATTATGAAAATAAACCTATAGGGATGACTAGTTACAGACACCCAGACATATTATATATACACATATGCGCGCGTGCGCACACACACACACACACACACACACACACACACACATACTCCTTTGGATTTTCCATGCCATCATTTGTACAGTTAATCAAGAGCTGACTATATACTCAAAGGAACCTTAAATGTAAAATTTCATTTCAACAGGAATTACTGTGTATCTCCTATGTACCTAGCCCTATGGCTGACACAGAAAGGGATACAAAAGAAGCCTTAAGACTCGGTCCCTGTCTTCATAGGGCTTACCAACTCTTTGGTAAGACAACATACACAATGGAAAGAATTAAATGCCAAATACATGACAGACAGTAAGTGTTATTCATAGCAAATCAGACCAATAGGGAACAGCTTGGACAAGAAAAGTCAAGCACGGAATTATGGAGAAGCTAAGACTAGACCTGGATCTTGAAAGCTGGGAAAAACTTGGATAGGAAAAAGAGGGGTGCCCTTTCCAGGTAAGGAAAACTGGAGCAAAGGCAAAGAGGCAGAAATAAACAAAATCAAGTAAATGATTTGATCAGAAGATTTTTGTTGAAACTTGGCGGGGAATAACCAAAGATAGGGCCAGATCTCCAAGGGCTTTAAAAGCTGGATGAGCTGAGAGTGTGTTAACCCTAACATTAGAGAAACTGATGAATATATCAAAGAAACATTCAAAAGTCAAAGTGTTAACTGTTTCCTTGGCTTGGCTATCATTTTGTCCCATCTACATTTCAATATTAACTTGGAAATGTTCCTCTTGGAACCCTAGCTCACTACCAGAATTAGCTCTTGTCATATATTACAAAGAAACCTTTCCTGAAGGTTATTAGTTATTAGTGCTTTCTCCCTCTAAAATTACTATCTATATAGTCTGTATTTACTTATCTGCAGACATATCTTGCCCCGTTCTCCAAAATATAAGCTCCATGAGACTGGAAGAGCAATAGAGTGAAGGAAGGAGAAAGAAGGGGAGGGAGGGAGGGAGAAGGAGTGAGGAAGAGAGAGGCAGAGGTAAAGTAAGAGAGGGAGGGAGGGGAAAGGAGAGGGAGAGGGAGAGGGAAAGGGAGAGAGAGAGGAAGAGGGAGAGAGAGACAGAAAGAGAGAGAACACAAACTAACCCTAATACCTGAGAAGCAGTGTGGTATAAAAGAGAGATGACCTAAATTGGGAATAAGCATGACCTGGGTTCAAGATCCTTCTCAGACACAGTTTCTCGGATTCAGACAAGTCACTTAACCTCTCAGTGCCCAAAGAAACTTTCTAAGATTATTTTTAAGCCTAACAGCTGCATTGGTGAAGAGTTTTCTCACAAAGGCCAGAACAACAACAAAAAAATTCCCAATACCTAGTAAGAGAACCTTAGCAAGCACTTAATAAATACAAAATATGTGTTTGTTGTTTACATAAATCATAAAACAAGAAGAGCTTAACATACTCAATATGAAACCCACTGTTAAATGAGTTTTCTGGAATAACATGGAGAAAAGGAAATACACATTTATACAGTGCCTACTATGTGCCAGAGGATTTTACAAATATAATCTCATTTGATTCTCACAACAACCCTAGTAGGTAAGAGCTAATATTGCCATTTTACAGTTAAGGGAACTGAAGTAGAGATTAAGTGACTTGCCCAGGGTCATACAGCTAGTACATATCGGAAGCTAAATTTGAATTCAAGTTTTGCTGCCTCATTATAACTAGGCATGAATGCAGTTTTTAAAAAAAATCCATCAGGGAAAGATTTTAAAATCAAGTAAATTTCAAAACAGAGTCCAATGGATGGAATCTCTAAGCTATGTGATCCCAACTCAAATCATACCATTTAAGCTATCTGGATCATTAAAACCTCCAAAAAAGGGTGACAGTCTCCTCCCTCCAAAGAAAAACATTGTTCAAAAAATGTTTCCTAGTTAACCTTTCCTTTGTTACAAGTAGAAACTGTGGTTCTTGCTTTTTATTTCATCAATCAAAGCCTTGAAACAGTCTACCCTTGTGCAAGGCAACATTACCTAACTTCAGGAGTTGGGTTGAAAGTTTCCAAAATATCCTGCCGCATTTGACTCTAAAGCGTCTGCCCACCAACAACGAAACTCGTTCAACGGTTTCAAACTGAGTGTTTCTCAAGGCTAAGCCGCCAGACCTCAGTCAGGGTCTTCCATATGTACCCAACGAACAGGTGCAGCACCGACAAGGCAACTTTCACCACCCAGACACACTCGGGACTCGACGTTTACCTGAGTCATCGTTCTGCAGGTTTTTTCTTCAGAGACCATCGCAAATTAGCACGAACATTTGCCTCTCCTTGGTTTTGGGGTGATTTAAGTAATAAGGAAACAATGAGGCGACCATGTGGGCCCGGCTTTGCTCTGCGTGGGGAGGGGACGGCTGCCTGGGTTTGCAGCATCCTTAAAGCTGGGGGACCCCGAGTGCTCTCCCCGGGGGAGAGGGGCGTGAGGAGGGAACCTCCCCCTCCCTCTGGCCTCCCCGCGACCTGCCGGGGGGCCAGGGCCAGAGGGCCCCCTTCACCCCTCCACGCACGAGAGCGGACGAAAGACTGGGGACGAGGGGATTTCCCTCCTCACCCGCAGCGCCGGGGAGCGGGACCACCCGCCCCTCGCAGGCCGCTGGCCTCACCTTGCTCGCAGGCTCCGCCTGGGCACCGGCTCGGGTCTGCGCGGTCGCGTCGGGTCCCCCGGACCAGGGCGGCTGCTCCCCGCTCGCGCTCGCGCTCGCTCTCCTGCTGCGGCGGTGCCGGCCCCTCTCTCTCGCCGTCCAGCCGCCACCACCGCCGCGAGCGTGCCCTCCTCCGCTGCCATGGCGATAGTCACCGCCCCCGTCGACCGCCGATTGGTCCGGCCTGGCCGGCTCCGGCTCACGGAAGGCGCTGATTGGACGGGGCGGGGACGAGGCCGACGGGGCAAGAGAGCGAGAGGGCTCCCTAAGAGGTACGTGGCGCTCTGCGAGGCGGGCGGGGCCTGGTGGGGAGGCCGCGCCCCTCTCTCCTCCCGACCCCTTCCCCGGGCCAAGGTTCCCCCCTCCCTCTCGTCCCCTCTCTACGAGGCTCTCTCCCCCTCTTAGGTGGGCTGGGGTGCTCAGAGTGAGGGGCGCCTGTGTTTCATCTGCGCCAGAGCCATAAGTAACCCGGGGCTATCCGGGCGTTGGCCCCGGTGCTGAGGGGAGCAGGGTGCTCTCGCGGTCTCCTCCCTCCAGGGTCCCCACATAGCCATGCCCCTCTGCCCAAGCTAGTCTTCCTACGTGAGCCACTGACCCCCTCCCCAGGGCCACCTGGAGTGGGGAGTGGAAATGAGGAGCAACTCAGGATGTTTCTCCATCCCCTCCCCTACCAGCCTGCCCCCCGCCCCCACCGGGCTCCTCTGACAGCTGGACCTCTCTGCCAAAGCCAGCCTTCTGACGTGAGCCTCTGCCCCTTGGGGGGAGATGAGGAGCTCAGCTTACTGCTGCTCCCCTCTCCCCCATCACCAGGCTACGCAGTCACCCTTCAGTGTCCCCAAAGCCAACCTACTGACTTGAGTCACTGCCTCCAAGAACTACATTGAGTGGGAGTGTATAGCAAGGAACTTGGTAAGCTTCCCCCTGAATATTAAACTCAGTCCTGACCCTCCCTAGTCCCTATTTTCGGTCATCCTTTTCCACAATGCCCACTGGAGACCTCTATTGTTAAGAAACTCCCTTCATCTTAGATTTCTTCCTTTCAGAAACCTTCCATCTAACAGTGCTCACCAAAACGTAACTTTCTCCCAAAGACAACACATTTCTTGGTACCCTTTCCAAGACTGGTCACTCCTGTCACAGGGCCAAAAAAAGTGTTTGTTTAGCATCCTTTCCTCCATGCTACCACTTTCAGAACTTCCCTCTAGGAACTACCTCCCTTCTTTTAAAGTTTACTCAATTCTGCTGAGTAAATTCTGTTGAACTTGGTTGTTGTAGTAATTAGGAGTCAGTCTCACTTCTTCCCAGTCAGTTCAGTTCCTGGCTGATCATTTTCTGCAACCCAACCCTTCCCCCTTTCTAGCCCTTTAAGCTTTCCAATTCTTCAACTTCAACTTAGATGACCTTTATATTCAATCTTCCTCAGCCATGCACAATAAAGGTTATCACAGCTACATCTTGTCCCCATTACTCCAGATAATAGAATTTCTACTTATTACTGGCAGTATTCAAGGTAGGAGGAAAGAACTCAGTCTCGCAGCTTGAATATATGGTGGGCAAGACCACAGAGCTACTCTGCTAAAGACTGCTCAGGCCATACCTCTCCATGGCTTCCTTCCTTCCATCAGTCATCTCCTGTAAGCACAACTTCACTTACAAGCATGTTCCTCTCATACCTCTAATGGAAATAATAATAATGGTAATATCTTGCTTTTGTATAGTATCTCAGAGTTTTCAAGGTACTTTCATGTGGATTATCTAATCTCAATGCCACAACCATCCCATAAAGCAAAGCAACAAGTCTGAGAATGCCTGAAATACCCTCCCTCCTCATCTGAGCCTATTGGCTTTCCCAGCTTCTTTTAAGTCCCAACTAAAAATATCATATTCCACAATAAGTCTTTCTCAACCTTTCTTAATTCTAGTGTCTTCCCCTTGTTGATTATTTCCTATTTATCCTGTATACAGCTTGTTTGTATGTTATTTATTCTTTGTCTCTCCTGTAAGATTATGAGCTCCTTGAGGGCAGGGACTGCCCTTTTTGTATCCTTAGCGCTTAGCATAATACCTAGCACATTGCTGTTGTTCAGTCTTTCATTCATGTCTGGATTCTTCACAACCCTGTGGACCGTAGCACTCCAATGCTGTCCTTGGGATTTTCTTGGCAAAGATGCTGGAGTGGTTTGCCATTTCTTTTTCCAATGGGTCAAAGCAAACAGGTGTAATGGTAATTTAAATGGGAAGATCTTTCCCATTCATTAATAGGCCCATGTGACCTTCCTGGATCACATGGAAGTCTGACTCACATGGAGCCTGTAGTGAGAGAAGTTTGCTGAACTAGTGGAGCAGGAAGTGAGTCACAGTAGTCAGATCTAGGAGAGAGAGAGAGGAAGCAGGCAGTTGGTTGTGGGTGGGAGAAGGGCATTTTGCTTCAGGGTGTTCATAATAATAGGCTTAATAATGTGTATAGATTTCTTGATTACTATGATGGATTTCTTTGTTACTATGATGGATTTGACTTTCAGGTGTTGAGATTTGTCTTTTTGGTGTCTGAATGAATGTTTTTCTTCTGCCTTCTATATGTAAGACTTTCTTATACTTTGCGACTCAGAACTACTCCGGTATATTCATAGTCGCCATGGGTGCTGTGAATACTGCCCTGGTGATACAAAAGATTTAAGACTTTTCCAGGGTCCCACAGCAAGTAAGTGTTTGAGGTCATATTTGAATTCAGGTCTTCCTGACTACAAGCCCAGCACTCTATCCACTGATCTGCATAGCTACATCATGGTTCATAGCAGACAGTTAATAAATGTTTATTGTTTATTAACAATTCACTATTACACACTTGCTATATGCCAGGCAATGTACTAAGCATGGGAATACAAATATAAGCAAAAAAAAAAAAACATGAATTTACATTCTTCACTCTAAGAACAAAACATTGAAGAGAGGGAATGAGAGAGTAGGAGAGAGGAAAGATTCTTGAGTTAGGACTTGCTATTCATGTCTGGAAAATCAGAAGCACAACCAGAAGGGAATGAAAGTTGGTAGACCTGGTCCAAAATGAGAAAACCCCAGGAATAACTCACCAAAAGGAGAAAGAAATGTAAGAAAGGCAAGTATTAATTATGTTTGACAAATTAAAAAAAAATCTTCAACAGTTTATACTATGTGCCTTATGTCAGAGCTCTCAGTACTTTGGTGGTCTCTATTTCTGCTTTTATAATATTCCCCAATTCCTATGTTGCTTCTATATTCACATTCTACATAAGGTTGCTAGGCTTACTGACTTTTGTATCCAGGAAAATCTGTGCTCTGAGCATAACAGAAATGCAGTATTATCTCTGTATTGTTGATTTGGTGATTGACAACAATGGACCACGAATAATTGTTATGTCATCGTTCAGGATTACATTCACCTAAATTAGGGCCTTTCCACCTTTCCCAGGTATCTGAAAAGGGCTTTAGAAAAAATTTTATATACATATACATGTAGGCAGCACAAATTTCTTAATGTTTTCAATTTTATTATAAATTAGGCTTTTCCTAGGTTTTCACAAGTGGAAAACAGACTAGTTTGAGCAATTCCTGAAGAAGGTATTCTTCTGTTACTTGAAGAGACCCTTTATATGTGAGGATGAGCTAAGTCAGTCAACAAGCATTTATTAAAGACCTGCATTGTATAAAGCACTGCACAAAAGGCAAAAGACAGTCCCAGCTCTCCAGGATCTCATAAACCGATGGGGGAGACAATATGCAAACAACTATGTACAAACAGCTATGTATAAAAAAAGCTATCTACAGGATAAATAGGAGATATTTAACAAAGAGAAGGCACTAGAATTAAGAGATTAGGAAAGGCTTCCTGGAGAAAATGAGATTTTAATTAAAGGAAGCCAGGAAGCAGGTAGACTAAGATAAGGAGAGAGAGCATTCCAATCTAAGACTTGCCTTGCCTTATGGGGTTGATGTAGAATTGAGATAAAATAATCCAAATTAAAATGCCTCATTAGCCAAGTTAAGCAAATCAGAATATTCCTTACACCCCATAGCCACTTCCAAACTCTGTCTTTACCACTATCACTCAGCAAACTGCTCCTTTAAATTCATTCAATCCAAATTTATTGCCCAGTAAGGATTTTGGTAGTTGTTACTTACTAACCTTAAAAATATTTTCCTTCCTCAATAAGTTCAGTATCTGGCTGATAGTCTCTCTCCACCTCAACTTTTGCCCTTGTACTAGGGGAGTTCAGTATGTATATTCATAGTCTATCAAATTTACTAACCTCCCTGCTCCACAATCTTTTCAGATCTCATGACCATGATCTCATCTCCATTCCACTTCAGAGATGGCCAAACCTTTGATCTTTCCATCACCTACAAGTGTTCCACTTTCATGTTCATAAACTACGGAATTCTTTTACTTGATTGTAATCTTTTAGCATTATTACTTTCCCTCTGATTTATGATCCCTAACCTCTCTTTAGTGGCTACACTCTCTTCTCTTCCCTATTCCAACTGCTCAGTGAATTATTTCAATTCTATACATAACTTCCTTTTCTCCTTGCTTATTACCAATCATGCCTTTCCAAACCCCAACTTTGTATTACTACCACCATCTGTTGCCTATGCTTCTATTCACATGCTGCTGAATGAAACTAGAGAAAATCAGGAAACCATGCTGCCTAGATCTACTACAAATTACATAATCTCATCTGGGTCCTCATTTCACCAGGGCAATCCTGTTATATCTTCCTAATTAAACTCATTGTCCTGCTTACTGCAGCAGTTCCAAACATCCTCATCTCTCCTCTTACCTCTCATAGCAACCCCTTCCCTCACTATCTCAACTGAGGACCTTGCTTCATACTTCATACTCAAAAAATTGAGGTCATTAAATTAGAACTCTTCTTCATCTCATATCACACAGATGCCATTCTCCATTATCTTCTCCTTCATCCCTATCCCTCATTAAAAAGATGACTTTTCTTATTGTCAGGCAAACCCCTTGACATACACCATTGATCTCACTCTTTCCCAATTTCTTTAGCAGATTGCCTTCTTTATCATCCCCACATCCTTACTAATCTTCATTTTTTATATTGGTAATTTGGTTTTCTTCTTTATTTTCTTTTAAATCAAATTAGCCAATAGTTTATCTATCTGTCATTGATGTTTTTATAAAACCAGCGCTTAGTTTTATTTCAATAAATAAAGTTCACTGTTTTGTTTTTTTACTATCAATTTTATTCATCTCTGATTTTCAGAATTTCTATTTTGGTGTTTAATTGGGGATTTTAAATTTGTTCTTTTCTATTTTTTTTAGTTGCATGCCCAATTTGTTGATCTGCTCTCTCTCTCTCTCTCTCTCTCTCTCTCTCTCTCTCTCTCTCTCTCTCTCTCTCTCTCTTGCTTATTTTATTGATGTAAGTATTAAAAATCTAAATTTTCCCCTAAATACTGCTTTGGCTAAATGCCAGCAATTTTGACATGTTGTCATTATCTTTAGAGAAATTATTTATTGTTTCTATGATTTATTCTTTGACCACTCATGCTTTAGAATTAGATTATTTAGTTTCCAATTAGTTTTTAATCTGTGTTATAACCCCTATTGAATTTTGATTTCATTATGGTCCTAAAGGGGCACACATGTCTTTTATGGGAGATAATTTTCCCTAGTCTTCCTCTCCCTTCCCCCTTCTCCCAGTATATCCCTCTTTCTCACTCTTTTATTCTTCTTTTGAGATTTTCTTATCCTAATAGGCTTACAGCCATGCCCTCTTCTAAGTAAGCTCCTTTTAATTGCCCTAATGATGATAAAGTTATTAGGGATTAAATGTAGCATACATGTTTCTGCTTTTCTGTACGTTTACAAGGTAAATTTTATGCCTTAATATGTGGTCAGTTTTTTGTGAAGATGCCATGTACAGCTGAAAAAAAGATATACTTTCTTTTCTCATTCAGTATTCTCCAGGGATCTATCATATCTAACAGTTCTAAAAGTCTATTCCTCTCCTTACCTTCTTTCTTATTTATTTTGTGGCTAGATTTATCTAGGAGTAAATTGAGGTCCCCACTAGTATAATTTACCTGTTTTTTTACTCTTTCATTCATTTAACTTTAAGTTCAAGAATTTGGATGCTATGTCATTTAGTGCATATATATTCAGTACTGCTATTACTTCATTGTCTATAGTACTTTTTATCAAAATTTAGTTTCCCTTATTATCTCTTTCAGTTAGATCTGGTTTTGCTTTAGCTTTGTCCAAGGTCTTGATTGATATCCCTGTCTTTTTTACTTCAACTGAAGCATAACAGATTCTTCTTCAGCCTCTTATTTTAAATGTGTATGCTTCTTTTTTCTTCAGACATGTCTCTTGTAAACAACATTTTGTTTGATTCTGGATTCTAATCCATTTTGCTATCCTATTCCATTTTATGAATGATTTATCCCATTTACATACACAGATGTGATGGTTAACTGTGAAATGATGTCCAAAACAGAGCTAATTTTCCTCCCCCTAAAACCTTTCCATCTTCCCAATTTCCCTGTTATTGCTGAGAACCCCACCATCTTCCTTTTCACCCATGCTCCATATTCTTGATTCTCACTCATAGCTCACACATTCAGTCACTTGCCAAGTCTTATTGTTTCTGCCTTCATTCATATAGCCACCACTCTGGTGCAGTATCTGATCTGTCATCTCAATGGGCTATTTCAATGACCTTCAGGTCAATCCTTCTGTCTCAAGTCTCTCCCCATTTCAGTCCATCCTCCATTCACCTGCCAAGATGGCTTTCCTAAAGCACAAATCTGACCATATCATACACCCAAACCTATATACACTCAATAAACTCCTTGATCAAATATGAAATACTTATTATCTCTTTGATAAAATATAAAATATTTTTGCTATTTTTTAAATAATTTTTTATTTCCCCACAGTTATATGTAAAAATATTTTAACATTCTTTTTTTTTAATTTTTGAGTTCCAAATTCTTTCCTTCCATCTCCTCCCCCTTCCTTGAGATGGCAAACAATCTGACATAGTTTATACATATGCAGTCATGTAAAACAAAATATATAATCTACTTTTTAACATTTTAAACCCTTCATACCACTGTCCTTTTCTACTTTTCCAGTTTTTGTATACTTTATACTGGCCTTCTTACTGTTTCTCCAACATAATACATCTTCTATCACCTTGCCTTTGTACTAGCTGTCTTCTATGTCTGTTATGGCCTGTGCCCCCACACCTGCCTCAGTTTCCATGGCTTCCTCTAAGATTCAAATCCATATTCTAAAGGAGGTCTTTTCTGTCCCCTTTGTCTATCTGATAAATGCTATGTATCCCTTTTCAAAATAATGTTTCAAAATAATTGAAGGCAATGCTAAATTGCATTTAAAGCTTAGTTGGAGAGGGGAGAATAGGCACCAGAATAATTTCATTACATCTTCAGAAATACCCCAACCATCTGGTGTTCTAATAATAGAAAGTCCTCAAACTTTTTTGCAGGGACACAGTAAAGTAGATGACTTCATCCACTCTTATAACAAGTATTTGCTCTCTTTGGATAAGAGACCTTGCAGTTTTGTCTAAAAGGACTACTTTCAAAATTGTAAAAGTATTTGATCTTTTCCCCTTGTTTCCTGCCCTTGAGCAGATAATGTTACCTCATAATAAATCTTACCATTTTTCATTCTAAATATTCCCTTTTTCTCCTTTGTCTGATTCCCCCCTCTTTATCTACCATCTCCCTCACCTGTGAAGTGCTTTAACTTTTCTGTCCTAGGCTGACTGCAGAATGTTACTGATTGGCTATGTACTCTTAAGCAATCATGAAAGACCGAAGTGCACTCCAGCAATCTAAATTTGCAGTTAATAAGAGCAGATTTCTTAACATGAAATAAATCTCTTTACTTTCAGTCTGCTTCCTATCTTTGACCTATAATCATCAGACTCTTGCTGTTAAGCGATTACCCCAACGTGCAGTAGGAGCAGTATCCTAATGGTTAGAACCTAACCCTTGCCTGCATGGTAGATAGGCTGTTTTTTTTTTCCTTAAAAGGTATTGAGATCATCCTCAAATCCTGACTGACTTAGGAGAACCAAAGTGTGAAGCTTCCGACATCATGTCCAGGTCACCTGAGTACAGAATAGCTTCAAGGAGCTAAAAGTGGTCTCTGATATTTTGCTGGTGGATCAAGATAGGCAGTTCAGTCAAGGGGGCTTCTCTTCCTTCTCTTTATGTGGCTAAGTAAATCTCCTTTGGTTGACTATTGAATGAACTACAGTTATCTCATTGTGTTCTAATATCAAACCTAAACTATGAGGGAACTGGCCTGAGTCAGGTCTAGCCCAGATCATTAGTGGAAATAAAAATGTATTTTTTTTCCCAATTCAAATTCATGGATTCCCTGAAATCTGTCTATGAATTCCTTGAGTATTTGTGGGCCTAAGTTAAGATGTTTTCCTTAGATAAATCTATGATCTGGTCAATGTGGATTAAGAGGTGCATAGCTTCTAGGAATAAGATGGTGATAGGCCCTCTGTACTCTGCCTTAATTATACTACATATGTAGTACTCCCTCTAGTAGCAGCACATTCATGCCTACTCATCCAGTGTGACTTATCTATCTCCTTCCATGATGCCATTTCAGAAGGTCTACCCAATGTGATGGAGCCTTCCTTCCTTGGCTATGTGCATACCAATGGATGAGATAATTGCACAAGTACTCTTTATGCTGAAGCCTGCTTATGCTTACTGGATACTTCTCCATTGATCTTTAAGTAATCCTCAGCTTTAGCTCATCAGATGCTATTATAATTTACAGCCATATAACATTGGTGGAAGAATTCATCCATTCATTCAGTCATTTCTGACTCTACATGGCCATGGGGTTTCCTTGGCAAAGATGCTAAAGTTGTTTGCCATTTCCTTCTCCAGTGTATCCTCATTTTACAAAGGAGGAACTTAGACAAATAGGAGTTAAGTGACTTGTCCAGGGTCACACAACTAGGAAGTGTCTGAGTATGGATTTGAACTCAGATCTTCCTGACTCCAGACTTGATGCCCTATCCTGTATACTACCTAGATCCCCCTAAAAGCTAATGAAGATTCTGGGGATCAAACTAGTGGCCTCACATATGCAAAGCATGTATACTGTCACTGAGTTACATCCCCAAGCTTGATGGAAGAATATTGGTATCAAAACGAAGGACCTTTGTTCAAGAAGAAGTTAAGGGATGACTAAAAGCACTATACAAGTCCCCAAAGGCAATCCTGACATTTCCTTTCCTTCTGTTCTGTACTAGGACCAATTCACTGTTCATTTGCAGTCCACCTATCTATTTATAAGAGTACCTATTCTTTCCTCCAGTAGTATATGTATTTCTTGAGGGCAGAAGCTGTTTCTATTTTGTCTTTGTTTCCTCAGGGACTAATACGGTGCCTGGCACATAATGGGTGTTTAATGAATGTTAATTAATTTTTTATTTCCTTCTTTGAAGCTCTGAGTTCTATTTCTTCCAAAGGCACATTGGAGACTATAATGTTAGAATATGAAAGGGATCATTCTATTCTCATTGGGGAAGAAAAAAAGTTTCTCATAGAAATCCTGCCATCTTTTTGTTTTCTTTGAATTTGGGGCACCACCATCATTCTGATAACTTCAGCCTCCACTGAATCTTCTTTATAGCAAATATAAACATTTGAGAAAAAACTGAACAGCAAAGCAGCTTAGCCTGACAACATCTCTAAGTTTCACATCTTTCTATTAAGAGGAAGGATAAGTGTTTCATTCTTTCTTTTCTAGCAGGCAGCAGTGGATAAACTTATAATTAGGAAGGCCTGAATTCAAATCCATCCTTAGACCCTATAGTAGTTGTGTGAGACCCTGGGCAAGTCACTTAACCTCTATTTGCCTCAGGTTCCTTAATTGTAAAATGGGATGTATAATCTATATCAAATTGCTTACCATCTCAGGGAGGGAAGAGGGAAAGAGAGAATTTGGAACTCAGAATTTTTAAAAAGAAATGTTAAAAATTTTTTATACATGTAATTGGGAAAAAATAAAATGTTATTCAAAAAAATTGTAAAATGGGAATAATAATAGCACTTATTTCCCAGGGTTGTTGTAAGGATCAAGTGAAATAATACTTACAAAGTGGCACATAATAAGCACTTAATAACTGCTTATTCCTCTTTCTTCCTTCTGTGAAAGGATTTTTTTTATTACTGTTATTATAAGTTCAGCTTTTTGGTGTTATTTTCAGTTACACCACTGAAATCTTTGTATACATTGTTCTCTGGAGTCTTTTTTCTTTATTCTGCATCATTTCATGCAAATCTTCCTGTTTCTCTTTATTACCTTTCTTGTGGTGAAATCAATGTTCTACTTCAGCTATATACCACAACATGCTAATTGATGAATAACTACTAAGAATATTTGGGTATAGATGGGACTTTTTTTTTCTGTCCCTGACCTTCTCAGAGTATATGCCCAGTAGTGGGATTGCTGAGTCAAAGTGTGAACAGTTCAGGGATTTTTCTCACCTTATTCCAAAAAATTTTTTCAGCATGGTTAAATTCCCAGCTCCACCAATAGTATATAAGTATGCTTGTCTCTCTATAGCCCTTCCAGTATTTACTGTTTCTTTTATGACACTCCTTGACAGATATGAGGCTTACCTCAGAGTTGTTTTGTTTGGCATTTCTCCTAGTACTGATTTGGGACATTTTTTTTGACCTCTTGTGAACTTGCTTTTCTTTCATCTGGTCTTGCTTTTCTATGAAGCAATAATAACGGCTCCCAGTTTTGCACCCATCATCCTCCATAAAATTATACAAACAAGGTTATGTTCTCCACCTGTTTTTGCTTTGATGATATTATCTCTCCATTTGGCAACGATGTCAGGTGTTTGCGGTTGAAGCAATGGCTATACTCTATTTTTTTCCTGTTATGGCCATTTTTTTATATCTGTTAAAATTTCTCTAGGAAGCCATTATAATCCATGTTAATGTCCATTCCCTTTTTCATTTTTAATTTTTTAAGTGTCAATAGCATGTTTAACATTAGAAGGAAGGGAATGTAAGAATACCTCAAAGGACTAAGCAAATTTTTATATCAATTGATGTTCCTAGTTTTCTAGATTGTACTTGTGTTAATTGCATGCTGCATCTTTTTTTCACTTTTGTACTTTTTTCTAATTTTGTATAAATTGTGATCTTTGTTCTAATTAGTCACTGGTCTATGTACACATAAGCTGGTTTAGGAATGACTTCTCCCTCAGTAATGAATTGCTTACTATCTGTTTAAACATAGTCAATTTAATTTTTTTTTATGTTATTTGGTGTATCTCATATCCAAAACATCTGGACTCTTTGCTCTAAAAAAGTATTGTTGATATTGTAATGTAGGCATACAGATTCTTAATAGTCTACATTTTGCCCTCTCATGTTTCTACCCTTGAACCGTATTTTCCAATATATTTGTCACCATGCTCCCTTATAGTCATCCTTGCTTTGAAGTCATCAACTATGAAAGTATTTTGTTTGTTACATCTGGAAACATTCTCTTATAATATTTTGTCTTTCTCTCATGCACTTATATTCCATTATAGCTATTTGTACATGTGTTATATCTCCATTATCCATTAAAGTTCTACACCATTACCTGATTGTGGTAATGAGGTGATCCTGAGTTCTTTACACTAAACCAGCAGAGAATAAGCTCTGACAGGTTCTATTAAGCTCTAAAGGTTTAAATATGTCTATATGTCTGCTATCTGAGAACCAAACTATTTAGATTCATATAGGAGCATTGCCAAGTTGGCCTGATGATTAATTTTTCTGTCATAGCAAATTTTTAAATCTACTGTATCATAATGGGGTTGAAGTATGATTCAGTATTTGTACTAAAAAAAAATAAATCACAGAATCTTGAACTATTGAAATGTAGAGAAAGAATCAGTTTTGGTACATGAAGAGAGACACCCTTATAATACTGCTAAGTCAAGGTCCCAGGGTGATTTTGATGCACCAAGACTAGCAACCAGAGGCATAATGGAAGTTATAAGGAATGTGCCTATACCATTAGATTTTTGTGTGTATGTCCTTCATTCTCAAAAAGGGCCATGGAAAGGCCCATGGCATCAGGGAATGAGGACATGACTTGCACTTGACTTGGATTTGAGTGAGGGAGGGCTATGCAAGGTCACCAGCCTCATTTTCTCCTCCAGAGCCACCATCTGGGTCCAATAACCTGATATTCCTCTCCCCCTCCCCCTCCCCCTCCCCCTCTCTCTCTTTCTTTCTTTCTCCCATTTTTGTCTCCCCCCTCCCTTAGGGTGCTCTGCCAAAAGAAGGTACTTTTTTTGACTGAATGCTACCTCATTAACTTGGAGTTTACAGCCTTGATTTCTTTCTCAAACATCAAGCCTTAAACTTTAATCCCTGGAGCTAGTAGATTGAACAGGGTGCTCCCTGCCCTCCTAGCACACAGTGAATATAAATCGTAAATAGTACATAGTAACTGTTTCTCTTGACCTGAGGGTCCCCTCCCAGTTTGATTTTTTGTTTAAAACGACGTCCTTTCACTCACTTCTTAAAGAGACCTATTTGCTAAATGGGCGTTAACTCACTCAAAGAGAGAACCTGAAAAGACGTTAGCCTAAAAGGACCAGGGTCTCCCATTGCATCCTGGACCATTAGATAATAGACTATTGGAGGGCTGGATATAGCTGTGCATCTGATTCACAAAAGAGCTGAAATAGTCCCTCTTCTATGGAAAATAACCCACATAACAACCTCAATTTAGTGGAGAAACAAAAGATAAAAGCTGAGAACAGCTCAATGGAGAACTAGTGAAAGTAGCTCACTAGAGAAGCAGTAAACATCTGTGCTTTGGAAGACAAATCTGTAACACTACAGCAAAGGAAATAACCCATTAGAGGATACCAGCAACTGGCAGTGAGGCAGAGAAAGGAACTAATGACAGTATCATAGAAGACAGAGAAGTCTTTCATCTGGGAAGCAATTGTAGGAATGTGAATTGCCCTGGTTACAAATGTTCCCTACATGTGAGTCCTCTCCCATGCATGTTTTTTAGACACATTATGCACCTGGCACATAGTAGGTGCTTAGTAAATGTTTGTTGAATGACTGTTATTGAAGTGTTTTGCGTGACTACACATGTATAATATACATCAAATTGCTTGCCTTCTCAGTGGGGATGGGAGGAGAGGGAGGAAGGGAGAAAAGTTGGAACTCAAAGTTTTAAAAACAAATGTTAAAAATTGTTTTTACATGTAATTGGGGGAAAAGACATATAGGCAATGAGGTATAGAAATCTATCTTGCCCTACAAGGAAATAGAGGGGATTGCGATAAGAGGAGGGAGGGGTATGATAGAAGGGAGAGCAGAATGGGGGAAGGGGTAATTGGAATGCATGCTGTCTTGGGGTGGGGGGTGGGGAGAGATGGGGAGAAAATTTGAAATTCAAAATCTTATGGAAGTGAATGTTGAAAACTAAAAATAAATTAATTAATTAAAATAAATATTTGTTGACTGACTAGTTGCTCACTATTTCAAGATTTTCCTTGCTTTTTATCTTGTTTTGTTTTAAAAAACGCATTTTGCTTTGAACTAATTTTTCCTTTTGTTGGTCTTATCAATGTGAAATATCAGAAAATCTCATAAGCAGTTTTGAATAGATGCAGATCCAAAGTATATCTTGAACCAGGGCTACTTTTGAAAGAGGCCTTGATTGGCTATGGGAGGAGATGGCCTACAGAACTCTATTACTCTGACCGAAAATAAGCCTTACAAGGGTAGGAACTGCACACCTTATTCAATTTTATATTCAATTCCCAAAGTCTAACACAATGTCCTACATAAAATAGGCAGATAAATGTTTATTGTATTAGGTTAAATAAATGTTGCCTCAGTGACTAAAGTATTTGGCTTTTGGCAATTAGTATTAAAACAATAGACTGAATTAATTACTGAGAATAAATCAATGACATCTTTAGTTTGGAGAAAAGAATTTCAGTCTAACTTTCCAAGAGGAAGGTAACCTCTGACAAAATTTGGCATTGATGGAAAAGTCAAGGTTTTAATGGCAAATTAGATTTTATGATTGCCATTAAATCAGGAACTAGAACATGTATAGAAAGACATGTAAGCCACTTAAGACTTGCCTAAAAGATGTTCCTTAGCCAAAGTGAAACTATAATCATATTTTAAACCTGGTTATAGGAACCTGCCATTTTTAGATGCTATGGGACTACGTAGTGACTGTTCTTCTGAGTCTAACTCCAGGTGTGGGAAGCAAGATAGGCGATCTGAGCCTCCATTACATGATGCCAGTAAGCTCATGAGATGCTGGTATGAACTGCATAGGTGATTTCAAGGAAAGAGTGCAAGAGCAGCTGTTCAGCATGGGCTGAGGTGGGATTCTCCGGACTCAATTTCCCCACTGACACCTGGCAGACTTTAAGCCTGACTGAATGCAAGCGGGCAATCTACTCCTTCCTGAAATTTCCTATAGTCAAAAGGTTTGTAAGCTTAATACCAGATCTGTTCAATTATAGATTATGGGTATAGGAACATTGAAGGCTGTCTAAAATTAAGCTATTAGGCATAGGACTTTAGACCAACAACATTAAGTTAGGGTCCTTTTATTCTTAGTAATACTGTGGAGACAATTAGATCAAGAGCTTGTGAAGTTAGCAACACAAATATTACCTGTGTCTCAGTTGGTTTATGTTTAAAAAAAAATTCTTTTGTGGTCCATATTGTAAATGCTTTAAAAAGATGTATCACCTGACCAAAAGTTTGAATTGCTTTATCTGTTATAAACTGTGTTAAAAATAAATTTAAAATATATATATATTTGGCTTTTGGAGGCAGAATAAATTGTTTTATCAGAAATGTGGTTCTGATTACTAAAGTTAGAGGACTCTACCTCAACATGTATAATATTGGACTATGATACAATATAATACAAAGCTAGTTTTTTAAAATGTGGTGAAGAAAAAATATCCCCAACTCTCTGTGGGGATCTAAATAAGTAACACTTCAAAAATAAAATTCTTAGCACACATAAGAATATTGGGTAAGATTCACTAACAAAGAGAACTGTTAGATTAACTGATAAAAGCAAAATTACAAAGTGAGGAATTTTCCCCTAGAATTGTACTGGCCAGAACTCAAAATATTTTAGACTTCATTTGTGTGTTTTATTCACGTTATTTTAAATAATTCACATTTATAGACAGGTGAAACTACATGCAGTACTTCTATAGAAATTTTTTTTCTTAATTTTATAGGAAATGAGTATGATATATTTTCATGTCACTTCTCTTCAGCAATTTACTCCCAAACATATCATTAAATCTCAATCAGGTTGTTATGTTATAACCAGTTGTAACCTAACAAGATAAGCACTGAGCTAAAGGAAGTGTTGTCTCACCAACAGCTGAATTCATTTTTCTTAATATGGTTTATTCTGCTTTGTCCACTCTTCAAGACAGTGAGTTCATCTCAATGTGTGTTCATCCTTCGTTGCTGAAGAAGACCACGCCATCAGAGAAATAATGACATAACTTGCACTTGACTTTGTTTTGAGTGAGGGAGGGCTGTGCAGGTCACCAGCTTCACTTCTCCTCCAGAGCCATCTGAATTCAGTGACCATATATTCATCAGGATGACTGGAGATGACCCAGGATGATGCAATTGGGTTAAGTGACCTGCCCAAAGTCACACAGCTGGTGAGTGCCAAGTGTCTGAGGTGAGATTTGAACTCAGGTCCTCCTGACTCCTGCACTGGTGCTCTATCCACTGCACCACCTAGCTGCCCCTCTAGTAAATAAGCTTTTACAAAGGAATATTTACTTAAAAGATACAGCAAGAATAGAAATACCACATCTCTCCCACAACACTTGGGAGCCACACCCTCCCCTTGGTCCCTGAGAAGAGAGAGCTTACGTTTAATGCAGCTTCTACATAACTTCAATTCCATCAAATTCAATCCAAATGCAGTGCTGCTGCTAAAAGAGCCTTTGTTTCAACTACCACTGGGCTGGGTCCTAAAGGTTGCTCCTCATTCCTTGGGCCTCAAGGCTGTGCCAGATCACTCTAAACAACAGCAAAGACTTTTCATACCTCCTGGTGGCTCATTCTCCTTTCAAAACTTACAAAGTCAAAACTTTCAATCTTCAACTAAAATGAAAATGATAGGACAAAGGATCAAGGCCTATGTTCACTGGTCACCTGTTGATCTCAAATGGAAAAGGCCCAAGGCTTCCTCCCTTTTAGCACTGTTTGTCTTCTGTTGCTAGAATGTAGCTAGGCAGAAAGAAGAGAGACCTAAGAGAAGGAAGAGATTCTGGTTGACTAATGCCTTTCGAATGCATTCCCAGTTTCAAATAGTGCCATATTTTTCCCATTTTACAGGTGGACAATTTGAAAATAAGGGTGTTGCATGTTAAAGAAAGTCAGTGTCACATAGTGAATCAGCAGCTGACATTGCAGTCAGGAAGACCTGGATTTAGATCATGTCTCTGATGCAAAATTGCTATGTGACCCTGGATAAGTCAGTTAACTTCTGAGTGCCCCAGGCAGAAAACTAAAAGTATAAATTATAAAGAAAGTGCCAACAATCTACATTGATAGAGGGATTTTCCCCATTGGAAAGTTCCCTTTACCAAAGGAATCACAGGTTCAGTACTTGTGTTTAATGATAGGATGAAATAAGTCTTGTATTGGTATAGGGAATGCCTAATGAGCAAATTCCCTCTATCAAAGGGTAGTGATACCTCCTCTACAATTAGTTCCCTGGGCAGCCAGAGGTTTGGTTGATTTGCTCAGGATCACACAGCTACTGTGGGGTTGGAGGTAAGACTGGAATAAACCTTGGTCTTAAGACAAATGAGTTGAGTTTTTTCTTCCTTTTTGTTAAATTGAATTTTTAAATGTTTTATTTTTGCTTTTTGGTTGTTATGTCACAGTTACTTCCCAATATATCAAAATAGAACATTCCCTTATAACAAAAACAGTTGAGCATTTGGCACAGTATTCACTATTTGCCTCATAATTCCCTGTGTCTGTACTAAAGAAGGACACAGCATCAGTTCTCTGGAATCAAGATTGGTTACTGCATTTAGTCTGATTTCTGATGTCTTTTCGTGCTATTTTAATTTACATTATTATAATCATTATGTACATTGTTATCCAGTTTTGTTTCCTTTATTCCATAGCAGTTCAGACAAGTCTGTCCATATTTCTCTGATTTTCTCATGTTCATTATTCTTTAAGTATAGTAATGTCCTATTAAATTAATATACCACAATTTGTTTAGCTATTCTCATTAAGTTGTTTTTAACTCTTAGAGGCTCCTTCATATTTTAGATCACAGATATGAAACTAGGTAAGGGTCCTGAGATGAGCTATGTGTTTTTCATCCTAAGAGCAGAATAATTAAATTTAGAGAGGTTCCTCACTAACTACAGAGTTGGCTACCAAGTAATTAATTTTCACACCTATAGCAACCCATGGAAACCATCTACAAAGATGAGGAAGGATTTAGATCTGTATTGGAATAAGAAATACCCTCAACAACAAAATCATATTTTTAAATTGAAGGAAAATGTAAAAAAGAAGTCAATTAATTAATCGATGAGTATTTATTATAGGACAGCACAGTGAATAGAACACAGGGCCTGGCGTCAGGAAGGCCTGAGTTCACATCTGGCCTCAGACACTTACTTAGATGTGTGACCTTGGGCAAGTCACTTAATCCTGTTTGCTTCAGTTTCCTTATCTGTAAAATGAACTGTAGAAGGAAATGGCAAACCATTCCAGCATCTCTACCAAGAAAACCTCAAATGGGATCCCAAAGAGTTAGACACAACAGAAAATGAACAAAAATTAATTGAGCACTGTGCTGTTGTGAAAGAGATAGTTGAGTACATGATATTGCCCTCAAGCAATTAACTGGGAAACTGACATATGAAACATGTACTGTGATACTAATTTCAATCTAAATGATGTTTGGAAGGGAGAGAAAAATGTAAGCTGGAGTAGTCGGGTATATTTAATGGGTAAAACAGGAAGCTAGATAGCACGGTGAACAGAACCCTAGGCCTGGAGTCAGAAAGACTTGAATTCCAATCTAGCCTGACATTTTCTAGCTGTGTGACCATGGACAAGTCACTTAACCTCTGTTTAGCTTCCTCAATTATAAGATAGGAATGATAATAATAGCACCTACCTCCCAGGACTATTGTGAGGATGAAATGAGATAATATTTGATAATATTTTTAAAGTGCTTAGTATATAATAAATGCTATGTAAACGCTAGCTATTATTATAATTGTTAAATAGAGTCTAAGCTGTAGGGAAAGTTGGGAGGAAGAAGGGCATTCCAGGAAGCAAAGACAGCATAAGTAAACAAAAGCACACAGAAAGGAGTATAGCATGTGGAGAAACAGTAAGAGGAGCCTGACTAGACTGGACTGAGGTTGTGTATTGAGGAGTGGAGAATGGCCAAGGTAAATTTTAAGTGCTAAGTTGTCTTGATACCCTTTACCCAGGTGCCTTTCTTTTGAAATGAAAACTAGTGAGCTCAGCTGGCTTGATTCAGAAAATCAGTGCTAGATGGGATCTGAATTCACAGCTCTCACTGTCACTTGTTCCTATGCAGATGTATGTAGCGATACTCTAGCAGCCAAACCACAAGCCCGAACTGAGACAAACACCTGTGAACATTCGAACATACTGTAATCATCTTTCAGTAGACTAGTGCTTCTGTACTATTTTCATGTCAATTGTTTTCACAGTTTGCCCACTCTGAAGATTTGTTCCCACATTGCTCTTCCTACCGCTGGGTCTTTTGACTCACCCAGCTCCATCTCAACATTCTGCTCTTTTCACTGATGTCAACACTCCTCTTGCTTCTCACCCAGGCAAGCCTCAAGCCTATACCTCTGTGTATACCAGTAATTTGTCTAGTTCCTGGCACCCCAAATGCGCCTGTAAAGTATGATCGATGGCATTCCTTCCTCAGTGCTGCTCTAGAGGGTAGAATTGTGGTGAGTACATTCCTGTGACCCAAATAATCTAAACCTCAGCACCTGGGTTTCTTCCCTTCCCAGGCCTGTAGCAATCCAGTTTTCTACTGGCAGAATGATGAGATTATAGAAAGCTTTAAAAACCTTGAATGTTCACAGGTGTTTGTCTCAGTTCAGGCTTGTGGTTTGTCTGCTAGAGTATCCCTTCATAAACTTGTACAGGAACAAGTGACAGTGAGAGCTGTGAATTCAGATCTGGTCTAGCATTGATTTTCTGAATCGTGTCAGCTGAGCTTGCTAGTTTTCATTTCAGAAGAAAGGCACCGGGGTAAAGGATATCAAGACAACTTGGCACTTAAAATGGATAAGAAAGAGCCCTAATGGAGTATTAAGCAAGAAAATGACAAGATATAAGTGATCTTTTAAGTGTTAAAAAAAAGAAAAACTTCTGGTTCCAAGTAAGCTGTCAAAGTGTAGGAAGTTGAAATTCTAATATGAAGAAAGAGAACTGTAAGAGAAAAAGTAAGCCTTTACAATCTGAATCATTCTACTTTGTAAACTCAACTCAGTCAGAATGGCATGTTCTCACAAAAGAATTGTGAAAGCAATTAACATTTATTAGAGAACATCAGTTGCTAAATGTTGCCACCCCAAGGGATCCTGTGGTATCAGTCAGTATTCCTAAGGATCAGAGAAAGACAGCATGGGAAAATGGATATAAGGTTGACTGGCCTTGGAATCAGGTAGAGCTAGTTTCAAGATTTGCTTCCCACACATACTGTGTGGGCACACATGGGCAAGTCTATTTCTAAAACACAGATTTCATCCTATTGACTCTAGGATCAAATATGAACTTCTTTGTTTGGCATTTTAAAGCCTTTCGCAAACTGACTACAACCTATTTTTCCAGATTTATTATACATTACTCTCTTTCCCTCATTCTTTGATCCATACAAACTGACTTTCTGGCTATTCTTAACACAATATTTTCATAGGTTGCTCCCCATATAGGGAATGTACTCCTTCCTCATCTCTGCTTTTTAGAATCCCTGGTTTCTTTCAAAGATGATCAAATCCCACTTTCTATAAGAAAGCTTTCCTGATTCCCCTGCTAATGTCTCCCTAAAAAATCATTTTGTATTTACTTGCATAAATCTGTATACATTTATGCTTATATATTGTTCCCCCAAACAGAATGTAAGCTCTTTTAGAGCAAGGACTATTTATTTTATTCTTTATATCTCTAATGCTGGCATATAAGCAGGCCTTAAGTGCTGATTAATTGATTGATTAAGTTGACTTAACCTTTCAGTGCCCCAGAAATCTCTTTAAAACTTAACAGAGGAGCTGATCTGTGAAAGGAGTTTCTACAGTGGAAATCACAGGTCTGGACCAAAAGAATGGAAAAACCCCAAAAATAAAAAGAGAAATCCTTTACTCTGTCAGCCCTGACCATTATACCTTGAATTCCATTAAATTGTGTTAACTGAAGCGCATGCTTCTGAGATCAGTCTCAGAAGTATATTACCACCATTGAATCTCCAAAGTCAATCTCATAAATGAATATTCTTAGGTTTTTTGACATGCTTTAGATGAAAAAAAAACACCTGAGGCAAATTCGTAAGCAGTTTAGCATTATGTTCTGAAATCTTCTTTAAGAAGCAGCTAGGTGGCATAGTGGCTAGAGTGCTGGATATGGAGTGAGGAAGACTTGAGTTTAAAATTCAGCCTCAGACACTAACTGATGCTGGGCATGTGACTTAAACTTGTTGCCTCAGTTTCCTTATCTACAAATTGAGCTGGAGAAGGAAATGGCAAACCATTCCAGTATCTTTACAAAAAACAAATGAGGTCACAAAGAACATGACTGAACCACAACAATAACTATATTACCAATATGAGCAAAAGTGTAGTTTGTAGTAAAGCTGTAGTTTTAATGTGCCCTTTTTAGTGAGTCAAACCAAGGAAAGTGACTAATTTTAATAACTATAGTTGAAACAAAAATTGAAAACTCTTCAGTATACAGCTTTACTTCTGAAGATTCCATTTCATTCAAAAGTAGCTTCCCTGACTCTCCCAGGTTGGCTAAAGATAAAATTATGTTATTAACTGAAAATTCAGTTTGCCAGAGAATATAGATATCTTTTTGTTGTTGTTCAGTTGTTTCACACTCTTTGTGACCGCATTAGGGGGTTTTCTTAGAAAAGATACTGGACTGATGTGCCACTTCCTTCCCCAGCTCATTTTACAGCTGAGGAAACTGAGGCAAAGAGTTAAATGACTTGCCCAGGGTCACACAGTTAGTAAGTATCCCAGGTCAGATTTAAACTCAGATTGATGGAGTCTTCTGGACTCTAGACCCTGAACCCTATCCATTGCACCACCTAACTGCCCCACATAGATGTCTCCTGAAAGGGAGTAATCCCTCATCAGTTGAAACAATGAGGCAGCTCTAAATTTTAGCCCAGCCCCTGGGATTGAGCATAGGCATGTATGTGGCCCCTCTGGGTAGATGGTAGAACATAACCAAAACACTTTTCTCCATCATAAGATTTGTCCTCTCTAATAATAAATGACTACTAAAAAATGCCATTTCTTTTCCATAATTGATTGTATTCCACTGGCAGGGCATGTAATTCCTAGAATAGTTATAAAATACTTCAGATCAGAACTTCAGGAACACTTGGCTCTGGGTCCCTTCCATAAGTTATTTCTCACTGAAATAAAATAACAAGTTGGGTCCTCAGAGGGTGGCAAATACTCTTCCCCTCAGGATTCTAGGGTTAACCTGGTTGAAGAATCTAATAGTATCGTTCATGAGCCCCCACAGGTATGCTTCTGAATGTCATGTAATCAGTTAGTAGCTATTCAAAACCATTTAAATAATTACCATGAATTATCTTTTATAGTACACAAGTACAAAAATGTTAGTTAGATGGAAGTCCTCTCTCCCTTCCTGGAGTCCTCATAAAGTTTTTCTGAGATGTACTTTTCTGTGGTTTCTTGTAGAATCTAGAAGTTCCCTTTCCTGGTATCATTTGCTTTCATCTAACAGCTTAAAAAGCTTTCAAATTTCCTTTGATTAACTTCTCCTTAGTTAATGCTTTTGATTCAACAGAGATGTCTATGCCTTGTTTGCACTGAGTTCATACCTCTGATTGATTGATTCTGGGCTACTTTCCCATAATTATTCCCATGTTGAAAGCATGGAATAACCCTCTTAAACTTAGAAGGGGAATGTATTTTGTGAGCATGCTTGTTATTAGTTATTATGTTATTTGGCCAATTTGTTTGGCCTTATAATTTCATCAGTTAGGAAACTACCATTGTGGAAACATCCTCTACCAATACAGATTAATGAATAAGAAGTAGTACTTGAACCCAAGTCTTCCTGACTCCAAAACCATACCTCCATCTACTACATTGTTCTGTCTTTACAGATCATTTGGTCATACTTTCATGTAAACTTAAATTTTTGCTCCTTGTGTTACTTGTTTTTATTTGTTGACATCTGTTAAACTTTTAGGCCAGCGAGGTAGTACAATGCATAGTGCATAGGACCTGTAGCCAGGAAGACTCATCTTCTTGAGTTCAAATCTGGCCTCAGATTACTCAGCTACTTAGTAGCTGTGTGACCTTGGCCAAGTAACTTAATCTTCTTTGCCTCGATTCCTCATCTGTAAAATGAGTTGGAGAAGGAAATGGCAGACTACTCCAATATCTGTGCCAAGAAAACCCCAAATGGAGTCATGAAGAGTTGGATTTGTCTAAAAATGAGTAAAAATAACAATTAAACTTTGAATTTAAAATTTCAAAAATAAAGTGCTTCAGAGTTTTTTTCATTAAAAGCCATGCAATGACTAAATATTCACACAAAAATCCATATGGAAATATTTGTTTTCCAAGTATTCCTTCACTCTCCAGAATCACATTTCTATTCCTGTATTACTTACTATTAGGATCTCTTTGGGATTTCCAGTATCTAAACCTGATGTGATCTCCCAGCTGGAGTAAGGGGATGAACCATGGGGATCTGCACACACAAGCAGCTGAGGGGAAAGACAACCTAAGCAATGACTGTTCAGGTAAGTGAGTCACTGAAAATGCATTTTCTTTTTTTTCCTCATTAAAGTATTTTTATTTTATTTTTAAATAATATTTTATTTTTCCCAATTACATGAAAAGACAATTTTTAACATTTTTAAAAAAATTTTTGAGTTGACTTGGAAATCAAGGGGATGCCCATCAACTGGGGGAATGGCTCAACAAGTTGTGGTATATGAATGTAATGGAATGCTATTGTGCTGTAAGAAATGGTGAACAGGAAGACTTCAGAAAGACCTGGAAAGACTTATATGAACTGATGCTGTGTGAAAGGAGCAGAACCAAGCAAACTTTGCACACAGCAACAACCACAGTGTGTGAGGAATTTTTCTTGTAGACTTAGTACTTCATTGCAATGCAAGGACTTAAAAAATTCCTAATGGACTCTTGAGGCAAAACGTCTTTCATATCCAGAGAAAGAACTATGGAATTTGATCACTGAATGAAGCAGACCATTTTCTTTTGTATTATGTTTTGTTTTGTGTTATGATTTCTCCCATTCGTTTTAATTCTTCTATGCAACATGACTAAGGTGAAAATGTACTTAATAGGAATGTATGTATAGAACCTATATAAGATTGTACGCTTTCTCAGGGAGGGAGTAGGGAGGGAGGCGGGAAAGAGGAGGAGAGAGGGGGAAAAAAATCTAAGATATATGGAAGTGACTGTGGAACACCGAAAACAAATAAAATAATTTAATAAAAAAAAGAAAAAAATTTTGAGTTCCAAATTTTCTTGTTCCCTCCCTCCTTGCCTCCCCCATCCTGAAAGCAGTAAGCAAATAGATTATACATGAGCAATAATGCAGAACATATTTCCATATTAGTCATGTTGTGAAAGAAAACACAGATCAAAAGAAAAAACCACAAAAAAAAAAGATAAAGAAAGTGAAAATAGCATGCTTCGATCTGCATACAGACTCCCTCAGTTCTGTCTGTGGAGGTGAACAGCATTTTCCATCCTAAGTCCTTTGAAATGACTGCAATGACTTTCATTTTATTTTATTTTTAATATTCTATTTTTATTTAGTATTTTATTTTTCCCCAGTTACATGTAAAATTTTGAACATTCATTTTTAAAACTTTGAGTTCCAAATTCTCTTCCTTCTTCTCTCCTCCCCCCCTCATTAAGAAGGCAAGCAATTTGATAAAAGTTATACATGTATGGTCATGCAAAACACATCCATAATAGTCACTTTGCGAAAGAAAACATAAACAAAAAAAACAATAAAAATAAAGTTCAAAAAATTATGCTTCGATCTGTATTCAGACACCATCAGTTCTTTTTCTGGGGGTGGATCATATTTTTCATCATGAGTCCTTCAGAGTTATCTTGGATTATTGTACTGCTGAGAGTAGCAAGTCATTCACAACTGATCATCTTACAATGCTGCTATTACTTTGTACACAGTACATTTCACTTTTCATCAGCCAATACAAATCTTTCCAGGTTTTTCTGTTCATCATTTCTCACAGTAAAATAGTATTCCTTCATAATCACATACCACAACTTGCTCAGCTATACCCCAATTGATGGGCATCCCTTCATTTTCTAATTCTTTGCCCCAAGAAAAGAGTTGCTATAGATATTTTTGTATATATACTTCTCTTTCCCTGTAGTGGTATTGCTAGGTCAAAGGATATGTATAGTTTTATAACCCTTTGAGCATAGTTCCAAATTGTTTTACAAAATGGTTGAATCAGTTCACAGCTCCACCAATAGTGCATTAATATCTCATTTGAAAATGTGTTCTGTGTGATTGGATGCTGAATAACATTGCCCAGGCTGAGTTCAAAGGCATTGGAAGATTGAGCGTACCATTAGAGACCTCACTGATAGGACACCAGAAACAAGTGTTAAAAGCAAAATAGGAAACAGTTTAAGATTTACCTTCATAGAATCATATAATCATAGTTGGAGAGGTAAAAGAGATCTTCACCCAAGGACTGAAGCCAGGCAGGCTGTTGAATAAAGTAAGCAGAGTAAGCTTATTGGAAGCATTTAGATGTGGGTATTGAGAAATTGGTGGACCTAGATTGGAAAGACTTTCTTGAGGTACATACCCAGTAGTTGGATGACTCAACCAAAATATATGAACAATTTCATAACTTTTCTTGCCTACTTACATTTTTTCCCCTAAATAGCAGAGCCAATCCACAGTCGTAGCTGCTATGTATTTGTAAGCCTAACTGCCATTGATCCCCCTAGTATTGACTATTTACATCTTTTCTAATTTAATGAGTATGGGATGAAACTTCAAAATTGTTTTAATTTCCATCTCTTTTACTATCAGTGATTTGGAGAATTTTCCCATGGTTTTAATGATTTCATTTGTTCTTTTTAAAACTGTTCATATACTTTACCTTTTTATCTATTGGGATTTGGATATAGATCTATGCATGGAATTAATGAAAGGACATTTTAACTGTGTATGGTCCTCCATAAAGACTAAGAGATAAGGAGGAAGATGTCTAGGGTGCAGAAAAGAGATTTGCTTCCATGTTGCAGAGATCTTCTTTGGGAATTTAACAAAAGTTGTGTTTAGAGAGATGGATATGACTGTTGATAGAGGGGCTAGAGTGTTAGGTTGAATATTTGGGATTTGATTCTACAGTAAAAAGTCCTAAAATCCTTTAAGATGAGAGAAGAGCCACTCTCTCCTTCTACCAGGGAGAGGGAGACTGGTAGACTTCTTAAGCTCGGGAGTTCTGAGTTGAAGGAGGCTAAGCCAAATAGGTATCCATATTAAATACCCCAATATGATGAGTCTCTGGGGAAGCATGGAGGGGAAGAGGGGCACTAGACTACCTAAGGAGGGGTGAATCAGCCCAAAGTGGAAACAAATCATGTTAAAGCTCTACGTTGATCAGTAGTAGGTTTGAGCCCAGAAGTGGCAGCTGTACTTCCAGCCTGCATGAGATAAAGAGATCCATTCTCAAAAAAGAATAGAAAAGAGACTGTCTTATTCATCAGCATATGTGCCACAACAATAAACATAGTTAAGAACACAATTAGGTTTATCAAGATGTTGAATATATTAATGAATGAGTGCCTACCAAAGGAGGCCATATCTAGCTTCTGTAATATTTAAAAGGAGAATGATGGTTGAAAATAATGCTTGAAGAAGGCTATCCTGATTAAGTTGAGTATATATAAAGGTTCAGATTGCATCTGATGCTTTGTCAAGAGAGTTACATGAAGAGAAGTCTAAAGAACTTGAAATCATAGAATCTTAGAAGTAAAAGAGAACTCATCTGCCATCTAGTCCAACCACAATGCTGGAGTTTCTCTACAATATCATTGTGGGGAGGAAGGGTCATCCAGCCTCTGCCTGAGAACTTTCAATGACAGGGAACTCATCTCAAGTCAACACACTCTGTTCCATTGTTTCACAGTTCTTTATACTGAACAGAAATCAGACTTTCTGTGACGTCCTTGTATTGGTCCCAGAGTAGTGGCCACAGTGTAGCCCTACACATATTTGATAACTGTTTTCATATGCCCCAATCCTCAAGCCATCCCCTGTCCCTTCAACCTGTCTTCTCAACAAAGCAGCTTATTCCCTCTTTGGACAGCTCAAATTGTTAGGAATATGCAATGCTTGCACACTGTAGGTGCTTTAAAGAAATGTTTGTTGAATTGAATTAGTAAGTTGTTCTCAGACATTCAGTTAAAATCTGCCTCTACACAATTTCCATTCATTGCTTCTAGTTCTGTTATTGTCCCCATTTTATAGGTGTAGAAACTGAGGCAGAGAAAGATTAAGTTACTTGCCTAGGTTCTTATAGCTAATAAGTGTCTGAAGCTAAATTTGAACATGTCTTCCTGACTCCATCCAGTGCTCTATCCACTGTACCACCTAGCTACACCTTTTATTATCTTAATGTATATTCTAACTTGACCGAATATTGTTATATGATTTTAGCCTGAGTTATTTGATTTGAGCATTAGCCTATTCACACTCAATTAACACTCCTAATACCTGTATTTTTTCCCTTAGTACCAAAGAGTATGGTAGTGAAATATCACCGTGCAACTGTATTATACTTGCTATATTATGGTTACTTTAATATTTCATGGATTCATGATTTCATTGGTGTGAGTACTTCTTCCATCAACACAAATACAAACCTTTAAACATTAGTAAGCAATTTTTATGATTGCTCTTTCTGAAAATTCCTCATCCTAGAGCGAACCTTCTGGTGACAAGCCTCCGCAAATATAGCTAGTCTGGTCTCTCTGATCAAGATCGTGATCAAAAAATTATTGTCTGCGGCTGGGATACTTGAAGCTTTTCCATCCTAGTAGGAAATTTTGGAACTTATGCTATAGAACTCAGGCTTATTTCCATATTTCCAAATCAATCAATCAACTAGTATTTATTAAACACCTAGAATGTAGGAGGCACTGTGCTAAGCCTTGGAGATACAAAAATAATATGCAACACTCCATGTCCTCAAGGAGCTCATATTCTAATGAGGGAGACCACATGTGTATATGTAGACACAAGATCCAAAAAAAGAGATACAAAGTAACCTTGGAAAGAAAAATTCTAGTACCTGGGAGACCAGGAAAGCAAAGATAGGAAATGGAGTGTAATGTAAGAAGCAGCAAGTAGTGGATTAGTGTGTCTGGACTGGACAGAGCATATAGGTGAGTAATATGTTGGAACACTGGTAAAGAAGGTGAGGGTCAGATTTTGGAGGCCTTTAAATGCCCAGCAGAATTTATATTGATCCAAGAGGTAATAGGAAGCCCCTGGAATTTATTGGTAGGGAGGTGGCATGCTTAGACCCATGCCACAGGAAAATTGTTTTAGCAGCTATTGCAGGATGGATTAGAGTGAGGAGAGACTTGAGACAGGGAGACAAAATAGGAGGCTGTTGTAATATTCCGGGTAAGAATTGATGACAGATTAGTGGCTATGTGAATAAACAGAAGGGAATATATGAAAATTATGTGAGAGTGAGAAGTTAAGGATGATGGTGAAATTTTAAATCTGTGCAACTAGAAGGATGGTTGATCATGTCCTTGACAACAATAGCAAAGTTTGGAAAAGATGTGGGTTTTTAGGGAAAGGTGACAAGTTCTATTTTAGACACATTAAGCTGGAGATGCCTATAGGATATCTCATTTGAAATGTCTAATAGGGAGTTCATGATAGAGTACTGGAGTCCAGGAGAGAGAACTAGGCCTGGATATATAGTTATGGGAGTCAACTCATGTGAATCATAGATATAATTACTGAACCGATGAAAGCTAATGAGGTCACCACATGAGAGAGAAAAGAGAAGAGGGCCAAGGACATAGCCTTGGGAGACACCCTCAGTTAGTATTTATAGCATAAATGATGATCCAACAAAGGACACTGAGGAAAAGTAGTCAGGTGGAAAATGAACCAAGAGAGAAAGAACAGCATCATGAAAACTCAGAGAGAAGAGAGAATTCAGGAGGAGAAGGTGGTCAGCAGTGTCAAATGCTACCAAAAGGTCAAGAAAGATGAGGACTGAGAAAAAAAAGGCATTCAATTTTTAAATAAGACATCATTGGTAACTTTGGAAAGAAAATTTCAGTGATGAGATAAGAAGTCAGCTCACAGAGGGTTGGGGAGTATGGGCCTTCGAGTGATAGAAGCCTGTCAAAAATTACTATACTGCTAATGTGATACATGCCTTCCACCTCCAGCATCTATATGAGCACTAAACATAATGGCCTTCCTAGGCTTCTTAAGCAGGGGGAAGGTGTGCAGACCTCATAGTCTGCACAGTTAAAAGGGATTAACAAAGGCAGAGATAAACAAGGGGCAAATCCTGTAAGAACAGCACCAGGAAACCAGAGAGATGACATCGTACAAATTTATCTTATCAAATATGATAGCTCTGTGCCTGACTTCTGCATAGTTGATCTCTCTGCATCTGACACTAGCTCCAGTTTTCCTGTAATATTTCCTGGTATTTATTGCTTGGAAACCTTCACTCTCCTCCAGGCAGATGTCTTCTGTATGAGTCAGCTTCCAGTGAGATCCAACCTTGGCATTATCAGAACCTGTGGAGCTACCCAACAGTGGCCCCAACTCCACTGTCCTGCAACACCTCTAGTCCAACCCTATCATTTTACTAATTAGTAAAGGGGGTCCCAGAGAGGTCATGCTTGAGGTCACATGGTTTAGTAAGAGGTAGGGTTGAAACTAAACCATGTATACGACCTTCACATTGCCTTCCAACTATAAGATTCTAAGATTTTTTATTTTTCTAGATCATTAATAATTTCTCTGCTCGACTCTTCAGTGATTTCCTATTGAAACAAATGAGGTCACAGAGGACTGAACAATGACAACAACAACCACAAACTTGGCATTCCATCTCCAGCTCCTGTGACTTTACACAGGTTGTACCTAATCCCTAGGAACTCACTCCCCACCCTCACCCCCACCTCTTTGAGGGACTTAAAGGAAGTGAGGGATTCTCTGAAGTGGAGGTGAGGAGGTAGTTTGTTCCAGGGATAGGACACTGTGAATGAGGAACAGAGAGAAGGCCATTTTGACTGGACCATAGAATATAAGAAGGGGAGTAATGTATAATGAAGATTAAAAAATAGGACAAGTTTGTAAAGAGTTTTAAAAGTCAAACAAGAGATTTTATTTTATCGTAGACTGAGGGCGCGTGAACTTTTTTTTTAATATTTTGAAACTTGATTCAAATATATCTGGTTTCCTCTAATCCTCTGTGTTTTATTTTATTCATTTAAAAATATTATCCTTTTGTTGTTTAATTTTGTTCCTTCTTTCTCATGGTTCTACCCATTAGTTCTAATTCTTCTTTACATCATGACTAATGTGAAAATATGTTTAATATAAATGTATAAGTAGAGCCTATGTCAGATTGCATGCTCTCTTGGGGAGGGGGAGGGAGAAAAATAAGTGGAGAAAATTTAAAACTCAAAATCTTATGGAAGTGAATGTTGAAAACTAAAAATAACTTAATTAATTATAAAAAGAAACCAAAAAAAAACCCCACATTATACTGTTTTTAGAGAAGGAGTCCAAGGCTTCACTTGACTACCAGAGGGGTCTATAACAAAAACAGTTAAGAACCCTTATCCTTGAGATACTTAGCTGTTCCCCAAAGCCCATCTTTTTTTAAAATAAGCTTAACAAACATTAACAAACATGGCCACATCAATATATAAAAAGTAGAAAAAATAAGCTTGCACATGAGCCTTTGAACTTCTATTTTGTGTAGTTTATAAGTATATAATAAAATATTCAAATTGTCCTGTTTATCTCCATCTTCTTCTCAACTTCCTTCTGCTCTCTCCTGTGTATTTTTCAAGTATTTCATTTAGTGCTCCTTTCTTCCTTTTTTTTAAACATCACCGTCAATATGCACCTAATTTGTTTTTTAAGTTCATGGGCCCTCAGTCAAGAATCCATGCTGTCAACCAAAGTTTCACAGGTAACGAGTATCACCATTAGGATTTGACCCCATATCTTATTTCAAATTCAGAATTCTCTTTGTGATTTATTTAGGGTCACCCAGCTAGTGAATGGTAGAAGTGGAATTCAAATCCAGTTCATTCCATTATAGCTTTGATGTGAAGACTATCCCAGAACACTTTTAATATCGTCCTTAGGTCCTTAGGTGGACTCTAGTAAATCAGGGACAATTACTTTTGCACTGGATATTTACATAACAAAGAGTAGTTAAGAGGAAAGTACTTTGTTTAACATAATTGGTGAAGCTTGGAGAGGGACAGCTCCCTAATAGCAACCATGTTATTGTAGAAAGGTAATGTGAAACAAGGTTACTGGGTAACCTTGCAACAGTGAATAGGAGGGCGAGGAACAAGAAACCCAAAAGAGAGTACACGCTTGGCCCTCATTTCCTTTTCCCCTTTTTAAGGGCTTCTGACTGGCTAATTGGTGTATAATTGTCCAAGTCCATGGGATAGTAGCTTTGTATTATGTTCTCTCTATTTTTATCTCTCCTACTCATCACCTTGGATTGCCTCAGAAAAGCTGTCAAAGGCAGCAGCACTACTGGGCTCCTGAGTTCCCAGAGAGAGCCCATGGTCCTGCCAGCCTTACCACACCTCCCACTGTGAAGAGCAAAGAGAAACAGACACATCTACTGCTTTTGTTCCAAGCTGTTTTTCCCACTTCTATCACCCAAATAGCACTATGCAAATAAAGGTTAGCACACTAAGCGTTTTTAAAAAGTTAGTCATGGTCTAAACAATAGCACAAAAGGGTAACAGAAAGTGCAGAGGAAAGGGGAAACAGTCCATTGGAAACACAGCAGCCAGTCATAAGCACTCCTGACTAGCAGGGCAGGAAATGACTTTCCTACTAGGATACCACAGAGGGAGTTATTAACACTGTGACTTTCACTGGCTGTGGAGCAGTGGGGAAGGATGTCTCCAAGGGGCCTGTCTTACCATTAAGGTCTGTTCAGAGTGCCTTACTATCTCTGTACATGGCAGCAGTAGTATTACATCAGGAACCAGCTAGTTAGCACGGTCTCTCTAAATGAAAGAGCCGAGTGCCAGCGTTTCCTCATATGTCCCCCAAATGGGGGATGGATGCCTACTTGAACCTTGTGTCTTCCTCCCCCATTCAGCATCTGCCCTCTCAGAACTCTTGTGAACAATCTCAGGATACAAATAAGAGACCCTGTTCTAAAGCAACCATTTCAGATGGTTTCTGGAATAACTGTGTGTTGCTGGTGGTCCAAAATAATTTATTAAGAGCTCATGGGCTATGCGTTTGGCACTGTGCTAAACAGGGGGGGGAAACAAAGAAAGATAAAAGATAGTTTGCTCCCTGAGGAGCTCACAATCCAATTAAAGAAATAATATAGGAACAAAGATACACAAACAAGCTGTATACAGAATAAATAGTAAATAATTGTCAACAGGAAAGCACTAGAATTAAGAGGGGTAGGGAAAGGTTTCTTGTAAAAAAGTAGAATTTTAGCAATGACTTGAGGAAAGCCAGACAAGCCAGGAAGCAGAGATGAAAAGGAAGAACATTCCAGGCATGGGAGGCAGCCAAGGAAATGCCTAGAGTCAGGAGATGGAGTATCTTATTCAAGATGTAGTGCTGTTCACAGAAAAAGAAGGAAGCCAATGTTATTGGATCAAAAAGTATGTGAGGAGGTGGGATGAGGAAGGTATAAGAAGACTAGAAAGAGTGGGGATGGGGCCCAGGCTATAAAGGATTTTGAATGCCAAGCAGAGGAATTTATATTTGATCCTAGAGGTGATAGGGAACTGCTGGAGTTTACTGAGTAGGGGGCTGACAGACCTGCTTTTTAGGAAAAATATTTTGACAGCTGAGTGGAAGATACCAGACTAGGGAGAGACTTGAGGCAGGCAGATCCATCAGCAGGCTAGTACAAAATTTTAGAGGTGAGAAGAGGTTTAAACCAGAATGGTAGCACTGTCAGAGGAAAGAAAGAGGGATATTCAAGAGATGTTATAAGATGAAATCATTGAACCTTGTCAACAGATTGGCTATAGGGGCATGGTGTGAGAAAGAGGGGTAAAGGACAGCATTTCTAAACTGAATAATTCCATATAAATGTGACCAAGTATTATTACCTCTCCACTAAAGTTCTCCTCTAATATATCACCAGAGTATGGGAATAACCCTGATTCCTCAAGGGCTCTGCCAGCAGAGTACAAGCTCTGACAGGTCCTACCCATAAAGACTGAGGGAAAACAGGCTATATGGAAGATATTACTGTCACCAATAACTATTTGCTAGTGTTGATATTCTCTAGCCCACAAAGAGAGAATCAAGATGCATCCCTGGAGCCCATCTGTACTGGGTATATGTGGAAGGACTCTCTAAAGCTGGTAAAACAGGTATGGCAGGTCAGCCTCCTGAGTAATTGTGGTATTGAGAGAACAGCCTGAGTATACACGTAATGACTTTTAGAAAGTGAACAAGAATATTAAGGGAGATATGGATTTATATATATCCAAGAGTGTGGTAGATCATACCTACAAAGTAGGTGAATGTATGTACGTCATCAGGAGGGATGGGGAAGAACTGTCCAATTGAGTCTTGGTCCTTGGATCATGTACTCTTTGTTCTCTATCATCTGCTATTCTATCCAAGTGAAACCTTTGAGCCTTCTGAAAAATTAATGAGGATATGTCATGAAGGCACCTTGCCCCCTGATTCAAGTTCAACCACCACCATCACCTTGACCACCATTTCCCTCAAACCCTAATAAAGACAGCCTATATGATCCAGTCTAATAGCCTGAGGAATAGCAGTGTTCCTCAAACCACCAGACCTACTTCCAGCCAAGTCCCTATAATGACAATTGGAGGGAGAAATGATTGTAGAAAGGAATCCAGCTACCTTATCACCACCAGCAATGGTGCTGGCCAATTTCTACTAACAGGCAAATAAACACAAGAGCCCTGGGACTGGTAGCATATCTAAACCCCTAGATTTGCTTCCAGCCAAGTCCTCTAAGACAGCACTTCTTAAACTGTGGGTTGAGTTTAAGAAGTGCTGAAGGGGTCGCAAGTGGGAAAAGATTAAGAAGCCCTGCTCTAAGCTGTCATCTGGGTAAGCAATTCCCAGGAGAGGAGGCCAGCTACTTCCAGTCAAGTGCCCCATACAGGGTAGGCAAGCCAGTGTAGCAGAAACAGAAAGGCAGCCTGAGTTGGGAGAAAGGAAGCAGCATGTTCCAACACCACTTTGACCAGCATATCCCCTCAGACCCTGACAAAAACAACCTAGGACCCTGAACCCAAGAGGCTTAGAAATAGCAATGCTTCCAGCCCAGGTCCCACAGCCATCATCCTGGGAAGTAGCTCCTCTGGAGATACAGCCTGGCATCTATTCCTGTAGCTACTGAAGACCCAAAAAAGAAAGTTCTTGGCATTGTCAGATGGTTCAATACCAGAAACTGATTATGATTTTATCAGTGAAGATGACATTAAAGAAGAGGCATTAACCCCTTTGCCACTGCTTATTAAGGACATAGGAACTTTCCATCTGACCTTCTATAATGTGTTATCACCCCCATTAGAATGTGAGATCCTTAAAAGTCAGACTCATCTTACTCTTCTGTTTTTATCAGCATTTAGCATGATATTTTGCACATAGTAAATATTTAGTAAATGTTACATTCATTCAGAGTATGAGCAGTTATTCTGTAACTGGTTCCTGTTGACGTACTGAAGAGTGATGGAAAGCCTTTTAATTGGCTGCTGTGCTGGAAGTGAGTATGCATACAAAAGGCATAGATAAAAGCATTCTCTCTGTCTTCCTAATGGCTTTCAAGTGAAGAGGAAGAGGAATTGCTGTAAGCCTCCTTGATGGGGAAAAATAGAGCATGCTTCATCACCCAATCTGGGCTACCATAGGGCCATGAGTACATGACTCCTGAGAAGCCCAGTACGTACTCAATCTGGTAACCAAGACACCCTTTCCTGCAAGCAAGGGAGCAACTCACCCACTGGCCAGGCCACACCCAGAAAGAGCTTAGTGGGAGGAATGTTTATAACAACCCCTTTAAGTTTCACTGGAGACCAAGGTGATAGAGGAGAATGTGTTCCTGGCTACAAAGGTTTTTGAACTTCAGGTTTTGATAAATCTTATCAGGAAGTACTCATTTTTAAAAGTTAATTAAGTCTGGCTAGCTAATTCAAATCAACTGTTAATCAATGGGGAAAGCACCTTTGCTCTAGGATCCTAGATAGATAGATAGATAGGTAGATAGATACATAGATACATAGATAGATGTAGGATATAGCTATATAAAGATATATGTATGTATAATATATATATGTAACATATACTTTTATATATATAGTGTGTGTATATATATATACCTGTTTATATTCACACACACACACACACACACACACACACACACACACACACACACTACATATACAAAGGAGGAGCCTCTAGATGTGCCCCCTCCAGTTACTTTTATGTTTGAACATAATAAGAACTGTGAATTCTTGGTGCCAATGCTGTGTTGTTGAGCACACATGGAGTGGATTCTAAACTGTGCCAAAATGGGTAATCTATGCCTCCAGGACTAAACAAGTCAGAAGAGCCTTAGTTCATAGTGCTGATCCCAGGGGAGAAATCTTGGCACTTTAAGATTTAAGCACAGTAAGGTCTACACACATATAATATCTGAAATAGCAAATTCCAAGCCTCAAAGTCTCCAGAGAAAATACAAGAATGTTCAGGAAGAAACCAGCAGAATTTAGGAGTGTGTGTGTGTGTGTGTGTGTGTGTATGTGTGCGTGTGTGTGTGTGTGTCTGCAACACAACCAAGTCCTAATAAACTCTTGGAGTCTTTATCCCAACATACTCACACTGGCAACTTGGTGCAGTTATTTCTTCTACTCAACTGAAAATCGTGAATATGATATAATTCTGAAATGTTATGGATTATTGGACAATTCTGAATAGTGGATAATTCCAGGTGTGAATAATTCTGAAATGTTATGATGTCTTTCCTAATCTGTAGGCTTAAGCATCCATTCTGGTATGTTCTCCCCAATATCAATCACCCGGTACCAGTTAATATCTCCGCCATATCATTGATATGGGCCAGTGATTAGCATCCCAATATCACCTTGATCAATTAACAATCCCAAGCAAATTTGTTGCTGTTTTTGTTTGAATCCTTTTTCGGTCATGTCTGATTCTTCATGACCCCATTTGGGTTTTTCTCAACAGAGATACAAGAGTGGTTTGCCATTTTCTTCTCCAACTCATTTTATGGATAAGGAAACTGAGGCAAATAGGGTTAAATCACTTGCCTAGTGTCCCAAAGCTAGTAAGTGTCTGAGTTCAGATTTGGACTCAGGAAGATGAGTCTTCCTGACTTCAGACCTAGTGCTCTATCCACTCTACCACCTAGCTGCACATAGTAAGTGCTCAATAAATACTTGCTGAGTGACTGGTAAAGGGAAATTTACTGAGAAGATGTAGCAAAAATAGAAATACATACACCACCCAAACCATGGCATACAATCCTCTCTACCACCTCAGGTGCTAGGAAAAGTGGACAGTAGCTACAAAGTACCAGCCCACTAGTTTCATTTATGGATTGTAGTGTTGCTGGGCTTCACTCCTCACCATGCTTAGCTGCTGACAGGTTCTGATTTGTACACTTATTCCTGAACTTCTGATGGTTTTCTCTCTTAATCTTTTGAAGTTCACAAGGTTTCAGCTGCTTCCAATCCTTCACCTAAAATCATAAGGGACAGAGAAGCAACAGCAGAGTCAGACATTCAAAGGCTGTGGCTGGGGTGGAGACATAAAGACCCCACTTGGAGGTGTGTAGCACTCCGTTATCCTCCTTTGAGCACAGTCAAGGTGAGAGAAGTTGGTTTGCCTAACTTTACAAGGCAGTTAGGTCTCCCAGGCTCTAAAAAGGCCCCTCTTCATCAATTAAATCTAAGGGTACTCTCCCAGAAAAGCACATAAAATCCATGAGAAGAAAGGACAGAAACTTAGAGTTATATGGTACTCTAATGATGAGACCTGTTTCTAAGTTGCCAAGGCAACTCACAGCTCCAGAAATGCAGAGCCTGAAAACCTTTCCTCTTGTGCTGTCTTCTCTGCAGAGCAGCACTAAATAACCAGGTCTAAATCTCTCTTAAATGCATGGCTAGCTTCCTTCTCTGGAGCTACAGATGCCTCCTTCAAGTGATGTGTTTCTGTATTCATATTCTTCGGGCGCAAGTCTCTGCACCCTACTGAATACAGTGTTTACTACTAGTAGTTAAGTAATTATGCTTCAGGTAGTTGGGTGAGAGAGAGTAGGACATGGGAAGGAGAGAGAAATACTCTCTTCTCTTCTCCTCTCTTCTCCCCCAAAAGTGATTCCTTGTCTTCTGACTCTCACTTGAACTTTTGGTTTTGGTTTTCCTTGGCTTTTTATATAGGCCTTTTTGGATAGAATTGATTCAATTAATCACTAAATCTTTCCCATTAGGTATTAGTTGCCTTCATTCAATGGCCAAGTTTTCAAGCTGATTAAAGAACTTCTTCCCACCTTGTTTTAGATTTATAGGGATTGTCCTTAACATCTTCTTAACATTTGCATTTCTATCTCAGTGCACTGGGCACTGTACCTAGCAGAGTTCTTGGCACAATAATACTTAACAAATAACTTATTGGTTGATTGGTTGACTTGCATATTCCAAATCCTTGCTCCTATTTCATAATCAGAATTTTCTATAATAATGACCCAAGTTGACCCTAGAGAAGGGTTGAGTGCCCCATCTTTGCAAAGATGGGGGACTATGATCATAGAATATTACATATGACTGTCAAAACACAGTTGATGTCTATGCCCAAAGGGTTATAAAATTGTGCAAACCCTTTGACTTAGTAATACCACTATTAGGTTTGTATCCCAAAGATATTTTTTTTTAAAAAGGACAAAAATATTTTTAGGAACTTTTTTTGTGGTGGCAAAGAATTGGAAACTGAGGGGATGCCCATCAATTGAGGAACAGCTGAACAAGTTGTGATACATGATTATGATAGATACTATTGTACTTTAAGAAATGATGAATAAGATGATTTCAAAAAACCTTGGAAAGACTCACATAAATTGGTGCCAAATGAAGTGAGCAGAACCAGGAGAACATCATAACACAGTAACAGCAATATTGTGAGATGATCAACTGTGAATAACTTAGCTATTCTCAGCAATACAGAGATTCAAGACAATTCCAAAGGACTTATGATGATAAATATCATCCACCTCCTTAGAAAGAAGAGTTGGAGTCTGAAAGTAGATCAAAATGTACTGTTTTTAACTTTATTTTTTTCATGTTTTTATTTTTGGTTTGTGTTTTCTTTCACAACATGACTAATATGAACATATGTTTTGCATGACTGCATGTGTATAACATATACCAAATTGCTTTCCATCTCAGGCAGGAGGAAGGAATGGAAGAAAGAAGAGAATTTGAAATCTAAATTTTAAAAAGCAAACATCAAAAATGGTTTTTGCATATAATTGGAAAAAATATTAGAAAAGAAAAAAAGACAAAAAAGCGTAGTTGATGTGTTAGTCAATTCTGCAGAAATGCTTTTTTTCTCTCTCTTTTAAATCTTTTTTATGAAAGACTGCCCAGTGTGTCAGGGTAGAAGAAATAATGAGAAATGAAGGTTATATAAAAATAAATTTATTAAAAATAATATTTTTAAAGAACTGTATATAATAATGAATTTATAATGAAAGAAATTCTACACATGAAGATGCCAGTGTCAATTTCAGTATTTGGCCAAGTGGAAAAGCTACAAACCATAGCTTGGGCATGCTCATATTATTACCTCTTTAAATCTCATATTGTTTGCTCTCTTTGTACCAAATTCCCTTATTCTTAATTAATAAACTCTTTGCTTTCATCATTGGACAACAGTAAATGTTTGACTGTTGACTTGTGTGGCTCTTTATGCTGACAGTAATGAAAGTAATGATTATACCGTATGTTTATGTAATGCTTTAAGGTTTACAAAATAATTTCCTTACAATCTGTGAAGTGGAACAGAGATAGTCCAGAGGAACAAGTAGGCATTGGACACTATCCTATATGAGGATCAGTTAAAGGAGAAATGAAGATTTAGGGATGGAAGTTTACTCTGCCCCTTTGGCCTCCTCACCCTTGGAAGTTCATTCCACCCACAGCCTTTTCACACTGAAAATGTATGCGGCCCTTATGGCCTCTTCTCTGGTTAATCATTTTCTCCTAGAAAGGAAAGATCATTTTCTTTCTTTTAGAGAAAGTGCCCAGACTAGTCATTTTCTCCATTTCACTCTGTGCTCCACTCCTAATTCTCTGGACTTTGCCCACCATGCCCCAACATGGGTATATTCTCCCTTCATCCCTTTTCAACTTCCTTTTATATATTGTCTTCCCATGAGCGCAGAGACTATTAGCACTTAGCAGAGGCCCTGGCACACAGTAAGTTTTTAATAAGTGCCTGTTAACTGGGACAACATGATAACTATCTTCAAGTATTTGAAGAGTTATATGAAAGTGAGATTAGAGTTAAGATTATAGATTTAGAGTTTAAAAGGTTCTTAGAGGTAATTTATTCACAGGATCATAGTGCAATTCCATTATTTTACAGAGGAGAAAGGTGAAGCCCAGGGAGATATACCTAAGCATAATTAAGATGGCAGAATCAGCATTTGAGCCTAGGTCCACTGACACCAAATCCAACTATCTTTGGGTCCTACATTGCATTGTGTCTCAATTTTAACCTCACAATAACCTTGATAAATAGATAGTACAGGTATTATTATCTCCATTTTAAAAAAATATTAATTCATTGCTACACAGTTAGGAACCATCAGATTCAGGATTTGAACTCAAGACTTCCTGACTTCAAGTCCAACATGGTGCACTTTCCCTGTTGACCCACTTGTTCTTCTTTGCCCAAGATAATAGAGCTAGAAGCAATTGACAGAAAATTTAGAGACACTTTTTTTTCTATTTAAGGAAAAACTTTCTAACAGAGCAATCCAAAAATGGAATGGACTACTTTGGGAGGTAGTAAATTCCCTATCACTGGACATTTTCAATAGAAGTCTGGATGACCATTTGCTAAGAATATTGATAGGTAGATAGATATTGTTTGAGGATATTGAAGAGGTGTGATTCCTATAGGGACCCTTCCAACTCTTGAGTTTCTGTGAAAAAAATCTGAGGTTTTATTAGTGACATGTAGGTGAACCACTTACTTACATATATTCTTTATCTGTTGCCAAAGAAGAACTAAATAATGTTGATATTTCCGTTTATTAACTTTGCCATATATGTCATCATATAAGACAATCATCTTATGGCCCCTAGTACTAGAATTCAATAAAGTGAAAGTGCCAACCAATTTTTTGCCTTCTCTTACTGTCCCATGAATAAATCTTTTTGACAAAAATTGTCCAAGGATTTTTTGGTAGGTACTGTTACCATCATATTTATCAATACATAGAAACATTTTAATAACCAGTTTGTTGTATGCCCACATAGTCAAGTGATAACACAAAAACAAATGGGGGCATGAGTAGCATTTTCAAAAACTTCATATAGACTTTGGTTGCAGGATGGATATAGGATAGACATAATTGAATTTTCTCAGGGAGTAAAAGGGGAAGGTCAAGTTTACATATCAAAGAACAATGCCAGACCCAGCGCTAAGTGCTAATAACCTCTGCCTTCAAAGAGTTTACATTCTAATGGAGAACACAATATATAAAAGGAATTTGAAAAAGGGTAAGGGGAAAATATGTCCACGTTGGGTCTTGGTGGGCAAAGTCCAAAGAGTCAAGAGTGGAGCACAGAGAGGAACGGAAAAAATGACTAGTCTGGGTACCTTCCCTAAGAAGGAGATCTATGTCAGGTAAAATGGGACAATCTAGCAGATATTCTAAGTGGGAATATTGCAAACAGACAGAGTAGGAACTATCAAGGTAGCACTACTGCTATATAGTTAGGCTGAACTTGATTTTGCAGGCTCTAGCTTGTTACCTGACCTGTTCATCTAAAAAATAGAAATAATAAAGCTGAGCTAGCAGTTCTCTTATCATTAACCAGTTAATCATCTGAACTAAAATTTGGGGGCTCACTTAAATTCTGCAAGCTCTAGCTAGTGATATGACTTGTTGTCTCAAGTAGATGGAGGCAATACTAAAATTCTCTTATGACACTGTTGGACTGATGAAAATCCAGGACAAAATTTGGGGTCACTACAGAGTAGAAGTAATCCTTGGCATCAGGCACGGTGAATAAAAGAACTGTGCAAAATATTCTCCAAGGTCTTTTCTCGTTATCACATTCCATGAATCTCTCAGACTTGCCAAGGTAATGTAGGGGTTAACTTGAGTTCCCACCTGGCAACCGGCACGTTTTAAGATGTCAGAATTGTTTTTCAGTCATGTCCACACTTCATGACCCAATTTGGGGTTTTCTTGCCAAAGATACTGGAGTGGTTTGCCATTTTACATCATCCTTACAGATGAGAAAACAGGCAAATGGAGCCAAGTGACTTGCCTAGAGTCACACAGCTCCTAAGTGTCTGAGGTTAGATTTGAACTCAAGATGAGTCTTCTTGACTCCAAGCCCAACATTCTAATCTCGGTGCCATCTAGCTGTCCAAGCTGTCAGAGTAGGGAAGGCCTTTTGGAGTGGTCACCAGCAGGTGGCAGCATGATTCCATAGCCTATGGGTAAAGATTCCTGATTCCCAGGACTGGTTTATCTGAGTGGTTTATAAAGACTGGTCCTGTCTAAGGAACTCCCATGAGGGAAAACTCCATCTACCAGTCAGTTTGCCATCTTCACTGCAATTTATTGTCTGCAAGAATTTCTGAGAGGTGAATACAAATCAAAATCACAAACTTTTCTCTTTAAATCAGATCAGTCAGAAAGGGAGGAGGGGAAAGAATTTATCCTCCTGTACTCCTTATCTCTATGCACAGAGAAGGTTAGTCCTCTCAGTTCCCTTATCTCTGTACTACAAGTCCTCCTCTGAATCACCCATTGCAGCTCCCATTTTCACAGTTTAAAGATAAAAATCACAAACAAGTTGTGACTGATCACATATTTATATCAAAAGGTTAACTTATAAAATGAAACAAAGTTATAAAGCAAATTAGAAATTATCCAAAAGGAAAAACAACAGAGGAAAACCAACCTTGGAGTGAATTATTGTGTCTGCAAACAAAGGGGCAAGGATTAGTAAACCTTTATCAGCTTTCCCAGAGTGCCCACAGTCAGGAGCATCTCTCCTCAAAGTTCCATTACATGCCTGAGAGCAGCCCAGGGGGCCAGCTAGCTCTGGTGTCTAATAACAGCAGCTCTCAGTAGTATCCCCAACGCTGTTACCACAGCCTAACTCAAAACTCAAAGTGTAGCAGAGGCTATCCCACCATTACTGCTCCCACAGCAGCCTCATCAGGCTCAGAGGAACCCATGCTGTACCTCTGATCGACAATTCCAATAAGTCTCTACAGCCATAATCTGGAACTTGGATACAGGTAAATCTCAGCTTGGGTATTAGTGGTTAGTCTTTCTTGTGATATCTGGAAGAGTTCATCTGATAAGAGATGCATTCTCAAAACCTTGGGATTCATCACCTTTTTGTGGTTCCTACTTCTGGTTCCTCAATTTACTTTCCTTTCTACAGGCAAGGATTTCTTTTTTAGCCAGTCTTCCTACCATTGTGGTTTGAATGTCTTAAGCCCATGCAATGGTGATCCCACAAGGGACTTATCTAAGACTACACAATTGAATATAGAGTACTTTACTGACCCTAAAGCCATGAATCATCACAGATTAAGTACTTTTGAGGTGTAATTTGCTCAGTTCTGCAGCAGTGGCAAAGAACATGGCCACAAATTGGTAAAATACCTAAAAGGGCACTTACCAGAGAATGGAAGAGCTTGTAAAAAGAAAGAAAGAAAGAAAGAAAGAAAGAAAGAAAGAAAGAAAGAAAGAAAGAAAGAAAGAAAGAAAGAAAGAAAGAAAGAAAGAAAGAAAGAAAGAAAGAAAGAAAGAAAGAAAGAAAGGAAGGAAAGAAGGAAGGAAGGAAGGAAGGAAGGAAGGAAGGAAGGAAGGAAGGAAGGAAGGAAGGAAGGAAGGAAGAAAGAAAGAAAGAGAAAGAAGGAAGGAAGGAAGGAAGGAAGGAAGGAAGGAAGGAAGGAAGGAAGGAAGGAAGGAAGGAAGGAACAAGCCTGGAAAACTCTGCAATCAAAACCAAGCTGCTCAGCTATGTCTGAGAGTCCTACCTAGCTCCTTTCCTCAATTCTTTGTATACAATTTAGAAATAATCACAGAACTGGGTTGGCCCATTTCAATAGAAACCAGCAATGTTTGAATTTCATGTCCTCCAAATGTCCTACCTAATATGATACAGCCAAAGGACACTCACCTGACTCACCATAATAATAATTGAACCTCAGTACAACCCTGTGGGATAAATGTTGTTGCTGTTCCCATTTCTACAGCTTATTCACACTAAGAGTAAGTATTTGAGACAGGTTTCAAAGCCAGATCTTTCTAATTCCCCATTATAGGATCATACATTTAAAACTGGAGGAAACTTAGGGGCTGTTGAATCCAGTTCCCTCATTTTACAGATGAGAAAACTGAGGCCCAGAAAATGATCTCTCTGCTACATCATGTTCCCTACACAATGTGGGCTTTCATTTTGTGGGTCCTGCTACACTTCTCTGTTGTGCTAATACAGTCTCTTGATCCCCAGTCATTTGACACTTCTCTCTTCTAGAATATAGTGGAGGTGCAAAAATCTGAACCTGAAAAAGAGGTTATTCATCACTCCTCTTTATTAGTAGATAATTTCCCTTCTTACTTAGTTCAAATACATGCAACTTAGTGAATAAAGGTCAAAGGCTACAAGTAGCTTACATCCTTTTAAAACATGAACTTCTCAATAAGCTTATTGCTAGATTGTAAACCCCTTGAGAATAAAGACCATATCTTCTTTATTTTCCATTTTTCCTATTGTGGGCCAAGACTCTGATGAAACTAGAAAGACCTGAATTAACACCAACCCCTAACATACATAAACTTCTATTCCAATAGCTATTCTGAGCCAAGAAACAGTAGGACAGACCAGGAGTGGTTTGAATTAACCCTACCCTCAGGTAAATTGATCTAGAATTGATTGATTTAATTGATAGAATTGATTGAGGCATCTGTGAACCATTGGTGAAAGAAGGATAATTAACAAAGGCACCTCAGACTGTTTGGTGTTAGTTAATGGAGTTTTTTCTACCTTCTTTAAGGAGAAAATTGAAATTGCTTCCTCTGGTGCATAACTTCTTTTATGGACAAGTTTGAGAGGTTTTGAAGATCAGAAAAAAATGTCTAGTTTTCCATCTTTTTTGGCTGTACAGTCAAAAAAGGGTATTCCCACCCATATGGTAGGAGAACACAAAATCTCTCTTCCTTGAAGCAGGTCCATAATATTTCCCATGTGGCTGCCATTTTAGGTGATCTGGGCATGCACAAAGCAAAGTCTCCATTATCCTACCAGACACGCAAATATTGGTTGAAGGAATTAATATGAATATGTGTATTGGATCACAAATTAACATACCTATGCTTTTGAGGTTATTGGGAAGTTTTTGTTCTTGTTTCTTCCCATTTTCCTGACGTTGTATATTTTCATTTGTCTTTCCCACTGTTCCTGCCATGCTAAGCAGAATACATATATGGTCACTCAGAAAACCCCTTGACTATTAATCCATTTTACTTTGAGGCCCTCTATTTTATTTTGTGTGTAGGTAAATTAACACATTATAGAACACTGTTGTTTGTCCTTCCCTCTCAAAGAGGACCATGACATCAGGAAGGTGATGCCATGACTTGCAAGTGAATTGGATTTAAGTGAGGAAGGGCTGTGCAAAGTCACTAGCCTCATTTTCTCCTCTGAAGCCATATGGGCCCAGTGGCAAGATACAGATCAGGATGACTGGAGGTGGCCCTGGATGTCACAGGAGACGTTGGCCTTTTTAAGATAAGATCTTTCTAAGTTCTTACTTTGATTGAGGCAATGCCCATTCAATGATTAAGGAAAGGTAAGAAAAAAGCCAAGGATGTGGGAGGAATGTAAGGGAAAGAAAGCCAGACAGTCCCTGCCTCCAATGAGTTTACATTGTTATAGGGGAATGAAATATGGGTAGGGAGTGATAGACAGAGAGGGGTGGTTTGGACAGGGAAGTCAGAGAGATGATAGAAGTCACAGAGACATTGATTGACATGCCCTTTCCAGGAATGATAGTGTTGATTCAATGACTGTTCTCAGAGCTAAGAATTGCAAAAAGAGAAGAGAATGAGCATGAATGATGGCAGTGTAGCATTGGGATGGCCACAAAATGATGTGGCAGGTCTCGGTCTGAGTAACATATTGCTCACCAATCAGGAGCATGAGTTGGAGGTGGAAGTTGGAGGTAGAGACTGGAGCACAGGAAACATGGCATGGAAACAGCCACACAATGAAGTGGTAGGTCTACTTCTTGTATGTCTACATCTAGGCAAGATGAGGTGAATACTGACCATTCAAAAGCCCAGAGTCCCAGGGCTTCTTGACTTGATCTTCTGAATAGATCTATTCAATGATAAGAATTTAGTTTAGAGGGGAAAGAAGCAGGAGATGGCTAGATGGATCAGTGGATAGAGCACTGGGCCTAGAATCAGGAAGACCAGAGTTCAGATTTGGCCTCAGACATTTACTTGATACATAACCCTAGGCAAGTCACTTAATCTTTGTTGGTCACAATTTCCTCAACTGCATAATAATAATACCTACCTCCCAGGGCTGTTATGAGGATTAAAGGATATGCTATTTATAACATGCTTAGCACATACATAGTCAGCATTACATAAATGCTAGCTATTACTAAAGACATACTTTGCCAAGTACATTTTTTGGATTCTATTAACCAAGGCAACTAGGTGCCGCAGTAATTGGTGTACTAGACTTAAACTCAGGAAGATCTAAGTCTAATTATTATCCCAGACACTTATTAGCTGTGTGACCCTGGAAAAGTCACTTAACCTTTTTTAGCCTCAGTTTCCACATCTGCAAAATGGGAACAATAGTATCATCTACCTCAGAGTTGGTGGGAATCAAGTGAAATTGACACTTTGTAAACCTTTAATATATGTAAACCAGATACATGTTAGCTGTTATTACTATCACCTTTGTTCAGTCATGTCTGAGTCTTCATGACCCCCATTTGGGGTTTTCTTGGCAGAGACACTAGAGTGGTTTGTCATTTCCTTCTCTAGCTCATTTTACAGATGAAGAAACTGAGGCAAACAAGGTTAAGTGATTTTCCCAGTGTCTAAGGCTGAATTTGAACTCCTGAAGATTTTTCTTCCTGATTCCAAGCCCAGTGCTCTATGCACTGTACCACCTAGCAGCCCCTCACCTAACTGTTATTATTACTGTAAAAAAAGATAAAGTTATATTATGTAGTGTTTCTGAGCCCACTCTCTTTCAACCCTTTATAAATCCTGGGAAGATTTCTGTCGTAAAATTTTTCTTATATACATGCCTATATGTTCTTATGGATTAGTCCTTTAAAGTACTAAGTAAGGTTGGAAGAAAACTGGTGTAATATAATAGGGAGCTCAATGATGAGTCAAATGTAAAAGCTTACCAATTGGTTTACGTGACTTGTGTGTTTTTTCATGTGTAAATCAAATGACATCAAAATCTACTTAAAATCAGAACAGCATGTTATTTAAGTAAATCCCATGATGACTCCTTTTACAAATAATAATATTTGCACAATACTTTACAAAGCTCTTTCTTTACAATATCCCTAAAAAGAATTTTGTGCAAGCATCATTATCCACATTTTACAAACGAAGACACTGAATTTCAGAGAGTGATTTTCTCACTTAGATAGAGCTAAAATGTAACAGAGCTGGTACCCAGACTCAGGTCTCCTGACTCTCTATCCAGTGGTCACTTTCTATACCATTCTTCTCTCTTTGAAAATTCTTTTTGTAAAGAAACTACCGTAATGATGGTAAGTTCTTCAATTTGAAAAGGCTACAAGCCAAGCCCAAAGTGGAGGGAGTATTAGTGCATGATTATCTGTTTGTAGATGATTGTGCGCTCAGTGCAATCTCTGAAGCTGAGATACAACGAAGTATGGATCAATTCTTTGCTGCTTGTGCTAATTTTGGTCTAACAATTAACACCAAGAAAATACAGGTGCTTGATCAGCCACCACCATATCATCCATATGTGCAACCATTGGTGGCAGCAAATGGAGAAGTTTTAAATGCTGTAGATAAGTTCACTTACCTTGGTAATGTACTCTCTGGGATATACACATTGACAATGAGGTTGATTCACACATTACCAGAACTAGCTCAGTGTTTGGGAGGCTCTGAAGAAAAGTTTGGGAGAGAAGAGGTATTAGACTGACTACCAAACTAAAGGTCTTCAGTTGTTGTGTTGACCTCATTGTTGTATGCCTGTGAAACATGGACAGTCTACCAGCACCATGCTAGGGGACTGAATCGCTTCCATTTGAACTATCTTAGGAAGATTCTGAGGATCACCTGGCAGGATAAGGTACCAGCAAATGAAGTTCTTGCCGAGCTGAACTGCCAAGCAATCAAAGTATGCTTCAGAGAGTGCAACTCTGATGGCTGGCCACGTTGTTCAAATGCAAAATGTATGTTTGCCAAAAAGACTATTTTATGGAGAACTCACATGGGGCAGGTGATCACATGGTGGTCAAAAGAAATGATACAAGGACATTCTCAAGGTCTTTCTCAAGAACTTTGGATTTGATTGTGGGACATGAGAGACACTGGTACAGGATTGCTCAGCATGGCATGCCCACATCAAAAAGGGTGCTGTGCTCTATGAGCAAAGCAGAATTGAGACAGCACAAAGTAAATGTAGGATGAGCAAATCTGGAGTATCCACCCCAAAAATTCATACAGACTATCTGTGCCCAACCTGTGGTAGAGCATTCCGAACTCATATTGGTCTGATCAGCCAGTCAGACACACTGAAATTTTGTTTTATCATAGTGATATCATTTGGTCCTCTTTGAAGACAAAGGACAACAACCAACTTCAAAGATCCATTATTTCATTATTCCATCCTCCTAGGCAGATTGCAACCTGACCACCCTTACCACTGTTCTAGTGAGTATCCTTATTATTGTCTTAGTGAACAGTCTTCCTGAGTGGTTACGGCCTAAACTATTTATCCCCTAGGGGGCAACGCACTGGTGATGATCCTTGGGCAATAGTCCATTTGCTTAATATTGAAAGACTCTTCAGTCTTTTGTATTGAAGTTTATGCTGTACTACATACATAGCCTTTGAAAACTAGAGTTTCCTCTACTACACAATGAGGCATTCAAGGCAAACTTGAGTGGAGAGTAAGTAAAACAATCACATCCTACTTTGTTTTAAAATATGGATTTCATAAATAATTTGCTTAAAGTAGTGGCATACTTATAACTGTATTTCTCCCTGTCATTCCAAATATATTTGACTCCAAGGCAAGGGCTCTTGACATGGGATCCATGAGCATTTTTTTCATATTCTGATCACTTTATTTTATATAATTTGTTTCTTTTGTAATCCTATGTATTTTATGCCTTTAAAAATATTACTCTGAAAAAGGGTACATGGCTATATCACAGACTGCCAAAGGGACCCCAAAAAAGATTAAGAATTCCTGCCCTAGAGAGATCCATATGTTTTTAATTACAGTGTCTGAATCAGAGTCATGTTAATGAAAGATATGGAGACTGAACTTAAAAGAAATGGAACTAGAATTTTAGTGGTAAAGAAATTGTAAAGGGAAGCTTATTTAAGAAACTGAGGGGCCAGTAGTATTAAACATCCAGTCATGGAACTAGCCATTAGGAACAATCATCACCACAAATATTTGTAGAATGCTCACTGTGCATCATACTGTATGCTAGTCACATGGATGCCATAGTTCACCAAATAAAAGGTATGTATCTTACCCTTAAGGAAGTTATACTCCTGATATCTTGAAAATAACACACCCATAAAACAATAACTATAAAAAAAAAAGAGATGTTCCCCATTCTGGTTCCACCAAGCTCTCTGTTTAGCTTTAGACAAGTTACTCAAAACAAAATGATGGATGCTGTCCTACAAAGAGTTGTAAGGACCCGTTCAACTCCAACAGTCCAAGATTCAACAAAGAAACACACAAATCCAGCAGTGGCATTTTGCTCTTTGTATACTGTATTATAGTGCTAGGTATGTGAATCCACATCATGTCAAAGGAAGCAGAAGACTATCCTGTGTGTTGGGTGAACTCCCTATGGAGAATCTGTAGTGTAGCCAGTCAGCAAGAATGGATGTATACCTTCACCATATGGGAGAGTATAGGTATCAATGGAATAACAAATACATTTAAGTAAATATAATTATTTGGGCAATTAATGTGTTTCATTTTTTTTCTTTAGATTCTCCCACAGTCATAGTGGCACTTAATAAAAGCTTCGTGATTGATTTTTATTGATCAGACTGAAGTTCAAATCCTACTTCAGATAACCACTCACTGTGTGACCCTGGGCAAATCACTTAATCTCTGTTTGTCTCAGTTTCCTCATCTATAAAAAGGGGATAATTATAGCACCTATCTCCCAGAGTTGCTGTGAGGATCAAATGAAATAAACATTGTAAAGTGCTTAGCATAGTATCTGGAACATAGTAAGTGCTGTATAAATATTATTATTATTTACTTATAAAGAATATATCACCTCAATGTAATATATAAATATTATCCATATATTATTAATATTATTCTCTAATATGTTATCATTATTATTATATTAAACTGAAAGATCTCAAAGATCAGGGACAATTTTTTATTCATTTTTCCCTCTTGTTCCTCATCCTTTCCTTCCTGTACCTTGAACCAGGCCCTGTACCTTGTAGGTACTCAATGAATATTTGTTCAATTGTCACACCAACTTATTAAGAAACAATAATGTAACATCTTGAAAAATAATTACAGAGATTTCATCTTTATTTTATGAATGTTTCATCTTTGTTGGCATGGAGAAGAGAGAGACATTGAAAGACAAACAGTAAGTAGAAAGAGGAAACCTTTGAGATTTAGAAGCTATGGTCTCTCTTTTTTATGAGAAAGTGTCTTTATGTAAAACTAAAATACCTATAATTTTGTTTTTGTTAAATCAGTAGTAACATGCCTCCCCCTGCTGGATTTAAAGTAAAATGTATTTTGTGTGTGTGTGTGTGTGTGTGTGTGTGTGTGTGTGTGTGTGTGTGTGTGTGTGTGTTCTTAAGAGTTTTAAGGAATAGGAAAAATAAAGCTGAAGGAATATTTGAAATATTATCTGATGGTTTCTTAAAAGTCCTTATCAACAGATCACATATAATCAGACCAGCTGCTTAAAACTCATAACATCACAGCATCTCGATTATGACGGGGTAAATAACAATTAGAGTTATCTTAGGTATTTGGAAGGAGGGTGTGGCCTGGTTCTGAACCTAGGGAGTTGGATCCTAACAACAACCTCATTCTAAAAATCCCATTCTAACAACCACCGGACTCTGTGGCCTCTGGCAATATACTTAACTTCCTTTCTTGGATTTCCCCATTCCTAGTATAAGTATACCTCTGATTGTATAAATGCAGTGTACTGTTGGAAAGCAAGGATAAAAATATGCCTCTTAAAGAAAAATTAGTCACCAGTATGTTGATTATCTCTAGAGCTATATTAAGTCCCTCTTTTCAAGGAATATACAACCATAAAACCTAAAAGTTCTATGAGAAATCTTAGATGCCATTTCATCTAATCTTCTACCCAATGTGAGAATCTTACGCTATAGTATCTCCTTTCTGATCAGTGGTCATCCAACTTCTGCTTGAATATTTCTGGTGTTTAGAAGTTCACTACCTCATAAGGTAGCTCAAATTCATTTTTAGATAGTTCTAATTGTTAGAAAGATTTTTGGCTATTGAATCATAATTTGCCTCTCTGAAACTTACCCCCATTCATCCTAGTTTTGCTATCTGAATCATCTCAGAATATGTATTATCTCTTTCTACATACCACTAAAAATATTTGCATTACATAGGCATTCATAGTTAATGTCATTTTTTAAAATGACTAAAAATCCCTAGTTTCTTTAACTCTCATGTAACTGTAGCTTCCAGACACTTACCTACTTATCTTACTATTAGGCTCAACTTTATTAATGTCCCTGTTAAAATGTTACTAACTAGAGCTAAATAAAATATTTCAGATGTAGCCAGGCCAAGCAGAGTCAGTGAGACTATTATTTGCTTCATTAGTGACACCATATTTTTATTACTGTGCCTAAGAATGCATTAGGTTTTTTTTTTTAATGACATGTGGCACAATCTTGGCTCCATTTTGAGCTTATGGTCAGCTAAAAATGCTTGTTCTTTTTCAAAGGAACTGCTATGAAGCAAGAAGCTGCTAGGTGGTGAAGCAGACAGAGGGTCGGGCCTGCAGTCAGAAAGACTCACCTACCTGAGTTCAAATCTGGCCTCGGACACTCGGACACTGTGACTCTGGGCAAGTCACTTAGTCCTATTTGCCTCAGTTACTTCATCTGTAAAATCAGCTGGAGAAGGAAATGGCAAACCACAGCAGTATTTTTGCCAAGAAAACCCCAAATGAAGTCACAAAGAATCAAACACAGTTGAAACAACAAAATTATAGAGCAAGATCTCTCCACATCCTATAGTTGTACAACTGATTTTTCTCAGATTTTTGAAAATTGAGGTATAAAAAAGGGAAAGAAGCAAACATTTATTAGGCACATACTATGTGCCAGGCATTGTGCTAACCATTTTATAAATGTAATCTCATTTGATCTTCACACTTATTGGACTAGCCCAGTGGTTGGTACTTAATAGATGCTTGTTGACTTGGCTTGTTAAGTACTAAATTGCTTCATCTTTTCAGCATCTTAAGATCTTTTCTAATCTTGATTTCAACATCCAGCACATTATGTATTCCTCTCTCTGTTATATTGACCACAAATTTAATATGCATTTTTTTGTATGTATGTCTTCATTCACACCAAGGATTAAAATGTTCAGATATTTTACCAATAACCTTTGAAAATGCTTCTCCAATCAGCTTGGAATCTGTTATAACAGTAATATCCAGGTCACAGTTGTTTATCTTGACCCCAATATACCATGAGAAAGTTTGCCAAATGCCTTGTCAAAATTTAGGTATGTAATGTCTCTGGTATTCTCCTCGCCAGCTGGTCAACTAACTAGGACACACTTGAAAGAGTTAGAGAACAATAAAAGGTGGCGTATAATCATGTATTACAGGTTTTGGTATGGATTGTAAATACAGTAGAAATTCAGACATGGGCAAGTTCTGCTGGAGCCTGCTCCATAATTGTTAAATTTTCAGTGTAAACATTTATACTTTCAAAATTGTCAAGGCAACCAATCAGGGCTTGATTTATTGTTTCATTGATTGTCTAGACTTTTCAAATTATCCCATTCCATTCTGTCTCCTCCAACAGATGGCTCTCTCTGTCATCCCCTCTCTATCATTTGCTTTCAGTCTCTCCCTCTCGACTGGCTCCTTTCCTACTGAGACATGAGCATGTCTCTCTCCCCCATCCTGAAAAACCACTCTCCGCTGGATCTCTGGGTCTCCTCTGCTGGATTCTCCTCCAGTTCACACCCTTTAAGGTTGATGTCTCTCAGGACTCTGTCCGGGGTCTTCTTTTCTCTATATAACTACTTAATGATCTCATTAGTTCCCATGGACCTAATTACTGCCTTTAATGATGATTTTCAAGTATACTTTTCCTGCCCCAATCTCTCTGCTGACCTCCAGTCTTGTATCTTCATTTGTCTTTCCTACATCTCCAAGTAAATATCCATAGACATATTAAATTCAATATATTCAAAAGAGAATTCATTATCTTTCTCTCTACACCCTCCTCCCCATGCCCATACCTTCCCAATACCATCCTTCCAGTCTCTCGGGCTCCCAATCTAGGAGTCATCCTGGATTCTTCATTATCATTTACCCCTAACCCCATATCCAAAACGTATTGATTTCAGCTTTGCAACATCTCTTGAATGCATCCCCTTCTCTGCTCTGATACTATGTCCATTCTAGTAGATGCATACTTGAACTACTGAATAGCCTGTTGGTTGGACTCCTTGCCAAAAGTCTCTCCCACTCCAATCTATTCTGTATTCAGCCACTAAAGTGATTTTCTTAAAACAAAGGTCTGATGATGTCATACACACAATAAACACACACGCACGCACACACACACACACACACATTTAATAGCTTCCTGTTGCTTTTAGAATGTTAGACATTCAAAATCCTTCATAACCTAGCCTAGTTCTTACTTTCCAGTCTTCTAACACTTTACTGCTGCTATTCAGTTATTTCAGACTTATTCCAACTCTCCATGGCCTAATTTGGTGTTTTCTTGGCAAGGATACTGGAGTGGTTTGCCATTTCCTTCTCCAGCTCATTTTACAAGTGAGGAAACTGAGGGAAACCATGTTAAGTGATTTGCTCAGGGTTACACAGCTAATAAGTGCCTAAGGATGGATTTAAACTCATGAAGATGAGTCTTCCTCATTCCAAGCCCTGTGCTCTATCTGCCATGCCACCTAGCTGCCCTCTAGCACCTTGCAAAGTGCTGCTCCCAACCCCTAAGTATTCTTTGATACAGGGACATTGCCCTCCTGACTGTTTCATGAACAAGACACTCTATCTCTCAGCTCAGGGTATTTTCTCTGGCTATTCCCATGCCTGAAACATTCTCCCTCCTCTCCTCAAACTACTGACTTCCCTGGTTTCCTTTAAGTCTCAGCTACAATTCCACCTTCAACAAGAAACCTTCCCTAATCCCTCTTCATTCTAGTGCCTTCCTTCTGCTATTTCCTATTTATCCTGTACCTAGCTTGCTTTGTATATATTTGCATGTTGTCACCCCCATTAGACTAAGTTCCTTGAGACAGGGACTGTCTTTAGCCTTTTTTTTGTATCCCCCAGTGCTTAGCACAGAATCTGACACATAGTAAGCACTTAATAACTGTTTAGTGAATGAATAAATGAATAAAAGTGATGAAAAATCTTAATAATCAGATTAAACTTAAAAATGTGTCAGGTACATTTTTTTTCTGGGAGAGCTGGTAGTTAAACATTAACTATCCCACCTCTGGAAATGAGTGAGGTCACTGAGGGTCAGCTTATTGGGAGAAGGCTTCTACAAGGAAGTGAGACTTCAGCAGGTCCTTGAAGGATAATAAGAGGTAGATCTGTTAAAGACAAGGGGTGGAGAATATTCTAGATTTGGGAAAAGGAGTATGAGAAAAGGAACTGGAGGCAACAATGAGCATGGTCACCATAAAGACTCCAGGGCAGAGGGTTCTTTTTGGAGAGTAATGGTAGGTAAGACTAGAAAGATAGGGTAATACCTTCTATAGAAGTGCTTGAAAGCTAGAGTAATGTAGAAAGCCCTTTTCTAGCTCTAAAAATGTGATTCCAGGACTTGATGAAACAGGATATGGATTCTTGAACCAGATGGTGGCTGTAGTTAGCCACATGTCCAGGCCTGAGAAACAATTTGGAACTGGCCAATTATAAAGAATGTTACTATCTGAGAAATAACTTATACCTTACTCCCCAAAATGTACTCTTCGATTCAGTAACATTGCCCTCCTGCCTGTTCCATAAACAAGACACTCTATCTCTCAACTCAGGGTATTTTCTCTGGCTGTGCTCCACTCCTGGAACACTCTCCCTCCTCCAGTCTGACTACCGACTCTCCTGGCTTTCTTTAAGTCCCAACTAAAATGTCACATTCTACAAAAAAAGCCTTCCCAGCCCCTCTTCATTTTAGAGCCTTCCCTTCTGCTATTTATTTCCTATTTATCTGGCAGAGAGCTGGCTCTGCATGCATTTGTTTCCTTACTGTGTCCGCCATTAGATGATAAGCTCTGTAAGGGCAGGGACTGATTTTTCTCTCCTTTCCTATCCCCAGTACTTAACACAGTGCCTGGCACATAGTAGGTTCTTAATAGATGTTTATTGATTGATACCTCATGTTAACTCATATTACTTGACAATTTACAATATACTTTCTTCACAATAGGACTGTGAGATAGGTAACTGAAAGGGTATTATTCCCATTTTACTGATGAGGAAAGGTTGAATGACTTTGGTTAAAAACAATTTTACAACTTTAATTTATATGTCTCCATTTTGTATATGTGACAATTGCAAATAGCCACAGAGTCTAATTTTTCAAATGTTTGAATTTTCCTGGCCATAAAAGTCATTTCAATTAGTATATTTCTGACATCTTGCTTTTTGAGTTGATAATAAGTAATGGTACATATATGGGACCTCAGATTTCAAATGAGTTTCACATGACAATTAATAAATATTTATGTCATAAAAAAATCAATATAATTATCCCCACATATTTGAGAGAATGTGTGCTGTAGTGGAAGGAGTGCTAGATTTGGAGTCAGGAGATCTGGATGCAACTTCAGCTTCAGACACTTAATGGGAAAGTCACCTCAGTTCTCTGTGCCTTGGTTTCCTCATCTGTAAAATGGAAAGAATACTATCTTCTACCTTGTCGTTGTCCATCCTTCATTCCTGAGGAGGACCAATGGCCTCAGGAAGGTGAGGTCTTGACTTGCAAGTGAATTGGATTTAAGTGAGGCAGAGCTATGCAAAATCATCAGCCTTACTCTCTCTATCAAAGTCATTGGACTCCAGTGGCAAGATATAGGTCAAGACTACTGGCGATGGTCCCAGATGCAGTGGGACACCTTGGTCTTTTTAAGCTAAGGTCTTTCCCAGGTGTCAGTTGACTGAAGCAACACCCATTCAGTCACTAAGGCTAGGTAAGAATTCAGGCAAAAGAAGGATTACTTTGCCTTCATAATCAGTCTGGGAGGGGAAGACCCACAGAGTTTCTGGCCAGAACAGAAACAATTGCTATTTACACTCCAACTCCTATCCAACAGGTTTGTTGAGAGGATCAAATGAGATAACATGTATAAATGACTTTTCAAACCGTAAAGTGCTATTTAAATGTTAGCTATCCTTTTAAGGGCACACAGACATATGGAAGTTTAACAAATTGCCCTTTACAACGTTCCCTAATGTGGGTTAGAATTTACTTTTATCTCATGCATATATTTCAAGTCCACAAAGGAAAACCTCATACAACAAAACAAAAAGTCAGAAGGCCTTCCACCTGCTGGGAGCATAGGATTGTGTCCTTTGGCTGGCCCTGTGTTGAAAAAAAAAAGAAATTTTTTCAAAGTCAAAGGAGAAGCCTCATGTTGTCTGAAATGGGTGGGAACTTAGATAATTTCTGAAATGTTACTGGCAGTAAACCCTGAGAGAAAGGAAGTATATCACTTATAAATAAATATTCAGCTATAAAAATCAGAAACACTTGCTTCCAAAAATAAATAGTGGCTAAACAAGGTCTCTTGCTCAGAAACAGGGTCTGTGATTTTTCTTCTATGATTCAGTCATCATCGATTAAAAAAATTTCCTTAGGTTTCCAAGGGAAGGTTTCCCTTTGAAATGCTATTAATCTTTTATAATTTATGTCATTTTTTTTATCCCTTCCTCCTCCAGCAGTGAATATTGGTCAGTCTACTTTGCTGCTAAGGAAAGAGGAACACCATTTTCACATTTATTATGTACATTGATAGAACTTAGCATGAGTCTGGTATTGGTTTTCCCACCCTCACTCCCTACCAAGTTTCACAGTGGCATAATTATAGTTAAGTAAATGTGATTCAAATTTTCTACTAATAGACAAAGAAATCATCAATCAAATAGCAAAGCTTTTAATTAGAACAGAGTAGCAAAATAAATAACAAGGAAAAATTCCCCCATACAAAAAGATATATAATCTCCCACAGATTTCTTGCCACCAATGGGAAAGGAAACATTCCCTTGACAACTTACAATATATCCTGGCTAGAACACCTCTCATGGCTGTTTTTCCAGCAACCAACTGTATCTTAACTATTTCTGCTCTCTATCCCTGTAACTACCATTCCTTTTTGCTTCAGAAACTGTCTCTTATCCTTAGGTCCCCAGACGCTTCAGCATCTTGTCCTCGTGAATATGAGACTATTCATGTTTAGGGTTATTTCTGCTCTCGTGTTAATCAGACTACAGCTTCACACAGCCAGCACAAAAAGACAGCCTTCAGATCATGGACTTTCTTTTCCATTTATCTCCCAGGCTGGCTTGGAATATGTACTTGGGATGAGTAAATTCTTTCATCTCTCATCATGTCCATGACAGCTAGCACCAGAAATATGTCTTTTATTCTGGATTTTTGACATACTTCTAGAAGGCATTTAGTACCACTATAGCTGATTATCTTTGCCCTGAATTTCTGCAGCTATACGCAGACCACTGCCCTCTTTATAGTAGAAATGTCACTTAACATTAAAAAATGAGGTGGATAAGATATATAATAAGGTTGTAGGAATTAGAGCTAGAAGGGAAGAGATCTTTTAATCCACCCTCTTCATTTTATAGAGAAGATATCTGGAGAGAGAGGAAGTAATCTGCCAAACATCACCTAAGTTATATAAATGGCAGAGTCAAGATTTAAACAAAGGATCTGTGACTCTAAATCCACTTCTCTTTTTATTTTAACCAATGAGCTTGATTCCTCAATTCTTAGTTTATCTTTGTTAGAAACAAGAGTTTGACTTCTAGAGTCAATGAACAAAGTTTAGAAGAGCAAGAGATCATTACTGGATGTAGGCAAGCAAGAAAGACTGCATGGAAGAGACACATTTGAACTTGTACTTGAGCAATGGATAAAAATTTAGCAACCCAAGGCACAAAATACTTCTGGGCAGAGTCATTGTTAACCCTGGGCTCCAGGTGCAGACACTGTCCAACGGCAAATGGAAACCTCAGGGCAGGCTGATAATATTAGTGTCACAAAGGTCTAGATGTCCTGGAAAACTCTTAAGACATTGTAACTTCCTTCACTTGCTGGTCTCAATACCTGTAACAGGACATCAAATTCAGCATTCTACAGCAATAAGTTGTAGGGAATTCAGTGGGGACAAAGGGGAGATCAATGTAAGCTAAAAGAGTCAGCGAACACTTCATGATACTTGAATTATGAGTAGAGATATGTTTTTGCTTCAGGTACTTTAACCCTAAACTTTCATACAAAGAGCAGAAAAAAATACAATACAGGAAAACCTACATAAGAATATAAAAACTCTGGGGAAAGTGAACTATTTCTCTTATAGAACATCTCCTAAATATACTTTGTCTGCTCCAAAGTAATAATAATCTCTTACATGAACATAATGCTTTATTCAGTAATCAGGAAAATGATTTGTTACTGGTTAAAAAAAAGAGAGGTTGATCAATAGAACAAAAAAACCCACAACATACACAAGCAAATTAACGCAGTAGTCTAATGTTTGAAAAGCCCCAAAACCCAAGCTGTTGTTGTAAGAACTCACTTTCTGGCAAAAACTGCTGAGAAAATTGGAAAGCAATCTGGCAGAAACTAGATATAGGTGAACACCTCATACCATAAGGTCCAAGATAAGTTCCATTGACATAAAGGGTGACATAAATTTGAGGAGCAAAGGAGAAATTGCCTTTCAGATCTGTGGATAGGGAAACAGTTCATAATCAAATAAAGTACAGGGAAGATCCCAGAAGATAAATGAAAAATTTTGATTTTCTAAAATTATATTTTTTGTAGAAATAAAACAAATGCAGCTAAAATTAGAAGGGAAGCAGGTAACTTTAAAAAACATCTTAGCAGCAACTTATCTGATAAAGGTGTCTTTTACAGAACATAAAAGAAACTGGTTGATTCATATTCTTTAGAATAAGAACCATTTCTCAATTGACAAATGGTCAAAATCATAAACAGGTAATTTTCTGCAAAAAAAAAAAGTGACCTATCAATAACCATATTAAAAGATGCTCCAAATCACAAATACTCAGAACAACTCAAACTGAAGCTACTCAGAAGCTCTACATCACATTCCTTAAATCAGCAAAGTTGACCAAAAAAAAAAGGAAAATGACAAATTTTGAAAAGGTTTCTGAAAAACAGGCACATTAGTTCACTGTTGGTAGAATTGTAGATGGATCTAGCCTTTCTGGGTTTTTTTGGTTTGTTGTTATTGTTGTGTTTTTGTTTTTGTTTTTTTGAGGCAATTGGGGTTAAGTGACTTGATATAAATTCAGGTCCTCCTGACTCTAGCACTGGTGCTCTTTCCACTGTGCCACCTACCTGTTCCCAAGATCTAGCCATTCTGAAGAGAAATTTGGAACTATGTCCTCAAGTTACTAAATTGTACATAATAGATCTGTAGTCCCCATAGTGTCAAAGAACAGAAACTAAAGGAGTATCCATCTACTGGAGAATGACTGTACAAGTTATGGTATATGAGTGTAGTGGAATACTATTGTGCCATAAGAAATGACAAAAGTGATGGTTTCAGTGAAATCTGATAAGGCCTGCATGAACTGATGCAGAGTACAGTAAGCAGAACCAAGAAAACAATGTATACAATAGCAACATTGTGAAAACAATGAAGTTTGAAAGACTTAAGAACTCTGATCAATGCAATGACCAGTCATAATTCTAGACCACTAATGATGAAGTGTGCTACCCACCTCCTGACAGAGATATGATAGACTCAAGGTGCAGATTGAAACATATATTTTTGGACATGGTCAATGTGGGAATTTATTTTGCTTGACTGTGCATATTTGTTAAAAGAGCTTGTTTTATTTTTCTTAATTTTTTCCAAGGCAGAGGAGAGGAGGGAGAAGTGAGGGGAAGATAAAATAGACTTTTGTTAAGTAAAAAAAAATAAAATAAAATGTAAAACAACAAAAAAGACAATGTTTTATGGCTTATGTTTTTGAGACTTTGTATCTCCATCTCTCTCCACTTTACTGCTGATTGGCATAGAAGCTTTGGTCTGTTCGGTTTTTCCAACCTAGACAGGTTCCTTTTTCTGTAGGAAGTCTGGTGGCTTCTCTTTCCCTGGGAGCTCACCATATTCCTGCCAGACTTAATTTGATTGACATTTGATGGACTTTAGCCCTTTTGTTGCTCACAACTCCAGAACTCAAATGATCCCCCAGACTTATTAGCCAGGACTATAGGCATATGCCACCATACCTTCCCTGCCTTTATGGCTTTCAAAGCATTATCACATCATTGTCATGTTTTGGTGCTTTAGGGAAGCAGGACAGAAGAAGCAAGTATTTAGAAAGTTTAGATTTGGATTTACAGTGGTAAGTGTACTGGATTTGGGGTCAGAGGAACTAGTTCAAGCAATCAGTCAACATTTATTAAGCCTAATGCATGCCAGGCAATGCATTAAGGTCCAAGCTTGGTTCTCCTACTTCCTCTGTGTGACCTTAGGCAAATCATTTTGTTGGTTGAAAGCTATCTTATTAACTTGGGGTTTACTGGCTAGATTTCTTTCTCAAAGACCGTGTCACTCTGGAGCTCCTAGACTGGACAGCAATTGGTAGGTTCCTGCCCTCCTAGCACAGAGAGAATGTAAATAGTAAATAGTAACTGTTTCTCTTGGCCAGCAATCCTGAGGGTCTTCCCCTCCTGTTGCATCCTGGGCCATCTCCAGTCATCCTGATGAATATCAGGTCACTGGACTCAGATGACTCTGGAAGAGAAACAGGCTGGTGACCTTGCACAGCCCTCTCTCATTCAAATCCAAGTCAACTGCAGGTCATGTCATCATTCCCTAATGTCATGGTCCTCTCCGAGAACACAGAACAAATACAAGACAAATCAATTAACCCCACTAATTGATCTTACTAGATGAGCTTTAAAATCTCTTCCAGCTCAGAATGTTTGATCTTATATGTTCAGAGAGGTTGCCCAAGGTCCCACAGCTAGTAAGTAGCTGAACTAGGATAAGAACCCCTCTACTTTCTATTCCTGGTCTAGCCTATTGGTCCTCTTTCATTTCATCACAGTACCTCTCCATCTTGACAGTTAAAGTTTGGTCATGGCTTTGATCATCTTTACCTTGTTGACTGTTTTTCCTTGCCTCTTCTTCTACAAATTCCTGCCAGGTTATCTTCCATGCCATTGATAATCTTTGGTTGGTGGTATGTTAGCCTAAGAGAAGACCTGGGTTCTAGTCCAAATTCTGCTAACTTATGAGTTCTGTTAACTGGGGCAATTACTTAACTGCTCTCACTCTCAATTTCCTGATCTGTAAAATGTGGATAAAACTTACTTGTTTACCTCACAAAGTTGTTGAGGGGATCAATTAAATAAAAAATAGATTTATTAAGAACTACCAAATGCAAAAAACTTTTCTGAGAATACAAGGATGAGAAAAATTTTTCTGCCTTCAAGAAGCTTACTATCAACTAAGCAGGGTTGAGGAGGGAGAAGTGAGAGGAAGATAAAGATTTTTGTTAAGTGAAAAAATAAAATATAAATTACTAGGGGTAGAGGAAGGGAGGGACATGGCATATATACAGATACAATAATAATAATAATAATAATAACCAGCATTTATGTAGCACTTGCTATGTGCCAAAGACTGTGCTAAGCACTTTACAGTTATTATCTCATTTGATCCTCACAACAACTCTGGGAAGTATGTGCTATTTTATCCCCATTTTACAGATGAGGAAACTGAAGCAAACAGAAGTTGAATGGTTTGCCTACAACTAGAAAGGGTCTGAGGCTAGATCTGAATTCAGGTCTTCTGGAATCCCAACCAGATTTTCCTTCTACCATGACACCTAGCTGATATGATAAAATTAATCAGTTAACAGACATTTATGAAACACAATAGTTTAGGGAAGTAGCATGTGATAAAAGCAAAATAACAAAATGTTCAGATGAAATATTTTGAGAAAATCTGAGGATCAGATGAGATTATGTACGTGAAAGTGCTCTGAAAATTGCAAAGCACCACACAAATGAAAGATATTAGAGTATTATAAAATTCTGGTTCCACCGGTGTCACTTTGGTAAGTCACTTGGTCTCAGTGGATATCAGATTCTTCATCTCTTAATTGAGGGATTTGGATTGGAAAGTTTCTAAGGTCTCTATCTCTAAATTTATGAGCCTGTTATCTTCTGACCCCTATCATCAATAAATATTTATTGTCTGTTGTGTAAAGAGTAGATTCAAAGATTCACCTTAAAGGGATTAGTCTAGCCCTGGGGTGGGGAACCTGTTGCCTTGAGGCCACAGGTGGCCTTCTAAGCTGCAGATTCTCCAATCCAGTCTAGGTGTTATAACTCATCCCTTTCTTACCTTTATAACATCTAGGCTTAGATATAGCCTCAGGTCCTAAATGTCATTTGTGTGGTGTGGTCTTTCATCCATCCTCCTTTTACTCTTTCACTTTTTTCTTCCCTTTTCTTCCAAAGCCCAAATGGACTATTTTCTACACTTTGCTTTAGGTGATAGGTAATACAGTACACAGAGTACTGGGCCTGGAGTCAGGAAGATCTGAGTTCAAATACCGACTTAGATACTGACTAGCTTTGTGATCCCGGGCAAATCTGTTTGCCTCAGTTTCCTCATTTGTCAAATGGGGATGATAATAGTACCTCCCTCCCCTTAGTGTTGTTGTGAGGATCAAATGAGGTCAGAGTTGTAAAGCACTTTGCACAGTGTCTGGCACATAGTAAGCACTGTATAAATGTTAGCTATTATTATTTATTTAATCTGTAGTATTCCTTTGAATTACCCCTATGTACTCAAATTCTCATGTTGGGTGATTAGGGGAAGGATTATACCCATTCAAGGTACTCTATAGGTCCAAGTTCTTAAAACTGATACTTGTGAGCCTCCTGCTCTCCTCTCCCCCATATGATTCCCTTAAAAAACCATAAGACAAAATTAGTTCATAGTGAAGGCATTTCCTGAAATGGAATCATAAGAAAAGTAGCAACAAAACATCTTCCCCATAAACCTGGAACACAAATCTCCCACAAGTACACACAGAATCAGTGGAAATAATGGAAGCTCATAGGGTTCATCAGTGGAATGGCATCCCAGGTAGCCCATGAAGCCAAGGCAGCTGATATCTCAAGTGCCATTAACCCCTTTCATAGCAGTGTTCCTTGCAAGGTACAAAATCTTGGCTGAATCAGTTACCCCACCAGGCCCCCAGGCTTACTCAGGGGCAGGGCACATGGTTGATGCTTCACTATAGTCTCTGCCTCCTCTAGCTTTGGGCTCCACAGAAATCCTGGCCTAGGGTATTATTATGTACCAACAACAACCAAATAAGCCCAAAACAAAAAAAATTAGTATTCTCAGCTCTGGCAACCACTGTCTCCAGAGAACGATAGCAACTCTAGATTCTTGACTCCTCTCACTAACTCAATTTAACTTTAAAGCTGGATTTTCTCCACTGTCCATATGCTTCTGCTACAAGATGGCATTGCCATTTGTGGAGTGGGGAGGAGAGAAAACCCTTCCTTCTCTCTCCTCTAGCTTGCTGTTCCCTCTAAGAAGTGCAAGGGGAAAAGATCCTGAGCAAACAGTCTTGGGCTGACTGACAGACTAGCTAGCTTTTTATTTTGGTCATCTCTACCAACTATTAGATTATTTAGGAAATTCCTCTAGACCAAGTACAGTCCTCAGGGAATCTGGTCTCAGAAAAGACAATATATGTAAAGCACTTGGCACGGTGTCTGGCATTTAGTTGGTGCTCTGTAAATGTTAGCAGGTATTATTAACTAATTAATATGAGTAATGAGAGAAGTTATGTTCCTTTGTCTTATGATTTTTGGTTCATTAAAATCTCATTCTGCGGACAAATTATTTAAAACTTAGTTTTAGCCAGAGGCCTGTGGTTTCCCGAAAAGGAGGCATTTCAAAAATACTCCATATACAATATGAATCAGGTGTGGACAGGTATTTATTTCCATATACACAAATGTAATGTTAAACATAAAAGTCACAAGTGTGCATTTGATAAAAACAAAATTAAAACAGGAGTAACAAATTATAACTACTGTTACGATATGAGGAGAGGCTGCCATTTAGACTACATGAAATTTAAACCACCCCTGACTACACTGAATGGTTTCAGGAAGATGAGTACCCAGAATGTGCCAAAATTTTGTTATTATTGTTTTATTTAAGCACATTAAGAAAAAAATAACCTGAAATTGAATGTTGTATCCTTTAAAAAACCCTCCCAAGAATTTTGTCATTGTTTTTTAGTCACTACACAAATATAAATCCACATGGCTTGGGTCAAAGAGATTTTCAAAAGCAACATGAAATTCTGTCTCCTTTGAATTTTTCTCCACCTCCCATCCCCCACACTACCCCCATTCTTTCTCTTAGCAACAATACTTACAGCATTAACAAACAGAATTAACAGACTTATGCCAAAAGTAAAGAGTACTGAGTCCTTCTTCTATACTCATGGGACTATTTAGCCATTTGTGGGATGTCTGATTAGTCATTTTGCATTTCACCTCAGCTCTGCACTGTCCAAACAACTCCTCCCACACATCTGCTGATGTGGCCAGATTTGGGCCAGTCTTATTGGTGGCTGATTCCTTGGATGCAGGAACTTCCTCAGCTGCCAGTGAACTTCACTCATTTGACTTTGGTCCTCCAAAACTCTTGAGATTGGACATACTCATTTTTAGACTGAAATTTCATCACCTGCTTAGGAGAGGAAACACAAGGTAGAAAAGGTAAATTAGGCAAACTTACTCAGTTGAGTGTATGCTCCATGTACACTTAAATTCCATGCATTATAAAAGTCATATATTTGCGTTTGTACCTCAACTCTTCTGTTGTTTAACTTTGTCAGTATTACTTGTCTGTATTCATGAATTCTTAAGGATAAGAAACCATAAAGACATTTAATTTGCTTTGGGACATTTAATTTGTTTTGTGCAAAACACAGCAGGGCATCCTTGCTCCTGGGTGTATGTTTGTGTGGGAGGGTGGCAAATAATAAACTGTTTTTGTTGCTGCTGTTGCTGCAATCTACCAAGGGTATGGAGCTGTGTAAAGCTAAATTATTTTACTGCTCATTTCCAAGGAGAATTTCTGAACTGGAAAGAACATAGAGATCATCCACTGATCCCAGTTCTACCCTGTTATTTTACAAAGGACGAAACTGAAATTAGAAAGATTTTGACAGGGCTCTTGGGAGAAAAAAATACCATCTTTGAAGTTAAAATGAAGACCTATGCCACATTTATGACCTCTAAATTGTATGTGCAATCTTTAAATCTTAAAACTGAAGCCAGAGAGGCAGGAAACAGAGGATACGTCCATTTGATCTAGTCAGTCTGGGTCCAAAATGACAGCAATACGTGGCGACATGGTTGACTTTTCATCTGCGAAGTTACTGTTCCATATCATGAACGCATTTATCTCCACAATGCCATAGTCTGCCAGATATGATATGCCATGAGACTTACACTTCAAATTCTTGATCACGAGCCAAGTTCTGACGAGCTGCTTTTTACCCTGAGTGACAGAGAGGAGGGGACTCGAGCCAAACTCTCCTACATCTGATTTGGGACAGTTCTTGTGGATCACAGGCTTTGTAAGAGAGAATTAGATTTACGGAACTCTGAATTGAAACCAGGAAACTGGCTATGACAGTCATCCGCTGCCCGCTGCTGAACAATGACCATGTTTCTGAGGTTAAGGGAATAGGGAAGGGAGGAGGCATTAGGGGGCCGAACGTTTCTCCTGGGGATGCTTAATTTGGCCCAGCTACTCCGTCTCCTCTGCAGCGATCCTTCCACCTACCCTGAAGGCACGCGGAGCCCTCCCAGAGAAGCTCCCAGGAGAAACTCGCCTTTGGGTGAAAATCATTCACCGACCCCCCACCCCCCACCCCCTTTCTGTTTGCTCCTGAGCAGCCGATCGTAGAAATTCCAACTTTGATCAGGAGATAAGGCTGAACAATGCAGTGGAGCAAAACAGGGATTCCTCCGGGACCTTCCTCTGGGGTGTGTCGGAGCCGCTGAAGTTGGGGGGAAGGAGCAGGAAGGGCGGGGAGCAAAGAGGCGAGGAGCTGACCCGCTCAGGACCTCGGTGCTGGCCTCAGAGGAAGCAGTCGGGGCTCCGTGCTCCCGTCTCATTCAGTGGGTGGGTGCGTTTCTTACAAGTGTGGGGGCTGCCTACTGGAAGCCTCCGCTGTGTCTGTTCTTCTGGCTCTTCAGCCTAGTCAGCTGTAATCACCTGGGACCCTGGGCAAGTCACTTTCCTTCCCTGAGCCTCAGTGTCCTCATCTGTAAAATGAGAGGCTTCCATTGGACGGTCCGTCCAGCTCTTCTTGCATCGAAGGTCCGACGAGGTGTATTCTATTTCCAAAGAACGGAACAAACCTGGGCGGGAGGAAGAGGGGTGAGGGAGGAGGTGGCGCCAGCCTGGGCAGGACGACGAAGTGAGTGAGGAGGGGGCGGCAGGGGAAAGAGCGGGGCTATCCCTTCGGGGGAGCAGGCTGGCCGTCAGGGGCACGGGAACGCAGGCGGCTCGAACGCCGAGGGGGAACGACCATCTCCGGGCTCGGGGCGGCGGGGCCGTTCGGCTCCGTATCCCCAGTGTAGCCGACCTCCCCCAGCCCGAGCCTCACCGGACTCGCCCGGGCCCCGCCCACTGGCCCAGGTAGGCCAGCCGCGCCAGCCAATCATCGGGCCGCCCAGGGCGCGGGAGGCGGCTCTTCCCGAGCCGGAAGTGACGCGCGGCTCCTAGGCTGGCCGCGGACTGTCGGCCGAGGCTGCTGAGACGGCTGAGGTAAAAAATGGCTTGGACGGCGGCGGCGGCTGCTGAGGCAGTGTGAGGTGAGGAGAGAAGCGAGGCCGGACTCCGGCTGCACGGCGGGGCGCCGGCTCGGAGTCCCGGGATCCCGGTCCCGCGAGGGCCCCGGGGCTCCCGAGGTGGGAGGGACGGAAGGAGGAGAGGGTCGGGCCCCCGGTACCCGCCACCGTCGGCCGCCGCCCCCGGCCCGCCTGGCTCCCTTCCTTCTGCGGCTGCTGCGCGGCTCGCTCGCCCGCCCTCCCTGGGGGCGAGGGGTCCGAGCCCCTCCCTCGCCCCATCTCCCCGCCCTGGCCGTCCCGTCGGCGCCGGCGTTCCGGCCGGGCCCCCGCAGGCCCCGCCCGGCCCGGTTCTTCCCGGCCGCGTCTCGTCGCTCGGGTGTCCTGTTGTGCAGGGCGGTTGTGGGGCTCGGGCCGGAGAGTTAGGCTTCTCCGGCCCGGCCTCGTCTCCCGGGCTGGGGCATCCAGCAGCCCCCGGGCTCCTGCTCCTCCTCGTCCCTCGGTGCCCCCGGAGCCCCCAGCTTTTTGGGTGGGAGAGCCAACTCGGTCCTGTCTGCACGTGTTCATTTTGTGGGAAGATTTGGAAAAATCCTTGTCTAGCTGTTATTCACTGACCGGGTCGAGTAATTGGGGCGGGGGGAGCGTAGGTAGGCTGCTTTTTGTAGGTTCTTAACTTTCTAAAGGCTCTGTCCATCCGCGGATCAGTGGGGGAGGCCGTGGGGAGTCAGGACTGCTAGGGAAGTGAGGAAGGAAAAAGGGAAAAAGATGTGAGGAGGGACTTGAGGGAGATAGAAGAGGAGCAAGTGATAGTCTGTAGTTACACCGATCTTGTAATCGCGTAAAAACGCGATTATATTGACACCAAGAAGAATGGAAAGGGAATAGCCCTTGGGAGAAGTGTTCCTATTAAACCTATGCCCTGTAATCCTTCTGGGTGGTGTTAGGACGGAAAAGATGTTTAGTGTGTAAGAGCCACACTAAACAGAGCCACTGATTGGCCGCAGTTCAAATGGAAAAGAAAAAACAACACAGTAGCTGGAAATGTGATGCAGAACAGAGGTGGAAGGAAGGCAAGCTAATCATTAATAAATCTTCATAAATAAGGATAATAGGAGAATATTTACTTATATTAATCATCCAAGTAGAATGTTGACTGCTTGAGGGAAAGGTCGATTGTATCCTTAGCACCTAGCACACAGTAGGTGTTTAATATATGTTCTGTTGCTACTGAAGACTCAGGAAGACTTTTCTAGAAAGACTTTGAACTTTTGTACCTTAGCTGGTGAAGTTAATGTTCTCATAGGAAAAAGCACCTATGGTATGCAGTGTTCATTCTTTTATTCTAACCTTTTCCTTAATCGTGTGGGTGTTGCAAGTCAGGGTTAAGGTTTCTTAGAGATTTTAAAAATAGTTTGGAAATACATATCTTTTGAATGTTAACCAAGTTTATCTTAGAGTACTAAAAATAATTACACTTGATTACAGTCAGTTTACAGGCTTTCTTATAATTTGTCAGTTTGTAATTTCACTCGGTTGAAAAAATGCTAAAGAAGTCATAACAGATTTATCAGTTCTGAAATAATTTTGGCTAAATTATTTGGACAAAAAACTCAAATTATTCTCTTTTAGAAGTTTAATATGTTTCTATAGTTCTTGGTAACCAGTGACAGAAGGTTTGGAAAAGGGATGAATATGTTTTGTGTTTGTGTTCATGTTGGCTTTAGTGTGCATTTTAAATAATGTTTTTAATACTGTTTCATGATTCTTTCAGTTTTGCGAATTACAGCTGGTATGCTATGAAATTAAAAGTTTTTGAAAAGGACTGAATATTTATTAGTTGAATAAAGGCTTTGGTAGCATGCTTATCAAATTTGTAGATTACGCAAAGCTAGGAGAGACAGTTAACATAATGGAAGATAGAATCCAAATAGATCTCAGTAGGCTAGAATGTTGGGCCAAATCTAAGAAGATGATATTTAATAGATATAAATATTTTATACTTGGGTACAAAGAAACCAACTTTAAAAAGTTTAAGATAAGGGGAAAGTCTTGACTAGTCATTTTTTATAGGAAAAAGATCTGGAGTTTTTGTAGATTGTGCTCAGTCAGTAGGATATAATAGTAAAAAATACTAATTTGATTTTAGGTTGTGTTAAGATGAGAGGCATAAGTGTCCAGGACCAGGGAGGTGATCTTCTCAGATCACTTCTGAAGTATCATGTTTTGTTCTGATATCACAGTTAAAGAACATTGGAGGGTAACTAGGAATAACAGTGCAAGGCCTCAAGAAATCTTCGGATAAAGGGGGGATGTTTAACCAAGAGAAGAGAATACTTTTAGAACATGGTAACTGTTTTCCAAGTGCAGAACCAGAAACAGAGAACGATTTAGGAGGAATAATAGATAGAAGGGAGATCCTTGGAATGAGGTTGTGTGTAGGAAGACTTACTACTTAAACGAAGAAACTTTCTAATAATTAGAGCTGTCCATAATGGAATTAGTTGCCTCAAGAGGGTCATGAGTTCCCACATCAGTGAAGTTGTTCAAGTATAGGTTGGACTAGTTAGCCTTTCCAATTCAGATTCTGATTCTCTTCTTCCTATTACCCAAATGCCTCTTTCTTCTCCACTTAGATTCAAATCTAAAGTCAGTTCCTAACTCTGCCACTAACTTCTCCAGGTCTCAGTTTTTCTCTTTTGTAAAATGAAAGGGTTGATCTCCATAGTTCCTTCCACTTCTCAGTTTCTATACTTGTTCATACATCTGAGGAAAACTTGTGCTGCTGAATTACTAGTAATGCCCTCACCATCTCTAGATGTAATAGGTCTTTACTCTTGTCTTGGCACTTAGCATGTATTTTATTTTTTTTTTACTCATTTGAATTGAAATTTTGGATGTTTCGGCCTCAGCTGAAATTTTAAGATTATAGTTCTAAATAGAATCACTCTCCTCCTTTTAGGCAAAGCTGTACCTTTTTGGTATACCTATTTGTGGATCTGTACCTACTACATTCTACAGCCTGTCTAAACATTTATAATATAAGGTGTATTTGAGACTGAAAATGTGAAATTGTTCATTGCTTGAGAAAGCCCTTTTTTTTTTTTTTTAGCAAATTAGAAATGATTTTTAAAAATGATTTTTAAAATTGTTTCTAACATTTTTTGTTAGATACTTTTAAAGTTTTTTTGTTGTTAAAAGAAGATATGTACAAATATGAGTATTAGAATGACCCTGATTTTCATTGCTATATATAGGCAGTTAGAGATGTGTTAGCAGTAATTTACCTTTTAACTTTCAGTACATGTTAAGCTACTATGTAATTAACTCTCCTGGTGTTAAATATAAGTTTTATACCTAGACTTCTAGTTATGCATTATTGATATGAATGGATAATGCAGTGCTTTGTTTAACTTAATTTCCTATTCGTTGAGAATGGTTTAAAGAGCCCTAGAAACTTGTTTTTAGGAAATTGTTATATGATCAACCATAAAAAGTAGGTAATCTCCATGATAATCATACTCAGATTGGCTAACTCAAGTGTTCTTTCCATTACACTATGTTGCTATGAGCTCTTGAGAGAATGGGTCTGTGGCTTTGTATCCTCAGGTTCCAACAGTGCCTTGTGCACAGTTAGACACTTGTTTTGTTTGAAAGCCATTTATTAAATCTCATTAAGTATTCCAGCCACACTTAGTGGATAGAGAACTGGCCTTTGGACTCCAGAAGAGCTGGGTTCTGGTGCCATTCCAGCACCTACTGGCTGTGTGTCCCTGGGTAAATCACTTAACCTCTCAGTACCCCAAAACAACTTTCTAGGACTAGGTTGCTGAGCAGTACAGATCTGCTTTGATAGAGAGGAAGTTATCTAACAGGAGTTTGCTATGACTGTGAAATTAGGTTTCACTGGTTCAAAAACAAAAAGGTAGTTATCGGTGTCTTTTGGGTACCTAGCACAGACCAGGACTCCAAGACTTGGTTGTTGGGGTTTATTAAGACTTCTGCAGGCAATATCCTTAATATTTCTTATTGAATATCAATTTAATAATATTATTAGCTTGAGAAAAGTAAAATGGATCCATATAAATGGGTGTGCATATATAAAATACTGCAGCTGAAGACACTGGATAGAAAATTATATTTGATTTGGATTATTCACAAAAGCCATTTGGAACCTGTTGGTCTAGAGTGGCATTATTAATATCTGGATTGTTTAAAATATTTTAGGAAGAGGAGAAAATTGAGGGACTAGAAAACAGCCATGAGATTATGATAATTTGACTGAAATGGTTAGAGTTAGTTAGGACTTAACATTGGGAATGAGCAATGCTGGAAAGAAAATAGATTGGTCACAAAGTAGAAGTAAAAGTTTACAGTAGAGCAAAACCACTTTTATGGAATCAATTGAAAGCAAAGTTGTTCTGGTTTTTTAATAAGATTTTCCACAAAAACAGAAATGAACAGTGTCCCTTCCTTCTTCCCCTGTCCCCAAAAGGTGCAGGGGGAGGCAGTAAGAAACCAAGGATGCTTACATTTGCACCACAGAATGAATTTCTGACTGCCTAGGAAAATAGAATCAAAGCAAATGCCTGTCACAGGTTGGGTAAACAATGGAGAATGAGGGCTGTTCAGGTGGGAAGACTCCCTAGAGAAGTTAAGCATGTTCTTAGCTGCTTGTATGGGACAGGATGGGACAGGACAAGAATGTTAGCGTGAGAATGACAGTCTTTGGAAAATATGAGTTGGGCTTTTTGGCCACCTGTCACATTAGGGGGAGAGAGGACATAATTTTCCAAGTGCTGTGGTGGTGATTTGGGTTAGATACACATTGTTCCCCCTCTAGAATGCTCCTTGTTGGCTCTTGGCTGGTTGGCTTTCTTGCTCCAAACTTGATAAACTCTGAGAAATGTTTAAGACAGATTCTGAAGGAGACAAGGAGACTTAGTAAGGTAATATACTACTTTACTCATTACATTATCCAAGTTAAACTTGTGATGGTAGTGATCAGAATAATTTTCCCAGGTGCTCTGATGTGTGTACAGCATTGAGTCCGGGTTCTTGGAGTGCAGATTTGGCCTAGTCTTGCCATACTGTAAACTTTTACTTCTACTTTTATGACCAAACTATTTTCTTTTCAGCATTGCTCATTCCCACTGGGCTTGGGAAAAGGCACACTTAAGTCCATGGAGCTCTAAACATGAAAAAAGTCTTGTTTTATTTTACTTGTTGTTATAATGGAGCTGGGCACTGCAAGTGGAGTTCAGGGCCTAGACGAGTCTACTGAGCTTGGAAAAGCTTGGAGTATAGATCAAATGATGATTTATATCCCTGTTGTCTAAGGGCCAGTCTAGTTAAATTCAGAGAAACTCATTAGCAGGTTGGCTGCAAGGCAATGACTTTTTTTTCTGAGGTTCTACAACTCTCAAAAGACTGTCTACTAAATAAATAAAGAGGGATTGAGTAATGAAAGTACCTATGCTAGTGAAATTGCAAATCCAGAAAATATTTAACTTAAAATAGTATTTGTTGAAATAGTAGTCTATCTGTCCCGGTAAAATTATTAAATAGAATACCTGACTCTTGTATAATGTAAACTTGAAACACCTCTTAACTGGTAGAAAGTTACTGAGAGTTGTTAAGAATTCCTAGGCATTAGGCAGATTTAAAATTTTAAGTTTCCATGATCATGATTGTGTCACAGAACTTAAATTTTCATTAATATATTTGTAAAAACTGAGTTTTGTTGTATATATAGAAGCTATGTAATAAAGAAAAGCTAGTAGCCAAATCTATTAGCTTTATGCTGTTTATTTGCTTTCTAAATAATGATCTTTTTTTTTTACATAAGCATATTGAAAATTTTTGTTATTGTTGTTCAGTCATATTTGACCCTTTGGGACCATGTGGACCATACATACTGTCCATGGAGTTTTCTTGGCAAAGATACTGGAGTAGTTTGCTATTTCCTGCTTCAGTGGATTTAAGGCAAATAGAGGTTAAGAGACTTGCCTTGGATCACATAGTAAGTGTTTGAAGCCAAATTTGAACTTAGGTCTTCCTGACTCAAGACCCTGTGCTCTATCTACTGAGCCACCTAACTGCCTCCTATTGAATATTTAGGCAACATCATATACAACATCATTTACTGCAAAAACACACTGTTTTTTGTGATAGAACTAGGGCAGTGGTGAAAACATTCTCTAATGATTCATGCCAGTTGAGTGGACAAGTGAAGTAGCTCAAAGTTCAGTAGTTAATCTCCACTTAGTAGCAGTGGTGTTCATGGTGTTCATTGTTAACTTGAGAAATATTCTTTCAGCAAAATACATTATCTGTGCAGCATCCTTTTGAATATGTGACAGGTGGCTTTATATATGAATCCTCTTATGTGGTACATGTATGTTATATATGATATCCTTCCTTTTGAACATAGATTGGTCCTTAGGAGTAACCACTTCCCTATATTTCTTAAGAGTATCTTCTCATAGTATAGCCACTTTTTAAAGTATAGACAGGGGAATGAACTCATTACTAATTTTGTAGTATTTTAGCAAAGTACAGTTTGACTGATGGGAGAATGAAAATTGACCTACAAAAAAAAAAAGAAAATTAACCTACAGTGTAGGCTATAGCCTTGTTTCTCCTCACAGTGGTTTTTAATGACAGGTTGGGGGAAGATGAAAGTTTATATGTAGATTCAGTTAATTAGGCTTGATCTTATTCTTTTAATTTCTAGTAATTCTGGTTTTGTAGTAATTCTGTGTTAAGTAAAATGAAGCCACTTTTAGAAATTTTTGAAAAGTGAATAATTGTGTACTACTGAACTATCAGTTTTCTTTTTAAAAGATGTCTTTGAGTCTGCTTTTGAATTAGATTCTCCTTAAATTCTTAGTTACTGTTTTGTTCTCATTTCTGCCACATTGCACATTTTGGGTCACCTTTGAAGTTTTTAAAAAACAGAATGTTGGATTCATAGTAGTGTTTAATGCTATAGTATGTATTGCTATGGGATTTTAAGATGCTTTTTCTTTTATTACACCTCTCCCCCTACTCTGTTATTCTTTCAAAGGAATTCTTGAAATGGTTATAGACTAATTAAAAATGTATGTATAGTCTATTGACTTTTTCAAGATGAACGAAAGGGATGAGTTATTGAATAGACTTTCTACTCTCTTGTCATTTTCCTAATTAGAGATCCAAATATAAGCTCTGATGCTTGGATTTTGACATATGATAGAAGTTATATGAGTTAACTTGTTATTGTGATATTATTTCTGAAATTGACCTTAGATTCAGTTGTAAAACATATTCTAACTGCATGATCTTTGTATCTGTCCTTTGGTTCTTATTGCTGCCATCCTTATTGCCACTCACCCGAACAATTGCAGTGGCCCTCTAAGAAGACTTTCTGCCTCTACTTTCTTTTTTTTTTTTTTATGATCATTTCTTTTTTTTTTTTAATTTTTTTCTTTTTTAATTAAATTTATTTATTTAACTTTTAACATTCATTTTCACAAAATTTTGGGTTACAAATTTTCTCCCCTTTTTTCCCCTCCCCCCCCCAAACCCCAAGCATTCTAATTGCCCCTGTGACCAATCTGCTCTCTCTTCTATCATCCCTCTCTGCCCTTGTCTCCGTCTTCTCTTTTGTCCTGTAGGGCCAGATAGCTTTCTACACCCCTTTACCTGTATTTCTTATTTCCTAGTGGCAAGAACATTACAGTTGATCCTAACACTTTGAGTGTTACACTAACACTTCTTTACCTCCCTCCCTCTCCACCCCTTCTCTTTGGAAAGCAAGCAATTCAATATAGTGCCTCTACTTTCTTAAACATCCACTTTCTTAAAAAGTTCTTTACAACAGAGGTGGCAAACCTTATAGGCAGCCCAGTAGTCCTGACTCTAATTAAGATATAATTTGGAAATATTTAACAAAAATAAATGTAAATACAAAAGAACATAGATGCTGTTAATATGTGGTTTTCTAAGTCGAAATTTGACCCTTAGGGATCTTATGTATGGCTCAGTGGCCTCCTTTTCTATTTGAATTTGACACCTATGTAAGTTTACACCACAGCCAGGTTTATCTTTCTTGGTTACATCACTTTTCTAAACCTTTCAGTGTTCCATAGGATAAGACTACCTAGGCTACCTAGTCAGCTTCCTAATCTTACAGATGAGGGACTGAGGCCCACAATAGTTGTGACCAGCTCAGGGTCACACAGGTAGGAATTTGAGCCCAGATATACTAATTGCAAATGTGGTGGTCTTTCCACTGTGCTGCACCCTATTACCTACACTAAATATTATTATTTTTCTTTGGCATTTAATGTTTTCTGTGATCTAGTACTACCCTGTTATTCCAGCCTTATTTTGTGCGCTACTCTGTGCTCTACCAAAAATGAACTGTTTAATATTCCCTGAATATATGTTGAACTTTATCCTTTCTTTGCTTTTACTAATCCTGGAATATTGTATTTAGTTCTGTGCATTGTCTTTTAGGAATGACATTGATAAGTTGGAGAGTGTCCACTAGAAGGCAACCTGGATATGAAGAGTCTTGAATTCATGCCATGTCACCATCCAGTGAAGAACCTGGGCATATTTATTTAGCCCAGGAAAGAGAAGACTTAGGGGGAACATAATAATTATATTCCAGTAGTTGAACTGGTATGAAGAAAAAGGGATTAGACTTGTTCTGCTTGTTCTCAGAGGGCAGGACTAGCAACAATAGGTGGAAGTGGTAAAGAGGCAAATTTAAACCTGATACAGGGAAACATTCATAAGCTATTCATAAGTGGAATGAGTTCCCTCTGATGCATAATAATGGGTTCTCTCTTACTTGAGCTTTTTAAGCCAAGTCTGGATAATCTTTTGTGTTTATATTGTAGAGGGAAATCCTTTTTCTTGAAAATTTCTAAGCTTACTTTTTAAAGTCCCTTCTAACTCCAGAATTCTGTGATTTTTGTGCCTTAAAGAATGCCCTCCTGTGAGTATCACCCCTTTAAAAACTTCTGCCTATAAATCTTAACTCAAATACTAATAACTCCATGAAGTTTTCTTGAACTCATTCTCCTAATCAATAATGAACTTTCTTCTCATGAATCTGTTTGCCTCAGTTTTCCTCAGTTACAAAATAGGAATAATGATACACCTTCCTTGTAAGATTGTTGTGAGGTCAAATGAGATAATATTTATAAAAATAAAAAGTGTTTAGCCTGGCATATAGTAGATACTCTATAAGTATCTCTTCCCTTCCCCAGGATGCTGATTTAAAGCAATTACACATTTTTTTGCCCTATGATTTTGTTTATGTAATATTTCCCAGTAAATGGTAAACTCCTTGAAGTACAGTTGTGTCTCCTGTGGAAAGAACAGTAGTTTAGTATTTTTTAATCAGATGACCTGGTTTCAAAACCTCCATCTGATAATTTGCTATCTGTGGTAACTTTGGGCAAATCACTTGACCTTCCAGGACTTCGGTTTCCTACCTTGTAAAATTAGGGGTTTGGACAGGCTAGCCTAGTGAGATGACTTCCAGCTGTAGATCTATGATCTTTTATAAACTGTATGTTTTCCTTGGAACTGAGCAGCATTTTGCACATAGAGAGTACTAAATAAGTGTTTGCTGAATTGAATTGAAGAAGTTCACCTTGACACAAGAGGACATAGCTAGTGGAATGTTAGGGTTAGAGTCTAGAGACTTGGATTTTAATTTCAACAAAAATAAGCTGTTCATTTGCTATGGATAAAATAATAATACTTATGCTACCTATCCTGGGGGGCAGCCATAGAGGGAAATGGTTAGTGAATCTTAATGTTCTATGTAAATCAAAGTTGTTATTTAACAAGATTATAAAAATTTTTTGTAGTAAAAGTTCTTATTCACCCTATTAAAATTTAAAATTAAGGGATTACTGTTAACTTCATAGGAAAAATTTGCACTAAAAATTATGTACTACATGATACATTAAGCTAAAATGAAATTTAATATAGTGACTTAGTCCATATGCAAATTTTGAGAAGGTTGTCTAGTTTTGCCAGTTAAACTTAGGAACTTAGCATTCTGAAGCTAGGAAGGGACCTTAGTTGCCTGTAAGGTACCTTGAAAATGATGCAGACTGAGCAATCTGATATTGTCTAGTGGAAGTATTAAAAACCCAGTGCCTGTTGGCTGGAAACAGTCCTGCAGAATTCCCAGAACTAGATTAAAATGTCATTGGAAAATGTTTAATAAAATAAAAATATAATACAACATAAATGATGTTAATTTGTGGTTTTCTAAGTTAATTTGAGCTTGATACCATTGTAAAATGTAGAGCATTGAAATGGGAATCGGGAGACCTGAATTCTAGTTCTAGCTCTCCTAGTAACTGTCTGGACATTCTAGACCTCATATATCTCTTAGTATATATTAAATTTGTGATTTTTCCCAGGCAAGTCAATTAAACTCTGGGCCTCAGTTTCCATATCTGTAAAATGTATAGATTTGGAATAGATGATTTCTGAGATGCCTTTCAGTTCTAAGTTCCAATCTGCTATTATCTTTGCCCAGAAATACATTTTTATTTATTTGTTTATACATTCTCTTAAAGGTAGAATTGTGTATCCTTTAAAATTATAGTATCTATGTACCTTAGAACTATGTGATCTACATTATGACCTTAGACAGTCATTTATGATACTGTTGTTTTTATAGTCTGTCAGATCAAGGATTTTATTGGGTGATATATCTGATCTTCAAAGAAATAATCCTTAGGGGATTTAAGAAAATCTATAGAATTTTAAGTTGAAGAAAAGCCCTTATTTTAGGATTACTATTATAAGAACTATAAAAACAAAGATTATATAAGTTCACAGAATACTTAGAGTCAGTAATTTGCTATAAAGAAGTTGACTGGTGGCTAGGTTAAATAAAGTTCTAGCTAAGAGTTGTGGGCTTTTCTGCATTTAATTAAGTTATTAATGGAATTAACACACACCTTTAGAGAGAGAATGCAAAAGAAGCATAGAATAGAATAGTAGGAGAATAAATATGGGGAAGTTAGATGGCCATGTTGCAAGGAAAGGTTCAAGTTGAACCTCCTTATTACTATCAGGGCTTGTAATTTTATCAGTGTCTCCAGAATATCCAGGCTTTTCATGGATAGTTAGGCTAATTCTAGGTAAAGCTGCCTCAGCTTCTGGTTCTGCATTCCAGGGCAGTGTTTATCATGCCATAGATTAATAGAGGCACTTGAGTAAGGCAATATAGAACCAAACTTAGTTTCTTGGGATATTTAGAAATAGATTTGGTCCCAGACTGAGAAGTTTACTAAAACTATTCTAATCTCTTACATAACAAGTCAGTAAATAATCTCACAAAATGAAGCATTTATTAAGTGCTTACTTTGTGCAAAGCTATATGCTTAGCCCTGGGAATACAAGTAGAAAAGTAAAATGGTCCCTAGTCTCAAGGGGCTCACGTTTTAATAGGGAAAAGCTACATATATGGAAGGTTCCACCTGCAAGTTAAATGTGAAAGAGCCGCTGATGCTTCCAAGATACAGCAGCAAAGCAGATATTAATGCCCTTTCCGCTGATGAAATCATATCAATTTCTGACGAGCCATTTGACAATGCCAAACACTTTGGTGCCAAGAACTTTCTTTTCAACCAAGTTAAAAAGTGACTGTGGCTGTAGTACTTGCAGTAAGAGTTGCTGTTAGAAGATAGTCAAATTTTTCAAAACAGATCTGAGGTTTCCGTGGACTGAAAACTAGGTATGAGATAGTGCGAGGTGGCTGCCAAAAGACTTAATATTCTCTTAGGCTCTATTAGTGTTCATAGTGAGGTGATGGTGGCATGAGGTGGGGAAGGTTATAGACCTGATATACTTTGCACTTGGAAAAGGGAAAACTATATCTGAGTGCCACATTCTAGAAAGAGTCATTGACGAGTTAAAACTTGTTAAAACTTCTGGTAACCAGAATGCTGAAGACATTCAAAATCATTGCATACAAAGAAAGACTTGAAGACAGTAGGGATATTTAAGCCTATGTAAGAAAAGACTTACCTGAATGTCCTGTTTATTTGCAGCTGTTTTGGAACCTAGTGGCTTTAAAAAAAAAAAGGCAAGCCCATCAATGACTGAATGATCAGTATCAGGAATTTTGGAGGATATGATTGATTTGGGGTGGTGGTTTAGACTATATGCCTCCTGAATTCCCATCTCAGAGAGCTTACTTTCTACCAAGGTAGACAAGTACATATATAATATATTTTTAAAAAATACAAAGTATTTATTGGGGCGAGGTTTATGTGATACTTGGTACTTGACCTGAGTCTTGAAAGAAACTAGAAATTCTAAGAGAAGAACATGAGGAAGGAAAAACATTCCAGGTATAGGATACAGTGCAAAGGAATGGAGACAACAAATGGAATTTTTTATGAAACAGTGAAAAGGTCAATTTAGTTGAATTATAGAGTGAGTGAAGGGGAGGCAATGGATAATAAGAATGAAAAGGTAGGTTGGGGCCAGGTCTTGTGATTACAGGGTCAGTATTTTTTTCTACTGTGTCATGCTCTCTCCCAAGAGTGATAACGTTGAATTGAAGAAGATCTGGGTTTAAATTCTAACTCTGATGCTCTCTTTGTGCCTTAGGAAAGTACTTAACCTTTCTCAGCATCATTTTTCCTCATCTTTAAATGGAAATCATAACTAGTGTTTACCTCACATGGTTATTGTGAGAACCAAGTGAGATATAAACCTTAAAATTCTATATGAATATCATTTATTAGCATAAATATTGGTCAGTGAATATTAGTTGAGTATAATATGTTGGCCAGCATAGAAAATTCCATATATAGAAGATTATAGAAAAGGGATAGGGTGGGTGTGCCAGGCAGAAGGTGAGGGTTTATCTAGGGTGTTGTAAACCTTGTGGATGTCTGAGACAGATACTACCACTACTCCTCCAAAAATCCAAAACAAAACCCCAAACAACCTAGAGGTTTGGTGGGAGGGTGGAGGTGGTTTCCACCTATTTTAGGGAAATAAATTTTCTGTTATTTGAAAGGTTGTCCTGTGGAGGAAAGATTAGATTTGTACTTAGCACTGAAAGCAGAACTAGGACTAGTGGGTGTACATTTATGCAGGGGTCAGTTAATTTCAGCAGAAGGAAACCTTTAATGTTCTCCAGAAACAGAATGGGCTACCTTGGGTAATAATTGTTACAAAGACCCCAGACTCAGTTTCAAAGACTGGTATCTCAAAGTTTCTTTATTAGAAAGGCTGAAGTGCCACACACCCTATAGTGAAGGGAGAGTGTGTTCATACAAAAGCTCGAACAAGCTTTATAGGGTTAATAATCCTAACTCCTCCCTTCTGGAACAGAATTGGTCCTAATCCTTCTGGGTTACATTTTTTTTCCCTTACATGTTTCCCATTCACGTGTGTTCCCTCCGTCATGTATCGAATGATGCTCTAATGAGGCTCTAATTTAGTTTATGGCTTCTGAGCCTCCTTGGTTTGCTGCTGTTTGGCTGATAACTTTTATCTTATCTAAACAACTTCTGTTTCCTCTAAGACTAATGATTTTTGCAGTGTAGAAACTTAAACCATTTCATATATCTCACAATAATTATTGGAGATCTTTAAGTAGGGAATAAAAGACCATTCTTCAGGAATTTCATAGAATAACATTGATTTAGGTCAGTGTTCTCTGAAATCCCTTCCAACTCTAGAATTCTGTGAATTTGAGACCATTCCATTGGAGTTAGCAAGCATTTATTGATTACCTACTATGTACCAGACGCTAGGAATTCAAAGATAAAAAAGAAACTCTCTCTGCCCTCCAGGTGTTTATATCATTCTGGAGAAAAAATAATATATACAAATAAGTAAGACTAACATATATACAGTGTAAATACACAGTAATTTTTTCAGGGGGTAGGAGGGGACTAAGGAAGAACATTTACAGTTGAGATCAGGAAAGGACTCCTGTAGGAATTGGTTTCTGATCTGTGCTTTGAAAGAAGGTATTTTATCAGGTGAGGAGGGAAAATATTCTAGGCGTGGGACAGCCTGAGTAAAAAAATGGAAAGGAAGATGGAATGTTGTGAATGGGTCTGATTGTGAAAAGTTTGAAATACCAAACAGAAGAATTTGTGTTGTATCCTAGAAGCAGTGGTGAGCCACTAATGCTTCTTGACCAAAAAAATGACATGGTTAAACTTGAGTTCTCAATATTACAGTTGTTTAAAGGCTAGACTGATGGGGGAGAGATTGGAGGCTGAGAAATCTATTAAGAAATTTTTGTCCAGGGCAGAGGTGATGAGGGCCTGAATTAGGATGGTTGTTACATGAATGGACAGAAGGAGTCTGTTGTGAGTCTGTAACAGAAACTGGAGATGGGGAGGGGAGTGATGGAGAGCAAAGAGTTGAAGTTATGAATCAGGTCTCATTTTCCATTATATAGCGTATTGTTAACTTAAAATTTTTATTAGAATAATAATTGTCATTTTTCTCTAGTATGTAACTAGTAGGTTGTGCAGTGGATAGAACATTGGGCTGAAGTCAGGAAGACTTCAAATCTGGCCTGAAATACTTACTATCTCTGTGACCTTGGTCAAGTCACTTAACCCTGTTTGCCTCAGTTTCTGATTCATAAAATGAGCTGGGGAAGGAAATGGCAAATCACTCTAGTATCTCTGTCAAGAAAAACCCCGAATGTGGGTCTGTGAAGTCAGGCAGAAATGACTAAACAACAAGCAGCAGTCCTTCTCCGAGGAAGTGTGAGAGGTATTGAGTAGGCTGAGAGTGGTAGATCGCTTGAATTCTGGAAGTCTGGGCTGCAGTAGAGCTAACGCTGATTGGGTGTCCACATTAAGTCTGGCACCAATATGGTGAAGATGTTTCCACCATATCCTCCCTCCCCCATCCGTCCAGTCATTGTTCAAGGCCACGGGCTACCTAAATAGGTATAAACTGGCCCAAGTTGGGAAAAATGGAGCAGGTCAGAATTTCTGTGCTCATCAGTGTTGGGATTGGGTCCATAAGTAGCTGCTGCACTTTCTTCCTAGGCAAGATAGGGAAACCCGGTCCCAAAAAAGGAAGAAAAAACTGCAAAAAAATTTTTTAATTTTTTTTGTTTTAATGTCCATTTCCTGATATATATCCCCTTGCCACCGCTATTGATCACTGTTTGTGACAAAGCAATTAAGCAAAATCAATACAACCACTTTTTGCATCTGATGGCATGTCATACTCCACACTCAGAGTCTTGTCTCTCTGTAGAGAAAAGGGAAGTTGTCTTTTCTGGACTAGCATTGGTCATTATAGTTAATGAGAGTTTATCACCAGACTGCCTTTGAGCATTTTCATTGAAAGTGTTGTTATGATGTGTTGTGTTGTGTTCTGATTCTGCTCACTGTGCTCTACATCATTTCATACAAGTCTTCTCTTGCTTCTCTGAAAATTTCATGCTATGGAAAAGCATCTTACATTGTTTTAAATTTATGCTAAGCAAACTGCCCTTGGCCAGAAAAAGAAAAATAACTGTTAAAAGAGAAATGACTATCTAAATATAGTATACGCAAAACCAGTAATTAATGCTGGGAAAGTGGTTCTTCCCTGCACCATATTTCTTGCATCTGAGGCCTAGCTACAAGCCCAACAGTGCTGGGGTAGTATTTAGGAAGATCCTGACTTATGTCCAGAGTTGCTGCTAGTACCCAGCCCTTGCTCTGCTGTCTAGCTGTGCTGTGTGCCACCACCTTAATGCTCCACTTCAACCAATCAACCCTTAAGAGTTTAGCCTTTATTCCAAAGTTACAAGTCTGAGTAACTAATTTCACTTTACCTACATTGTTACAAGTCAGAGGATATTAACTTTCAGGACCTGCCCTGAATATGGGTACTTAAAAGTTTTGACACATTTACTCAAGGGCAATGAACTCAGTCAACATTTTGTAAGGTGAAGGCTTTTTTCTTAGAACAAACCCACCTTTGCCATTCTTAAAGAAAAGAGAACTTAACTGCCTACTCCACACTGTCCACCTCTGAGGACAGATAGGTGAATTACTTGTCATTCTTTCAGTCAGGATTCTGGGATGTAAACCCTCTGTCATTTGGTAGAGGGCAAAACATGTATTCTATATCTTTGTGGACAATGGAAGGGCCATCAAGAATGTACAATTTTATTATTATTAACTGACTTTAGAATCTAATGTTTATGAAAGAGATGACTGCCATATTCTCAGGAACTTTATATATTAGTTATTAATTGCAGCTCTCTGTGCTAGATAATGTAGTAGGGAAGCTCTTGAGCATTAGGAGTAAAATAAAAAGATGATGATAATGTTAGCTCTTCCCTATCTTTTCCCCTCACATTTCTTAACGCAGGAAAGCAGTGTACTACATTTTGTCTTCCAATTGTTAGAGTAAAAGGCTGTTGTAGGCTCTTCTTAAATTTTTTTATGACATGAAAAATATACTTGCCAAATGGAACTCCTCATGTTCCCATAATGTGTTCTGATGGTATATGTTGGTAACAGGAATCATAGTTTATGGTGCACCTTCTCATTGTCATTTTCTGCATAACCATGCATTGTGTAGATAGGAAGATATGGCACTCAAACTGAAGGGAGAGGAATGTTTTTGTAGAACTCAAAATTTGTTTTGTTTTATTAAGGAAAAAGTCATCTCTACAGAATTTTCAAAAAGCAATGAAACTTAAGGTATCTGATAACAAGTATTGAATAATTCCTTTTGTCTTTGAACTAAAACTTTGTTTATTACACTATTTCCTTTTCAACATGATTTTTATTAAGCTTATCATACAACATTCCTTAGATAAGGTTCCTGCTTTGTAAATGTATCAGAAATGCAATATCTTGTTAAATAAATTGACCACTAAAAGAATAGGAAATTGTGAACATCCCTGTTTTTATCACGCTGAATTTGTCAATCCCTTATTAGCAAATTAAGTAGTCTGGCTCACAGAAGTAAACATTACAATGATATTTCATTTACATAGTATTTTACTTGTAAAATAAGAGCAATAATCATTTTTTAAAAATCCGATAATGAGGAAGATGAAAAACATACTAGTTCCTGGTAATAGTGTTGTATGCTTTTCTCTCCCCCCCTTCAAAAAAAAACCAACCTGCAAATTATTTATTTTTAGCATTAAAAAAATGAGCTCCAAATTTACTCCTTCCCCTCCACCTGTTGAAAAGGCAAGAAATGGGAACATGTGAAATCATGCAAAACATTTCCATACTAGCCATGTTGGAAAAAATAAAAAACCAGAAAAATAAAGTGAAAAAAATTTGCTTCGTTGTGCCCCCAGACTCTTGTCAGTTCTCTTTCTGAAGTTGCATAGCATTTTTCACCATAAGTCTTTCAGAATTATCGTGGATGATTGTATTGATCAGAGTAGCTAAATCTTTCACAGTTAATTATTCTTAGAATATTGCTGTTACTGTGTATAGTGTTTTCCTGATTCTGCTCACTTTACTTTGCCTGAGTTCTTATGTCTTACCAGTTTTTTTCTGAAATCATCCTACTCCTCATTTTTATAAGTACAACAGTATTCCGTCACAATCAAATGCCACAGTTTGTTTAACCATTGCCCTATTAATGGACAGCTCCTTAATTTCCAATTCTTTGCCACCACTAAAAGAGCTGCTATAAATATTTTAGTGCATATAAGTCCTTTTATTTTTCCTTTTCCTTTTTTTTTAAAAAAAAAATCTCCTTGGAACATAGACCTCCTAGTGGTATTGCTAAGTGAAAGGGTATACATGGCTTTATAGCCCTTTGGACATAGTTGCAAATTGTTCTCCAGGATGGTTAGACCATTTCACAACTCCAGCAGTGTATGTATCCTAGTTTTTCCATATCCCCTCCAACATTTATCATTTTTCTTTTCTGCCATGTTAGCCAATATGATAGGTATGAAGTGGTACCATAGAGTTGTGTTAATTTGCATTTCTCTAGTCAATAATGATTTACAGCATTTTCTCATATGACTACAAATAGCTTTGATTTTTTCTTCTGAAAACTGCCTGTTCATCTCCTTTGAAGATGTATTGATAATGTATTGGAGAATGGCTCTTATTTTTATAATTTTGACTCAGTTCCTTAAATATTTGAGAAATGAGGCATTTAACAGAAATTTACTATAAATGCCTTCCCTTACCCCTCTCCCCCAGTTTCCTGCTTTCCTTCTAATCTTGGCTATATTGGTTTTGTTGGTGTAAAACCTTTTTATTTTAATACAAATCAAAATTACCCATTTTAGTTTCTGTAATGCTTTCTGATTCTCTCTAACTGGTCGTAAATTCTTCTTTTATTCATAGATTTGACAGGTACAATTTTCATGCTTCGCTAATTTGCTTATGATATTACCCTTTACATCTGAATCTTATCTTGGTATATGGTGTGAGATATTGGTCTGTATCTCTTGTCTGCAAAACTGCTTTTTGGTTTTCCTAGCAATTTTTTTCGATTAATAAGTTCTTTCCCTAAAAACTTGGTTGGGTCTTTGAGTTTATCAAACAATAGATTTCTAGTCATTTACTTCTTTTTTTCATACATGATATATTCCACTAATAAACCACTCTGTTTCTTAGCTAGTACCAGATTATTTTCATGGTTTGTGTTTTATAATGTAGTTTGAGATCTAGTATTGTTAATCCATCTTCCTTCACATTTTTCTTCATTATTTCCCTTGATATTCTTGGCCTTTTGTTCCTCCAGATGAATTTTATGGGTTTTTTCTAGCTCTATAAAATGATTTTTTAGTAGTTTGATTGGTATGATACTCAGTAAGTAAATTTAGGTACAATTGTCATTTTTATTATGTTGGCTTGACCAACTTATAAACTATTAATATTTCTCTAGTTGTTTAGATACATTTTTATTTGTGTAAAAAGTGCTTTGTAATTGCGTGCGTATACTTCTTGGATTTGTCTTAGCAGGTAGACTCCCAAGTATTTTATATTGTCTGCATTTATTTTATTTTTATTTATTTTTTATTTATTTGACATTCATTTTAACAAAATTTTGGGTTACAAATTTTCTCCCCTTTTATCCCCTCCTTCCCCCAAACACCAAGCATTCTAATTGCCCCTATGACCAATCTGCTCTCTCTTCTATCATCCCTCTCTGCCCTTGTCTCCATCTTCTCTTTTGTCCTGTAGGGCCATGTAGCTTTCTATACCCCTTTACCTATATTTCTTGTTTCCTAGTGGCAAGAACATTACTCAACAGTTGATCCTAACACTTTGAGTTCCAACTTCTTTACCTCCCTCCCTCTCCACCCCTTCCCTTTGGAAGGCAAGCAATTCAATATAGGCCAAATCTGGTGTAGTTTTGCAAATGACTTCCATAATAGTTGTGTTGTATAAGACTAACTATATTTCCCTCCATCCTATCCTGTCCCCCATTACTTCTATTCTCTTTTGATCCTATCCCTCCCCATGAGTGTCGACCTCAAATTGCTCCCTCCTCCCCATGACCTCCCTTCCATCATCCCCCCCACCCTGCTTATCCCCTTATCCCCCACTTTCCTGTATTGTAAGATAGGTTTTCATACCAAAATGAGTGTGCATTTTATTCTTTCCTTTAGTGGAATGTGATGAGAGTAAACTTCATGTTTTTCTCTCACCTCCCCTCTTTATCCCTCCACTAATAAGTCTTTTGCTTGCCTCTTTTATGAGAGATAATTTGCCCCATTCAATTTCTCCCTTTCTCCTCCCAATATATTTCTCTCTCACTGCTTGATTTCATTTTTTTAAGATATGATCCCATCCTGTTCAATTCACTCTGTGCACTCTGTCTCTATGTGTGTGTGCGTGTGTGCATGTGTGTGTGTGCAATCCCACCCAGTACCCAGATACTGAAAAGTTTCAAGAGTTACAAATATTGTCTTTCCATGTAGGAATGTAAACAGTTCAACTTTAGTAAGTCCCTTATGATTTCTCTTTGCTGTTCACCCTTTCATGCTTCTCTTCATTCTTGTGTTTGAAAGTCAAATTTTCTTTCCAGCTCTGGTCTTTTCATCAAGAATGCTTGAAAGTCCTCTATTGCATTGAAAGACCAATTTTTCCCCTGAAGTATTATACTCAGTTTTGCTGGGTAGGTGATTCTTGGTTTTAGTCCTAGTTCCTTTGACTTCTGGAATATCCTATTCCATGCCCTTCAATCCCTTAATGTAGAAGCTGCTAGATCTTGTGTTATCATGATTGTATTTCCACAGTACTTGAATTGTTTCTTTCTAGCTGCTTGCAATATTTTCTCCTTGACCTGGGCACTCTGGAATTTGGCCACAATGTTCCTAGGAGTTTCTCTTTTTGGATTTCTTTCAGGCAATGTTCTGTGGATTCCTTGAATATTTATTTTGCCCTCTGGTTCTAGAATCTCAGGGCAGTTTTCCTTGATAATTTCATGAAAGATGATGTCTAGGCTCTTTTTTTGATCATGGCTTTCAGGTAGTCCCATAATTTTTAAATTGTCTCTCCTGGATCTATTTTCCAGGTCAGTTGTTTTTCCAATGAGATATTTCACATTATCTTCCATTTTTTCATTCTTTTGGTTTTGTTTTGTGATTTCTTGGTTTCTCATAAAGTCATTAGCCTCCATCTGTTCCATTCTAATTTTGAAAGAGCTATTTTCTTCAGTGAGCTTTTGAATCTCCTTTTCCATATGGCTAATTCTGCTTTTTAAAGCATTCTTCTCCTCATTGGCTTTTTGAACCTCTTTTGCCAATTGAGTTAGCCTATTTTTCAAGGTTTTATTTTCTTCAGCATTTTTTTGGGTCTCCTTTAGCAGGGTGCTGACCTGCTGTTCATGCTTTGACTGCATGTCTCTCATTTCTCTTCCCAGCATTTCCTCCACCTCTCTAACTTGATTTTCAAAATTCTTTTTGAGCTCTTCCATGGCCTGAGCCCATTGAGTGGGCTGGGATACAAAAGCCTTGACTTCTGCGTTTTTTCCTGATGATGAGCATTGTTCTTCCTCATCAGAAAGGAAGGGAGGAAATGCCTGTTCACCAAGAAAGTAACCTTCTATAGTCTTATTTCTTTTCCCTTTTCTGGGCATTTTCCCATCCAGTGACTTGACCTCTGAATATTCTCCTCACACCCACCTCGCCTCCTGATCCTCCCAGCCAGCGCTTGGGGTCTGAGATTCAGATGCTGCTCCCCAGCCTCGGGGCTTCGGCAGGGACAGGGCTGCTATTCAGTGTGAGATTAAGTTCAGGTGCTCAGGTGGGGGCAGGGCCGCCTCTCAGGCTCAGTTCCCTCGGGGGTTTATGCACAGACCTTCAACAATGGATCCAGGCTCCTGCCTGCTTGGGGAGCCCTGGTCTGCTGCTGCCTCAGCTTCTGCCTCCCGAGGGGGCCTGAGTTATGGGGGCACCCCACTCCCCTCTCGACCCGTCAAAGAGACCCTCTCACCAACCCCCGTCACGTGTGGGTGGAGGGACTTGTGCGGCCGCTGGAGATCCCGTCCCTGAAGGCTGCTCGGATCTGTTCCTCTCGGTGCTGCAGCCGGGGCTGGCCTGGGCTGGGCTCCGTGTCCGCAGCGCGACGGACCTTTTGCGAGAGGTTTGCAGGTCCCTCTGGAACAGAAATCTCCTTCTCTCCACTGTTCTGTGACCTCTGCTGATCCAGAATTTGCCGTGAGTTACTTTATACAGATGTTGTATGGGTTGTGGGTTCGGAGCTATGTGTATGTGCGTCTTTCTACTCCGCCATCTTGGCTCCCGTCTGCATTTATTTTAAATGGAATTTCTCTTTCTATCTGTTCCTGCTGGACTTTGTTGGTAATATATAGAAATGCTAATGATTTATGTGGGTTTATTTTATATCCTGCAAATTTGCTAAAATTGTTTCAAATAGTTTTTTAATTGATTCTTTAGGATTCACTAAGTATTCCATCCTATTGTCTGCACAAAGTGATATAGTTTGTTTCCTTGTTGCCTATTTGAATTCCTGCAATTTCTTATTCCTTATCACTATAGTTAGCATTTCTAGTACAGTATTGAATAATAGTGGTAATAATGAACATTCTTGCTTTACCTTTGATCTTATTGGAGGGGCTTCTAGCTCATCTTCTTTATAGATAATGTTTGCTGATGGTTCTAGATAGATACTACTTATTTTAAGGAAAGCAACATTTCTGGTATTGTTAATAGGAAAGAATGTTGTATTTTGTCAAAAGGCAGGGTTTTGTTTTTGGTCCTTTTTTTTTTTTTGGCATTTATTGAGATTGTTGCTGTTATTGATTTTGTCAGCTATGCTGATATTTTTCCTAATATTGAACTAGCCTAGCATTCCTGGTATAAATCTCACCAGGTCATAGTGTATGATCTTTGTGATACACTGCTGTCATCTGTTTGCTAGCATTTTATTTAAAACTTATGCAACAATATTCATTAGAGAAACTTGTCTGTAGTTTTCTTTCTCTGTTTTTTCTCTTCATGATTTAGTATCAGCATTGTGTTTGGATCATAAGAGGAATTTGCTACATCTCCTTCTTTGCCTATTTTCCCAAATAGTTTATATATAGTATTGGAATTAATTGTTTTTTAAGTTGTTGGATAGAATTTGCTCATGTACCCATCTGGTCCTGGGAATTTTTTTCTTAGGGAAGCTGATTTATGGTTTATTCAGTTTCTTTTTCTAAGACAGGATTATTTAGATATTCTATTTCCTCTTGTGTTAATCTGGACAGTTTATATTTTTATAAATATTCCTGCATTTCATTTGATTGTCATATCTATTGGGGAAAATAGCTTTTAATAATTTCAATAATTAATTTCATCTCCATTCACCCTTTTCATTTTTGATACTGGTAATTTGGTTTTCTTTTTAAAAATCAAATTAGCCAATTTTTTAATTGTTTTTTTCATGAATGAGCTCTTAGTTTTATTTATTCAGTGTTTTTTTTAACTTACAATTTTATTGACCTGTCCTTTGATTTTGAAGATTTCCATTTTGGTGTTTGAGAATTTTAAATTTGTTATCTTTCTAGGTTTTTTTTTTAATTACATGCCTAATTAATCCGATCTTTCTCTATTTTATTGATATAAGCATTTAGGGATATAAAATTTCCCATAAGCATTGCTTTGGCTGCATCTTTCAAATTTTATGCTATCGTGTTGCTTTTCACTGTAATGAAGTTGCTGATTGGTTTGTTCTTTTTTTCTTGTTTTTATTAATTTGTTTTTAGTTTTCAACATTCACTTCCATAAGATTTTGAGTTTCAAATTTTGTCCCCCTCTTTCCTCTCCCCCCACCCCAAGACAGCATACATTCTTATTACCTCTTCCCCCAATCTGCCCTTCCTTCTGTCACCACCACCCCCATCCCCTTCCCTTCTGTTTTCTTATATGGTAAGATATATTTTTATACCCCATTACCTGTATATTTTATTTCCCAGTTGCATGTGAAAACAATTTTTACATTCATTTTTAAAACTTTGAGTTCCAATTTCTCTCCCTTTTTCCCTCCCCACCCACCCTCATTGAGAAGGTAAGCAATTGGATATAGGTTATACATGTCTACTCATGCAAAACACTTCCATAATAGTCATGTTGTGAAAGGCTGACTATATTTCCCTCCATCTTGTCCTGCCCCCCCATTTATTCTATTCTCTCCTTTGACTCTATTCCTTCTCAAAAGTGTGTGTTTCTGATTACCCCCTCCTCCTATTTGCCCTACCTTATGTCATCACCCACTCTCTTATACCCTTCCCCCCTACTTTCCTCTAGGGTAAGATAGATTTTCATACCTAATTTAGTGTGTTTGTTATTTCCCCCTTAAGCCAAATCCAATGAGAGTAAGGTTCACTCATTCCCTCTCACTTTCCCCTTCAGTGTAAAAGCCTTTTCTTGCCTCATTTTATGTGAGATAATTTACCCCATTCTGCCTCTCCCTTTCTCCTTCTACCAGTAAATATTCCTTCCAGCTACCGTAATACTGAGAAGGGTCTCATAAGTTAGACATATCTTTCCATGTAGGAATGAAATAGTTCAACTTTATTATTTTTTTAATTTATTTATTTTTACATTACAACATTCATTTCCACAAAATTTTGAGTTCCAGATTTTCTCCCCATCTCTCCCCTCCCTCAACCCAAGACACCATGCATTCTGATTACCCCTTCCCCCAATCTGCCTTCCCTTCTATCACACCCCACCCTTCCCTTATCCCCATCTTCTCTCTTTTCTTGTAGGGCAAGATAGATTGCTATACCCCATTATCTGTATTTCTTATTTCCCAGTTATATCCAATAACAATTCTCAACATTTGTTTCTAATGCTTTGAATTCCAACTTCTCTCCCTTTCTCCCTCCCCACCCATCCCCACTGAGAAGGCAAGGAATTCAATACAGGCTATATATGTGTCATTTGCAAAAGACTTTCATAATAGTCATGTTATGTAAGACTATATTTCCCTCCATCCCACCCTTTCCCCTCTTTGCTCTGTTCTCTCATTTGACCTTGTCCCTTCCCAAAAGATTTTACTTCTAGTTACTCCTTTGCCCTATTTGCCCTCTCTTTCAGGAGGATCCGTGGATTCTTTCAGTATTTATTTTGCCCTCTGGTTCTAGAATATCAGGACAGTTTTCCTTGATATTTTCATGGAAGATAATGTCTAGGCTCTCTCTCTCTCTCTCTCTTTTTTGACCATGACTACTTTCAGGTAGTCCCATAATTTTTAAATTGTCTCTCCTGAATCTGTTTCCAGGTCAGTTGTTTTTCCAATGATATGTTTCACACTATCTTCTATTTTTTCAAACTTTTGGTTTTGTTTTCTAACTGCTTGGTTTATCTCATAGTCATTCATTTCCCTGAACTCAATTCTCTCTTTCAGAGAACTATTTTGTTCAGTGAGCTTTTGAACCTTCTCCTCCATTTGGCTAATTCTGCTTCTTAATGCCTCCTTCTCCTCATTGACTTTTTGGACCTCTTTTTCCAATTGAGTTAGCCTCTTTTTAGAGGTGCTGTTTTCCTCAGCATTTTTTTGGTTCTCCTTTAACTAGCTGCTGACTCACTTTTCAAGCTCTTCTATTGCCTGAGCCTAGTTTAAGTCCACTTTGGAGGCCCTGGAGGCAGGGGTCTTGACTTCCTGTGACAGTAAACCTTGTTCTTCCTCATCTGAAAGGATGGGAGGAGACACCTGTTCACCAGGAAAGTAATCTTTTGTGGTCTTATTTTTTTTCCCTTTTTTGGGCATTTTCCCAGCCAGTTACTTGACTTCTGAATCCTTTGTCAAGAGGATGGTCCTATTGCCCCTTCTCTCCCAGTATCGTGTTCAAGGCTTAGATTTGACTCAGCTGCTCGGTTCCCCTGGGCTTTGGGTGGGGGCGGAGCCATCACTCAGGGCTGAGGTTTAGATCATCTGTTCCCTACCACCAGAGGCTTTAAGCTGAGCTTCCTGAACAGTGGATCAAGGTTGCTTCCTGGCCTCTGTAGCTGCCTGCAGTCTGTTCCTGCAGCGTCTGCTGTTGCCTGGGGCTCTTCCTGGAGGAATTTCCCTCTCATTCAGTTGGGAAAGTCCTTCCCACTGACCTTTGGAGCTTTCTCTGTCGCTTGTGGGTTGAGGTATCTGGGACCTTCCCTGCTAGGAACTCTGCCCTGGAGATGTGTTCAGGTCCTGTTCCTCCCAGTGCTGCATGACCAAGGCTGTGCTCCACTTTGCTCAACGTCCCATGAGATAGACCTTTCCTGTCGGCCTTCTGGGTTACCTTTGACTGGAAACCTCTTACGCTCTGTTGTTATATGGCTTTTGCTGCTCTAGACTTTGTTGAGAGTCATTTTTACAGGTATTTTGTGAGCTGTGGGGGAAGCGTTAGAGTATATGTGTCTTTCTACTCTGCCATCTTGGCTCAATCCCCCCAAGAACTATTTTCTTTAGTGAGCTTTTGAACCTCCTTTTCCATTTGGCTGATTCTGCTTTTTAAAGCCTTCTCCTCATTGGCTTTTTGGACCTCTTTTTCCAGTTGAGTTAGCCTCTTTTTAAAGGTGTTATTTTCTTCAGCATTTTTTCGGTCCCCTTTAGCAAGCTGTTGACTCAATTTTCAAACTCTTCCATGGCCTGAGCCCATTGCATATTCATTTTGGAAGTACTGGATGCAGAAGTCTTGACTTCCTCTGACAGTATGCATTGTTCTTCCTCACCTGAAAGGATGGAAGGAAATATCTGTTCACCAAGAAAGTAACCTTCTATGACCTTATTTGTTTTCCCTTTTTTGGGCATTTTCCCAGCTAGTTACTTGACTTCTGAATCCTTTGTCAAGAGGAGAGTCCTAGTCCTCCTGCTCACCCCAGGACTATGCTCAGGGCTGAGATTCCGATCAGCTGCTCAGTTCCCCCAGGAGCTTTAGGTTGGGGCAGGGCTGCCATGCAGGACTGAGGTTCCAATCATCTGTTCAATTCCCCCAGAGGCTTTAGGCAGAGTGCTTCACAGATGGATGCTGCTGCTGCTGCTGCTACTGTTGCTGCTACTGCCGCTGCCTGGGGTCCGTGCTGGGGGGGACCCTGCTCCCCTCTCACCCAGGTGGGAAAGCCCTCTTACTGACCTTTGAAGGTTTCTTCGGAACTTGTGGGTTGAGGGATCTGAGACCCTCCCTGCTGGGGATTCTGCCCTGAGGCCTGTTCCAGTCCTGTTTCTCCTGGTGCTGCATGGCCAGAGCTGGGCTCCACTCTGTTCAGCCTCCTGTGGGATAGTCCTTTCCTGTTGGCCTTCCAGTTTTCCTTTGGCTGGATATCTCTTTCACTCTGTCATTGTGTGGCTTCTACTGCTCTAGAATTTGTTGAAAGTCATTTTTTATAGGTATTTTATGGGCTGTGGGGGAAGAGCTAGTGTATGTTTGTCTTTCTACTGCGCCATCTTGGCTCCACCCCAACCGTTCAACTTTAGTATGTACCTAATGATTTCTCTTTCCTCTTTTTATGCTTCTCTTGAGTCTTGTATTTGAAAGTCAAATTTTCTGTTCAGTTCTGGTCTTTTCATCAAGAATGCTTTGAAAGTCCTCTATTTCATTGAATGTCTATTTTTTTCCCTGAAGGATTATACTCAGTTTTGCAGGATAGGTGATTCTTGGTTTTAAACCTAGTTCCTTTGACCTGAAATATCATATTCCAAGCCCTCTAATACCTTAATATAGAAGCTGCTAAATCTTGGGTTATCCTGATTGTGTTACCACAGTACTTGAATTGTTTCTTTCTGGATGCTTACAATATTTTCTCCTTGATCTGGGAACAATGGAATTTGACTACAACATTCCAGGAGTTTTCCTTTTGGGATCTCTTTCAGGAGGTGATTGGTGGATTCTTTCAATTTCTGTTTTACCTTCTGGTCACCAAAGCAAGATTCTGTAGTCTGAGTTTTCCCCCCATTGTTTGCTCATTTCCCCAGCCAAATACTTGACTTTTTAACTCTTTGTTAAGGTAGGACCTTCAAGTATGAAGGGTGTACTGTCCCAAGCTTCAGGGGTTTTGTGTAGCTGTTTTCTGAGATGCTTCTAGGGACCTGTAAATTTTCAGTTCTTCCAAGGTGGTATGATCAAAGGAGAGGTGTTTACTCCTCTCCTGTCCTGGACTTTCATCTGTGAGTGACCACAAGCACTCTTTTCTGTCTTGAAACTGTGAAGAGGATTCCATCTTCATTGCTGCCACAAGCTCCACCTTGCCAGTGCTCCTACTCATCCCAGGAACGCCACCTAGTACTGTGACCCAGACTTTTGCACAGGCAAAGCAAGAGAATCCTGCCTCAGCACCAACAAAGAGATCCCTGCAATCCTCTTATCAGCTTCTCAGTCCCCCCACCATCTGTGGGCAGAGAGCTCGGGAAGCAGCTGCTGCCATTGCCACCCCAGAGCTGAGGTCAGACCATGCTTCTCTCTCACCCAGGTCCTACTGGCCTTCTAAGTTGTCTTATTGAGTTGTTTGTGGGTTGAGAAGTCTGGAAACTGCCACAGCTCTCAGTAGTTCAGTCCCCTGAGACCTGCTTTGGGTTTGTTGGGGCCCAGTCTGTGCTGATGTGTTTTGTGGTAAACTGAGCTCCTCTCTCAGACTGGTGCAACAGACCTTTCCTGTTGACCTTCCAGGTTGTCTTGGGCTGGAAATTTGTTTCATTCTGTCATTTTGTGGGTTCACTTGCTCTAGAATTTGTTTAGAGTCATTTTTTACAGGTATTTGGAGGGATTTGAGGGAGAGCTCAAGCAAATCCCTGCTTTTACTTCACCATCTTGTCTCCACCTCTCATTCATTCCATGATTTGTTCTTTGACCCACTCTTTCTTTAGGTATAGATAATTTAGTTTGACTTAATTTTTCATCTTTTTCCATAGTCCTTTATTGAATGTAATTTTTATTTGCCTCATAATCTGAAAGGGTTGAATTTAAGATTTATGCTTTTCTCCATTTGTTTGTAATGTTTTTATGCTTAAATACATGGTTATTTTTTTTTTTTTTGTGAAAGTGCCATGTACAACTGAGAAAAAAAGTATACTCCTTCATATTCCCATTCAGTTTTCTCCAGAGGTTTAGCATACCTAACTTTTCTAAAATTCTATTTATCTCCTTGTTTCACAGATAACACATGGGAGGCACTGTAGTTTTCGGTCTCCAGGCTCTAACAGGTTCACTCCTGATCTGGTGAGACAGATAGACAGCTTCAGAGGGGTTAATAAATCAACTTTATTCTAGTCTAGTCTTCCCAGATGATTGTGGGAGAACCAGCTCCTATAGCATTCCCTAATCATTCTTCTTGCAGGGGCCGGCGAGAAGGTGGGGCAACTACCCCTACATCTCGATGGGGTCAGTCAAGACAGGTACACCTGTACGCTCCCCTAAATCTCCTCAAGCCTCAGTGGGAGTTGGTTGAGGCACATACAAATTCCACTATGGGTTCCCTGTAGTTTACCCATGATTTTTCTCCTACTCACTCTCCAGTGCCTACTTTCTTTATAGGGCCACAGACAAAGAAGGCATAAGACAACAATGGCCTCACAGGTTAACTTTAGCAATATCATCATTTGGTGCAAGTGGAGTAAATATCACATTATTTCACCCCTTATCTCATGGTGTAGCCTTAGTAGGACTGTCTGTCACTATGATTCATTCTGAGAATTACCATCTAGAATCCTTGGAACTATTCTGGGAATTATTATCTTGTACCTGGAGACTTGACATTGCCATGGCCATGGATCCTGAGGAATTAAACTCAAAAAGGATAACAAAATCCTCCCTTTCTACACTCCTTCATTTCTTATTTATTTTGTTTATATTTATTTCTTTCTGAGAAGAGAAAGTCAAGGTTGCCCACTAGTATAGTTTTATTGTCTATACATTCCTTTAAAAATTTGGATGCTATGCCTCTTGGTGTACAGGTTTTGTGTTGTTATTACTTCATTATCTTTGGTACCTTCTAGCAAAATGTAATTCCTTTGTTTATCACTTTTAATTAAGTCAATTTTTATTTTTGCTTTGTTGGAGATCATGATTGCCACCCATGCCTTTATTTTTTGCCTCAGTTCAAGCTTAATAGATTCTCTTCCAGACCTTTTTTTTCCCCCTTCATCCTGTACATGTTTCTTTCTGTTTCATGTGTGTTTTTTTGTAAACAACATTGTTGGATTCTGATTTCTGATCTGTTCTGTTACCTGCTTCTGTTTTGTGATTGAGTTCATCAGATTTCCAGTTATTATTGTGTTTTTCCCTTCATCCTATTTTTTTCTTGTTTATCCTACTCTGTCTCTCTTTTTTACTATTTCTTCCTCAGAAGTCTGTTTTGATCCTGACTACTGCTTCCCTTAATTTGCCTTCCCTTCTTTTACCTTTCTCTCCCCTTTTCTCTTATCCCCTTCTTCTCCTACTTCCATGTTGGGAAAGATAGATATGCCCAACTGACTATGTTACTCCCTGTTTGAAGTAATTCCAGTGAAAGTGAGGTTCATATGTTGCCTACCACCTTTTCCATTTCCCCCTCCACTGAAAAAACTCTTCGTTGCCCACCTCTTTTATGTGATATAATTTACCCCATTCCTTTTCTTCCCTGCCCCTTCTCCCAATTCATCTCTCTTACTCAACCCTTAATTTTTTTGGGTGGAATCATCTCATCATAGCTCACACCCATGTATATTATTCCTACCTGCCCTAATAATGATAAAGTTCTTAAGAGTTACAAGTATCATATTTCTCTACATGAATGTAAACAGTTATATCGTAGTAAGCCCCTTGTGATTTCCCTTGCATATTCCTCTTTTTCTGTTTCTCTTCAGTCTTGCATTTCAGTGTCACCTCTGGTCTTTTCATCAGGAATGCTTGAAATTTCTCTGTTTCATTAAATGTTCATTTTTCTCTCTGAAGGATTATACTCACTTTTTTCTGGGTAGGCTGTTCTTGGTTATAATCCTTACCTGCCTTTGTCTTCTAGAATATCACCTACTTTAGAATAGAAATTGCAAAATCTTCTGTGATCTAACTGTGGCTCTATGGTATTTGCATTGTTGCTTTCTGGCTGCTTGCTGTGTTTTCTACTTGCCCTGGAAGCTTTACAATTTGAGCATAAACTTTCTGGGACTTTGCATTTTGGGATTTCTTTCAGGAAATTAAGGGTGAATTCTTTCAGTTTCTATCTTCTGGTTCTAGAATATGAGAGGAGTTTCCTTCATAATTTCTTGAAATAGGATGTATGTATTCTATTTTTTTTATCTGATCATGGCTTTCAGTTAGTCCAATCATTCTTACATTATCTCTCCTGTATCTATTTTCCAGGTCAGTTTTTTTTTCCAGTGAGACATTTCACATTTTCTTCTACTTTTTTCATTCCTTTGACTTTGTTTTACTATTTCCTGATGGAGTCATTATAATGCAGTTGCCCAATTCTTATTTTTAAGCAATTATTTTCTTCAGTGAGCTTTTGTACTTCTTTTTCCATTTGTCCAATTCTACTTGTGAAGGAGTTCATCTCTTTTTTCTCCCATTTATTTATTTATTCATTCATTTATCTCTCTATTTATTTCTAGTTTTCAGCATTCATCTCCACCAGATTTTTGAGTTCCAAATTTTCTCCCCATCTCTCCCCTCCCCCAACCCCAAGACACTGTGCATTCTGATTATTCCTTCTCCCAATCTACCCTCCCTTCTATCACACTTCTCCTTTTCCTTATCCCCATCTTCTCTCTTTTCCTGTAGATAGATTTCAATACCCCATTACCTGTATTTCTTATTTCCCAATTGCATGTAAAAACAATTCTTAACATTCGTTCCTAAAGTTTTAAGTTCCAACTTCTCTCCCTTCTTCCCTCCCCACCCATCCCCATTGAGAAGGTAAGCCATGTGATATAGGCTGTACATATGTAGTTATGCAAAAGACTTTAATAACAGTCATGTTGTGAAAGACTGACTATATTTCCCTCCATCCTATCCTGTCCCCCATTTATTCTATTCTCTCTTTTGACCTTGTCCCTCCCCAGAAGTGTTTACTTCTAATTACTCCTTCCTCCCATTTGCCCTCCCTTCTTTCATCCCCCCCACACCTTTTTTATCCCCTTCTCCTCTACTTTCGTGTAGTGTAAGATGGATTTTTATACCAAATTGAGTGTGCATGTTATTCCCTTCTTAAGCCAAATGTGATGAGAGTAAGCTTCACTTTTTCCCTCTCACCTCCCTCCTTTTCCCCTCCATTGAAAAAACTTTTTCTTGTCTCTTCTATGAGCAATAATTTACCCCATTCCACTGTTCCCTTTCTCTTCTCAATATATTCCTCTCCTACCCCTTAATTTTATTTTTTTAGATATCATCCTTTCCTATTCAACTCACCCTGTGCCCTCTGTCTAGATGTATATAATCCCTCCAACTACCCAAATACTGAGAAAAGGCTCAAGAGTTACAAATATTATTTTTCCATGTAGGGATGTAAACAGTTCAATTTTAGTAAGTCCCTTATGATTTCTTTTTCTTGTTTACCTTTTCATACTTCTCATAATTCTTGTGTTTGAAAGTCAGATTTTCTCTTCAGCTCTGATCTTTTCATCAAAAATGCTTGAAAGTCCTCTATTTCATTGAATGACCATTTTTTTCCCCCTGAAGTATTATACTCAGTTTTGCTGGGTTGGTGATTCTTGGTTTTAATCCTAGTTCCTTTAACTTCTGGAATATCATATTCCAAGCCCTTCAATCCCTTATGTAGAAGCTGCTAGATCTCGCGTTATCCTGATCATATTTCCACAATACTTGAATTGTTTCTTTCTGACTGCTTGTAGTATTTTCTACTTGACCTGGGAACTCTGGGATTTAACTATAATATTCCTAGGAGTATTCTTTTTGGATCTCTTTTAGGAGGTGATCAGTGGATTCTTTAAATATTTATTTTACCCTCTGCTTCTAGAATATCAGGGCAGTTTTCCTTGATAATTTCATGAAAGATGATGTCTATGTTCTTTTTTTGATTATAGCTTTCAGGTAGCCCCATAATTTTTAAATTGTCTCTCCTGGATCTATTTTCCAGGTCATTTGTTTTTTCAGTGAGATATTTCAGTCTTCAATTTTTTCATTCTTTTGGTTTTGTTTTGTAATTTTTTGGTTTTTCATAAAGTTATTAGCTTCTTCCATCTGCTCCATTCTAATTTTAAAGAACTATTTTCTTCAGTGAGCTTTTGAACCTCCTTTTCCATTTGACTAATTCTGCTTTTGAAAGCATTCTTCTCCTCATTGGCTTTTTGGACCTCTTTAGCCAACTGGGTTAGTCTATTTTTAAAAGTTCTTTTCTTCAGCATTGTTTTGGGTTTCCTTTACCAAGCTGTTGACTCATTTTTCGTGATTCTCTTGTATTGCTCTCATTTCTCTCCCCAGTTTTTCCTCCACCTCTCTTACTTGGTTTTCAAAATCCTTTTTGAACTCTTCCATGGCCTGAGACCATTGCATGTTTATTTTGGAGGTTTTGGGTGTAGAAGTCTTGACTTTTATGTCTTCCTCTGATGGTGTATGCATTGTTCTTCCTCATCTGAAAGGATGGAGGAAAATACCTGTTCACCAAGAAAGTAATCTTCTATAGTCTTATTTTTTTCCCCTTTTTCAGGCATTTTCCCAGCCTATTACTTGACTTTGGAGTCCTTTGTCAAGTGAAGGGTATACTCTAGGTACCTGTAAGTGCCCAGTTCCTCCAAGGTGACACAATCTAGGGAGAGGAGTTTACTCCTCTCCTTGCCTGCACTCTGGTCTGGGAGCAATCACAAGTACTTCTTTCTGCCCAGGATTTACCCGTAGGTTTTCCTCTCTAGAGCCTCTACCAGCTCCACCATGCCAGTGCTTCTTCTCACTCCAGGGTCACCAGTCAGGGCTGAGATCCAGATCAGCAGCTCAATTCCCCCAGGGGCTTTGGACTGAGGGCTCCTAAAGTGGATGCTGTGCTGTAGCAGCCGCTGGTGCTCTGGGGCTGCTGGGGCCAGATTGTGTTCCCTTCTCATCTAGTTGAAAGCGCTTTCACACTGACTTTTGAATTTGCCTTTGGCATTTGTGGGTTGAGTAATCTGGGAACTGCAGCTTCTGCCTGAGATTTCTCCCTCCCTGAGGCCTGCTCTGGTCCTGTCCCCAGCCAAGGCTGGGCTGGGCTCCGAGGGCTGTGCTCTGCTCAGAGCCTGATGTTCTGTTTCTGGCCTTCCAGAGTGTCTTGGGCTGGAAATCTCTTTCACTCTGTTGTTTTGTGGCTTCTGCTGCTCTAGAATTTGTTTAGGGCCATTTCTTACAGGTATTTTATGGGCTATGGCAGGAGAGCTAGTGTAGGTGTGTCTTTTTTCTCTGCCATCTTGACTGTGCCCTCAAGGAGTTCATCTTTTCAGTGAATTTTTGTGCTGCTTTTACTATTTGGCCAGTTCTGTTTTTTAAGGTGTTATTTTCTTTAGTGTTTTTTTGTGCACCTCTTTTACCAAGCTCCCGACTCTCTTTTCATAATTTTCTTGTATCACTCTCATTTCTTTTCCCAATTTGTCTTGTACCTCTCTTATTGGATTTTTAAAATTCTTTTTAATGTCTTGTTGTGTTTGTGTCAAATTCACACTTTTTTTTCCTTTCAGGTGTTGATGATAGCTATTTTGACATTGTTGTCGTCTTTTGAATTTTTGATATCATCTTCCCTGTCACCATTGTAGCTTTTTATGGTCGAGTTCTTGTTGTTTGCTCATTTTTCCAGCCTATTTCTTGATGTTTGACTTTATGTAAAATTGGACACTGCCTCCAGGGCAGAGAGAGCAGTATCTTAAGCTTCAGGTTTTTTGTGTTGCTAGTTCCAAGCTAGTTTGGGGGTCTTTTAAGTTTTCTCTGCTTCCAAGATGATTCTTGTCTTTACCAAGGAAAAACCTTGCCCCTTTGCAGGTGTAAGTGCTAATGCTCCTCTTGGCACTGGAAATGTGACCAGGACCCCTGTACTCCTGCAACTCCAAGTGGTAGTCTCCTTTCTGCCTTGGAATTGACACCAGGGATCTTGTTCTATTATGAGTGACCCAAAAGCACTCTTCTCCATCCTGTAACAAAGCCTTTGTTCCCCTGTGACTGCAAACACTAATCCTTTTCTTCACTCTTCAACTGTGACCTGGAAATGTGAATGGGCAATGCAACAGGGTTCTGCATTCAGTGCCAGCAAGCATCTCCTGTAATTTCTTTCTGATTTCTGACCACCTTATCTTTTTTGAGATCTCTGGAAGCTGCTGCTCCTATTACTGTCTCAACCACCTCCAAGGTCCATTGCTGGTGTTGCGCTGTGTTGTGCTGTGTTCTAGGTCAACCCTGAACCTAGTGTCATAGAACTCTCCTGCCCACCTCCTAAGTTGTCTTGCACTGGAAAAATGTTTTGTCCTGAATTTTTTTTTACTCTGCCATTTCGGAATTTGATTTGCAATGTTGTTTTCACATTGTTTGGAGGGGAATGTTGGGAGAGTGGATTTGCTGCTTCTTCACCATCACAGTTCTGCCTCCATTTTATACCTTTATAAATCAATGAGGGAGTTTTTTTTTTCTTCAAGAGAATGATAAGATGATAAGATGACTTTACTGTAATCCAGTACTTCTACAACTTCTGAGTCAGTTTCAGTTAAAGTCAGCTGTTAATCTTTTAGTGAAGAGCTAAAGCAGTCTTTTAACATCTGCTTAGTAGAACTTTGCTGGCTACTAGTAAACCAAGAAGTTCAGTTCATGGTTTTACAAATGATTTAGAAACCTAATCTACACGTAAGACTTCTTTTTCCTGTTTTCCAGAGACACACTCAGATTTTAAACTTCATACAGAAGTCATTTCTGTTTAAAGTTAGGGCTTTATGCCCAGGCTTCTCTCTTGAATTTCTATTTTTTAGAATATCTTGCATAGTGTCACGTATCTTTGTTTTTAGCCCCAACATTTTGTAGTTAAACTCGCGCACTGGAGAACTTTTTCCTTCTTTTGTAACTTGAAAAATGCTAAGCTTTTATTTCTAGAAATTTTGGGGCTGACTTTGTTTTTACTTTTCAGTTGTTGACTGGTTTATTTCTATATAAAGTTGTAAAATACCTATCTTTACAGCCATATGTTCTTGGACTCTCTACAGAAACTATACTTGAATAACTACTTGTATTGTGGAGTGAAGTGTAGTAGACCACAAGCCCTGGCAGATTGTGCCAAAGTGGAGAGCCTTTGAGTAAGGTCCCAGCAACAGACCACTGTCTTCTGAACCTCTAGTCTGTCTGAGTACTTGGGCACTAGGTTTTTTGTGGTAGCCCATGCAACAAATAGATATAAAATATGGAAATTCTCTTTTTCTATGAAGTCCTTTGATGTTTCTGCAGTTATATCTGGCAGGAAAGGAAGCACAGTATGAAAATACCAGCACAACTTGTAGATTGACTTAAACACATTTAATTCCTTGGTGTTTTTTAAAGTGAGACTTATTTTTGTTCAACAGCCAACAACTAAATCATCATTTTAGGAACTGATTTATATACATATTGAAATTCTTTTTTATAAATAAATCTTGTTGACATAGCATAGATGTAACTAGATATAAAAATGATTCATGGATTGTCCTTGGATAGAAAAGTAAAGGAATTTATAGCATTGGCTTCATTATTCATGTAAAATACGAAGAACTATGCATTTGATCATCTTGCCCTGTAGCATTAATTTTAAGTAAACCAACCTCCATTAAGATAATAACATTCTCTACTATTGTGCTATAAGAAATGATGAACAGGAAGACTTCAGAGAGGCCTGGAAAGACTTATGTGAATTGATGCTGAGTGAAAGGAGCAGAACCAGGAGAACTTTGTACACAGCAACAACCACAGTGCGCGAGGAATTTTTCTGGTAGACTTAGTCCTTCATAGCAATGCAGGGACCTAAAAAATTCCCAGTGGACTTTTTAGGAAAAACTCCTTCCACATCCAGAGAAAGAACTGTGGAATTGGATCACAGAATGAAGCAGACCATTTTCTTTTGTATTATGTTTTGTTTTGTTTTATGGTTTCTCCCATTCATTTTAATTCTATTCAGCATGACTAAGGTGAAAATGTATTTAATAGAAATGTATGTGTAGAACTTATATAAGATTTCATGCCGTCTCAGGGAGGGAGTGGGGAGGGAGAGGGAAAAAAGGGGTGGGAGGAGAAAAATTTAAGATATATGGAAGTGATTGTGGAACACTGAAAACAAATAAAATAATTTTTTTAAAAAAGATAATAACATTCTCATTTATCATCTCTTCCAAAGAACTAGAGAAATTCTACAAAGAACTTGACAAGATCCTCCAAACCAAGTCAACATATCTTAATACTTGGTGACTTTGGCATGAAAGTGGTGACAGTGAAGGACCAGTTAAGAAGTTGGAAGAGTTGTAATTTTAAAAAATAAAAGACCAAAGGCTTGTTATAGATTAGACTAGTTAGAAATCTCATGCTTATACATCATGAATGCATTTTTTAAGGAGTGTTGCTTTCAGGACTTTGGGTTTGAGGAAGAAAAAGTTAGACACAGGTTTGCCTCATTACAGGAAGATTTTCTCATCTCCATACTTTCAGGAGGTGAATGGTTATTTTTTTGGTGGGGGGAGTAGATGTTGGCAATTAGAACTTTTAAAAGACATCATCAGGAGGAAGGAGTCAATGACCATTTTGAGATTGTGGTCTGGGTCTCATTTGAGTAAAATCAAAAAGTAAAAGTCAGCGTAGGCTAGTCTGGGTAGGAGCATGGAAGTTCTCTTACATGCATTTGACATGAGAGCAGAGGGAGTGAGAAGAGAAACTGCACGGATTCATTGGGATAGCCTTTTTATTGGCTTACCATTGTGGGCTTCTGAGTTACCATTTCATTTCTATTTCATTATGCCCCACTGAATTTTAGAGTAGGAAATCCAGTTTCTCAAATTGCTATGAAAGCATAGTACTGTAAAATACTATAGTACTGTAACATGCTACTATAACATACCTGATAAATGATCATCTGCTATATATTCAAAGACCATTCCATCACCTGCCAAAAGTACCCATTGTACTTTTAGGCAACTCTAATTACTATTACATTGACCCTCTTACTCTTCCTCAAACAAGACATTCCATCTCCAGACTCTAGGTATTTTAACTGGCTGTCCCATGCCTAAAATACCTTCTGGTGTCCTTCAAGTCCCAGCTAAATATCTCATCTCTTCAGGAATCCTAATCCCTCTTAATTCTAGTGCCTTTCTTCTGTTCATTATTTGTATGTTGCCTCCCACAGCTAACTGTGAGCTCCCTGAGTACAGGGACCATCTTTTACCATTTTTTGTATCCCTTGTGCTTAGAACAATGCCTAGCACATTGTAGGCACAAGATTAACTGACAGACTGAAGGTCTATCATGTGCTAGAGTCATTAGATTTATGACGTTTCCATAACACAGAACATGAAGCAGTGCATGGAAGTTACAAGAGGCAGAATTAGGTTAGGTGTCAGAAAAATCTTATGGGAACAAATTTTGGTCTTTAAGGAGGGAGGTGATATAGGAAAGAATGACTGGATCTGTCCAGACATATACAGAAGAAATCTGCAGCAGATAACTTTTTTCTTGTTTTTTTTGAGAATAGTTATTTCATATATGAGGAGTACTTTTGATGAAAACATGAGAAGGGAACAGGCAGGCCTTTTTTTTTTTTTTTTTGTAAAAGTAGACCATACATTCATTTGTGTTTGTCTTTCGTTCTAGAAGAGGACTGTGACATCAAGATGATGACATAACTTGCACTTAACTTTGATTGCAAACCCATACATTCATGCATCAATGGAAAGGTTCCCATAGTTTCCCAAAATGGGCAATACTGCCATCTGGGGGGCATCGCAACGATGGAGGGGGAGTGCAATAGTAGCCTAGATTGCAGTGGGGGACCTTGAATAAAAATAATGGCTAACCTAACCTAAGGGAGAACATGTGGAGCAAATTTTTTTTTTAAGGGAATAGTAGGCCAAATAAGTTTGGGAAACTGGTTTATAAGATACAAGATACCACTGATATTGTTTGTATACTTATACAGAATTTCTTTTCCACTAAAGTAATTTTTAAAGCTCTCCAACAAGGTATTTCTCATGCATATGTTAAACTAATAATGATGGTGGATAAAGTTTATGTATCACTTTCTGTATGCCAAGTACTAAACTAAGCTCTTTACGATAATTATCTCATGTGATCTTCACACAACTCTGGCAAGTAGGTGCTATTATTATCTCCAATTTACAGATAAGGAAGCTGAGGTAAACAGGTTAAGTGACTTGCCCAGGGTTACACAAGCATTTATACTGAGGCTGGATTTGCACTAAGGTCTTCCTAACTGTAGGCCCAATACTCCATCTACTATACTACCTAGCTTCCCCTTGTTAGAAATAACTATAGAGGTCAAAGGCCATGAACAATATTTCCCAAATGATGAATTGTAAAGTATTAGCAACTTTATGAAATATGGCTTTATATCACTAATAATTTTATAAATTCAGTTTTATTTTCAGTTCCAAATTTTCTCCTTCCCATTTCCACTTCCTGCCATTGAGAAAGCAAGAAGAACAAAAAAAAGTAGTTCAGCAAAACAAATAATTAAGTAAAGCAATTTTCCACATTAACCACCACCACAACAAAAATTTCTCAGTTTGCATTGTGTCCATCACCTTTCTTTCAGAAGGTGAATAGTTTGTTTCATCATGAGTCCTCTTGAATTATGGTTGGACTTTGTGTTCATTAGAGTTCTTAACTCTTTCAAAGTTGTTCGTCTTTATAATATTGTTATTATATAAATTATTCTTCTGTTTCTTCATTCTGTACCAGTTCATACAAGTTTTTTCAGGTTTCTCTGAAACTATATCCTTCATCATTTCTTATGGTACAGTAGTATCCTGTCATATTCATCTACTCTAACTTGTTCAGTCATTCCCCAGTTGTTGGGTAAAATTTTCCAATTTTTTGCCACCATGAAAAGAGCTGCTATAAGTATTTTTGTACATATGGGTTGTTTTTCTTTTTCTTTTATCTCTTTGAAGATGGACCTAGTAACAATATCATTTGGTCAAAGGGTATTGAACAGTGTAATATCTTTTTTGGTCATATTTTCAAAATGTTCCCCCAATGATGGGAACAGTTCACAGCTTCTCCAGTAGTGTATTAATGTACTTGTTTTTCCAAAGCCCCTCCAGCATTTATCATTTTCTCTTTTTTGTCAACTTTGCCAATCTGGTGGATACAAGATAGTACCTCAGAGGTGTTTTAATTGGCTTTTATCTATTTATTATTTAGAGTATTTTTTTCCCCATTTGGCTATTGATATATTAATTCTTCTGAAAACTGCCTTTTACATATCCTTTGATTGTACCTGGAATCAGGGAGACCTGAGTTCAAATCCAGCCTCAGACACTTACTAGCTGCATGACCCTGGACAAATCATTTAACCTCTATTTGCCTCGGTTTCCTTTTCTGTAAAGTGGGGATAATAATAGCACTTCACAAGGTTGATGTGAGGCTCAAAATTAAATAATTGTAAAGCACTTAATACCTGGCATGTAGTAAGAGTTTTGTAAATTTTTGTTGTTGGTGTTATCGTTATGTGCCAGACATTCAGAGGTGATGCCAGTTGTCAGAGTATCTGGATTTTTAGGCAAGTATTTCTTTTTGTGAACAATACAAAAACTATCTGAATCGGTATAAATCAGTAGAGGATAGTTTTTATCTGTTGTGATTCTGTTTTCTTATCATAAGAAACACATTGTTGCATTTGTTGCTACTTTTCTTCTTGTTCCAAGGGACTTAGTTTATGTGATAAGTTTCAGTAAGTTGACCTTCAAAATAATATTCCATTAAAAGAGGTATATGAAAATATTGCAGTCCTCTTTAAAAAATCAGTGAGGAATTTATGTGTTTGATGTTCTCTGTCAGTAAATGCTGTTATTAGCAGATTAAACAACAACATTGCAAATTGTGTAGTAATTTAATATTCCTTTTCACACTTATTTAAAACTAAGTAATTATGTATGCTTATACATCATTGTTTGCCCTATGAAGACATAGTTCTATATAAATATTAAATGTTGTATTTGCCCATATAAATAGGTTTGCTTTTATTCCCATTTTCCATAACAGAAAGTATATTGTAGCTACTTGGAATACTGGAAAGCAATCTTGCAGATACTATGTATAGACCAGTATCTCCCACCATATACCAAAGTAATGTCCTAGGAATAGAAAGGATCATAAAAGTTAAATTGAACAATTTTGATTATATCCAATTCTTAAAGTTTTTGAACAAACAAAAATAATTTCGCTAAAAGTAGAAGGAAATCAAGGAGCTAGGGGAAAAAAAAATCTTAGAAGCAAGTTTCTTTCATAAAGGTTTCTCTCATTTCCAGGAAAAATAGGGTGTCCCAAAAGTCTAACTGTAGGTTTAAGTTTTAATAGCTTAGTAATTTTTAGTGGTTTAAAACTGCCCTAAGACTTTTGGGATACCCAAAAACTAAAGATCAATTAAGGCTCCTATTCAAAATTTTAAAATAAGAGCCATTCCCTAATTGATAAATAGTCCAAAAATGTGAATAAGCAATTTTCTTTTTTTACGTTTTGATGTCTTTTGTTTTTTACATTAACATAGTTATCTCCAGCATCCTTGTATCTCCTCAATCTCAGAGAACTCTGATATATAATAAATAGTAATAAAGAGGGAAAAAATACATGTGCAATGTTCAAGCACTTGTGGAGCTCCTACCTTCACAAAGGTGGAGGGGTATCCTCTCATATTTCTTCATTTCTAGTCATGCTTGATCTTTATTCTTTTATTCCATTCACTTTTTTATTTTATTTTATCTTATGTTTTTTTTGGTGTATGGGTCTTTCTATTTACATCAGTGTCATCCTGCGTACTATTTTCTTGGCCTTGCTTACTTTACTCTGCATTGGTTCACATAGATCTTTCTATGCTTCACTTCTCTGTTTATCACATTTGTTATTCCTTAGAGTACAATAATATTCCATTACATTCATGTACCACTGTTTGTTTAGTCACTGCCCGTTCAATAGGCATCTACTCATTTCCAGTTCTGTGCTATCACAAAAAGTAGTGTTATAAATTTTGATATATATATATGGGCCATGTTCTCATCGATGGCTTCCTTGAAATATATGCCCAGTAGAGAGTCTCTATTTCAAAGGGCATAAATGTTTTAGTTACTTTAATTGCATACCTCCAAATTGATTTTCAAAATGGTTGTACCATTTCACGGCTTCACCAACAATTTATTAGTTTGCCTATCATTCCAGAGGGCAAGTAGGTGGCACAGTGTATAGAGAGCCAAATCTGAAGTCAGGAAGACTCATCTTCCTGAGTTCAAATTTAGCGTCAGGCACTCACTAATTGTGTGATCTTGGACCAGTCACTTAATCCTATTTGCCTCAGTTATTCAACTGTAAAATGGTCTGGAGAAGGAAATGTAAATCACTCCATTATCTTTGCCAAGAAAATGCCAAATAGAATCATGAAGTTAGACACAACTAAGCAGCAACAACAGTAATCATTCCACAGCCTTGCCAGTGTTGACTTGAAGTTTTTTTGTCTTCTTTGCCAAATGTGGGATGAGGCTTCAAATTAGCTTTGCTTTGCCTTTCTCTTATTAGTAGTGATTTTGGGGGCATTCTTTCATATGGTTCTAAATATTTTGCAGTTCTTTTCTGAAGGGTTCTTTGTTCATATTCTTTGACCGTTTGTCTATTGAAACAGGTGATTTTTAAGGGGTGAAATCCAAGCTATCAATAGTTATGTGAAAAAAAGATGTTCCATCTCATCAGTAGAGAAATTGTCACACTTAGAGAAAGTTATAGAAAAACAATTGAGGTTCTACCTCACGCCCATCAGATTGGCAAAGTTAATAAAAAAGGAAAATGACAAATATTGTGGGGGGGGGGGCTGTTGGAAAATAGACCTTTTAAAGTACTGTTGGTGGTGCTGTGAATTATTTCAGTCATTCTGGAAAGAAATTTAAAGCTATAACCTCCAAATTGTTAAATTATACATGTCCTTTTTGGAAGAAAAAAATAATAATATGAATGTGGTATATTCTGTTTTTACTTATCTACCAGAAACAATTTTATTTAATTTATCATTTATCTATATTTAAGCATTTTTAACTTGGAGGAAGAGATGTCCAAATTGACATAGTTTCTCAAAGCCTTCAACATGACTGCCATCTTCAATAAGGAAAAGATCACATGTAAAAATACAGTTCAGGTTAACATTCTAGACATCCTCCTGGAGTAAAGAAAGGAATTCCTCTTTTCCATTTAGTTCAATTTGGTTATTACCCTCAGTATATTTTCCTAAGAAAAGCCTTTTTTGTCCTTTATCACCCACCTTTCCAAAAGTTTTTTCCAAGGATTTTTGAAAGGCTTTTTAGAGAGAAATATTTTTTAATATTTCTAAGAAATTAAAAGAAACTTTTTCATATGCTTCCATATCTTTACTAGTAATTCTGCTCTTAGTCTTGTACCCCAAAGAGGAAAAGGAGCTTTATGCCCAAGACTATAGCAGTTCTTTTTGTAATACCAAGGGAATAGAAATAAGGGGATGCCTATAAATCAGAGAATGGTTGGAGAAAAAAAATGATAAAAGGAGTAGTTTCAGAGAAACCTGGGAAGACTTCTTTGAACTGATGCAAGGTGAAATGAGCAGAACCAAAAGCGATTTATCAAATAACAGCTTTGTAGTGTAAAGAACTTTGAAAGATACTGATTGGTGCAGTCACCAATCATGATTTCAGAGGACTGGTAATGAGGCGTGCTTTTGCTGTTGTTCAGTAGTTTCAGTCAGATCAGATTATTTATGACCCTTGGCAAAGATACTGGAGTGGATTCTCCAGCTCATTTTACAGGTGAGGACATTGAGGCAAAGAGGGTTAAGTGACTTGCCTAGGGTCACACAGCTAGTAAATGCCTGAGTCCAGATTTGAACTTGGGTCTTCCTGACTGCAGATCCAGAACTCTATCTGCTGTGCCACCTAACTGGTCCAATGAAACATGCTACCCAGCTTTTAACAGAGGCAGTGGACTTAGAGTGATATATATGTGTATATGCACATGTGATATCCATGTCTGGATATGTGTGTATACATATGCAAACATATTTATACATATAGCTAATATTGGAATTTGTTGCTTGACAATGCATATTTGTTGTAAGGACTTTATTTTTATTTTTTTATTTTATTAAATTTATTTATTTAACTTTTAACATTCATTTTCACAAAATTTTGGGTTACAAATTTTCTCCCCTTTTATTCCCCCCCCCCAAACACCAAGCATTCTAATTGCCCCTATGACCAATCTGCTCTCTCTTCTATCATCCCTCTCTGCCCTTGTCTCCATCTTCTCTTTTGTCCTGTAGGGCCATGTAGCTTTCTATACCCCTTTACCTATATTTCTTGTTTCCTAGTGGCAAGAACATTACTCAACAGTTGATCCTAACACTTTGAGTTCCAACTTCTTTACCTCCCTCCCTCTCCACCCCTTTCCTTTGGAAGGCAAGCAATTCAATATAGGCCAAATCTGTGTATTTTTGCAAATGACTTCCATAATAATTGTGTTGTATAAGACTAACTATATTTCCCTCCATCCTATCCTGTCCCCCATTACTTCTATTCTCTTTTGATCCTATCCCTCCCCATGAGTGTCGACCTCAAATTGCACCCTCCTCCCCATGCCCTCCCTTCTATCATCCCCCCCACCCTGCTTATCCCCTTATCCCCCACTTTCCTGTATTGTAAGATAGGTTTTCATACCAAAATGAGTGTGCATTTTGTTCTTTCCTTTAGTGGAATGTGATGAGAGTAAACTTCATGTTTTTCTCTCATCTCCCCTCTTTATCCCTCCACTAATAAGTCTTTTGCTTGCCTCTTTCATGAGAGATAATTTGCCCCATTCAATTTCTCCCTTTCTCCTCCCAATATATTTCTCTCTCACTGCTTGATTTCATTTTTTTTTAAGATATGATCCCATCCTCTTCAATTCACTCTGTGCACTCGGTCTGTATGTGTGTGTGTGTGTGTGTGTGTGTGTGTGTGTGTGTGTGTGTGTGTGCATGCATGTGTGTGTGTGTAATCCCACCCAGTACCCAGATACTGAAAAGTTTCAAGAGTTACAAATATTGTCTTTCCATGTAGGAATGTAAACAGTTCAACTTTAGTAAGTCCCTCATGACTTCTCTTTGCTGTTCACCTTTTCATGGTTCTCTTCATTCTTGTGTTTGAAAGTCAAATTTTCTTTTCAGCTCTGGTCTTTTCATCAAGAATGCTTGAAAGTCCTCAATTTCATTGAAAGACCATTTTTTCCCCTGAAGTACTATACTCAGTTTTGCTGGGTAGGTGATTCTTGGTTTTAGTCCTAGTTCCTTTGACTTCTGGAATATCCTATTCCATGCCCTTCAATCCCTTAATGTAGAAGCTGCTAGATCTTGTGTTATCCTGATTGTATTTCCACAATACTTGAATTGTTTCTTTCTAGCTGCTTGCAATATTTTCTCCTTGACCTGGGCACTCTGGAATTTGGCCACAATGTTCCTAGGAGTTTCTCTTTTTGTATCTCTTTCATGCGGTGTTCTGTGGATTCCTTGAATATTTATTTTGCCCTCTGGTTCTAGAATCTCAGGGCAGTTTTCCTTGATAATTTCATGAAAGATGATGTCTAGGCTCTTTTTTTGATCATGGCTTTCAGGTAGTCCCATAATTTTTAAATTGTCTCTCCTGGATCTATTTTCCAGGTCAGTTGTTTTTCCAATGAGATATTTCACATTATCTTCCTTTTTTCCATTCTTTTGGTTTTGTTTTGTGATTTCTTGGTTTCTCATAAAGTCATTAGCCTCCATCTGTTCCATTCTAATTTTGAAAGAGCTATTTTCTTCAGTGAGCTTTTGAATCTCCTTTTCCATCTGGCTAATTCTGCTTTTGAAAGCATTCTTCTCCTCATTGGCTTCTTGAACCTCTTTTGCCAATTGAGTTAGCCTATTTTTCAAGGTGTTATTTTCTTCAGCATTTTTTTGGGTCTCCTTTAGCAGGGTGTTTACTTGTTTTTCATGCTTTGCTTGCATGTCACTCAATTCTCTTCCCAGTTTTTCCTTCACCTCTCTAACTTGATTTTCAAAATCCTTTTTGAGCTCTTCCATGGCCTGAGCCCATTGGGTGGGCTGGGATACAGAAGCCTTGACTTCTGCGTTTTTTCCTGATGGTAAGCATTGTTCTTCCTCATCAGAAAGGAAGGGAGGAAATGCCTGTTCACCAAGAAAGTAACCTTCTATAGTCTTATTTCTTTTCCCTTTTCTGGGCATTTTCCCAGCCAGTGACTTGACCTCTGAATATTCTCCTCACACCCACCTCGCCTCCTGATCCTCCCAGCCAGCGCTTGGGGTCTGAGATTCAAATGCTGCTTCCAGCCTTAGGGCTTTTGGTGGGGGGCAGGGCTGCTATTCAGTGTGAGATTAAGTTCAGGTGCTCAGGTGGGGGCAGGGCCACCTCTCAGGCTCAGTTCCCTCGGGGGTTTATGCACAGACCTTCAACAATGGATCCAGGCTCCTGCCTGCTTGGGGAACCCTGGTCTGCCGCTGCCTCTCAGCTTCTGCCTCCCGAGAGGGCCTGGGTCATGGGGGCACCCCACTCCACTCTCGACCCGCCAAAGAGACTCTCTCACCGACCCCGTCACCTGTGGGTGGAGGGACTTGTGCGGCCGCTGGAGATCCCGTCCCTGAAGCCTGCTCGGATCTGTTCCTTTCGGTGCCGCGGCCGCGGCAGGTCTGGGCTGGGCTCCGCGTCTGCAGCGCCACAGACCTTTTGCGAGAGGTTTGCAGGTCCCTCTGGAACAGAAATCTCCTTCTCTCCACTGTTCTGTGGCCTCACTGCTCCAGAATTCACCGTGACTTACTTTATACAGATGTTGTATGGATTGTGGGTTCGGAGCTATGTGTATTTGCATCTTTCTACTCCGCCCAGGACTTTATTTTTTAAAAAAATTTTCCAGTGCTTAGCAGAGCACCTAACATATAATAAGCACTTAATAAATGCTTGTTGACTTCACTTTTTTCAGTGGGGAAGGGGATAAAATAGACTTTTGCAACTGAAAAAAAATTAAGTTTAAAAGTATAGATTGTAATGATACCATTTCCCAGGACTAAAAGTAGTTGCATGGTGGCAATTATGTTCCTTAGATTTTATATTATGGTATTTATTCATATTATATTTATTTAAGAAATTATCAATTGGAGTTGATTTATTAATGTTATATGTTCATACTCTCAAGTAAGTTTTTCCTTTCTTGTGGATGTCTTGTATTCTAAGACAAGAAAGCCTGTCAGTAGTTTGGCATCTGTGTCACACTCTTTCTCTCCCAGATTTGAATTTTAAATGATGGGGAGGAGGGTGTACTTTTAATTAATTCTTCTTTTTGGTTACTCTAAAAATTAAACTGGATATTGTTAACTACCCTGTTTGGAAGGGTTTTTAAGTGGCTACACTCTTGAGTTCGCTTCACTGGGTTACTTTAATATTGGGAAAATGTTGGCAGATGATATACAATCCTTACTGAAAACCAAGTTATGTTCATTTTGTCTCAGGGGTAGGTTGAGAGTTCTGATACTCATTTTGAATTAACATGCAGGAAATTATTTCCTGATAAATATTTGTCTTCAAATAAAGTTTTATTTTCTTGAAAAGTAAAGTACATATTAAAAATAGTTGAAACTCAACAATCGACCGTACTCTAAATTTGTAAATATACTATAAAAACAGTCCTTAAATCCTGTTACCAGATGGGCATTTGTGTCTGAAATCTTTTTAGAAATTGTACCAGGAAAAGAGTTAATATTAAAATTTAATGGCTGATAATTTCACTCTTTGCCTTCCAATAGCTGGGAATATTCATGCATCACTGCTTTGCTGAAGGAATAACTAAATTAAGAGTTGGGGAGAAGTAGGGTATAACATTTATAGCATAATAGATTTCAAATCCTAGTTTTGTTACTTTTCCTGTGGATTAGTTAAGATTCAGTTGAGCTATTCAGAAAAAGACCATTCATTTCCTTGTAGTGAAACAAGCTCATCAGAATTCTGGTGTTTCTTTTTCGCAGTAACTTTATAGTGTTTAAATTTGGTAACCAAAAGTATACTTTAACTGACATTATAATGTTAAAGGAAGGGGAATTTACTTTTAATTCTTTTACTCTTTGAAAAATCCTCAGTTTAATGGTATCCTCTGATACCATTAAAAAAAAAAAGCTGGCATTTATATTGTGACTTAAACTTTGAAAAACACTTTGTAGAGTCTCATGAACAAGCCTGTAATGTATGTACTGTAACTAGTCTCATTTTGCAAATGAGAAAACGGAGATTCAGGCAAGTTAAGGGACTTGATCATGATCCTAGGGTTATGAGACTGTCATTATTAAGGGACTTAATTATGATCCCAGTAAGTGTCAGAGGCAGGAATTGGATGTAAATTTTACTGATTTTAGGTAGCACCCTACCTATTATATCATTCTGACTCATTAATACATCACCTAGTCTTGATAATCTTGATAATATTTTAAGATGTTTAGTACTGCTTTATTAGGAATTACAATGTGATTGTTACTGGATTTTTGGTGCATCCCTTTATTTTCTCTACACATCGAGGTAGTTCGATGGCATAAGGGAATCAAGAAGACCTGGGTTCAGATCCACCTTCATACACTTATTGACTGTGACTCTGGGGAAAGTCACTTAACTTTTGTCTGCTTCACTTTCCTCAATTGTAAAACGGGAATAATAGATGGCATCTGTCTTATAGGATTGTGATATTTGCATAATGGTTTAGCATAGCCCCTGGCACTTAATAAATGCTTATTCATTCCCTTCCTATATGCTACTTTAAAACCCAGTTTAAAATGACTATAGATTATAAATTGATTTACAGCACCTCACTACTATGTACTGCCTGGTTAGTAGTCTCCTTTATCACATTCTCCCTGCATTACTTCCCCACTTTGACTTTGTTCTGTCCCCATTTGTTTTCTCTTTACAATTTTTTGCTTGTAGTTGACTAAGTCTACAAGGTGTTGTCTCACTCCGGAATGCTTTGCTTCCTTGGCCTTTGTTTCTATTCTGCTAATCCTTAACTCTGGAGCATTCCCATCATTCATTCACCTACTCTGCTCCTATTCCAGAGCTACCGAACATTATGAAGTGAAGGGAAAATCCTTGTTCCATGAGCTTTGCTCCTCACTTTCCTTTTTTTGTCAAGGTATTTATAATACTTATAATTTGTTATTCTGCCTGTAGGGCCACTATCTCCTTAGACACAATTAAAGTTGAAGTTATAGATGCTTTCAAATCAGTTTGTTTCCTAGTTTGTCAGTTCTGTAAGTTAAATGTTTTCTGCTGTTGATTCAGATTAAGGAGTACTTGTGGTTTCAGACTCCTCCACCAAATCTTGCCCCAAATCAATCAATTAATCAACAGACATTTATTGAGAACCTACTATATGCCAAGTTCTGTACTAGTAGTTTCTGGGAATATAAAGACAGAAACTGAAATAGGCCTTGTACCCCAGGACCTTGCATTATCCTATGGAGTCAAAAGTATCTACATGTGGAAGTAAACGCAAATATATATAAAGTAAGCAAGGAGGGTCAGACTCCTTAGATCCCAAGTGGCTCTGCTGTTGGAGTCTCCTCCCAGTCAAAGAAAGATAGGAAGAGTAGGAGGGGAAGGGCATAAGGTGGGGGGGGGGGGGAGTGTTGATAGAAAGGAGGGTGGATTGGAGGAGGGGTTAGTAGAATCAAAACACTTTTGAAGAGGGACAGACAGGGTGAAAGGAGAGAGAATAGAATAAAAGGTGGGGAATAGGATGGAGGGAAGTACAGTTATCAGTAGTAATTGTGAAAAAATTTTGAAGCAGTTTTCTCTGATAAAGGCCCCACTTCTCAAACATGTAGAGAACTGAACCAAATTTGTAAAAATAAGAGCCATTCCCCATTTGATAAATGATCAGAAGATATGATTGGTTTTCAGATCAAGTAAAGCTATCTATAGCCATATAAAAATAGTCAAATTCACTGTTGATTTGGAGAAATGCAAATTAAAACAAGTCTGAGGTATACTCACTTATACTTATTAGATTGACTAATAGGACAGAAAAGGTAAATGACAAGTGTTGGAGATGTGGGGAAAAATGAGACATCAATGTACTGTTGGTGGAGTTGTGAACAATTCACCCATTCTGTAGAGCAATTTGGAACTATGCCTAAAGGACTATAAAGCTATGCATGCCCTTTAACCTAGCAATACCACTACTAGGTCTATATCCCAAAAGAGATTAAAAAAAAAAAGGAAAAGGACCTATATGTACAAAAATAGCAGCTCTTTTCTTGTTACAAAGAATTGGAAATTGAAGAGATGCCCATCAATTGCAGAATGGCTGAATAAGTTGTACTTTGTGATTATGATGCACTGTGACAAATACACCTCAGAAAAACCTGGAAAGACTTACATGTGCTGATGCAGAGTGAAATGTACTGTGTACAAAGTAATAGCAGTATCGTAAGATTGTAAGCTGTGAATGACTTAGCTATTCTCATAATACAACAATCCAAGACAACTCTGAAGGACTTATGATGAAAATGCTATCCATACTGGGAAAGAATAAGATACTTAATAGTAATAGTTTTTAAAAAGAAAAAAGATAGGAAGACAACCAGGGAAGAGCCCTATGGAGAAGGTGGTAGCTGAACATCAGGGAATCCCTATGTAGACAGTTCTGATGGACCATTCTGCAGACCTAGTAAACTTAATGTGAATTTGCCCATGGGGAAGGAAGGAGTAAGACAGGAAAAGGCTACACCTTTTGGAAGGAGAGGTCCCAGCATATGTTTCATCAAATGATGGGGGCAGGAGAGACTAAGAATAGGATAGAGAACAGAAAGAGGAACATTCTGGGCTTCAGCCAGCCACCTGGTGGCTTGGCTAAAGTACAAAAGAAGAAGAGATGTGGGGCAGACTTGGACACTGATGAGCTTGGGACTCGTGTACTACCCAAGTGTGAGGAAGACATTCATGGGGACCAGTGTGGTGGCGGGCAGAGCAAAACAAAGATCTCTGTCAGTGATGGTGGTCCCAAGCCAAGCAGGTTCTCTCTGTACCTCCCTTCTGCTTTCACTTGGAGGGTTTTTTTGGTGGGGGAGGGAAGGGAAGGCCATTATGTACATTATGTACAGTACTGTAAGAGCATAGTAAAGTTAACATAGGTGTTTTCTTTTTTTAAACTTATTTCTTCTTTTTTTAAACTTATTTCTTTCAGAATTCTTTACCTAAAGTCTGAAAGTGAGAATTATCTGTACTCATTTTAGCCAGATCTCTTCTACTGATTGTCTCTCTGCCTCTGTCTCATGTTAGGAATATTCCTCCACCTGTTAGAATTGACCCTGCATATTAATCCCTGTCTCTGATAACCCAGAGCTAGGCTTAGCTTGCTTCCTACTGTGATAGGTTACTGTTACCACCCTGCTCTTCTGGCCTTTTCCCTATTCCTTCAAACTAGTATTATGTACAGCAGTTGCTTGCTTTGAATACTTTGAACCTCTCTGCTCTTGCCTTAGCTTTCTAATTTTCACACTCCACCAGACACATAATCAGCTGAGACTGATAGTAAAATCATCTCTTTACCCTGGTCACCTTCTTTGTGGAGATTTTGCTTTTTTTGGCCCCATTGTTTCAGTTCTGTCTGCATGGTATCTCTTGCATCTTTTCTCACTAACATCACCTTAATTCAGGCTCTATTTCTAACCTGGATTGTTGCCTTACAGATTTCCCTATCTTTAGTCTTATTATACTCCATCCTTCCTGCTACTGCTTCCAGATTAATCAGTCCTAGTTAATACTTTTAATTAATTGTGTCTCAGCCTGAAGGAAGGAAAAAAGGAAAGTGAAAAACATTAATTAGATAATTAATAGGTTCTTGGTAGTGTGCTGAACACTGGGAATACAGTATAAAAGTGAGATAATTCCTGTCCTTAAGGAGCTTCTAATTAGGTGGAAGAACCACACCCTGGGGACTAGGGAAAGAAGATGAATGGCTAGAAGATTGCCTGAGTAATGAACGTGTTACCATTTTCTTGGTCCTAGAATAGGGTAAGGCAGGGGTGGGGAACCTTTGGCCTCAGGTCACATGTGGCCCTCTAGGTTCTCAAGGTTGACCCTTTGACTGAATGCAAATTTCACAGAACAAATTTCCTTAATAAAAGGATTTGTTCTGTAAAACTTGGACTCAGTCAAAAGGAGAAGGCCACATGTGGCCTTGAGGCCACAAGTTCCCCACTCTGGGGGCAAGGTTACATAATCTATAACTGAAATATTTTCTTTTTATATTTAAATATCTTGCAAAATTCTTAAATGAATTTTAAGAACCTAATTGAAATTTTTTCCCCCTCTATACAGGTGCATCTGGTTTATTCCTCAGGATCTACAAGAGGGACTTGTTTAGAAGAAGATAGGTTTGCCCTTTTAAATGGACATCCTTTGTACAGCATGGCTCAGATATCGAATAACAATGGGTTTAAGCAGTGTTCATCCTCACCTTTGGGGCCAACAAAAACTAAAGATGTGGACAGAGAAGAAGCATTACAGATGGAAGCTGAAGCTCTAGCAAAACTGCAAAAGGACAAACAAGTAGTTGCAAATCAGAGAGGCTTTGAATTGTTAAGTAACACTGCTCAAAAATCACAAGAAATTCATAAGGACTTTGATCTCATGGTGTTTCCTGAATCAGATTCACCGAAAAGCGCTATCGACATTGATATTGAAAAGCTTACTCATGCTGAATTTGAGAAACTGCTGCTGGATGACAGCTTTGAATCTAGCAAAGCACCAGCAGTACCAGTTACTCCTGTCCTGAGCCCTTCCTTTTCAGCACAGTTTTTTCTACAGCCTACTATTCAGAGAGGACAATGGACACCTGGATTACCGGGGCCTTCCACTTGCACTTTACCTTCTATTTATCCCTCAGCTTACTGTAAACAGGCTGGTGCATTCCAAAATGGCTTCAATCCAAGCATGTCTACATTTCCATCTAGAGAACCTATTTATTTAAGTCTTCCAAGACAATCCCAATACATTTCATACCCTTTGACACCTACTACCCCTTTTCATCCACAAGGAAGTTTACCCATCTGTCGACCAGCAGTCAGTCCTGAAATGGCAAAACTATTTGACAAAATAGCTAGCACTTCAGAATTTTTAAAAAATGGTAAAGCAAGGACTGATTTGGAGATAAGTAATACAAAAACTACTGTCAGTAATCTACAAGGGTCCCCAAAGTCTGAGGATATGAGTAAATTTGACTGGCTAGACTTAGATCCTTTGAGTAAACCTAAAGTGGATAACATGGAGGTGTTGGACCATGTAGAAGAGAAAAATACTCCAGTTTTAACAGCAGAGGATCCTTGGGAAGCTGTGCTTCTTGAAAAGAGACCACCAGTAGGTTGTCATCCTGAAAAAAAAGTGAATGGAAAATTCCTTTTGGGGTCAACAGTAACAAGAAGTCATTCTTTAAATATTAAATCAACTCAGATTGCAAAAGTCCAAGGCCAAGTATCTCAGGTATGGTCCTTTCAAACTAATTTCAAAATAGAATATTTTAAAAATGAGTTCATTTTTAAATGAATTTCATGGCTTAAAAGTAATAGAATTATGTACTTTTATCAAATGATAGAGAATTTATGTTTTACAACGCTTTGTGTTTTTGCTACCAAGAATGAACAATCCAGACTAGAAAGCCTTCTTTGACTTTCAGGATTTTGAACAGTTTAAAAATATTTCTATTAAAGTTGATTTACTCCTGAATGTTAATAATAGTATTTTCTGTATATATAAATTATATATAATTTAGTGTCTCATATATATAAATTGTATAAATTATTTAATGTATATAATATAGTATGTTATATATATCATATTTAATACAATGTAATAATATAATTATAATATATTATATATAGCATGTAAATATATATGACATAATAATAAATATATATTAATTTCTTAAAATTCCCTGTAACTAAATATAACCAATTAGGCTTCTATCTGAGATCCAATTCCATAGTTCTTTCTCTGGATGTGGAAGGTGTTTTCCCTTAAGAGTCCATTGGAAATTTTTTAAGTCCTTGCATTGCTATGAAGTACTCACTTTACCAGAGAAATTCCTTGCACACTGTAGTTGTTGCTATATACAGAGTTCTCTTGGTTCTGCTCCTTTAACTTATCATCAGTTCCTACAAGTCTTTCCAGGCCTCTGAAGTCTTCCTGTTCATCGTTTCTCATAGCACAATAGTATTTCATTACATTCATATACCACAGCTTGTTCAGCCATTCCCCAGTTGATGTGCATCCCTTTAATTTCCAGTTTTTGGCCACCACCAGGAGAGCTGCTATAAATATTTTGTACATGTGGGACCCTTTCCCATTTCTATGATCTCTCTGAGATAGAATCCCAGAAGCTATATTGTTGGGACAAAGGATATGCAGATTTTTGTAGCCCTTTGGGCATAGTTCCAAATTGCCCTCCAGAATGGTTGGATCAGTTCACAGCTCCACCACCAATGAATTAGTGTTCCACCTCTCCCACATCTTCTCCAACATTTATCACCTTCCTGTTTTGTCATGTTAGCCAGTCTGATAGGTGTGATGTGGTACCTCAGAGTTGTTTTGATTTGTATCTCTCTAATCAATAGTGATTTAAAGCATTTTTTCATATGATTATAGATAGCTTTAATTTCTTCCTCTGAAAACTCCCTTCTCATATCCTTTGGCCATTTGTCAATTGGGAAGTGAGTTGTATTCTTGTACATTTGACCCAGTTCTCTTTATATTTTAGAAATGAGGCCTTTATCACAGACACTAGTTGCATAAATTCTTTCCCAGTTTTCTGCTTTCCTCCTAATCTTGGTTGCATTGGGTTTGTTTGTGCAAAAACTTCAATTTAATGTGATCAAAATTATCCATTTTGCACTTCATAATGTTCTCTATTTTCTTGTTTGGTCACAAATTTCTCCATTCTCCATAAAATCTGACAAATACACTATTTCTTGCTCCCCTAATTTGTTTATAGTATCAGTCTTTATACCTAGATCGTGTATCCATTTAGACTTTATTCTTGTGTACAATGTCAGGCATTGGTCTCTGCCCAGTTTCTGCTACACTATTATCCAGTTTTCCCAGCAATTTTTGTCAAACAGTGAGTTCTTATCCCAGAAGCTGGGGTCCTGGGGTTTATCAAATAGTAGATTGCTATATTCATTGACTACTGTGTCTTGAGTACCTAACCTGTTCCATTTTGTCTACCCCTCTGTTTCTTAGCCAGGACCAAGTGGTTTTGATGATTTCTTCTTTATAATACAATTTGAGATCTGGTAGGGCAAGGCCACCTTCCCTAACATTTCTTTTCATTAGTTCCCTTGATATTCTGGACCTTTTGTTCTTCCAGATAAATTTTGATATTATTTTTTCTAGCTCTAGAAAATAATTGTCTAGTATTTTGATTGGTATGGCACTGAATAAGTAAATTAACTTAGGTAGAATTGTAATTTTTATTGTATTAGTCCAGCCTACCCATGAGCAACTGATGTTTTTCCACTTACTTAGATCTGATTTTATTTGTGTGAAAAGTGTTTTGTAATTGTGTTCATATAGTCCCTGGGTTTGCTTTGGCAAGTAGACTCCCAGATATTTTATAGTGTCTACTGTAGATTTAAACGGGATTTCTCTTTCTATCTCTTGCTGTTGGGCTTTGTTAGTAACATATAGAAATGCAGATGATTTATGTGGATTTATTTTGTAACCTGCAACTTTGCCAGAGTTTATTATTTCAAGTAGTTTTTACTTGATTCCCTGGGATTCTCTAAGTATATCATCATATCATCTGCAAAGAGTGGTAACTTAGTTTCTTCTTTGCCTATTCTAATTCCTTCAATTTCTTTTCCTTCTGTTGTTGCTACAACTAGTATTTCTAATACCATATTGAATAACAGTGGTGATAATGGACATCCTTGTTTCACCCCTGATCTTATTGGAAATGCATCTAGCTTGTCCCCCTTGCTTGTAATGCTTGCTGATGGTTTTATAAGGGAGATACTGCTTATTATTCTATGGAAAATTCCATTTCTTCCTATGCTTTCCAGCATTTTCAATAGGAATGGGTATCGTATTTTGTCAAAAGTTTTTTCTGTATCTATTGAGATAACCATGTGATTTCTGTTAGTTTGTTGTTGATATGATCAATAATGCTAATAATTTTCCTAATATTGAACCAGCCCTGCATTCCTGGTATAACTCCTACCTGATCATAATGTATTATTCTCGTGATAAGTTACTGTATTCTTTTTGCTAATATCTTATCTAAAATTTTTGCGTCAATATTCATTAGAGAAATTGGTCTGTAATTTTCTTTCTCTGTTTTGGCTCTTCCTGGTTTAGGTATCAAAGCCATGTTTGTATTATAAAAAGAATTTGGTAGGACTCAGAAGATGCTAACTCTTGTGTTATTCTGATTGTGGCTCCATAATACTTGAATTGTTTCTTTCTGGGTGCTTGCAATATTTTTCTCCTTGATCTGAGAGCTCTGGAATTTGACTATAATATTCTTGGGAGTTTTCATTTTGTGGTCTCTTCAGGAGGTGATCAGTGAATTCTTTCAATTTGTATTTTACCCTCTGATTCTAGAATATCAAGGTAGTTTTCCTTGATAATTTCTTGAACAGTACCTCTGGATAAACGTTTTCTTCCTTCTCTCTTTTAATTAGACCAATTTTTGCTTTTGCTGTGTCTGAGATCATGATTGCTACTCCTACTTACTTTGTTTCAACTGAAGCTTGTTAGCGTCTACTTCAGCCCCTTACTTTTACCATGTGTGCATCTCTCTGCTTCGGATGTGTTTCTTGTAAATAACATATTTTAGTATTCTGGTTTTTAATCTATTCTGCTGTCCACTTCCATTTTATGGGTGAGTTCATCCTATTCACATTTATAGTTAATGATAACTGCTTTCCCTCCATGCTGTTTTTCCCTTTCTTTATCCCCTTCCTCTCTCTTACCCCCCCCCTTTCCTTCCTTACAAGTGTTTTACTGCTGATCATAACCTTCCCCAGTATACACTCCCTTTTATTAGTCTTTCCCTCCCCCTTCTGTTATCTACATCCCTTTTTACTTTCTTATGGGATAGGATAGCTGTAGGTCCCCTGCTGTGATATGACTCTGGTTGCTGCAACTCCTCCTCTTGGGCCTCACACCAGTGAGGCAGACCTTTCCAGCCATGCTGGTAAGCTGCTTTCCTGCTTCTGGAACAATTTTGAGGTGGTTTTCTAGTTGCGTGGAAGGGAATTTGGGAAGACTTCAGAAGGTTCCTTCCTTACTCTACCATCTTGGCCCAGGAAGTCGTTTGCTTTCTTAAAGCCCATAGAAACATAAGGGAACAATGATGTCAGACTAGAGCTATTAAGAAGGGTGGTGGGATTAAATAAAGTTTTTTTTTTAAGATGATGGAGACTTGGAAATATTTATAGGCAGTAAGGAAGGCATTAGTTGATAAGGAGACATTGAAGATAAGAGAAATTGTGATTTGGATCGCAGATATCATCATGTATATTTCTCTCTAAACCTATCCATTTACTTTTATTTTAAAATTTATTTATTTTTAGTTTTCAACATTCATTTCCACAAGATTTTGAGTTCCAAATTTTCTCCCCATCTCTCCCCTCCACCAACCCAAGACACCATGCATTCTGATTACCCCTTCCCCCAATCTGCCCTCCCTTCTATCACACTTCTCCTTTTCCTTATCCCCATCTCCTTTATTTTCTTGTAGGGCAAGATAGATTTCTATACCCCATTACCTGTGTTTCTTATTTCCCAGTTGCATGCAAAAAAAATTTTTAACATTTGTTTTTAAAACTTTGAGTTCCATCTTCTCTCACTTCGCCCCTCCTTACCCATCCCCACTGAGAAGGCAAGCGACTTCAATATAGGTTAGACATGTGTAGTTATGCAAAAGACTTCCATAAAAGTCATGTTGTAAAAGACCAACTATATTTCCTTCCATCCTGTCTTCTCCCCCATTTATTCTATTCTCTCTTTTGACTTTGTCCCTCTCTAAAAGTATTTACTTCTAATTACTCCCTCCTCCCATTTGCCCTCCCTTCTGTCATCCTCCCCACACCCTACTTATCCCCTTCTTCCCTACTTTTCTATAGTGTAAGATAGATTTTCATACCAAATTGAGTGTGCATGTTATTCCCTCCTTAAGCCAAATGTGATGAGAGTAAGCTTCACTTTTTCCCTCTCACCTCCCCCCTTTTCCCCTCCGTTGAAAAAGCTTTTTCTTGCCTCCTTTATGAAAGATAATTTGCCCCTTCCATTTCTCCCTTTTTCCTCCCAATATGTTCCTCTCTCACCTCTTTTATTTTTTTAGGTATCATCCCTTCCTATTCAACTCACCCTGTGCCCTCTGTCTATATGTGTATAATCCCTCCAACTACCCAAATACTAAAGAAAGGCTCAAGAGTTACAAATATTATCTTTCCATGTAGGAATGTAAACAGTTCAACTTTTATGATTTCTTATGTCTCTTCTGATTTCTCTTTCCTGTTTACCTTTTCATGCTTCTCTTGATCCTTGTGTTTGAAAGTCCAATTTTCTGTTTAGCTCTGGTCTTTTCATCAAGAATGCTTGAAAGTCCTCTATTTCATTGAAACACTATTTTTTCCTCTGAAGTATTACACTCCCTTTTGCTGGGTAGGTGATTCTTAGTTTTAATCCTAGTTCCTTTGACTTCTGGAATATCATATTCCAAGCCCTGTGATCCCTTAATGTAGATGCTACTAGATCTTGTGTTATCCTGATTGTATTTCCACAATACTTGAATTGTTTCTTTCTAGCTTCTTGCAATATTTTCTCCTTGACCTGGGAACCTGGAATCTGGCTGCAATGTTCCTAGGAGTTTTCCTTTGGGAATCTCTTTCAGGAGGTGATCTGTGGATTCTTTCAATATGGTTCTAGACTATCAAGGCAGTTTTCCTTGATAATTTCATAAAAGATTATGTGTTGGCTCTTTTTTGATTTTGACTTCCAGGTAGTCCCATACTTTTAACATTGTCTCTCCTGGATCTATTTTCCAGGTCAATTGTTGTTTCAATGATATATTTCCCATTGTCTGCCATTTTTTCATTCCTTTGGTTTTGTTTTGTAATTTTTGGATTTTTCTTAAAGTCTTTAGCTTCTCTCTGCTCCATTCTTACCTTTAAGGAATTATTTTTTTCAGTGAGCTTTGGGATCTTTTCCATCAGGCCAATTGTGCTTTTTAGGGCATTCTTCTCCTCATTGCCTTTTTGAATTTCTTTTGCCATTTGGGTTAGTCTATTTTTAAAAGTGTTATTTTCTTCAGCATTTTTTTGGGGTCTCCTTTAGCAAGCAGTTGATCTTTTTTTCATGATTTTCCTGCATCACTCTGATTTGTCTTCCCAGTTTTCACTCTACTTCTCTTACTTGATCTTCAAAATCCTTTTTGAGCTCTTCCATGGCCTGAGACCAATGCATATTTTTCTTGGAGGCTTTGGATTGAGACTTTCTTTGACTTTATTTACTTCTGTTTGCGTGCTTTGGTCTTTCTTGTCACCAAAGTAAGATTATTTTGTCTGATTCTTTTTTTCAGTTATTGTTCATTTTCCCAGCCATTTACTTGACTTTAGAACTCTTGGTTAAGGTAGATCTCTGTTTCCATTGGGGATGTTGGGTGTACTGTTAGCCGCTTGAACCTCTCACAATCTGTGGGCCTAGAGCTCCACAGTCACTGTCTCTGCCACTGCTTCTGCTGTGACTGCTGAGGATTCCTCAACCCCTTTTCTCCTCTGCTGCCCTGCGGCTGGACCATTCCACTTTCCCACACTAGTCCCAAGGCTTTTTTCACTGACCTTCCAGTTTGTCCTAGGTGTTTTGGGGTCCTGAAGTCTGCAAACTGCCACCGGTGGGAGAGATTCAGTCTCCTCAATGTCTGCTCAGGTCCTGTCTGTGCTGGGGTGGCCCACGCTGGACTGTGCTCTGATCCCAGCATGGTGCAGTAGACACTTTCCAGGTGACCTTCCAGGCTGTCTTAGGCTGGAGGTCTGCTTCACTGTGTCATTCTATGGGTTCTGCAGCTCCAGAATTTGTTTAGAGTCTTTTTTTACAGGTATTTGGCTAAGCTTGGCGGGAGCACTCTAGAAAGTCTGTGCTGTTACTCTGCCATCTTGGCTCTGCCCCAACCTATCGATTTTCTGAACTTTCTTATAAGCTGTCAAGAGCGCCATAGTACTTGTGTTCAATTCTATCTTTGATTTTTTACTTTCCCTTCCATAGCATCCACATGTCCAATTGATGGCCAGACCTTATGTACCTAATTATCTCTTACATGTGTCCTTTTCTGTCTAATCATATAGATACCACCCTAGTTCAAATCCTCACCACCTCTTGCCTGAATTATTGACGCATATGCCTTATTTGTCTCTGCAGGATCTTTTTCTAATCCATGCTCCACACAGATGCTACTGTGATTTTCTCCAAAGTATGGTTTTAACCATTTCACTATCCTACTGAGTAGACTCCAGTGACTCCCCATTAACACTGGGATCAAACACTATTTCGTCTTTATCTCATTTTCTATTTATTTCAGTTTTGTCTAAGTTTTATAATCGATATGATTATTAGTATAGTAGTTCATGCCTATAATTTATAAATTTGCAAATGTTGACTGGAAATTAGTGCTCAAAATTTTTTTTTTTTTTTTACACTAATGGAGTTACTACAGTTTGGAAAGTACTTGACTATATGAGCCATCATTTCCTTTTTTTTTCTTTCACATTGGGCTACTAAATTGGTAGCTTATGGGAATGTCATGAACTTAGTACAGGGTATTCCAAAAGTCTTGGTACAGTTTTAAGCTATTAAAGCTTAATTAAAGCTACTAAAGCTTAAAACTAAATTAATATTTTTGGGACACTTTATATACTAGTAGTTTTAAATAGTCCTGGTTTCAAGTACCAGCGTATGTTTTCCCCTAAATGCCTAGTGAGGTAACATAAAATGGGTATGTGCAGGTATCAAGTGGTATGTGCATGCTTCTATGATCTTCTCTTCTAAGTAGTGGCAGCTGCCAAGTCTTAGATGATCTTGACTATGACTCCTTGGTACTTGAACTCTCTTTTTGTTTTTTAATTTATCTTATTCTGAACTTAAGAAATAAAACAAGCATTTCCATAACAAATAAAATAGAAAAACAGAGAATTGTACCTGAAATTGCAGATCCATTATGGTACAATTTGCTATTTCTTTCAAATGTACAACAGTTATATAACTTTCTTTGCCCTCCCTTTGCTCCCAACTTTGAATTGGCTACCATTAGACATGTTTGTATGTGTGTGTACTTTTTCTGAGTGCAAATAGCATCTTCCTTTATAGGATATGTGTGATTAATTTGGGTGTTTATGATAGTTAGAATGCCTTGGTCCCTCAAAGTTGTTATTTAAATAATACTACTCTTACTATTTACAGTGTTCTCTTGGTGCTGCCCATTTTGCTTTTCATTATTTCATGGAAGTCTCTCCATGCTTTTCTAAAATCATTGAGTTCATCATTTCTTTTAGCAGAGTAATGTTCCACCATGAATGCATACCATATTTTTTGTAGCCATTTCCTAAATGGCAGTCATCCCCACAATTTGCAGTTCTTTGCCACCACAAAGAGAGCTGCTATAAATATTTTAGAATTTAATAGGTTATTTTCCTTTTTCTCTAACCATCTTGGGAAACAGACCTAATAGTGGTATTGCTGGGTCAAAGGCTAATAATAACTCTTTGGTCATAATTATAAATCCCTCTCCAAAATCGTTGGATCAGCTCACAGATCCACCAACAATGAAATAAGGTCCCAGTTTTTCCATATCCCCTCCAACATTTGTCACTTTCCCCTCCTATCATTTTAGTCATTCAGTTAGGTGTAAAATGATATCTCAAGGTTGTTTTAATTTGCATTTCTCTAATCATTAATGATTTAGAGTATTTTTTTCACATGACTGTAAATTGTTTTGATTTCTTCTTTGGAAAATTTGCTTGTTCATATCCTTTGACCATTTATCAATTGGGAATGACTAACATTCTTAAAGATTTGATAAAGTTCTTTATTTCAGATTGATATCTTTATGTGAGGAACTATCTATAAAAATTTTTTTCTAGTTTTCTGCTTTCCTTCTGATATTGGCTATGTTTGTTTTATTTGTACAAAACCTTTTTAATTTAATGTAATCAAAATTATCCATGTTATACCTCTTATTGCTCTCTGTCTCTTGTTTATTCATAAATTGTTTGCCTGTCCATAAGTCTGATAGGTAATATGTTCCATGTTTTTCAAATTTTCTTGTAATATCTCTCTTTATGTCTAGTTCATGTATCCATTTTGACCTTATATTGGCAAGTGGTGTAAGATATTTCTCCCATACTGCTTTCTACTTTCCCATCAGTTTTCACCAAATAATGAATTCTTATTCTCAAAACATAAATCTTTACACTTTGTCAAGCAAAGATTACCATATTCATTTGCTTCTGTAAGTTGTATGTCTGTTCTGTCCCACTTATTTCCTTTTCATTTTCTTTTCCAATATCATATAGTTTTGATAATTACTGATACCTAATTCAGGAAACAAAGAAAGACCAGTTTCATGAATGACTATGGATGCAAAAATCCTAAATAGAATACTAGCTAAAAGTTCATAACAGAATTTATGCCAGGGATTCAGGCATGATTTAATATAAGGAAGACTATTAACATAATTGATTATATGAATAATAAAAGTAATAAGTCACATGATTATGTCAGTAAATGCAGAAAAGACTTTTTGACAGAGTACATTACTCATTCCTGTTGAAAATACTTGAAAGTATAGGTGTAAATGGATTTTTCCTTAAACCGATTAAATATTCACCTAAAATCATCAACAAGCATTATTTGTAATCATGCTAAGCTAGAACCTTTCCTGTAAGAATAGATGTGAAACAAGGATGCCCATTATAACAGCTTATTATTCAATATTGTATTGGAAATCCTAGCAATAAGAGAAGAAAAAGAAATAGAAGAAATCAGAATAGGAATTTAAAACATAAAAGTATTTCTTTTTACAGATGATTTAAAAACTTAGAAAGTGCCAAAGACTTAACCAAAAAGTTGAAACAATTATTTTATCAAAGTAGCGGAATATAAAGTAAATCCATGTCAGTTTTCCTATGTATCAGAAACAGAAATCTGCAAGAAGAAATAGTGATATCCCATTTAAATTATATTAGACAGTATAAAGTATCTGGGAGTACAACTGCCAAAACAAATCCAGGAACTATATGAACAAAATTATGAAAAACTTTTCATACAAATAAAATTATATTTAAATAATTGGAGAAATATTAACTGTTCATAGGTAGGCAGGGCCAATATAATAAAAATGACAATTTTACCTAAACTAAGTTATATATTCAATGCTATCCTAATTAAATTACCAAAAATTATTTTACTGAGTTAAAAAAATATATCTAAATTCCTTTGGAAGAACAAAAGGTCAAGAATATCAAATGATAATGAACAAAATGTAAAGGAAGAAAGTTTAGGGAACCATTGATTTATATGAGTTATTGGAAGACAAAATTTCGCTGCGTAGCCTTTTCAGCTTCTTGGTTGTATCAGTGGAAAAAAAAACTTAGATGTTCATTTCCTGGCTGAGATTTTTGTGCTTCGTGTTGAAAGCTCAACTAAAAGGGGTGTTTTTCTTCTTGCTCAGCAGGTTCACTTCCCGTTTCCTTGTTTAAGAAAATTTTTTTTATAATCATCTAAGTTCTTTAGTCAGAAATCCATTCTGCCCCAAACTAGTAATGGACAAATTACAATAGACAGCAGATTATTCTGGCAAATCACTTCTATCTGTGATGTAATTCAACTAATATAAAAATCAGAAACATTATCATAATTATTGTCTTAAAAAGTTTTGAGAAATTTCTGTGATTGTTGAATGTTTTCAGAAGTTAATTGTCAAAATTTTAAGAGTTAGCAGAGGATATTAAATTATTATTAATTTGAAATACAGTAAGCTAAGTTACTTAAGTTAGGTATTGTTGCTGGGCACTGGAGATAGTAAGATTTAAAAGTCCCATGCTAATGCTAATCTTGAAGCAACTTATCTTCTACCAGGGAAGAATATGGTTCCCATTTTTGTAGCACATTGTGGTTTACAAAAGTGTTTCAACAGTTCTGTGAGGTGGCAATACAAGTATTATTGCCTCATTTTGTAGATTAATGAAAAGATTTTCTGCAATTACACATAGTGAAAGAGAGTCAGAAATGGTGTCTAGGTCTTTTTTGACTCCAGGTAGAGCACTCTTCTCTATTCCACATTTGCTCAATTTTAACTCCTTCTGTACCATTTTAAGGTTTGCAGATTACTCTCCTTTTAATAGTCCTATAAGTGGTTATTATCCCCATTTTGAAGAAAAGGAAACTTACTCAGAGTCTCATATAGATGAGAAAGGTCTGTCTAGGCTAAGATTTCAACCTTGTTCTCTGTTGTAACACATAGCCTCTCGTATATTGGAACAGAACACTGATTTTCCATTCCTAATTAAGTATGGTATTTTAATATTGACTAAATTTTCGCTATGTGTTCCTAAATAATATGAATAGAGACTCTTTTAAATAGCTAATACATTTATGTCTTGTTTCTTGAAAACTAGGTTATGTTCTCTGTTTTTACTTAAATGTCATGGTCTGAACTTCTTGTTAATGTTTCCTTTTCCTGCATATCTTCATAAATGTTTTATAATGTGTTATGTAAATTTCTCTAATTTGTCTTGGTTGACCAGTATTTCTGTAAGTATGTTAAATCCTTTTTGGAGAGAGGTAGAAGATTTTTTTTTTCTTCTTGAACTTTTGATTAAAATGGGGGAGAAAAGAGTAAGATTTAGAACTGAAAGAGACCTTCTAGTGCAGGCTCTTCAGTTATCTGGGCTGAGATCTGAGCCTAGGTACTCTTTGCAGGATACCACACAATTCATTAATATAATTACTAATGCAAAAGATCAAGTAAATGAAGAGAATACATTTGCTGTTGATAGATGGACCACTTGATGTTAGCTATCTAGGTTCCGTTATTACTTTGGTGAATGAATGACATGTCTTTTTGCCAGTGTCAGATTAATCTCATAATGTGCCTGGAGGGAATTATGAAAATCTAATTATGTTTTTATCAGGCCAGCCTAATGGAGTACTAACTATGCTATGAAGAGGAAGAAAATTCTAGATACTTTTCAGAAGTACAGGAAACCTAGTACAATTATACAAAAAGATAGAGTGACTAGTTGGTCAAGTAAAAATTCTTTCACACTCTTTACGTTATTCCTCTTATTTCATTTCCCTACTCTTACCAACTTCTTAAAATAGGTTATTTAAAGAAAAGATAGTTTCATAAAACAATTGCCAACATTTATGGAGTGCTTTAAGGTTTGCTAAGCATTTTATGCTTGTTATTTTGCTTATCCTCACAACAATCCTGTGAGGAAAATGTTGGTATTAACAGAGAGGGAAGGAAAGGGAGTAAGCACTTATTAAACACCTACTACGTGCCAGGCATTATATTAAGTGATTTACAAATATTATCTCTTTTGATTGAGAGGTTCATGACTTGCCCAGAGTCACATAGCTTGCATGTGTTGGAAGCAGAATTCAGACTTGGGTCTTTCCAAATCCCGAGCACTGTTAACACTGCTACTGCTTTTAGTTTGGGCATTTTTGATTTTTGTATGTTACTGCTTTGTGCTTATAAAATATTTCATAATCTCTTCTACTCAAGGCCTATTTTCATTCCTCCTTTTGATATAGAGATGATCCTGATTTTTATTTTTGAAAACTATGCCAGGAGAATATAAGCTTTCATGATATGACCAAGTTGGATAGGCTTGTGGTACAGACTTATCAACAGACTATTTGGTTTCTGAGGACCAAGTTAGTTAAGTGTGAAGAGAGTTTATTATTGGATGATAGATATGTTCACAGGATTACATTCTGCACAGGAGAATTTTCTATAAAACAACAAAGTGATGAAAATCAAAAAGTGTTTTTCAAGAAGGGGATAGCAAACAGAACTTATATATTGCTTATGTATTATGGACTTAGTTTTTTATAAGAAATATGCTTTAGAAAATTATGTGTATGAAGTATCCACCTAAGAAACTGGTTGGGAACTCAAGTTGAATAAGCCTGATTCCCTGCCCTCAAGGAGTTTTTATTTTGTCAGGGAATATGAGACACATAAAAATAACTATAGTACAAAGCAGCAGTTAGTGTGGGTGAGGTAGTATGATTTAAATTAGAGGTGTCAAACACTCAAGCCTACCACATACCCAAGGAATGTCAGAATAAAATGTAGTTCCTGTCTGATTTAAATGTGTTGATGTGTTTAAAAAAATACACACACATTTCTAAATCAGTATGTGGTCACAAGAATCCTTATGTTTGGCTTCATGGTCCTGTTCTTGTTTGAGCCTGGTACCATTGGTGTAAGAGATAGACAGCTGGCTTTGGAGTTAGAAAGATTTGAGTTTAAGCCCTCTTTTAATGGTACTGTGCAAGTAACTTCCCAGTGCCTCAGGCAACTCTTTTTAGATTAGGTTTTGCAGAACAGGTATTGATCTGCTATGGTAGAGGGAGTTTCTTCATTGGTAGTTCTCCTGTATCAATAAAAGCATAGGTCACTTCTCCCCGACCCCAACAATCTAAATGCCAGATGTTTAGTACAAAGTACTAGACATAGGCGTGCAGAAGAGGGAGTAATTATTTCAGGATCTGGTGATGATGAAGTCTTAAGGAAATTAACAGTAGATATGGACCTTGAATTTTGGGTGGATAAAGAGAGAAAATGTGATGTATTAAAATTGGGCACACCAACCAGATTGCCTAGAGCCTGCAGTGCTTAGTGTGAGAAGAACCACATTAAAGTATAATTGGGAAAGATTTCACAAAATAATAAAAATAAAACAGGACATAGTTAACGTTAACGTGTGGTTTTCTAAGTAAATACATAGCCTGCAGGGATCGTTATGTACAGTTCATTGGTGTCCTCTCTCCCCGCCCCCATCTCCATTTCAATTTGAGTTTAGCACCACTATCTTAGAATGTAGAGGTTTTCCTATCCCCAGCTCTTGCTTCTAGATCCTATAAGGTTCTCCCCTTCCCCTCAGTCTTTTTGCCAAAGGACTGTTCCTTATTCTTCCTCATGACTGAACTCAGCCTCCACCCTCCCCATCCTCACCTTTGTGGGAAGCATCCCAGAGCTTTGCTCCACTCTAACTCTCAAACCCACTCAACTTGCTTCCCAGTGGATGTGTAATGAGTCTCAGCAACTCTCCTTAGCTCCCCTACTTTCCTTTACAGGGCAACCCTAGCTTCTTTCAATTGATTGGATGAACAGGAAATCACCAATTGGTCTTTCTGGCAAAGTGGAGGATCACCAGTCTTTACTGTTTGCTCTACCACTGTACCCTCCAGATCCCCAGCCCTTGCTGTGTGTCTGGAGGATATAGGGTAAGGATCACTGAGGATTCCACCAGGTTTTCCCATCTACCCTGCAAGCTAAGCCATGTATCTGTATTGTTTCCTGCAACTGAAGTAAGAGCTCTTGGTGAGTTAGAACTGCCTTGCTTTTCTATCTATATCCCCACCGTTTAGCATAGTGTCAGGCACATAGTATACATTTAATAAATGCCTTTTTATCAGTTTATTCATTAGCAGTAAGAGAAAAGTCATAGGCACTAGTTATGGTGAACCTTGAGCTGCATATTAAGGATCTTGGACGTGGTAGATATCTAATGCATCTTTTTAGGGTTAGAGCCACTTACGAAAGGGACTTTCTCTTTAAAAATTGTGCTCAATTTTCAGTGTAACATACCACACAAATTATTTTATGTTGTGGTTATTGAAATCCCATACTTTTTTTTTTTAAAGTTATGCTAACAACTTATAATATTCTCATGAACTTGCATTTGAAGAAAGTTTCCTAGCTTTAGTTTTGAAAAAAAATTTTTAATGTTTAAAAAAACATAATTTAAATTGGAGTCAATTCAGATAGCATGAAGTTTGTGATGTGGTTGTGCCTGGGTGCTGAATTTACCTAACTATTTGTTGGAAAAAAAAGTTTTTCCCAGATGTAAACTTTTAGTTCAGAAGTGTAATTTATAGCCTCCATCAAAATGTTTATATCCAGGGTGTCCCAGAAATTATAGTGCATTTCAAAGCTTTAATTTGTTGTTCAGTTATTCAGTCATGTTTGACTCTTCCTGACCCCCTGAACCATAGAAGGCCCTTCCTGTTTTCCACTATCTCCTAAAGTGTGTCTAAACTCATGTTCATTGCTTCCATGACACTATCTATCCCATCCTCTGCCTTCCCTTTTCTACTTTTTCCTTTAATCTTTCTCAACACCAGAGGCTTTTCCAGTGAATCCTTTCTTCTCATTATGTGGCCAAAGTATTTAAGCTTTAGTTTCAGTATTTGTCCTTCCAATAAATAATCTGAATTAATTCCTTTAAGTATTGACTGATTTGATCTTTTTGCTGTCCAGGAGACTCTCAAAAGTCTATAGAACCATAGTTTGAAAGTCTGTATGAACCTTTGTCAGCAAGGTGATGTTGTCCAGATTTGCCATAGCTTTCCTATCAAAGGGCAACATCTTTTAATCTCATGGCTATAGTCACCATCTGCAGTGATCTTTGAGCCCAAGAATATAGAATCTTATACTGCTGCCATTTCTTCTCACTCTGTTTTCCAGAAAGTGATGGGACCAGTTGTCATAATCTTAGTTAAAACTTTATTAGGGTGCTCCAAAAGTCTTAGTGCATTTTATGCTATTAAAACATAAGCTTTAATTGCCATATGATTCCATACATAAGACATATGAACTACAAATTATCCACTGATTTTTAAAGCACTAAAGAACTAACTGTTTGATGAATGTCCTAAGTTTTTTCCCCCTAAATTTTGGGTATAATCTGAATATTCTGCTCTAAATGGGTTTGACTGTGTTTTCTCTGAAGGCAGAGTAATTCCTTTATTCCATGTAACTATTATCATTTCCAAAATGTTTATTAACATCCTTCTACTCAGTACTGATGGAGCTACATTGAATAGTAAAAAGGGACATGATCCTAGAGAGATGGGTTGAACAATTCCATAGTGTTCTGAATGGACCATCTTCAATTAATGCTGACCGTTTACATCAGGTTGAAGTCAGTCCCTCCTTAGCTGAACTTTCAACTGAAAAAGAGATGTTCTTTGCCATTAGACTCCTTTCATATGGCAAAGCACCTGGTGCTGATTCTATTCCAGCTGAGATTTACAAGTTAGGGGGACCATTGCTCATACAAAAGCTGACTGAAATTTTCCAGGTTATATGATGAGGAGGTTATCCCCTAGGAGTTCAAGGATGCCTCCATTGTCCATCTCTATAAAGGTAAAGGGAATAGATCATTCTGTGACAATCACAGGGAAATCTCTCTCTTAGTCTTTGCTGGCAAGATTCTTGCTACAGTCCTCCTTAATAGACTGATCCTTCACCTGGAAGATGGTCATCTACCTGAGAGCCAGTGTGGCTTCAGATAGGGCCGAGGAACAGTTGATATAGTTGCCTGACAACTCCAGGAGAAATGCCAGGAGCAGAACAGAGGTCAGTATGCAATGTTTGTAGTTCTGACCAAGACCTTTGACACTGTTAGTTGTGAAGTCTTACGGAAAATTATGTCAAAATTTGGTTGCCCAGAGAAGTTCATCAGTATTGTACATCAATTTCATGATGGCATGTTTGCCTGGGTTCTGGATAGTGGACAATGTTCTTGTGCCTTCCCAGTCACCAGTGGAGTGAAACAGGGCTGTGTGCTTGCTCCCATGCTTTTTAGCATGATGTTTTCAGTCATATTGTCAAAGGCTTTCAATGAGAATGAACACAGCATCAAGGTCAACTGATGCTAAATTCTTCAAACTGAAAAGGCTACAAAGCCAAGACCAAAGTGGAAGGAGTCTTGGTGCATGATTTTCTGTTTGTACATGTTTGTGCAGTCAGTGCAGCCTCTGAAACTGAGATGGAGCAAAGTATGGATCAATTCTCTGCTACTTATGGTAATTTTGGCCTAATAATTAACACCAAGAAAATATTGGTGCACCATCAGCCATCACCACACCATCCATACATGAAACCATTGGTAACAACAAATGGAGAAGTTTTGAATTCTGTGGATAAGTTCACTTACCTTGGTAGTGTACTTTCTAGGGATGTACACTTTGACAGTGAGGTTGATACACGCATTGCCAGAACTAGCTCAGTGTTTGGGAGACTCCAAAGAAAAGCATAGGAGAGAAGAGGTACACTGAAGGTCTACAGAGCATTTGTGCTGACCTCATTATTGTATGCCTGTGAAACATGAACAGTCTATCAGTGCCATGCCAGGAAACTGAATCACTTCCATTTAAACTGTCTTGGGAAGACTCTGAAGAACACCTGGCAGGATAAGGTACCTGATACTGAGGTCCTTCCTCAAACTAAGCTGCCAAGCATTCAAACTGTGCTTCAGAGAGCACAGCTCTGGTGGGTTGGCCATGTTGCTCAAATGCAAAATGTATGCTTGCCAAAAAGACTATTTTATGGAGAACTCGCATGGGGCAGGCAATCACATGGTGGGGAGAAGAAGCGATACAAGGACACTCTCAAAGGTCTCTCTCAGGAACTTTGGATTTGATTGTGGGATATGAGAGACACTGGCACAGGACCGCTCAGCATGGCATGCCCACATCAGAAAGGGTGCTGTGCTCTATGTGTGAGCAAAGCAGAATTGAAACAGCATGAAGGAAACATAAAATACTCAGATTTGGAATATCCACCCCAAATGTTCACACGAACTATCTATGCCCAATCTGTGGTACAGCATTCCAAGCTAGTATTGGTCTGATCAGTCACAGTTGGACACACTGAAACTTCACTTTATCGTGGTGATATCATTTTGGTCCTCTTTGCAAACAAAAGACAACAACCAACCAGGATGGAATGGCCTCTCATAATCTATGCTTCCTGAAAATTAGAATCCTAGAATATGAGAACTACAAGGGTTTTTAGAGGCCGCCTCCCCTTTGTCTGGCCTCATCATTTTGCAAATGATGAAGATGAGAATCAGAGAGCTTAAATAATTAGTCTCAATTAATTATTCTGCATGACATAGCTAGCTAAGTGAAATAGAAATAGAAGTAGCTAATACACACTCCCTGACCCAGTACTTTTTCTGCTATACAGTAAGGTTTAGTTGGCATTCCCTTATTCAAAGTTTACTGAATCAGAAAACCCATGTATTAGAATTTTTAAATTGCCTTTATAGTTATTTATCTTAAATAAATATGCTTTGAAAGAAAATTAAAAAAAAAAGACTGGATCCCTGTATCTGACCTAGACTGATTTACCTCTCTCTAGGCATCTGGATTATCCCTGATACTTAGAGCTCACCATATTGATTTTAAATTGAATTGGCTCCACCCACTGCAACTCTGAATTCCTAAGCTCACAATATCTAACAGCCTCAGCCCTGTAACATGAATTTTAGATGTGCACCACCATGCCCAATGAAACAAAAATATTTCATGAAATTTGAATAATACTGCTATGAATATTTTATTTACTTTTAAAAACCTTACTATTAAAATAAAAGCACTTTTTTCTGATTACAGAAAGACAGTGGGACCAGTAGTTTGTCATCTGGAAGTTCTCTTTTACAAGAAGTTGGAATCCAGAATGAAGAGGTGGCAGCTTTTTGTAAAACTATTTCAAAGTAAGAAAATTTTATTTTTAAGCTAGTGATTCGTATTTTATTGAATTGGTTTAAGAAACATTTAACTTTATAAAAACCAGTAGCAGATTACAATTGTTTGTTGTTGTTTGTTGATTTTAAGAAACAATTTGACTCAGACTAAAATGTAACCTTAAAGTTTGCCCTCAGAAAAATCTTTCCAAATAGTACAAGACTCCAGGGCAGACATGATTTTAGAGATTACTTTTTTTTTAGTAATTCCTTGAGTATTAATGTGAAGCAGGGTATTAAAAAGCAACTATAGATGTATGGATGTTATAAGTCTCAGACAAAAGATTACTACTTGCTTTCCAGCATCGAAAAATATTCTGTTTTAAAGATAGCATTATACTAATTGTGAAAAGTCCTAGAACACTATAAAAATCAGTAGCAATAATAATTATAATAATAATAGTGTTTATCTCTTTAAGATTTGCAAAGCACTTTATAAACATTACCTCATTCTATCCTCACAGTACAGTTATCACCCCCATTTTATGAATGATGAAACCAAGGTAAACAGTTAAGTGATTTGCCCAGTGTCACACAACTGTCTAAGAATGAATTTGAACTCTGGTTTTCCTGACTACTGGTGTAGGGCTCTCTCCACGGTGCCACCTAGCTGCTTATAAAACCTTTTTAGTAAAATTCACTTTATTGCAAAAGATATTAATTTAACTGTCTGCAAACAAAGTGGATGAAAAATGCATATTGCCACTCACAGCTAGATACTAAACTCATTGAATTATTCCTTCAATGTTTGTATCTTTGTTCAAATACTGCAAATGCATCATGGACTAGCCCCACAATTGAAGAGTAAGAGATTTGAGTTGAATCACCCTTGGGAAATAGTGCATTCATTGCCTTTAATGATCACAAACCTACATACTGCTACAAAACCAATGTCTTTAATCTTAATATCTTCCTAGTGAGACTGTATTACAGTGAATCATGTTCCTCTATGGTATCAGAGGAGTTGAAATTATAAGAATTCAAAAGGATAGTCATGGGTATAAGGAGGCTATGACATGTTACCATAAATAACTTGTATGCAAAAAAAAAAAATGGAATGAAAGACATCATAGAGTCTGGATATTTGGCCTGTGTAATACTTTAAGCAATTTTTTTACCTAGCTGTTAGACCTTACATTTTTCTTATTATGTGAGCTGCTGCCATTATAGTAGGCTTATATAAATTAGTACTTATAACTTAAGAAAAGGTAGTTCGTTTTACATTTAAATATATGTGAATTGAATAAAATTTGAAATTGATCGTTTGGTTTACTTTTGAAAACTTACCTTTTGTGCCTCTTGTAGAGGATATATATATATGAGTGGACAATACAGTGAGTCAGATATTGAGAATGAAAAAAAGACTGAAGAGTGATTGGACTGTTAAAAAGAAAACCAGGAAAGAGCAGTGTTATAAAAACCCAGTGAGAGTACCCAGAAGAGGGTTATAAACAGTATCAAGGCTGCATTGAGGTCAAAAGTCACCGGGACTGAGAAAAGGTTTTAGATTTTGCCATCAAGATCATTGGCCACTTTGGGGAGAACAGTTTTCACTTAAATGGTAAGATCAGGAGCCAGAATGGAGAAGATTTTAAGATTGAGAAGAAAGAGGAGACAGTATATGTAGATGAATTTAGCCATGAAAGGGAGGAGAAATATAGGGTGATAGCTATCATGGATAGTTGGATCAAGTGAAGGTTTTTAAAGGATGGGGAATGTTGGGGGTGTAAGCTCAGTTCCAAGTGGACAGTCTCGGGTGGGTAAAGGTGAGAACTTCTAAACCTTAGAGTTCTCATGAGGCCCCCCAGAGAACAGCAGGGAATTGAGGTGTGAGACCGAGCTATCTCGTGCATTTCCGCCTCTTCCCATGGTAAACGTGTTGGGAGAGAGCATCCCCGCCCTTGAGATTGGCCCGGGTCTGAGCACACCTATTGTTGTCTAACAGGCACGGTATTCAGGTGCAAACTATGCGGCAGGAGAGCTTAAGTAGGGTCAGGAAAGCCTGAAGGCTCTCTTAGCACTGAGGGACCCTTACAGGACAGAAGGCCCCTCTCCCCTCTCTCCCCACTTCCACTTCTGCTTTCATTCTCTTAGTGTAAGATCTTTGCCTCCTTGGGAGATTTCTCTCTCTCTCCTAAGGAAGAGTTCCCCCTGCACATGTAACCAAGACCCTGAATAAAGCCTAACCCTTGTTCGACTCTGGAAAGTCTCTTCTCTCATACGTTTATCCGGTTTGGCCAGCCGAAGACCTGCGATAGGTAAGGTAAGACTCGGGTAGCCCTCAGGCCTCTAGGCCTGGCAGGGGAAGATAATGGATGTGTTTGCAGGCAACAGGAAAGTAGCTTGTAGATGGGGAGACACTGAAAAATTGATGATAGAAGGTAATCTGCTGGAACAAATAGGATAGAGTGGGATCAAGAGTGCATGAAGAGAGGTTTGCCTTGGCAATGAAAAAGGTCACTTTTTCATTTGTGACAGGGATGAAGGAGGAAATACTCAGGGAAAGTATCTCAGGTATGTGAGATGAGAGGATGATAAAACTCTGGGCAAAGAAATGACCTCAATTTTTTGAAGTATATGACCAGGTCCTCAGCTGAGAGGGTATGGGCAGGGGGTACAGTGGGAAGAATGAAAAGTTTTGGAATGGCCACTGTAGTGAATTGAATAGTAAACTGATTAAGGGGCTTCTTGGGAAGAGGGATTTTCATTCTTTGTACTTCTGTGCCCAGTGTGCCTAGTCCAGTTATGCACAGTGCCTGACACATAATAGACATTAAATAAATGCTTCTTTTTTTTTTTAAATTTTTATTAATTTATTTATTTAACTTTTAACATTCATTTTCACAAAATTTTGGGTTCCAAATTTTCTCCCCATTTTTCCCCTCCCCCCATCCCAAAACACCGAGCATTCTAATTGCCCCTATCACCAATCTGCCCTCTCTTCTATCATCCCTCCCTTCCTTTGTCCCCATCCTCTCTTTTGTCCTGTAGGGCCAGATAACTTTCTATACCCCATTACCTGTATTTCTTATTTCCCAGTAGCAAGAACAGTACTCGACACTTGTTCCCAAAACTTTGAGTTCCAATTTCTCTTCATCCCTCTCTTCCCACCCATTCCCTTTGGGAAGGCAAGCAATTCAATGCAGGCCATATCTGTGTAGTTTTGCAAATGACTTCCGTAATAGTCATGTTGTGTAAGACTAACTATATTTCCCTCCATCCTATCCTGCCCCCCATTGCTTCCATTCTCTCTTTGGATCCTGTCCCTCCCCAAGAGTGTTGACTTCAAATTGCTCCCTCCTCCCATTGCCCTTCCTTCCATCATCCTCCCCACTCTGCTTATCCCCTTCACCCCCACTTTCCTGTATTGTAAGATAGGTTTTCATACCAAAATGAGTGTGCATTTTATTCCTTCCTTTAGTCAAATGTGATGAGAGTAAACTTCATGTTTTTCTCTCAGCTCCCCTCTTTTTCCCTTCACTAAAAAGTCTTTTGCTTGCCTCTTTTATGAGAGATAATTTGCCCCATTCCATTTCTCCCTTTCTCCTCCCAATATATTTCTCTCTCACCCCCTAATTTCATTTTTTTAAGATATGATCCCATCCTATTCAATTCACTCTGTGCTCTTTGTCTCTGTGTGTGCATGTATATGTGTGTGTGTGTGTGTGTGTGTGTGATCCCACCAACTACCCAGATACTGAAAAGTTTCAAGAGTTACAAATATTGTCTTTCCATGTAGGAATGTAAATAGTTCAACTTTGGTAAGTCCCTTATGACTTCTCTTTGCTGTTTACCTTTTCATGCTTCTCTTCATTCTTGTGTTTGAAAGTCAAATTTTCTTTTCAGCTCTGGTCTTTTCATCAAGAATGCTTGAAAGTCCTCTATTGCATTGAAAGACAATTTCTTCCCTTGAAGTATTATACTCAGTTTTGCTGGGTAGGTGATTCTTGGTTTTAGTCCTAGTTCCTTTGACTTCTGGAATATCTTATTCCATGCCCTTTGATCCCTTAATGTAGAAGCTGCTAGATCTTGTGTTATTCTGGTTGTATTTCCACAATACTTGAATTGTTTCTTTCTAGCTTCTTACAATATTTTCTCCTTGACCAGGGAACTCTGGAATTTGGCCACAGTGTTCCTAGGAGTTTCTCTTTTTGGATCTCTTTCAGGTGGTGATCGGTGGATCCCTTGAATACTTATTTTGCCCTCTGGTTCTAGAATCTCAGGGCAGTTTTCCTTGATAATTTCATGAAAGATGATGTCTAGGCTCTTTTTTTGATCATGGCTTTCAGGTAGTCCCATAATTTTTGAATTGTCTCTCCTGGATCTATTTTCTAGGTCAGTTGTTTTTCCAATGAGATATTTCACATTATCTTCCATATTTTTATTCTTTTGGTTTTGTTTTGTGATTTCTTGGTTTCTCATAAAGTCATTAGCCTGCATCTGTTCCATTCTAATTTTGAAAGAACTATTTTCTTCAGTGAGCTTTTGAACCTCTTTTTCCATTTGGCCAGTTCTGCTTTTTAAAGCATTCTTCTCCTCATTGACCTTTTGGACCTCTTTTGCCATTTGGGCTCGTCTATTTTTAAAGGTGTTATTTTCTTCAGCATTTTTTGGGTCCCTTTTAGCAAGCTATTGACTCATTTTTCTTGATTTTCTTGTATCACTCTCATTTCTTTTCCCAATTTTTCCTCCACCTGTCTTACTTGATTTCCAAAATCCTTTTTGAGCTCTTCCATGGCTTGAGACAATTGCATATTTTTTTTGGTGGTTTTGGGTGTAGAAACTTTGACTTTTATGTCTTCCTCTGATGGTATATGCATTGTTCTTCCTCATCTGAAAGGACAGAAGAAAATACCTGTTTGCCAAGAAAGTAAATTTCTGTAGTCTTATTTTTTTTTTTTCCTTTTTTGGTCATTTTCCCAGCCAGTTACTTGACTTTTGAGTCCTTTGTCAAGTGGAGGGTGTACTCTAAGTACCTGTAAGTTCTCAGTTCCTCCACAGTGGCATAATCAAGGAAGAGGAGTTTCTTCCTTTCCTGGTCTGTGGTCTGATCTGTGGGCAACCACAAGTACTCCTTTCTGCCCAGGATCTGTGAGTAGGATTCCCTCTCCAGAGCTTCTGCCAGCTCCACCACTCCAGTGCTTTTCCTCATGCCTGGATAGCCACTCAGAACTGAGACCCAAATCAGCTGCTCGATTCCCCCAGGGTCTTTGGGCCTAGGGCTCCAAAAGTGGACACTCCCCTTTCACATAGGTGATAGAGCTTTCTTACTGACATTTGAAGCTGTCTTTGGCATTTGTGGGGTGAGACATCTACGACCCACAGCGCCTACCTGTGATTCCATGCCCTTAAACCTGCTCCAGTCCTGTCTGTGAGTGCACCATGGCCCAGGCTGGGTTGTACTCCCCTCTGAGCTGGATGTGATAGACCTTTCCTGTTGGCCTTCTAGGCTGTCTTGGGCTGGAAATGTCTTTCACTCTGTCATTTTGTGGCTTTTGCTGCTCTAGAATTTGTTTAGAGTCTTTTTATAGGCATTTTTTGGGCTACGGGGTTAGGGGGGGTAGAGCTAGAGAAGATTGGTCATATTCTTTTGCCCTTTCCATTTATCTTGTAGTCATTGTGTGTATTGTTTGCATTTTAAACATTGTATTGATTTGTTGTGATTTTTACATTGCCTTCATTTCTACATTTCACTCACCCTAATCCTTCCCCCGGAGTCATCCTTTGTGGGAAGGGAAGGAGGGAATAAACATTTATCTCGTACTTACTGTGTGCCAGCCCCTGTAAAAAATGCTTTTTATAAATATTATCTTGTCTGATCCTCACACCAACCTTGCAAAGTAGGTGCTGTTATTATCTCCATCTTGCGGTTAAGGAAGCTGAGACAAACAACCTAAGTGACTTGCTCACGGTCACATAGCTAATAAGTATCTGAGGGAAGATGCAGGTTTTCCTGACTCTAGGCCCAGCATTCTATTGACTGAATCACCAGTGACCAAGATTGATCATTATAATTATCTAGTGTTCACTTTCATTCCATTGCTCTTCCTGCTTTCGTTATTCTATTTATTGTTGAGATTATTTTCCTGGCTTTGTTTACTTTGCATTATACTATTTTATATAAATCTTTTTATATTTCTCTCAGTTCTACAGTTATTTTATGATATAGTATGAATTCCGTTTTATATTTATGTACCCAAGGATGTGCTAAGAAAAAAGTGGGCATGACTTTGAAGTTTAATCTGCATTATTAACTTATTATCTATAATTTTCTTAAACCTACAGAATCAACTAAATAGGAAATCAGGTCTCATTTGCAGAGTTTAATAATATCTGAAGAGTAAATTTTCCTGTTAACCATCAGCTCTAGCACACCTGCTTGAACCACATTTTGTTTAGTCTTTTTCTCATTGGACTATTTTCAGGTCTTGGATACCCCAGAAAAGGTTACTATGAATATTTTATTGTATATGGAATGTATTTCTGTCTTTGATTACCTTGAGGTACATGTTTAACATTGCTATCTCTGGGTCAAAAGGTGGCCTTTCTTTTTTTCAAGTAATTTTTTTTTTCTTAAAGCACAATTCCAGATTGCTTTCCAGAATGATTGGGCCAATTTAAAATTCCACTAATAATTTATCAATGTACTTTTTTTTTTTAGATATTCCAATACCGACTATTCCCATCCTTTGTCATTTTTGTCAGTCTGCTGCCTTAAACAGACTGGTACATTTATAGGGTAGAACTGCTTTGATTTCTCTTATTATGATTTGATCAGTTTTTCACATACATGTTAATAGATTGCAGTTTTTCTTTTGAGAACTATTAGTTCATATACTTAGATTTTTTATCCTTTGGGAAATGGCTTTTGGTCTTACGTAATTGTGTCATTTCTCTGTATAGCTTGCATATTAAATCCTAACCAAATATATTTTATGTGAAGATTTTTCACATCAGTTATATCCATTCTTATCCCATCCTCACTGGTTTTGTTAGTGCAAAAGTGTTTCAATTTCTTCTAACTGAAATTACCTGTTTTATCTTCTGCTGTATTCTTATTAATCTTGAGTTAAACTTATTTGGTTAATAATTCTCCCCTAGCCACAAATTGGAAAGGTACCTGATCTCCTTCTGTTATAATTTATGTTTAATAGTGTGACCTTTTACATATAGTTAACGAATTAGTTTTCAAATTATTGCAGCATATAAGACCTTCATTTCTACTTTCATACTATATCAATGATGTTGATTTCATTTTACTTAAGAGAATCATAGATTTTCAAATTGATGAGTATATTTTAAAAACTCATTTTAAAATTAGTGTTAAAACTACTTCTTGCTATTTTGCCTCTGTTACAGTATTTTATTATATTTTGCCTGATTTGATGGAGCCCCTTATTTTGTAGCCATTGCTTAAAACCACATATATATATCTTGATAGATGCGAGGAAAAGAATCCTAATGCATTTTAAAATTATAAAATAAAAATACCTTATTTCCCATCAAAATTGCCTAAACTCTGATTATTACTATAAAATATTGATGCCATCTAATTCTTTAAAAGTTTACTGTAATTGATCCTTTTTAAGTTTTAATTACTACTTTTTTATATTATGTTCATTTTCAGAGATGTATTAGTATCTCCCACCCTCTACCCCACAAACAAAACCAGCAAAAAATCTAGCCTTTACTTTGTGCTGAACAAAATAAATTCACATATTGACAAGTCTGGCAGCATATGTAGTAGTATGTACCTTTAGTTTCTTTTCTCTCCAGCAAAGGGAGAGAGGTCTGTTTTCTTCTCTGGTACTATTTTTTTGTTTAAGAAATTATATATTTTTTTCAGTCAATTAAAAATTCATCATCTTACCCTCCAACTGCAACTTCCCCTACCCCCATTGAGAATTAAAAAAAAACAAAACCTGTACAAACATGTATAGTAAAGCAAAAAAAAATTTACATTAGTTGGGTCAAAAAAAATTATCTCGTTTTGTACTCTGAGGCTTTCATTTCTCTATCAGGTGGTGGGATTGCATGCTTCATCTGAGTCATATGGAATCATGGTTGGTCATTATATCAATAAGAGTTCCTAATTCAGCCATCAGTAATCATTTATTATCCTTCTTTAATTCCCCCCCCTCTTTCCCCCATCCCTCCTGTTTCTCTACTGAGTGAAAGATATTTCTTTACCAAACTGTGTGTATGTGTATGTTTTCCTCCTTCCTTTTACCAGGTTTGATACAAGTGAAAATACAAGTGTCAGTGATCCCCACACCTCCTAGTTTGTATAGATGTCAACTTGTACACCTTGATTATGTGAGATATTTTCCTCTAACCTTTCTTTCCCTCCCTTCACCCAGTGTATTCCTCTTCCCTTCTTTTCATTCTTCTCTTAAGATCAAGAATAAATAACAGCACTCAATCCAGACCTTAACTAATTAGATTCAGTCTGCAGTAAGCTTAATAATGTTAGGCTTTAGAGGGGACATGTTTACCATCTCCTCATTTGAATATACATAGTTTATCCTTGTTCAGTCCCTTGCTGTTGTTCCTCATCTTTATCTTTTTATGTTGCTCTTAATACCTCTGTTTTAACTTCAAAGTTTCTAGGCAGCTCTGCTCTTTTCATCGTGAATTCTTAGAAGTCCCTGTATTTCATTAAAGATCCATTACCCGCACCTCCACCCCTATTCCTCCTGTCACATTTTTTTCCTGGGTGAGTTGTTCTTGGCTTGGTTACAAGCCTGTTTTCCTTTGCCTTCTGGAATATTATATTCCAAGCTCACTGTTCCTTTATAGTAGTGACTACAAAATCATGTGCCATCCTGACTGGTTCCTTGGTACTTGAATTCTTTCTAGCTTTTTGCAGTATTTTTTTCTTTGATCTGGAAGCTCTAGATTTTGACTGTGATATTCATGGAATTTTTCATTTTGCAATTGTTACTTTACTCTGCATCTGCTGACATGCCTGGTCTCAACTCCCATGGAACAAAATATTCTTCCGGTTATGTTCATCACATCTAATCTCATCACAAACCTTCATTGCAACTATTGCCTTCAGCCTCCTCTTCCATCTGATTAGAGGGCTGGAAAGTGGAGTCCCAAATTCCTTCCATTATCTCTCCTTGTAGAGGATAGAAACTTACGTTTGAGGCCCGTTCAACTCTGTATATTCTGTCCTGCCTGGTTTCAGCTTCATAAAACAATATGCCCTCACTTTGAGCACCCCCAGTGTCCAGTGTTACCCTCTCCTCCCACTTTCCTGTTGCCTTTTGTGTGTTGTCTCCCTTCTGGTGTGGGCAACAGTAGATGCTGCTGGATTCAGTCCCTATCAGCCAACTGAAAAACACTGTTGTTTTGTTTCAGAGTGAAAGAATTGTAGGCTTCCATTTGGTCTGGGATTCTTGCCTGGTTATTCCTCTGTAGGCTAGATTAGGTGCTGGAACTGTGTCCCTACTTTGTGCCTGAAATCTGAGCCATACAAACCTCTGCTTGTTTCTGAATTTCTTCCTTTTTTGGTAGACCTCCAAGGGCCTCCCTACCCAAGGATATCATCCCCAGGCGCCCCAGGTGCTCTTTTCAGTCTGTCCTAGACTTGTGACCCAGAATTATCTAATGGACTTTCTAGTGCTAAAGCTGCACTTTAGCACCCATTCCCATTGCAGTGCTTTAATATGACTTTGGTGGTACCCCAGTATGAGTGTGTGACCTTTCACTCTGGTGCACAGCCTCTCCCTAGGCACTACAAGGCTCCACAGCATGCTCCTAGCTCAGTCCTGTTTCCAGTGTCTGAAAGTGTATCTGTCTCCTCTTTGCCTGCTTCTCTGAGCAGCTTCTATGGAAACAAGGAAGTAGTTGCTACCTGAACTCCAATAGGAACACATGCTGAAAGCAGCTGGAGTGGTGGCATGGTAGGCTGGAAGGACCCTAGGATGGCACTGGAAGAAAAAAATGAAAACCAGGAAGACCAGTAAACCTTATTGTGACCATGGAAGTCAAAAGATGAAGAATTAGATTTCAAGATAGCTGGTCTGGTCCCACCAAGAGTTACAGCTGTTCAGTCACTCTCAATACTAAAAGCCATCCCCACCAAAGACCTGTACTGACCTGCATGAAAGGGGAGTCATTTTCATCTGGAAGACACCAAAAGAAGAGGTGGTATCAAATCCCAAACCCACAAATGATAGAGATTCTCTCAGTCTTCTTTATCTCATCATATGGAATGAATTCATTGCTGTACTTGGGAACTTCCTTTACCATGGCCTAGAAAATTCACTTACTGGAAGTAGCCACCACACTTTCAGCCTCTCCCTCTAATTGGATGACTCCTTCCAGAACCTTCATTTAAGGAAGATCCTCTAGCCAGCCATGTCTCATTCTCCTCTAGACTGCATTCATACTTTCCCTGCTTTGCCCTGGGCTTGATACCTCTCCTCCCTACTCCCAATTTTCTACATCCTTGCCCCAGTAGAATGTAAGTTCCTTAAAGCTGAGAATGCCTTCTCCCTTAATTGTATTCTCAACAATTAGTACAGTACCAGGGCCAAGGTAAGGCCTTAATGCTTCTTGACTAATTTATTGTTGACTGACCCCATTGCTGACCTGGGCTGTTTAGATGACTCACTATGACTATTTCTGGAAATCCCCATCAGGATCTAGTCTGGTCCATTTTCTGTTTGGAGGGGAGCTCAGCTGTACTGTTTTCCTTCTGCTCTGTCATCCTTGCTCCTCCCCCTCTAACACCAGTATTGTCATTGTACTTACATGGTGTTTGTCTTTATTTCAGTGTTTAGTTTAGATTGTTTTTGGCCTTTTAAAATTTACTTTCTTGAGAATCAAGTCAGCAAGCATGTGTTACTTTTTGCCAGGTACTATGCTTCATTCTGGAAATGCAATTCAAGCAGAAAAAAAGATAGCTGGTAACCACAAGGAGTTTATATTTTAATGGGGGAAGATAGTACATAAAGGGAACTGTAGGTAGGAAGCCAAGTGTCAGATGAAGGTTAGTGAAAGTCAGGAAAGTTAGAGTACAGCTTACAGAAGAATGAAGGCATATCTAGCCTATGCCTCCTCCTTACAATGGTGATTTTGGGAAGAACCAGCCTGTTATTGAGAAAGACTCCAAGAGGATATTTCTAATGAGTGAATTCTAGGGGTGAATAAATGAAAGATAAAACATTTATTAAGCAAAGTACTGGGATAGAAATAGAAGCTCTCAAGGAGCTCACATTGTGCTGGACAGATAATACATTGTGAGTGAACACAGATTATAAAAGTTTCTATGACATGAATCGTAGAGAAAGTTTGGAGAGTCAGAAGGAATACATATACATGGTTGGCCTGGGCTTCCTCCTTAAATGGAAGTTCTGGGCGAAACCCAGTCAATCAGAGGAAGCTCAGTAGGAGTCTTTCTATTGCCCTTTGAGTTGAGTTGGCTCTCTTAGAAGAGAGATATTACAGAATTTATAGCCATAAGCTACCAGTGGGAGATGCTGGTGTAGAAGAGTCAGCCTTCTGTGGCAGGAAGTGGTTCACTATCACCAGCATTCTGTGCACACATAACCAAATGAGCTTCAACTTGATCCCTTAATCCTACTCAATCTTGGCCCTATCTTACCATCTCTCTGAACTACTTTTCTAGAGTAGCAACAGAGCATAGTGGGGGGAAAAAGGCTGAGTAGGAGTCAGGACTTGAGTTCAGTCTATGATGTCTTGAGGTTGTCTGTGACTTACACTCATTGAACAGTGAGAGAACGAAGTCATTTGTACTCTCATTGTCTCCAGGCAGTTATTCAGCAGTTAATCACCAAACATTTATCACTCACCTCCTAGATGCCAGGTACTGTGGCCAGTACATGTGATAGAATACAATTAGGAAGATAGCACCTTTGCTCTTACATTCAAATGGAGACAAGTATGTAGATGAGTTAAAGAAAATTCTAGATGAGGAAGTTCCCCCTACCTATGAAGGCCAACATCTCCTTTGCAGTTTTTGGTCTTAGAAAAGAGTTGCCTGGGGTAGTTCAGTGGCACAGTATATAGAGCCTGGACCCTAGAGTCAGGAGGACCTGAGTTCAAATCCAACCTCAGACATTTATTACTAGCTAAGTGGTCCAGGGCTTACCCCTGATGGCCTCTAAAAAGAAAGTGTTGTTTAATGCATTCGTGGTAAACTCAATCCTTATAGATGGCATATTGACTTAGAAAAATTAAAAAATAGCATTATCTATGTTGTATTCATTATTTTGTTAAACATTTTCTAGTTGTATTTTGGTTAGGATTGTCAGCGCAAACCTTGAGTTTGACACCTCTGGCCTATTGCACTGAGAGGGTAAGTGACTAGCATAGGGTCACACAGCCAGCATATATCAGCAGGTCTGGTTCTGTGGCCAGCTTTCTGTCCACTTATATCATTCTTTGTGTGTCCCCCCTTCCCATACATTCATGCATACATACATTATATAGAAAGGGAGAATACATGTAAAGATTAAAAAAAGAAAAGTATCTAAATACAAGGTCATGAGGGAGGGCACTAGCAGTTGGGTGGATCAGGCTTTATCAATGTCCTTTTCTTTATTTTAAGTCAGGAGAATCCTATAAGCTCAGGCTTAAGAGGGAGTACATTGGAGATGGGAGGTATAGTGTACTATTCAAATAACCGAAGGAAAGCCATTTTGACTGGATCACAGAATGTAGAACGGGAAATAATGTAAGGCTGGAGTTTATGAAGGGCTTTAAAAGCTACCAAGAGGACCTAACATTTTAATCTAGAGACAGTAGGAATTTCTTGGAGTTTGTTGAGTAGGAGAGTGACATAATCAATTCTGTGCTTAAGTAAAATCACTGTAGTTGCTGAGTGAAGGATAGATTGGAGTATTGAGACTTGAGGTAAGGATACCAATTGTGAGACTGTTGGAATAATCTCTTTTGGGTTCCATAGATAGAATGTCATGTTATTTACCAAAAAACTCCAGTAGTTTTATATACTCAACAAATATTAATCGTCTGTGTAAAAATGCTGAAAATCCATCTAATTCTCCTTTTCCTCTTATCACTTTATTTTAAAAGTACATGTTGATTGCAGTGTTATAATAGGATTTCATTCATAGTAATACTTACAGACCTTTCTAAAAGTGAACAAAGATATTTGGGGATGAAAAAAAAGTAGGCATAATATTCAATATAGAAGCATTCTTTAAAACCAGCTTTTAACAAGTAAATTTTTTTTTTTAATTAACAGATTGAGGACCAACTTTCCACATACCAATCAAATCACAAATCCAGGTTATGTGCTAAGCCCAGTTATGATGCAGAGAAACACATGTGGAGAGAATTCTAGTGTGAAGGTCTCCATAGAAATTGAAGGATTTCAACTACCAGTTACTTTTACATGTGATGGTATGTCTTAAATACTTGTGTTGGGTTGACTTTTTCTAAGTGAAAGGTAATGGATACTTGGAAATAAGTGTCAATGCTGTAATTATTTTTAGTTATCATTAAGTTCTATTATTTAACAAAAGATCATTCATTTAGATAACGTTTTGGGTGTCCTATTGAAAACTGGTGATCTAATGAGTTTCTGCTTGCTTTAAAAATTTTTTTGAATTTTATTTCTTATGTTGATACATTTGGCTCAGGTTCAAAAATGCTGGAGGGTGGAGGAGCTAATTAGAAGCTTCTTCAACTCTTAAATGTTTTTGCCTTTGGGATTCTATGTAAAGAACACAAAGTTCTAGTACTGTCTTCTAAGTTAAGTATCCTTTGTACACTGACTCTGTTACCTGAAAGCCTGCTCCCCAGCCACTCCCACTCCAAATTTTGTAGGTGACTTCTATGTTGTTTAATGACTTTCTTACCATAATTGGATGTATTTTTAGTTATAAACTTTGAACATAATAAAAGCAATAGGGATTAATTAGAACTCTGAGGTTTCATTATAAGTGCTTTAATATTAAATAAAATTGTATCTGTAGAAAGAGTTCTTAAACTTCTACATCAAGCTTTGGTCTAAAATTATGCTGTTCCTTTTTCTAAGGGCTCGAGATCTGGAGAATATTGAAATACTTGGTCATGTTCCTTTTTTGTCTTGTACTTTTAATGACCTTCTTTAAATTATAAACCTCTGAGAAGTAAAAGTACCAGCCAACTGCAGCAGTTTCAAACCAGCAACTTAGATTAGCTTTCAGTTTAAAAGTTAAAGATTATATTCATTTGATATATTAAATTTTTTTTGAAAATTAAAGGCTAAGTACAGTAAGCATTAATTTTGTCCCGTAAGGTACTGTTGGCTCAAATAACTCAAAGGCAATATTTGGTTAATAATATGTCATTAAACAGTTGACTTCAAATATATAATTCATGTTATAGTATGACTAATGTTATATAACGGCCTGTCCTTTCTTTTCTTTTTTTTTATGGAGGGGGAGAAGCGTATCAGTAAGCACTCCAACATATACGGGGGGGGGGGGGGGGGGGGGGGGGGGGGGGCCTGCTACCACAGGTTCTTAGATCTGCATTCATAAAAGGAAAGGCAACTTTTGAGGGGTTTGCAATCACTTTAATCAAGCACATGTATCATTCCTTTAACCAAGCACATTTATCATTCACCTAGTTCAGGGGAGTCAGCACCCTGAACTTCAAAGAAAATACAGAGAAATCAAAGATCAATAGACATGGCTTCCTCTGCCTGACCATAATTCAACAAATAGGTTTAACTGTCAGACCATAGTTACCAGAGAGGGAGGCACCAGGAGTGAGGGTGAGGAGCTCCTTAGTGGCTGCCCAGAGTCCTCCTCTGGCCAAACAAACACTTCCAATCAGTAGGCCCCAAAGTAGAACCTCACCCTCAGAGTATTTATACCTTTTTTAGAGCCAGAGGGCATCCCAACCCTTGAGAACCTGTGACTCATTAACAAAAGGTGTGGACACCATCAAACCTAATCAAATTCCCCATAATGGGGAGGCTCATTAATGAGAGGGGAAGATCTTTAATCTTTGCATTAACAATAAAAATATATATACTCTTTCTAGCTAAAGAAACTCTTGTTTCCTTACTTTACTCCTAGTAAAGACTCTTGATTGATAAAGGCAAGATTCAGTGTGAGGAATTTGATTATACTAAAACAAAAACAGCAAACGATCCTGTTTTGCTTGCCATCACAGGAAGACCAGACAGTTGGGGTTAAGTGACTTGCCCAAGGTTACACTAATAAGTGTGTCAGATATCTGAGGCCAGATTTGAACTCAGGTCCTCCTGACTCCAGGGCTTGTGCTCCTGCCAACTAGTTACCCCTGACCTAGTCATTCTTGAAATGAATTTAAAATGTTAATTGTTTTATTAAACTTAATTTATAAGCATAAAACTTAATATTTATCTTAATGGAGAAATCCTACCCAATCATGTTGTCAGAGGGTGAATAGAACGACAGTTTGTCCAAGACTGGGGCCCATCACGGATAATGAGGTAGGATTCTTGGCTTTCCACTCAACTATTCCATTCTTGGTGTGAGGTTCGGGTACAGTTATTCTAAATAACTGCTGATGCCAGGCCTGTTGTGGCTCCTCTAATTGTTGTTGCTGTTGTTCACCTCATGTCAGAGATGGCGACAAGTGCTGTGTCTTCTTGTGAGAATTTGGAAACTTGCCATATTCTGTAATTTTAAAGTAAGCCTTTGGGGGCAGACAGAAATAAATATATTCATTAATATCTGTTTACTCCATGTAACATCTGTAAACAGATACTCCTAGTCTGATACCTAATCTCAACATGGAGGTGATTGAGTTTGCAAGCTTGGTTAAGGTCTGCCACTCTGAAAAGGCTCTGAGGGTCTGTGTGTGTGTGCCTGTGTGTGTGTGTGCCTATGTGTGTATGCCTGTCTGTGTGTGTGATTGTGTCTGTGTGTGCATGCCTGTGTCTGTGTGTCTGTGTGTGTGTCTGTGCCTGTGTCTGTGTATGTGCCTGTCTGTATGTGTGTGCCTGTGCCTGTGTCTGTCTGTGTGTGTGTGCCTGTGTCTGTGCATGTGTGCCTATGTGTCTGTGTCTGTGTGTGCCTGTGCCTGTGTCTGTCTGTGTGTGTGTGCCTGTGCCTGTGTCTGTCTGTGTGTGTGTGCCTGTCTATGTGTGTGTGTGTGCCTGTGTGCCTGTGTGTGTGTGTCTTATCTGAGCACCAGCCTGACTGTTGACAGAGGCTTAATACCAGGCAGGCCACAGGGTGAGGTTTTTTGGTCACTACAACTCTTCAGCACCTTATACTAAGTTAAGGAGGGGTTGTTGCCTTTGTGGGGGGGAATTACCCACACTTATAAAATTTTATGTCCTTAAATTGAGCAATCTTTATTAGAAAGTAAGTTTCTTAAGGGCAGCGCTCGTCTCACTTCTATGTTTGCCGTGCCTTGCACGTTGTAGGCATCAAATGAAAAAGCATTAATTCATAGTTACATAATGCTTTGTGTTGTATGCATGATTATTTAATTGTCACAATACTCTGTAAGGTAAGAAGTGCAATTATTATCCTCATTTTAAAGGTAAGAAAATTGAGGCTTAGTGAGAGTAAGTGATTTGCCCAAGTTCCATACAGCTTGTTAGCAGCAGAACCAGATACCAGATCTTCTGACACCAGTCTGGTAACATTCTCCTACTAGTACACTATACTGATCTGCTACTTTTCGTAACCTACAATAAACAATTTGGTTTCTGTATACAAATGACATCTTCTTCATAGCAGTATAGATTAAGAAAGTGATCTTTCTGACTTAAGAGCAACATAATCTGTATAGGAAACTCTATGTGCAGTTAAATGAGCAGAACTAGATTGACATGTAACTCCTTTTTTTATAGTGAGTTCTACTGTTGAGATTATAATGATGCAAGCACTTTGCTGGGTCCATGATGACTTGAATCAAGTAGATGTTGGCAGCTATGTCCTTAAAGTCTGTGGTCAAGAAGAAGTACTACAGAAGTAAGCATGATTACTTTGTTACTGTTTTACACATCAGCATGTGCTCTATAGTGTAAAATCTTCTAATGCTTAAAGATGCTTAGTTAAAAATTGTGAGTATTATTGAAATATACATAAAACATGAATTCTATTCAATTTTTATTTGAAAATTTATATGCATATAATTATTTGGACCATTAGTCCCCGTAAACATATTGTAATGTGGTTATATTCTGCTTTAGTAGACATGATTCTGTGGTTTGTTACTTTTCAGTCGTCAACTTTGGTTTGTTTTCAGTGACTTATCATGAATATCTTGTTAATCTTTTTGTCTCATTTACTTAACAACTAATTTGTTATGTCAAAGCATTTTTTAGGGCTGCTAGGTGGTGCAGTGGATAGGATGCCCAGCCTGGGATCAGGATAACCTGAGTTTACATGTGGCCTCAGAGACTTAGTAGCTGCGTGATCCTGGGCAAGTCACTTAATCCTATTTGCCTCAGTTTCCTCATCTGTAGAATGAACTGGAAAAAGAAATAACAAACCTCTCCAGTATCTTTGACCAAAAAAACCCCCAAAGGGGATCATGAAGAATCAGACACAACTGAAACGACTGAACATGTTATGCCTTTTTTGTTGTATTTTTCTTACTGCTTTTAGTCTCACCTCTAGTCGTTTAGAAATATCTGTCTATTTTTTGTGTATTTGCTTTGAATACATCTCTCCTGAGAGAATATATCCTTTAGTTCCATATATTTATTTTTAAATTCATAGTATTGTTATTCTTATCACTTTCCACTGATCTGTTTCTGCTTATTTTGCCATGTATCTCAACTTCTAGCGGTTACATTCACTTTGGTGAAGCACTAATTTATTCTGGGTCTTCATATCTATTATTTTGAGTTTGATTTAAAGAATATTGCTAAATGATTGTTTTTTTTTAACAGTAACCATTGCCTTGGAAGTCATGAATATATTCAGAACTCTCGAAAATGGGACACAGAGATTAAACTGCAGCTCTTAACCTTTGATGCAATGTGCCGAGATCTGGCTCGAACAGTGAGTATATAACATATTTGCTTTTGGTTGAATTTTTTAAAAAATTAAATAGGTTTCTAAAACTGATTATTGGATTGTATTATTCAATAATGGTTCATAAGAACAGCATTCTTGAAAATTCTGGCATTGGAGTTGGGGGATAATAAAATGATACTAACTTTTGTCCCAACAGGATTATTTCTGGGGTATCATGTTAGCCTACAGGGGTTCTTAGGCACAAGATTTGAGAATGAAGGTGAAAGAAAAAAGTACTGGTTGTATCCTGTACCTTGGTCAAAAGAGCAAGAACTGAGAGTTGGGGAAGAAGGAAAAGAAATAAGGATTCGAGTTTTTGGTATGAGAAAGAAGAGGGACTTTTAGAATTAAAATCTCTTCTATGCCTGACTTTTGAGGAAAATGTTTTTTCTAATTAGGCATCATGTATTAGAAACTAGTACTCCAAGTTGATTACTCTTCTGATATTAGAAGAGAATAAAATGCAATAAGGTAAACAGTTTATAATGTTGTAACTGTTTAGATCTATCTACTAAGTGCCAGGTGCTAGGAGCACAAGTACAAAAACATGCAACGGTTACTACTCAGAATGAGCTCACATCATTCGTGTTGTGTGTGTGTGTGTGTACATATAGGTATAGGATAGGTATGGTAAATAGGTACAACATGAACATAAAATTATTAATTATACATACACACAAAGTAGTTAAATAAAAGGGAGTTTTAGAGGGAGGCCAAGCACTCTATGGGTTGAGGTAAGGAAGGACTGCATTGCAGGCATGAGGGAAGGCCACTGTTGTGAGAGGCCAGTTTATCAGAGTAGAAAAGTGAGGATAATATCCAATGGATTGGACAGATAGGTTGGCACCAAGTTGTATAGGGCTTTAAACATTGAACAGGAATTTATATTTTATTTTGGAAGCAATAGGAAGCTTCCAGAGTTGATTCAGTAGGGAAGATATATGATCATATCTGTATATATAAGGAAAATTACTTTGGAAGCATTACATTGGAAGCATAGGATGGATGGATGGGAGTGATGGGAGATTTGAGGTAGGGAGATTGTTGGAGTAAGGACTTGAAATAGAGTGGTAACCAAACTGTATGAGTGGTGAAAAGGAGTCACACGTGAGAGAAGTCATAAAGATAGAAATGACAAGATTTGGCAAGTGATTGAATTTACAGCATGTAAAGGATTGTGAGGATAAGAGAATAATGCCAAGATTACAAACCAGTGAAACTGCTGGGGCCTTTGACAGAAATAGGTAAATTTGGAATAGAATAGGATTGAAGGAGGGAGATGAGTTGAGGATAAGATGTTCTAGGGACATCAAGTTTGAAATATATCATTATAATAATTTATATAGTGCTTACTATATGTCAGGCTGTAAGTACTTTGCAATCATTTCATTTAATCTTCACCACTATTAGAGGTAGGTACTATTTTCATCTCCATTTTACACATGAGGAACTGAAGCAAACATAGGTTAAGTGACTTGCCAACGGTCATGCAGCCAGTAAGTGTTTTTGAACTTAAGTCTTCCTTATTTCCAGCCTAGTGTTCTATCTACTTTCTTATTTACCTGCCAGGTGGTAGTGTAGTGGGACTGAAGCTTGTGAAAAAGTCTGGGGCAGAATATGTAGATTTGGGAGTCTTCTGTATAGTTGGTAGATGGTAGTAAAATGCATGGAAACTCATTAGGTTACCCAAAGAGAGTGTAGAGGGAAAAGAATGCCAGAAAAGAAAGACAGAGTCTTGGGGAAGACTCATAGTTAGGGAGTATAATTTGAGTGCTGATGTAGGAAAAGAAATGGAGGCATGATCAAGCAGGCAAGAGGAGAACCAGTTGAGAGGAATGTTTAAAAACACAGCAACAACAATCCGGAGAGGAGGAAGTATTCAGCAAGAGAGGAGGGTAGTTAGCTGTTTGAAATTCAAGATATATGTTGAAAAGGATTAGTATTGGGAAAAGGCCTCCAGATTTTCAGTAAGAAGTGACTGGTCATTTTGCAAAGAGAAGTGTTAGTTGACTGATGATATTAAAAACCATATTGCAATGGATTAAGAAGGGGGGAGTAAGAGGCAAGGAAGCTGAGATGATGAATATAGACTTTTCCAAGGAATGTCGTGGAGAAAGGAAAAATAGAGGTTGATAGCTTGGGGAATGGTACTATCTAGTAAAGCTTTTTTTTTAAATAAGTTTTTATTGATTTCTTTTTTTTAAACACTGCCATACTTTACCCCAATTTACCTTTTTTTCCCAGAGCCATGCTATATAACAAATACTATTTTAAAATAATTTTTTTTAAAGAAGAGGAAAAACCAACAGAACTGATTAATACATCAAAAAGGTCTCAAAATAAGTACAATGTACATCTATCTGTCTGTGTACCTCCCACCCCTTGCAGAGTAGTAGATTTAAGTTGGCTTCTCTTGTTACTTTTTGTTGGATCATGCTAATGTTTTGTTTTTTGCAACATTATTGAAGGTTTGGTTTTGTTGGGTTTTTTTTAAGGATGGTAGAAACTTGGATATATTTGAAAGCAACAGAGAAGAAATCAGTTGATTGAAAGATTGAAGATTCTAAAAAAAACTTTCATGAAATCTATTTTGTTTTAGCAATCACAATTAAATACTGCTTTTAGTTTCTTAAGCAATAGCAACCCCTGACACTAATAGACAATGGAACTAGTATTAACAGTCTGCTTTTGTTTATTATTGGAGAAAATAAGAATTGCAGAATTTCATGTTGTCTCCTCCAACCTACTTCACCATACCTTTATCCTGGCTTCCAGTTAACTACATTTAAAAGTAACTTTTGGTTCTGCTGTTACTACATATAGACCTAAAACAGAATTTGACTTTGTTCTTGAAGGTATTTATATATTTGAACCTAGACTTAATTCCTTTCACCTCCTTTTGAAAATGTTTGTCAGAGGAGCAGCTAAGTAGTGCAGTGGATAGAGCACTGGCCTTGGAGTCAGGAGTATCTTAGTTAGAATCTGGTCTCAGACACATGAGGCCAGTTGTGTGACCCTGAGCAAGTCACTTAACTCCAGTTGCCTAGCCAAAGAAAAGAAAATGTCAGAATATTAATCACATAATAATCTCATGAGAAAAATCAAATAAGTGCTTTATATTTGGGTAATATTACATCTTTAATTTTAAAAGAATCCTAGTCTCAAAGTATTCTTTATCTGGTCTGGCAATCAAAGTAATAAGCACATTTTTGTATTTAGGCAGAAGATGATAAAACACCTACAGATTTAAGCAAATATTTACACCATATAGAAAATCCATTTAAAGAAGTCATGACAAGGTATGGTATTTAAGGTTTATTTTGTATTTATTTTCAAACATGTTTAAGGAAATTATTATATTACTTTGTTGAATAAGCCATTGTTGTTTGTATGTCACCTCCTTCAACCATAGTAGTTATTCTTTATTTCAGACACTCTGTTGAAGAACTTCTAGATACTTATCATAACCAAGTGGAGATGGCTTTTCAAAATGAAGTAAGTATTATTTTACATTTTTGGTTTATTGGTTCCCAGATTCTTGCCAATATTTCTGTTGAAAATAGTTTTGGTTTGAAATTAACCAGACCTAAAAGATTATGAAATATTTTACAAAGTGGTTTATTCTGGAGACTCAAGTCTTTAGATCTGATGACTACTTTCCTATTTTACTAAATATTGTAAATTACATACTTACTAGCAAAATTTCATGACACCAAGATAGGAATTTTTCTCCCAGTTTGACTTTATTTCAGAGAAGAATGTGTTCCAAAGAGTGATAGAGTAATTATTGAAAGCCTTTAGTTTCAACCTGTTTAATAATAAATAATGCTAGTCTCCTCATATGCTACACATTTTTTTAAAATTCCTTAAAAAGTTAACACTGTAGGCTTTGAAGATGAAAACAACTTAAATTTTTAAAAGATGCTACAGAGACAGTAAGGCGTAGTAGATACAGATGTAGACTTGAAGTCAAGAAGACCTGGGTTCAAGTTCTCCTTTTGGCACAGACTGGGTGACTGTGTGACCCAGGGTAAGTCACTTAACCTTCAGTTGTCCCACACAACTTTCTAAGGGTGAAAGTTGCAAAGTTGGTGCTAACTTGCCTTGGTAGAAGAACATTCCTCACTAAAAGTTCCCCATAAGGATTGTCTAGTTAAAAAAAAAAGAATGGTCTGGTTAAAAAAAAGTGGAGGTCAGAGATGTCTTTCCATTAAGTTTCAGCCCATTCTGTAATACTACTTTTAAGTGAATTAATATAATTGAGGGAGTGATGGAGGCTTTCAAATTCTTGCTTTCATGAACTGATTTTATAGCCATGTTCTGTTTGCATGTTATTGAATGCTAAGTTGTCTTAAAAGGTTGTTACTGATCATCTAATGTTGTAAAACAAACAGTACTCAAGGAAAAACTTTAAAGGTTTGAAAAAATTTGGTAAATAGTTCAAACATGTAGTTCCAAAAGTCAGTGCTCCAAAATTCACATAGCTTTTTTTAGTGTCCACATTTAAACTTTATTCATGTGTGACAGAGTTACTTAAACCTTTATGGATGACATTTTAATGTCCAAAAAAAGACAAAAAAAACCCTAATATTATTGTTAAGATCTCCCCTCCCCCAAAAAAATGTACTGTTCATTTGAGAGAAATATCCAGATGGTGAAGTGGATAGAGCACTGAGCCTAGAGTCAGGAAGATCTGAGTTCAAATTAGACACTTAATAGCTGTGCAACCATGGGCAGATCACTCAGCCCTGTTTGCCTCAGTTTCATCATCTGTAAAATGAGCTAGAGAAGGAAATGGCAAACCACTCCAGCTTTTTTGCCAAGAAAACCCTAAATGGGGTCACAAAGCTTTGGACATGACTGAAACAACTGAACAACCAAAGCAATCCTACAAGTGTCTTATTCCAAATTAGCATAAAAACTAGCTTCCACTTTTTATTAACTTTATAATTTATTGCGCCTAATTAGCTCACATAATGTCTTGTGCCTGCAAAATGATTTATGTACATTGTTATCATTTGGTCCTCAGTACAGTACTGTGAGGTAGTTGTAGTACAAGTATTACCCTCATTTTACAGATGAGAAAACTGAGGCTGGAAGAAATTGACTAACTTGCTCAAGATTACAGTGCTAGAGACAGAATTAAGCCTCAAATCCATGTTCTAGGGACAGCAAAGAATTTTTCATTCAACTAGCATCTGGTAGCTAGGTAGGAATCTGTCAGATGTTTTCTCTCTTATCAAATTTGGTACAATGAAAAATGTTGCAAACCCAAATTTACAGTATGGCTTATCTATAAACTAGAAAATTGTATTAAAAAAAAAGGTCAGACCTTGTTTTATAATTCTTGTTAGCCCTTTTAATTTTTGTAACACCAAAGTAAGTCCATTTGTTGCCGATGCTTTAAAAGGCTTTTAAATTTTAAAAACTGTGACTTCATATCTGAAATTCTTTTTAATTCTTCACTTTGGACTTTTTCACCTTCTTTTTCAGAACCAACATAGAGCAGCAGATCAGATAATCAAAGTAGTAAGAAAAATCTGTAGTGCTTTAGATGGTGTGGAGACCCTCGCCATTACAGAATCTGTAAAGAAACTAAAAAGAGCCGTTAATCTTCCAAGGAGCAAAAGTGATGAGGTGAGTATCTCTTGGTAATTTTTACATTCTCTATTATACTTCTGTGGATGAAATATACACATGCCCCCAAACTAAGATAGCATGCTTTCCAAGAGGCAGAATTTTATTACTTTAAGTTTGCTAAAATCCCAATAGGGAACCTTATCTATTAAGGTTATTATATGGTAATCTTTTATAGACATTGATGTGCTTTTCATGTTCTAGAGTCTAAAATATTGTCCAGAGTCTAAAATATTGCCTCCCTGAAGGGGATACTGGGATGGTAATGATGACAATGCTGTTGGAGGGTATTGACAGTATTGAGGGGAGGTGTTGAGGTGGTTCCTGGAAGGAGACTGATGAGCCCAGGAAGCAGTGAAGATTCTCAGGGAGTGGAACTGAGTAGGATACCAACCTAGGAACTCCCAGAAGTGGCTTTAACATTGTCCTAGTCTCCAGGATTTAGTAGAAGGATGTCCCCCTGTATTTAGCAAGAACCTATTTTAGAAAAAGATCAAGTGGAAGTGGTTCCCATAATCCACCTTTACTTGTATACTGTATGTATGCAAGGTAGATATTTTAGGTGGCGCTTGAATCAAACTTTAGGCATGATTGACTCATATTTTCCTTTGTTGGAAATGTATACTGAGAACATTAAAAACAAAAATTATTTTTTCAGAGATTTCCATAGCAGAACTACCTTTAAAAAAAATTGGAAGCAATTTCAGTTACCAGTTATAGGGAAGTGGCTTAAATATACTGAAGTACATTCATGTAAAGGAAAACAAATGTAATTAAAACCAATAATTTTTAAAAACATTAAGAAACTTGGGAATACTTATGAAGTATTGCAAAGTGAAACAAGTATAAAAGAAAAGAAAAGAAAAGTGAAAGAAAATGAATGGACAAAGAAGCCTGTTGGAGACTTAGAGGGGAGTGTCTGCAAAATGCTTCAAATTTAGTTCTGACTTTGCCATTGATTAAACTGTATAATATACCTTTAACGAACTAAGAAACCTTTCAGTCACAATTTCTTCATTTACTAACGGAGAAGTTGAAGCAGATGGTAGCTAAAGTTAAAGATCTTTTAGTTCCAACACTTGAGGAGGTTCTTAGTTTAAAAAGTCAACCAGCATAGACCCATACCTGACACCGTACACAAGAATAAAGTCCAAATGGGTACATGATTTAGGTATAAAGATTGATACCATGAATAAACTGGAGAAGCAAGGAATAGTGTATTTATCAGATCTATGGAGAAGGGAAGAATTCTTTACTAAAGGAGAGATAGAAAGCATTATGAAATGCAAAATGGATAACTTTGATTACATTAAACTGAGAAGTTTTTGCACAACCAAACCCAATGCAACCAAAATCCGGAGGGATATAGTAAATTGGGAAAGAATTTTTACAGCTAAGCTCGGGGATAAAGGCCTCATTTCTAGAATATATAGAGAACTGACCCAAATGTATAATCATACAAGTCATTCCCCAATTGATAAATGGTCAAAGGATATGAACAGGCAATTTTCAGAAGAAGAAATTAAAGCTATCTATAACCATATGAAAAAATGCTCTAAATCACTATTGATTAGAGAGATGCAAATCAAAACAACTCTGAGGTACCACATCACACCTATAAGATTGGCAAACATGACAGAACAAGAAAATGATAAATGCTGGAGAGGATGTGGGAGAGTTGGAACACTAATTCATTGTTGGTGGAGCTGCGAGCGCATCCAACCATTCTGGAGAGCAATTTGGAACTATGCCCAAAGGGCTACAAAAATGTGCATACCCTTTGACCCAGCAATATCGCTACTAGGACTATATCCCCAAGAGATCATAAAAATGGGAAAGGGTCCCACATGTACAAAAATATTTATAGCAGCACTCTATGTAGTTGCCAAAAACTGGAAGTCAGGGGGATGTCCATCAATTGGGGAATGGCTGAATAAATTATGGTATATGAATGTAATGGAGTACTATTGTGCCATAAGAAATGATGAACAAGAAGACTTCAGAGAGGCCTGGAAGGACTTATATGACCTGATGCTGAGTGAAAGGAGCAGAACCAGGAGAACTTTATGCACAGCAACAACCACAGTGTGTGAGAGTTTTTTCTGGTAGACTTAGATTTTTGTAATAACACAAGAACTTCTGAAAAAAAAAAAAATCCCAATGGTGGACCTCAAGGCAAAATGCCTTCCACACTCAGAGAGAGAAATATGGAAGTCACTCACATAATGTAGCAGGTCATGTATGTGTATGTGTATCTGTTTGTGTATCATGTTCTGATTTGTTATACGGATTCTTTCATTTATCTTAGTGTGACTACATAGCATGACTATAGTGAAAATATACTCAATAGGAAAGTATATGTAGAATCTATACAGAATTGTATGCAGTCGTGGGGAGGGAGGGAGGTAGTGGGGGGGGGGTGGGGAGGGATAAAATTGCAATTGTATGGCAGTGATTGTTAAACATTAAAAAAAAAAAAAAGTCAACCAGCAAATATTTATTAAGTACCTGTTGTGTCAAACACAGTGCTAGGTACATGGAATACAAGTATAAAAAATGAAATAATTCCTCCTGGCCAAGAACATACATTCCACTGAAGGATACATGTTCATGGAGAATATACGCTGTGTACAAAATGCATATGAAGTCATTTGGACAGGAGTAGCACTAACAAGTGGGAGAATTGGGAAGAGCTTCTTGAAATTGAGCTTGGAGCCTTAAAGAGAAAATAGGGTTTTCAATAAGCAAAAGTGAGGAGGCTGGGGGGACAGTTTGTGTGAAGGCACTGTGTCTGTACAGGGCAGAACAAGCACATGTGTGCTTGAGTAGAAGATGGTAGAGTTAGGGGAGAATAACGTCTAATTGTTCTGGAAAGGTAGACTAGACTCATTTTGTAAAGTGGTTCAAGTGACAAACAGGAGTTTGTCTGTGGGGGAATGTGTTTGTCCTTTGTTGCCAAAGAAGACTATACCATTAGAGAAATGATGACATGACTTGCACTTGACTTTGTTTTGAGTGAGGGAGGGCTGTGCAGGTCACCAGCCTCACTTCTCCTCCAGAGCCATCTGAATCCAGTGACCAGATATTCATCAGGATGACTGGAGATGAGCCCGGAGAAGGCAATTGGGGTTAAGTGACTTGCCCAAGGTCACACAGCTAGTGAGTGTCAAGTGTCTGAGGTGAGAATTGAACTCAGGTCCTCCTGACTCCTGCACTGGTGCTCTATCCACTGCACCACCTACCTGCCCCAAGGAGTTTGTCTGATTTATCGTAGAAGGAATAACGAGTTGTTGGAGCTTCCCAGAAAGTACCTTAAGAGGTTTTTGTAGGAGTCCAGGCAAAAGGGGGTGAGGGTTGAACTACGTTGATGGCCAACAATGTGAGGGGAAAGAAAGGGATGGAAATAAGAGTTGTTGTGGAGTTAGAACTGACAAAACGTGGCAGTTGATTGGGTGGGAGAATGGTACAGAAGAACAAAGAGTCAAAGATAGTTCTTTGGTTGTGAATTTTAGTGACTGGAAGATTAGTAGTGACTTTGGGGATGTGGGAAGGATACTGAATTTTCTTTTGGACATGTTGAGGTGAGATGTCTTTAGGACATCCAAGTAGAAATACCCCATGGGCAACTGAAGATGTAGAACCAGAACTCAGGATGACTGGATATTGAGATTTGGGATTCAACTCTATAGAGATGAGAGTTGATGAAGTCATTGAGAGAGATAATAGAGAGAGAAGAGGAAGAGACTCAGGCGTCCATGTGTCGATCAAGACGCAAATGATGTTGCTGCTAAAGACACTGAGAAGAATCAGGCAAGGGAAATGAGAACCACAACAGAGCACTGTCCTTAAAACTTAGGAAGTAGGGTATCCAGTGTCTAATGCTGCACTGAGAGTAGGAATGTTGAGCGCTGAAGAACCCTTATTAAATGCTAGGAAGGGAGGAAGGAAGGAAGGAAAAGAAAGACGGTTCCTGCCCTTAAAGAGCTTACATTCTAACGTGGGAAGAAAACACATAAAAAGAAGTTGAATAAGAGAGAGAATGCATAGGGGCAGAGAGTACTACTTCCATTATGTGAATTTCAGGTTTAGAATGAAAATGTTTCTGGAATGTGGTAGAGAAAAAGTTAATTGGATTTAATAAAGCAATAAAAATTTAGCAATAAAAAGATTAGATCCTGAATGACTTTGAAGAGAGTGGTTTTGTGTTTAGTGGTAAAGACTGAAAACTTATTGCAAAGTGTAGAGAAATAAGCAGATGAGACAACAGAGGCCAGGAGGATAGATTGCTTTCTGTAGTCATTTGACTGTGAAGAGGAGGAAAGATAGAGGATGATAATGTGAGGAGTCAAGTAAAGGGTATTTTAAGGATGTGAAGAGCTGGACCTATTTGTAGGCAATAGGAAAGGAACCTAGTAGTTTAGAGGATGATATTATTTAGGGATAAAGGGGATAATTGAATGGCACATATCTCCTGAAAGAGGTGGAGATAATGGGATCAAGGACACAAATAGAAGAGTTAGCATTGACAAAGAGAAGGGGCATTTCTTTTTCTAAGATGGGAGCAAATGAAAGATATTGCAGTGTTTTGAATCATGGAATGGGGAAGAGGGAGGAGAAGGAACTTTCAGGTGAAATCCTTATCTAAGAAGGAAGTAAGTTTAGCCCTGGCTTGAAGGGAGAAGAGAGGGATTGAAACAGATACTGTTAGGCAATGTAATAGGGTAAACTAGAGAAGAGTAAAAGGATTGACATGTGCCATGTAGGATCTACTTGAGACTGAATAACAAATTTGAAGTGGAACTAACCAGTCTTCATGGTTGTCATGGTGATGGGACTTTGTCCAGAGGCATTCTCCAGAAGGAGAGGAAATGAATAGGAGGAATAATTCAAGGTTGGGTTTGGAAAGGCATGATAAGCAGCATGACAGTAGGGTTCAATAATAATCAAAAAGAGTTGGCATTTATATAGTGCTTTAAGGTTTACAAAGTACGTTACTTGTGTTATCTCGTTTGATCCTTAAAACAGCCCTTTAAGGTCTTTATTATCCAGTGGTCAAAGGATATGAACAGGCATTTCTCAGAGGAAGAAATTAAAGCTATCTATAGTCATATGAAAAAATGCTCTAAATCACTATTGATTAGAGAGATGCAAATCAGAACAACTCTGAGGTACCATATCACACCTATCAGATAGGCTAACATGGCAAAACAGGAAGATGATAAATGTTGGAGAAGAGGTATCTAATAGGAATGTATGTGTAGAACCTATATAAAATTGTATGCTGACGTGGGGTGGGGAGGAGGGAGGGTGAAAAAATCTAAGATATATGGAAGTGATTGTAGAATATTAAAAACAAATAAAATAACAAAAGTTTTTTAAAAAGGATATTTATTATCCTCCTAATGCCTGCTCCTCTCCCCCACTTTTACAGATGAGGAAACTGAAGCTGAAAGAGGTTAAGTAACTTATATATCTAGGAAGTGTCTGAGGGTAGAGAGCAATATGAAATTGAACCTGGCCAACAGTAGAATGACAATTTTGGAGGCAGAAAAATGAGACCAGAGCAAGGATGATACCCTGGGAAAACAAGGAAATGTTTATGGTAGGAATAGAAAATTGATTTGAGAGAGATGAAGTTAAGGGAGAAATGGAAGGAGAGGAAGTAGTTATGGATTATGGAGTTGGGACATATGTGTGATGAAATGTAGGCTATGACCATTGTTGTATGGGGCTGAGGTGGAGGCTTCAAGGCTAAGAACGAGAAGCATTGAGAACTGTGAAGCAAAGGTGTTTGAGGTGACAGCAGCATGACAGTTGAAGTTGCCAAGAATAAGGACAGCTTGGAACCAGGTTTTGATCTTCTTGAGCAAATAAGCAGAATAATCTCGTTGGTGTGGCCTCAGTTATGTATAAGTTGAGAGACCATATGGTTTGGTGAGTAGCTATCACCATTAGTTCTACTGGATGTACCTTTCTTCATGCCCCTAGATGCATTATCCAACAGGAGGAGTAGCCATGCTTGGACTTGGAGTTAGGAAGTAGTTACTACTTCCCTTAGATGCTTTCCAGCTATGTGACAATGGGTGAGTCACTTAAACCTCATACAGCCTCAGTTTCCTTATCTATAAAATGTGTGTGTAATAACTGTGATACTTTGTTGTGAGAAAAATGTATCATAAACCTTAAGGTTCTACAGAATTGAGTTAATATGCAATATTCAAATTAAAATATTTTTCAGAAGTAAAATGATTATTTGCTGTCTTGGTTGGTTTTTCTCACTATTTTATTCTCTTTTCTAGGTGACTTCATTATCCAGAGGTGACATAATAAGCAAGAATTCAAGTAAGGATAAATTTATTTTATTTAAGTTCTTTAAGTTTTGCTACATTTTCCTTGCTTGTTTTCAGTAAAATGTGTTACAAGTTTATTTTAACTTAGGTTCCCTAACTTCAGAAAATCCAGTTCAAGTAAGCATGGACCAACTAACTGCAGCCATCTATGATCTTCTCCGACTCCATGCAAGCGCATGTGGTCGTCCTGTAGACTGTGGACAGAGTCATAAGACGACCAAGGAAGCCTGGACCACAACAGAACAACTCCAGTTCACAATATTTGCTGCACATGGCATTTCATCTAATTGGGTAGCAAAGTAAGTCATCACCATAATTTAATAGTATAATATTGAGTTTTAACAAAGTGTAGCTAGACAAGTGCCTGTCTTAAACTTTAAAAAATCAATACTTTAATAAGTACTTCAATAGTTGGTTTCAAAACAGTGAGATATTTGTTAAAGCCAAACTACTCTTATTCTATATAAAATGTCAAGACAAAATTCATGGAACAAACAAGGGAACTAAAATTGTGTTAAACCCAAGTCCCTCGACAGTGTGTGCATATTGTTCAGTTGAGTGCTAGGCATTAACTTGCACTAAAGAATTGATAACATAAGTCATTTCCCTCTCCAGAAACCAGTAAGATTGCTTCTTCCTAGACAATTTTATAAATTTGTAAGTAGGTTAAGTAGGCCTCTGCCAGTTTTATTTATTCATTTATTGACTAACTCTTCACAAGTTTAATTGTTAAATTTTAGCTGAATTGCTATGAATTACAAATAACTTGGGATAAATTTTAATGAACTTTTGCCTATATAAACTCCAGAAAGCAGTTACTTTTGTTAGAAAAATATAAATCATATTTGAAATTATGAACCATTAGAATAAATTTCAAATTTAATTTTCTCTTTCTAGTTATGAAAAATACTACTTAATTTGTTCCCTGACTCATAATGGGAAAGATCTTTTTAAGCCTATTCAGTCGAAGAAAGTTGGCACATATAAGAATTTCTTCTATCTTATTAAATGGGATGAACTGTAAGTGATGTTTCCAAATTGAATGTCTTTTAGTAGTATGTTTTACATTTCTGTGCACTTTTCTTTAAGCAAGGGTTCTTAACATTTGTTTCATGGACATCTTTGGTAGTTTGGTAAAGCCAATGAAGCCCTTCTTAGAATATTGTTTTTAAATTAATAAAATAAAGCTTGTAGGATTACAAATAAAACCAATCATAATAAGAGTTATCAAAATATTACAGAAATAAGTTTATGAACCTCAAGTTAAGAATCCCCCCCCTTAAAGTAACATAGTAATTTTTTCTTTGTCACAAGGGTTCATTTCAACTTAAATTTTTTTTTAAAGAAATGAACGTTAGCTTTCAGTTAAAATTTATTTAGAAATTTGTTGAATTTAGTTATTCAACTTGATGACCTCTTAAAGTTCAATTCCAAATATGATTCTTTAAAATTTATGGATCAAAATTGCTAATACAAATTTTTACTTTACATCTAAGTCTCTGAGAAATATGACATTAATGTAGATTTAAAAAAGCAAAACCAAAAGAACAGTACATTGCTACAACCTAAGACATAAAGGACAAAATAAACACTTTTGGTTCCCAAATGTATCTAGAATAAAAAGAGAAGGTATTGTGTAGAGGAAGAATCCTTGTTTCACTTATCACTGTTAATTAATTGATAACCAAATATAAGGAACTGATGTAAATATAGATGACTGAATGCCCTTCCCCAGTAGATAAAATAGTCAGTCACGGGATGTGGACAGTTTTAAAAAGAATTGCAGCTTCAGCAATCTGGTGAAAATATACAGCAAAACTTATTTTAACTTAGGTTCTCACCATTCATGTAGGCATGGACCAGTTAGACACAGCGCAGCAATCTATGATCTTCTCGGACTCCATACAAGCTTGCCATGGTCATCTTGTAGTCTGTGGACAATGTCATAGGAGAAGTACCTTGAAAAGTTGTTAATTAGGGAACAGTCCTTGTCACACATTATTTTTTTCCTCCACTTAATAACATACATTATTTTTAACATTGTTTAGTCATGTCTGATTTGTGACCCCATTTGGGGTTTCTTGGCAAAGATACTGGGATGGTTTGCCATTTCCTTCTCTAGCTCATTTTACAGATGAGGAAACTGAGGCAAAGAGTATTAAGTGACTTGTCCAGGATCACACAGCTAGGAAGTGTCTGAAGCCAGATTTGAACTCAGGAAAATGATGAGTCTTCCAGGCTTTTCACTCTATCCTGGCACTACCTGGCCTATTATTTTTAATTTGTAAACATTTATAGTCTAAAAATAGTAGAAGTTTATAATTTCATATATCATCATTGCCATTTTTCTTTGTTCATCTTAATATTTTCTATATTGGCAATATAGAAATAACTTTTCTATTTTTTATGGTGTTATCTTTTGTATTCCCTTGAAGCTTATTATGGTTTTTGTATTCCCTTGAAGCTTATTATGGTTTATATGACGTAAGATGTTGATGTAAACACAATTTCTTGCCAAACTACCTTTTACTTTTCCCAGTATTTCCTATAAATTTAGTAATGATGTCTTTCCTTTGAAATTTATTCTGTTTTTTCAAACATTGAGCTATTCTTTTCAGTTTCAGCTAGTTATTACCTTATGTAGTTTGTTCCACAGATCTACTTTTCTGTTTTAACCAGTACCATATAGTTTTGGTGACTACTGTTTTTTATAATGTGCTTTGAGGTGTGGTACAGTTATCCTGCCTTCATTCCTGATTGAATAATAATGTGTTTAATAATTCTTAAAGGGAGGAGTATTTTAGGTATTTTGCATATTGTTACATTCAAGTTTAAATAGTACACAGAGTATTGTGTTTAAAATGATGCAACTTTGAAGATAATTTTTAGAAATTGATGTTTTTCACTATAGTAATTTTTATGAATGGTTAAGTGTGTTCATTTGACTTCTAATTAATTATTTCAATAAATAAATAATAATTATTTTTATTAACATTTTTTCCCTTACAGAATCATTTTCCCCATTCAGATCTCTCAATTACCATTGGAATCAATCCTTCACCTTACTCTTTTTGGAATTTTAAATCAAAACAGTGGAAGTTCCCCGGACTCTAATAAACAGCGGAAGGGGCCTGAGATTTTAGGCAAAGTTTCTTTACCTCTTTTTGACTTTAAGCGGTAAGTGTTAATTGAGCTGTAATCATTCCTAACTTGGATAATGTCTAAGGGACTTCTTTGTATTTTAGCTATGGTCTTTGTCAGTAGAATTTGTCATAATCTGTGCAGATACTAGTCATTTATAATGCTATTTATGGGCACTACTATAATGATTTAGGGCTTATTTAATTTCATATCTTATTTCATATAGTCTTATGGAACACAGATTACTGCTCCTCTGTGCTTAAGCAGCTGGTCTTAGTGACTTGCTAGCTAAAAAATATAACCTGGTTGATAACCATTTGGTAACTTTTGATAACTTTACTTTACTTTTTGTGGAGAAAATACCAAAATTTCTTTCTTTTAACTTCCTATGATTGTAAATAGCAGGGATGCTGAAGCTCTGAATCCTTGATTTGGATAATTGGAGAAAAATAGATTTTTTTATACTAAAACATTTGAAAGATTACTGATTGTGTTTGAAGAGGCTTTCTGATAACCTTGGTAGCCTGATGTGGAGAAGGGTGCTCCCCCTTACTCCTGGCCACAGCAACATCAGGTGCACTTCACACATGCCTACTTTAGGCTAGTTATTTGAATAAATGTAAATAATCCTGTTTGCAGCATTATCATAAATCTTTACAAACAAAAACATGGACTTACCCACAGGAGTCTTCTTTACCTTTCGTGTGTTGGACCTCCCTGGCAGTCTGAGGGAACCTGCAGACCCCTTCTCAGACTAGTGTTTTTAAATGCATGAAATAAAATATATTGAGATTAGTGAAATAGTTAATTCCTGTCCCCCACCTGCCCCCGGTTAAGAATTCTTCCTTAGAACTCAAACAGTTTGGATGACTGGCTTGGCCAAGTAACAGTCTTCTTTAGAGTACAGAAGCAAAACTTCTCCATGACTTTTGGCATACTGCTTTCAGGGGTTCTTTTAAGATTCTTAATGTATGTTTCAGAAAGCTCTTGGAATTTAAGATATTTAAAGGGGAAGGGAGGATATCTTGTTTATATCTTTGGAAATTTTATGTCCAATTTACCTTCTGTTAAAGCATACAAGGAATTGTTCATGGAAATTCAACTAAATAATGCACTTCAGGATTGATGATAACACTTAGTATTACAGCAGTCCCTGAAAATGGATAGAGCGAAATGAGCAGAACTAGAGGAATAATTTATACAGCAACAACAAAGTAAAGACAAACAACTTTGAAATATGTAAGATCTCTGATTAATGTAATAACCATTCACATTAATGGAGGACCAATGATAACTATGCAACCTACCTCCTGATAGAGAAGTGGTAAACTCTATGCAGAATGACATAGATTTTTTTTTATGATGAATGCAGGAATCTGTTCTGCTTGATTGTGCATATTTGTTACAAAGGGTTTTTTTTCCCCTTCAGAACAGTTTAAGATGTCCCCAATGTTTATTCATTTGAAAAAAATTTAAAAGGAGGCAATTATTTTCATTCATTCATACCTCTGAATAAACACTTAACCAGCTTGTGGTGACATGGTCATCTAAGAAGTATCTAGATTAGAAAAACCAAACATGTTGCTATATATGGAGGAGAGAGAAATGTCAGTAATACTGCTTAATGAGACTGAATCTTAACATTCACAGAGTAGGTGCCACGTGGCCTACTTACATTTCTAAATCTATAATGAGTATGTTCTAAAGACTACTGCTAACTCGAATATAACAAAGATCCAAAGGCTATTTGCCTTTGGATGAAAACATCACTTCACAAATGACAAAGGGGAGTTTTGGAAAAGAGAGGAATTCAGCAAATTGAATTCAGTTTTAAAATGTATGACCAAAGAACATGTTTATATATTTTTTTTGTTCTGTTTGTAGTGTAAGCAGAATTTTTAGAAATTTCTTCAGTATGATAGTATAAAGAGTTGCTGAAATCTTTTAACGGTATTGGAGGCATTAATTTCAGTAAGCAGAAAAATAATCTAGGGTGTAGAGTTGTTTTATTGATGAAAATTATTGTGATATATTTGATTCTTCAACTTAAAAAATAAACCTTTGAACCAAATCAGTGTTCTCTATAGATTTGTGGAATTTCTGACAGTATATATGTACTTATATGTCTTAGTTGTCTTTCTATAATATTACTTATTATGCCAGTGTTTTTTAAAAAAAACTTAGAATGTGGTGTGCAGGTGGCACTGGAGGCAGCAACTGGTGGCACTCGGGTCCGCTCTCCAGCAGCATGCTGAGCCCAGTCTTTGCCAAGTGGGATCCTGGGGCCTTTCCGTGTAGTCATAGCTCACATTACTCCTGGCAGTGGCGACAAGCCATGGCAGCAGCCTTGGAGGAGCTACAGAAAGACCTGGAAGAAATGAAGGAGTTGCTGGGGAAAAGAGTTTTTGATGTCCTCACAGCAGAAAAGTCCAAGTTAGAGACAGAAATCAAGCACAAGACAAAGCAGAAGGGACGGGAAAAAGGAGAAACTATTGATAATGAGGAGCCAGCAGCTGTGGTTGTCCCCGTTTCTGTTGGGTACACAGTGAAAATCAACAATTATGGATGGGATCGATCAGATAAATATGTGAAAATCTACATCACCTTGAAAGGTGTTCAGCAAGTCCCCACTGAGAATGTACAGGTGCAGTTCACAGAGAGGTCATTTGAAGTTCTTGTAAAGAATCTTAATGGGAAAAACTACTCTATGATGGTCAACAACCTCTTGAAGCCCATCTCTGTAGAAGGTAGTTTAAGAAAGATCAAGACTGCTACAGTTCTTGTACTATGCAAAAAGAGGCAAGGACAGAAATGGGATTACCTGACCCAGGTGGAGAAAGAATGCCAAGAGAAGGAAAAATCTTCCTTTGATAATGACATGGATCCTAGTGAGGGGCTGATGAATGTTTAGAAGAAAATTTATGAAGATGGAGATAGTGAAATGAAGAGAACTATTAATAAAGCCTGGGTAGAGTCAAGGGAGAAACAAGGCAAAGGACAAAGCGAGTTTTGAGACAAAAAAGTCCTTTCAGCCACCAGTGTGGAAATAGCCTTTCCAATAAGGAACTGTTGCTGAGCTGCACAGATGCATTTGACAAGTATATTGTTTACACAAGCTTCTTCCAAGCAAAGACCGTGAACTCTTTCATTTCATGCTGGAGGATTATTTAAAATAAAATATGCTTATTTTAAAATACTTCTTTCAAGGAAAGTTGCCTTAGTGCCCTGGTTTTTGTGTGCAAGAAGGGTCATTGTTTCCTCACTTCAATGTCAAAAAAAAGTCTTGCTAATTAAAAAGCTATATATTCCTTATCTCTGGTTATCTGCACAACTAAAAGGGTTGAACCTACTGTCAAAATAATCTTGCTTTTCCTTAAAGGTTGGCATGGGCATTTAGTCTTGAGTCCTTCAACTTAATATTTTAGGAGGAGTGGGTATAGAATTTGAGCTGTGAGCCTATGTTAATAGGTTGTGGTATAAAATGACCCTTGTTTCTTAAGGAACAGGGAGGAGGGGAATGTTCAGTTACTATTATAATTGGTATAAAGAGCACTTGATTGAAGTTTAAAAAGATTAACTTAATAACCAGGTGTTACCACAAGGCATGTCTACAGATATTAGGGAATTATTTGAAAATATACTAAAAATTCAAACAAGGTATAACTGAGAACAAATAAGCCTATAGTGGTAAGAACTAATCTCAAATTCCTCCTGAATTTAACAGTTGATAACAGTAATAAAATAAATATAACTAGCAAAAAAAAAAAAAACAACTTAGAATGTTCTACTTAGCTTTCTTATTCCTCAACACATTTTTGAATATTTTTAGTTATTTAGATGGGCTTATGATTTCATCAGTGTGGGTACTGGGCAGCCAAGCTAGGTGGAGTGCAGTGGATAAGAGGGGCTGGCTCTGGAATCAGGTAGACTCATCTTCCTGAGTTCAAATCTGGCCTCAAACCTTTCTAGCTGTGTGACCTTGGGCAAATCACTTAACCCTGTTTGCCCCAGTTTCCTCATCTGTAAAATGAGCTGGACAAGGAAATGGCAAAACTCTATCTTTGCCAAGAAAACCCAAAATGAAGTCACAGAATCATACACGAGTGAAAAACAGCTGAACTCCACCACCACAGTGTCGGTATTCCCTCTTACACCACTCCTAATTCTGTGTGATTTGTGTTTTTTTTTTTATTTCCATAAATCTTTCACAGAGTATTCTTGGAGACCTTACTCTAATAAAATTGAAACTATCCAATAAGAGCTTTCTTTTCTTCTGACATCACTTCACAACCCTCTAATTTCATTTAACAGTATCTCTTCCTTTACTCCAGCCTACCATGATACCTCTTCATTAATGCCAACCACTGTCAATGTGCTGTCTGTTCCTCTTCTCCAGTACATTAACCTCACTATCTTCCTTTTCCTCTTGTCAATCTTTAATCTCTCTTTCTGCTGGTTCCTTCTGCCTATAAGCACACCCCAAACTCCCACAGCTTTTTAAAAAAATGTCTCCTGAATCCTACTAACTCTACTAGTTATCAGTTTATTATTTTTCTTCTGTTGCTCAAATTCTTTGAGAATGTTAATTTCAGTCCTTCCAATTCTCTTCTTGATCTTCTTAATGCTTTGTAATATATTTTCCAACCTAATTACTCCTTTGAAATTGAAACTGCTCTCTCCAAAGTCACCAGTGATCTCTTTTTTAATGAACAAAAATCTATTTTCTTTCTCTTCCTCCATCTCTGTTGAAAAATAAAAACAAAAACCACCCTTATAACACATATGCATAGCAAAGCAAATTTCTACATTGGCTATATCCAAAAATATGTCTCATTCTGTACCCTCTTGTTGGTGTCACCTCCATGTCAATTGATAGGTAACATGTATTACTAATGATTGCCAAAGCTAATGGCCTTTTCTCCATCCTCATGCTTCCTGACCTTCCTGTAGCATTTTATACTGTTGACAGCCATCTTCTTTATATTCTTCCCTCTTTGAATTTTTGTGAAACTGTTCTCACTTGGTTCTACTTGCTACCTATGTGACTGTTCTTTTTCAGTCTACTTTGCTATGTCATCTCTGTGTGACACCCACTAACTGTGGCTGTACCATACAGTTCTTTCTACTTCTAGTTCTAGTTTTATATTACCAAATATTAAATTGAATATCTCTATAGACATCTGAAACCTAATGTATCTAAAACTGAACTTATTATCTTCTTTTCCCATCCACTAAATCCACCTTTCTTCCAAATTTCCCCATTAATACTGAAGGTATCACTATTCTTCCAGGCTTCAGGTTAATGAGTAAATAGAATATCATTTAGTATTCATAATATTGTTTTTTTGAGTATGGCAAATTTTTGTGTGGTGTTTTGTTTATTTTGGCCCCCTGTTCTTTTCATACTACTTCTATTTGTTTAACTTTTAGGTTCTTAACTTGTGGAACTAAGCTGCTCTATCTTTGGGCTTCATCCCCGGCACAACCCATACCTGGGGTAACCCACAGGAAAGGACATGTGATGGAAAGAATAGTGTTACAGGTAATGTTTTTTCTTGATCTGCTTTTTGCTGTACTACTGATATGAAATAATACTGTTTATGGAGGCAAAAGGCAGCCTTTTTTGAACTTAGTCTGAATGAAAATAATAGGTTTTAAAAGTGCTGATTAATTTTTTCACAATTTTGGTAAAACTTTTTATGAAAAATTTACCTGAATCCCTTTCTCATGCCCTATGTCTTAATGAGAAATACCAACAAAAAGTCTTCATATTTCATGGATAAACTATATTGAAGAATGTCATGTAGCAAGAAAGCTTAATTCAGTAGCTTTCTTCAGGTTTCATCATTGTGAAGAGACCACTAATGTACATCTAACCCTTGAGACCTTCACCATCCATCTTACTGAACTGCTATGACTGAAAATATAACCTAATGGACAGTCCCTTGGTGAACAGCCTTTCTGAATTTAGCTAGGGCTTTACTTAAGCAACAGACATGCAGTACTCAAGCCTGTATACTTAAAGCCTTTTTGTATGCTTGGTATCTACCAGAGGTTGTACTCTATGAACATATCCTTCAAGAACCTAGGGTTACTTTTGCCACAGTGAGATAATGGGAAGAACCTCAGCTGTGGTCTTAATTTCATTTTGGTCCTTAGCTACTAAAAAAGGGTTAGTTTCCTGGGTCACAGGGTAGTAAGCTGATGTACTATCAATTTGGAAAGAGACAGATAGTATTTTTCTTTGTTCCCTGGGGTATGTTATATCATACTTTCAGACTTTTTTTCAGTGTGTCAGTCAGTTTTGCTGATTGTTTTTCTTGTTATATGGAATGATTCCCTGGGAGTCAGGAGAGGAATGATACAAGGGGAAATTTAGGCATTGTGAAAACAAAAGATACCAATATTTTATTTTTAGAGAAAGTCAAAATCTACAGTTTCATTTGCAGCTCAAAAACTGAAGGTTGGCTTTTGTTTAATTTGTTAAGGTTGACTTTCCTTCCCCTACATTTGATATCATTTATACAACGCCTCAAGTTAACGGTAGCATTGTACAGCAGCAATGCTTAGAAACACTGGAAAAAGATACTAGAGGAAAACTTCTTGCCATTCTTTCCAGAGATTCTTCATTTGGGTAGGTTTCTATTCATTGATTTTAAGCATTGATGCCTTGATACCTTACAAGATGTGTAACTCAGGTCTTATTTGTATAATAAATTCTTTAGTTTTATGATGTTTACAATGTGCTTGATAAATACAGTTTTATAACACTTACGTAGTAGACCTTGATGCTTTCAGCTTCTTCCCTTTCCAGTCTGTCAAATTATTCTTTGAACAGTCTTCCTTATTCTGACCATGTCATTCCCTTACCCAATGGGGAGCAGTGGCTCCTCTTTGCCTCCCAAATGTCAGACAAAATATAAGATCCTGATCCTTGCATTCATGACCCTTTCCATCTGTCTCCCACCCACTTTGCCAGCCTTATGCTATGCTCTTCCCTTTTATATGCTTTACATTCCATCAAAGCAGATAAGAATGTAGTGCAAAGAATGAAAGAAAATCTATTCCTAAAGACTCTGCATTCTTGATGGGGAAAACAACAAATAACATACAAGAAATCTATACTAAATTAAAAACGAACAAATAAAAAATACACAAAGGAATTCAGTACTGGTTAGTGTAATGAAAATATTCTGAGAATCCATTGATTAAGTAGTGCTGCCAATCATACAATCAAGATGAAGAGATAGGGATGAACTTACAATTATCACTGTATATCCAGACGTCAGTGAGCCCTGACCATCAGGTTTTAGATACATTAAATACATTTTGGTTACATAAGCAGAATTGGCAATAGAATTTCAAAGAGCAAATAAGGGAATAAGCAAATAATAAAAGAATTTGTTCTGTGAAATTTGAATTCAGTCAAAGGGCTACATTAGAGGACCTAGATGGCCACATCTGGCCTTAAAATCATCTGCATAGAAAAAATAGTTCAACCCATAGGAGCTGATGTAGTTACTGAGAGGAGAGTATGTAGAATTGAGCACTGGGGACACTCACAGGGCATGTGATATGAATAATGAGCCAGCAAAGGAGAGTGGGAAGATTTGTTTAGACAGGAAAATCAGGAGAACATGTCATAAAAAACCCTGAGAGGAGAGGATGGTCAGATGCCACAAATAAGCTGAAAATGATAAGACTTGATTTCTCAATTAAGGGATCATTGAAAGCTTTGGAGAAAGCAATTTCTGTTGAGTGAGAGATGAAGTGAAAGCCAAATTTTAAAGTACTGCCTTCTTCTCCAGTGTTACCTGGTATTTAATTTGTATGTTGTTTCCTCCTTCCCCCATTAGAGAGTAAGTTCCTTTAGGGATGAGACTACTTTGTTTTTTGTCATCGAGGCCCCAGTAATTGCCACATAATAGATGCTTATTGATTTATTTACCTTACCTTCGTCCTATTTATGCATGGCAGCAGAAGAGATGGGTATTGCTAAGCAAATGAATGTTATAAGCAAAGGAAGGTGTTAAGTCTACTTAGTAGGTTACTAATTAAGCACATTTTAAAATCCAATAGGATATATAACTAGTTTTCATAGTACTAGAACTGGCACAGGGACCTTAGAAATCATCATTTTCCATTCTCTTGTTTTGTCAGAAGCTTTAGTTTCCAAAGATGAAGGGACCTACCCCATCTCACCCAGGGTATAATTTTTTGCTGTTGTTCAGTTATTTCAGTCATGTGCAACTCTTCATGACTGGGGTTTTCTTGACAAAGATACTGGAGAGTTTCACCATTTCCTTTTCCAGCTCATTTTTCAGATGAGGAAACTGAGGCAAACAGGGTAAAGTAGCTTGCCCAGAGTCACACAGCTAGGAAGTACCTGAGGCCAGATTTGAACTTGGGTTTTCCTGACTCCAGGCCCAGTGCTCTGTCCACGTAGTTGCCTCAACAGGAATTGGTAGAGGCAAAATTCAGAGTCAGAACTCTATCAACTCCAAGACTAGTTGTTTTTCCTGTAGAATGCCATGATGCCTTCTTTATCAAAAGCTGTTCTTTTTGTACTTGAGTGTGACAAAACTTCATTTCTTTAAAATTGTTTTCATAAGTAAGACTTTCCTTAAAGGTTACATTGATTCTCTCCTATTTATGGCAAATTGATGTTTTCTTGTCATTTTTGTTGCTGAAAACAGCTCATATTTATGTAGTATTTTAAGACTGACAGAGTGTTTTGTTTATTTTTAAATTTGATTTGAGCTCGCATGTTTCAGTATCATTATCCCTATTTTAGATAGAAGGATACTCCTCATGTTAGAGGCATAACTAAAATCCAGGTTCTCCAACACCAAATCCAGGACCTTTCCACACACTACAGTTAGTACAGCATTTTAGTCGTTAGGTGGCTATTCTTAACTTATTTCCTTTTGATTTTGCAATCTTTGAGAAGTATGTCACTGTTATAACACTGAGAATTTGATTTTGTTATATATAGACTTTCTAAAGAAGATAAAGCCTTTTTGTGGGAGAAGCGTTATTATTGCCTTAAGCACCCAAGCTGCCTTCCAAAGGTACTAGCAAGTGCCCCAAACTGGAAATGGGCAAATCTTTCTAAAACATACTCATTACTTCAGCAGTGGCCGCCATTGCCTCCACTGAATGCCCTGGAACTGCTGGATTCAAAGTAAGTTCAAATATGAGAATGTATTTAATTAGTATTTGTATGAAGTTTTGAATGAGGTGTTATACTTTCATGTGAAAGTACCTTTTACCTTAGTGCAAACAGATTTCTTTTTCCTTGATCCTTTATACCATTTATCTACCCAAGTTTGGAAGATTGTTGCATTCATTTAAAATAATTGAATTAATAGGTTTTTTAAAAAGAAGAGCAAAAACATAAGCAAAATCATGGCTTTTTCGAATAAAATTTATATCACTCTCTTGTTCAAAGCACTATAAAAATTTTTCAAAGGAAATTATATTGGAGAGATATTTGTAAGACATTTTTAGGTGTTTTACATATAACCTTAATGGAAATTTTAAGTTAAATGAATTTCTGTATTATGGAATGAATATTTGATGGGTGCTTAAACTTTTTCTGGGAATGCTAACATTTTCAGTAAGCCAAATATGTGTGACATGATATAATTTCCTTCCAGAAAAGGAACATATATATCTTTCTACAGATAACAGTGCTAAATGAGTACAAAATATATTTGTGTAGATATATTTCTTCAAGCATTAAACTGAAGCCTAACATATTCTTTCATATTTTTCTAGATTTGCCGATCAGGAGGTGCGGGCCCTGGCTGTAAACTGGATTGAAGCAATTAGTGATGATGAGCTAACTGATTTCCTCCCACAGTTTGTACAAGTGAGCTTGATTATTTTTCTCACTTTATAATGGCATAATTCGTCGTATTTCTTAAGACCTCTAAAATTTGTTCTAAAGTGGACGATGCCTGGTGCACAGTAGGAGTGTAATAAATGTTTCCTGAATCTTCTTTTCCCTTAAGAGGCATTATGGCATAGTGGATAAAGAGCTAGCCTTAGTGCCAGGAAGCCCTGATTTCAGGTCCTGCCTCTAAAACATACTGTGTGCATGACTGAGCATACTCCCCAGCCTCAGTGCTCTAAGCTCTCCAGGATTACAACTTCCAGAGGAAGTTCGACCTGCATTGAGAGAGGGCAGTTCTTATATGAGAGTGCCACATACCAATGAAATCACAGGTCTAATCCTTGTTTTTTTTCTTCATAGGCAAATAAAGATAGTTTTTAATAGATCTTTTCCTTTCCCCACAGGCTTTAAAGTATGAGATTTATCTGGACAGTTCATTAGTGAGATTCCTCTTGTCCCGGGCATTGGGAAATATTCGTATAGCACACTATTTATATTGGTAAGAATTCAATTTCACAAAGCTTTTGATTTTTTTAGGTTGTACTAATGGTACATGAGAGAACTTAACCTTTTTGAACAGTATATTTAGTTTCTAATTTACTATAGATTCAAAAGCTTGTATTGAAGAATAAAAGTGCTATTATATTAAACTGAGAAATGAAATTGTAGGAATATAGGGCATATTATAACACAGGTAATTTTTAAAGGCTTTTTAATGCCGTGTCGTTGAATAATTCAGTTTATTATAAGGCTAAAAAATTCTGAATATGAAAAATGTGTCTCCTTAAAATGATTTTTGAAAATTTCATTAAGTTTTCAAGATGATTTGATGCAGTACTTGCTATAACAGGCTACTGAAAGATGCCCTGCATGATGCACAGTTTGGTGTTCGATATGAGCATATCCTGGGAGCTTTCCTGTCAATTGGAGGAAAGGGGCTAAGAGAAGAGCTCTTGAAGCAGACGAAACTTGTACAGCTTTTAGGAGGAGTGGCAGAGAAAGTCCGACAGGCTAGTGGATCAGCTCGGCAGGTATGTACCTGTACATCTGTCTCTGAAGATTGTGGCAGTATTGGTGCATTTTGTGACTGAAGACCTGATTTTATTCCTATATATTATGGGAAGATATTGTGATAGAATAGTAGTCCAGGACTTTCACAGGTTTAACTCAATTCAGTCTAATTCAGCAAACATTAATTAAATGACTTTTATGTGCAAGGTGCTGGAAATACAAAGATAAAAATTTAATAATCTGTACCATTGAAATGCTTAAATTTTATAGGGAGATACAACACAGATGAGTAAATACAGTGTTGTCATTACTAAATACAGGTTGGCCATGAGTATTACATGAGATAATAAGAATTGTAAAACCCTTAGCACAGTACCTGGCACATGATAAGCTATATGTAAATGTTAGCTGTTATTACTGTTAGTACTAGTAGTAATAGTAGTTGTATAAGATAGAACCTAGCTGTGCTTTGAAACTTAGGAATTTTCTAAGAGGTAAAGATCAGGAAAGAGTCTGCTTCAGGAATGAATCAGCCATCTGGGCAAAGTTGGAGAATGACTTGATTGGTTGGTTTGCCTGGAAAAGTTTTCAGTGAATGGGACTAACATGAAATAATATTTTAAAAGTGATGAATCCTATTTTGGAGAGAGAGATTTAAATTCCAGACTGAGGAGTCATAGAGGCAATAGAAATTTGCTGAAGATTTTTCTGGAGCAGAGTAAAATGCTCCAATGTGTGTTTTAGGAATAATCATTATGATATTAGAGAGGGCAGAGACTAGAAATTGGGAGACTAATTAGGAAGCTTATGGAAATCTAAGGGAGAGGTGGTGAGAGCCTGAACTCGGGTGCCCTACCTAAACAATTCTGGACAAATATTCATATTATTCAATATCTGTAGGAAACGTTTCTACATCCTACCTCAATAACTCATTCTGTTGTTGAACAACTTCTACTCCAATTAATCATATTCTTCTTTGGATGTTTCTAGTCTTGATTTTACATTAAACACACATGTTCACAAACTTCTTTGTGACATTCAGAACTTTGTAGCATGCATCTCCTAACACATTTAGGCAGGTGGTCATCTAGCCTCTCCTTGAAGACTTTTTGTTATAGAAAGCTCAGTACTCCCCAAAGTACCCGTTTCTTTTTAATAACTTTAATCTTAAAAGAATTTCTTCCTTGTATTTGAGATAAAAACTGCCTTCACTATAACTCTAAGCCACTGGCTTTTGTTTTACCTATTTGTAGTGCCAAACAGAATAGGAAAAATCTTTCTTCTGTTAGAATCATTAAAATATTTCAAGACTGTGATCATATATCTCCCCAAGTCTTCCTTTTCTAGACTAACTCCCCTTCAGCCATTTTTCACAAGGCTTCAATTTGAATCTCCTTGACATCTTGAATTTAGTCCTGTCAGTGTCCTTGAAAATTCATTCTCCTACATATACTTAAAGGAACATACATGTGTGTGCACATAAATGAATATATACATGCATATACACACATATATACATATATATGGGAGGGGAGAAAGGAAGGAGGGAGAGGAGGAGGGAGACACCAGCGTACAGAATATTCATATTGGCATTTTCTGTGATAGCAAAAAAACCCCCCAATCAATAAATATTTACTAAGTACCTACTTTGTTTGAGCATTGCAACGATTCTAAGATACCAGTACAAAGAATGAAACAATTTTTACTTGTAAATAGCTTAGTTTCCAGTGGAAGATACCAAAAGTTTCTAATCTATCTATAGATATAGATGAAGTTAGTAAATACAAATATATACTAAATACAAAGTAGGTTATAAGGAAGATCAAGAAAGGCTTAATGCAGGAGATGGTGTTTGAGCTATGTCTTGAAAGAACAGGAATCCTCTGAGGCATGTGTGAGATGGGAGTACATTCCAGTTGGAGGATAATTAGTGCAAAGCCACAGAGATAAGAAAGTGAGTGTCATGAGTGAGGAACAGAAGAAGGATAGTTAGGCTAGATTGTGGACTTGCAAGAGCAGGTAGTAATATGCAGCGAGGCTGGAAAAATAGTTTGGAACCAGGCTGTATATGGCTTTAAAAGCTAAACAGAAGAGTTTAGGCTTTATTTAAATAGAACGTCATTGGAATTAGTTGAGTAGGGCAGTCCTCCAGCCAAATCTGTATTTAAGGAAAATTTCTTTGGCAGAGGTGTTTAAGGTGGATTATAGTGGTAAGAGAACTGAAGCTGGGAGATCAGTTGGGGGCTTTATTGCAGTCTAGCTGAGAAGTGATGGGGGCCTGAACTAAGGTGGTTGGTGTGAGGAGAAAGAAAGGATCAGATATGATAAATGCTATAGAGGTGTAAATGGTAAGACTTGGCAACTGATTAGACATGAGAGTGAGGGAGAGCCAGCATTTCAGGATAATGCCCAAGTTATGAACCAAAGAGAGTAGAAGAATGGTAGTACTTTCAACCAAAATAGGAAAGTTTGGAAGCACAACATACATTTAGATGTATGTCTTTTCCATAGGTTGTCCTCCAAAGGAGCATGGAACGGGTGCAGTCATTTTTCTTAAAAAATAAATGTCGTCTCCCTCTTAATCCAAGTCTTGTGGCAAAAGAATTGAATATTAAGGTATGATATGATATACATTTATGTTGGCATCACATTTTCAAACAGCACAAAGAAGGCAGTAGACAGAGGTATGATGGTATAGCTAATAATTACATGGATAACTTTTAACCCAGATATTGAAAAATTCCTGTACATATTTCATCATATCTATTTGTTAATGACCACATAGACCCTGCTGAAATTTAGTGAACCATTTAAAGTCATTCAAAATCAACTCGGAATTAATATATTTTGAAAAACACCTAATAATAATAATAACCTAATATCAAATCATCCATGAGAATAAAACAAAACAGTGAATCCATTAAAGTGTACTTCTAAGATGTACAGGGTCTGAGAACTTTTGCTTTTGTTAAAGAGAGCAGATATGTATGAAATGAATCAGTTTCCACTTATTGTCAGAATATTTAATTTCTTAGTTCAAGACTTAGAACCTCTGCTTCTAGTTGTGTTAAACATTGTGTATAACATGGAAATCCAAGAGGGCAGGAAAGGTGTCTTCCTCATACTTGTGTGAACATTGTAACATTGTTATATGAGCTTATGTATATGTAGTATAATTTATGAAAACCCATAGAATTATAGATTATTCATACACCCTCAGAGTTGGAGGGGACCTTAGTGTTTATTCGTTCAGTACTTAGCTAAATGAGAATTTCCTACCAACAAGTGGTAGGTTAGTCTACTACTCCAGCACTTAACACAGTGCCTGGAACATACTAAGTACTTAATAAATGTTTAAGATTGATTGATTGATAGCCAGCCTTTGTAGGAAGACCTCCAGTGAACAAAGCCCACTAGCATTCATGTCAATTAGTTCCAGAACGAATTGAGTTTTAGGTAACTATAATTTTTAGTTTTTATTTAATCAAGTCTAAATTTGCCTATTTGAAATTTTTAATTATTGCTTTTACAGTATGGAATTTTTAATTTAACATGGTATTATACAATATTGAAATCTAATATAGTATCTGAGTTGTATAAACAGTTTCATTAAAACTATTGTTACCTTGAGGGGTTTTTTTAGCTGGCTTTTTTATTTTTATGTTTTAAATTAACTCTGGATTTAAAAAAAAAATGGTCCGAGACCTACTGGTTACACAGTAAAATGACTGAGTTGATATTGGGAGTTTCATGCTAAAAACTCTGCCTTTGCCTGCAGATGCTCTCCCCAAAGGAATATAAACTTTGATTGCTGAAGCCTTGCATCATATCTTGGGGTTTATGGGGTAGATTTTTTTCTTAGGGACCCTGCCTTAAACCCAAATCACTCTGGCTCTCTTTGATTGGCTAACAGTAGTCCCAGGCCAAGCCCCACTTGGTCATTCTTTGGGCCCTGATTGGCTCTTATTCACTGTAAATAGTAGTTAGTTCTATTTTCACCAGAAACTCTGAGGGTTTTTGTTTTGTTTTGTTGACAAGGTTAAAGAGACTCTTTTCTGCCTCATTTCTTAATCACTGAATGGGCATTGCCTCAGTCAAACTGAGTCCTGTTAAAGACCTTACCTTAACAAGGCCAAGGTCTCACACTGCATCCAGGGCCATCTTCAGTTGTCCTAATCTATATCTTGCCACTGGACCCAGATGGCTCTGGAGAACAAAATGAGGCTGGTGACTTTGCATAGCTCTCCCTCACTTAAATCCCTCACTTGCAAGTCATGACATCTCCTCCCTTATGTCATGGTCCTCTTTAAGAGCAAAGACAAAACAACTAAACAACTGCTACTCTCACTGATGCTGTGACTTAAAGGCACAAGTAAAGGGAAAATGCCTAGGCATGTTGTACCCATTCTTTTATTAATCTTCTCATATTTAATACATGTTATATTTGCAGACATGTTCCTTCTTCAGTTCTAATGCAGTTCCTCTAAAAGTCACAATGGTGAATGCTGATCCTTTGGGGGAGGAAATCAATGTCATGTTTAAGGTGAGATTTTCTTCCTTTCTGGGAGAAAAATGAGGAAATGAATGTGTTTTATTTTCATGGTTATGTTTTCCTAACCACTTCTTAAGTGTAGTTCACTTAGTGTATCATGGATTTATTCTCATTTATACCTTCTCTCTTCTTAGTTATTTTTAAAGTTTATAATGGAGTGCAAAATTACTTCGTACTAACAGTATCTTTGGAGTCTACTCATTCTATAAGCTACTTTGTTGTCTATGTATCTCATATCTTCATTGCTCCTTGACTAAGGCTTCTAGTCATTTGTAGACCTAATCATATAAGAGGAAAAAAAATGAAGAGAACTCTCCAGAGCTGACTATCCTTTAAGAGAACACTCTAGGCTGCAGCCTTATTGTAATGATGGGAAAATGGAGGCCAAGCCATAGACAACAGCTGAGAGTATTTATGAAAAAGTACTTATTACTTATATGAAATGTATTAGACTCAAGCAGAATCAACAGTATCCTAAACAGTGATTTGATGATTTTCGTTAAAAAAAATTATATTTTTTTAGAATTACTAAATCTAGAATTTCTATTTTGGAAAGCACTGCATATTAGAAAGTATAAAATAACTTTGTCTTTGGAATTCTATGTCCCAGAGCCTCTTGAGCATAGTATAGCACAGAGCTTCACTTAACCAGAAACATCCTCAGAAAGACAATGGGAGCCATACTGATCAGCCTCTGATAGAATTTTTACAAATTTAAGAGAGTCATAGTTTAGCCCTGATAGTCTACACATTGTCTAGTAAAGAACAAAAACATAGAAAGAATAGGCTTGGTCGATGTCTGTGAGCAAGGAAGACCATTTATTTCTCATGTACACATATATTGTCATTGGATTCATAACGTCCAACCTGGTAAAAGTACTGATGAAGGAGACAGAAATGTAAGAACATGAAAACACTAGCAGCTAGCTAGAGAGAGAAGAAGACATTATTCAGTCCTCATGACTTTTAGATAAGACAAGGCTCTGGCTAGTAATAGAGAAGAAAAGCAATTATAAGATGGATCATATAATATGTCATCTAATTTTTCATTAAAAGAGATTTGGGTAGTAATATTGACAAAGAAAAATTTAAAATGATAGAAGATGTGTTTTCTAACCTGTGTTTCTTCAAATACATTTCCTTTTGCCTTAAACTGATAGTTTTTTAATATTTAGAGTACTTTATTTTCTATCTTGAATTTTGTAAAAGTATACAACTTAGTAAAATGAATTGGCCTAGTTAAAAACACTTTTAACCATGTTAATCCATTGAGAAGGGAAAATAGGTCAGAACTCTCTCCACCTCTACACACACATACAAAGTTGCAGAATAGTCATTTTAGATGTGTGTTTATGTATGTGTATAGAGAGAGAGAGAGTCCTTGTCAAATATTTGTAGAACAAATGTATGCTGACAGTAATACATTTTAATGGCACTCAAAAATTAATTGCCAAGATAATTCAAAGACAGGAATATTCCAAAAGAGTAAAAATGATTATGAAATAGCTTTTGGGGGTGGGGGGAGGTTGCCACAGGGAGCACAACTGAGAATTCAGTAGTAAGTGCCAGTTTACTTTATCTCATATCTTTATGAAAATAGTCTTGAGAATATCCTACATGGAGGCATGCAAAGGAAACCATCAGATTTTGTAGACTACATGTAGAAGACTGCTTCCTTATGGTCACATTACTGACTGTAAGAGCTAAAGAATGTATAATCTCACTGTTTATACATTCCAACAAAATGTTTTATTCTTTGAACACTTTCTTCATAGTTTTTATAACTCTTATTAAAATCATGTAAGGTTCAATACAGAAGAACCAAAATGGTAGAGTAGTGGGAAGTAGAGCTGAGCTTCCCCTCCCTCAGGGCAATTCCTTCACATAAATCCAGAAAATGCATCCAAGACAATTCTGATGAGGAAATAGAAGGAAAAGCACAGTGACTCATTTTTCCATTCCAAGTTCACATAAGGAAAGAGGGAGGTTTTCAAACATTGGAGAAAGAGTTCAGCTAGAAGCATGGGGCTTTGTGTGGCATTCCAGCTTCCAGGTACAGGCTTTGTGCCTAGGCATTATGGGGTCTCAGATCCATAATGTGGCAAAGTGTGGGAATAGGTACCAAATGGCAGCTTTGTCACCAACTGCACAATTCCAGGTCACTGATCCAAGAAGGACTGAGGAAGGAACCTGCAACCAAGAGTGACTTATCAGGGCAAGAAATAGTTTCAAGCTTTAGCCTATGTACTGAAAGATGTATAGAAGCATGCAGTAGTCGTGTGGCTTATACCCCAGGTACAGAATAGGGACTCATTTCTAGCATCTAGCCACATCTGAAGCCTGCAGAGGGATAACTTAGGCCAGGAATATGAGACCAAAGGAAAGTCTACAGTTCTGTCAGTTTGAAGCAATGGCATTTCCCAGATGACTGATAGGGACTGAGTATAGTGGCATTTACTGTTCAGATCCAAATTCAGATTAGGAATTTGTAGAATTCAGACCACAGAGGCAGCAGTACAATTTTGCTGTAGATCAGACCACTTTGGAAACACTGACAAATTGGACTGAAATCCTAGAATAACGTAAAACCCAGTATCCACAGAAAGCAGCAGTAAAATCAACCCAAACCTTTCCTCCAGTAGTGCACAGAACCCAGCCCTCATGGCAGGTTTGAAGTCAGTATGTATGCTAGAAAAATGGATAAACAAACAAAAAGAATCCAATAGTAAAGAACTAGTATGGTGTCAATGAAGCCAAAGACAAACCTAGAGGGTAATGACTCTAAAACATCATATTGCAAGAAATCTTAAAAGAAAATTGTACTATTCTTTTAGAACTGAGGACAAACTGGAAATAAATCTACCAATCACCCCATGAGAAAATCTCCAAATAAAACTACCAGGGATATTTTGGCCAACACCCAGAGTTTCCAGGTCAAAGAAAAAAATACTGAAGAAAAATCAGCCAGAAAGAAAGAATTCAAGTACTAAGGAGCCATCATCAGAGTCAGACATAATAGAGCTGCAGCCCCCTAAAAGGAGTGTAGAATTTGAAATATGATATTCCAGAAGGCAAAAGATCTGGGCTTACAGCCAAAAAAATTCATCCAGTAAAACTAACTGTAATTCTGTAGGGGGGGGGACGGGCTTTTCATGAAGTAGAAGACTTGCAAGCATTCCTGATGAAAAGACCAGAGCCACAGAAAGTTTGAAGTTCAAATATTTGAATTAAGAGCAACACAAAAAGATAAACATTAATGATGATAAAGTACTAAGTCACCCTAACCCTAACCCTAAACTGCTTACATTCCAATGTGTGATACCTGTATCCACTTTGAACCCTATCATCATTATGGGGGTCATAAAAGCAGTCTAATCAGACAAGGTCTGGGAGTAGTTCTGTTAAGCCTTGATGATCTTAAGAGAAGAGTGGAAAGAGAGAAATAAAATACTTTTGGAGGAAGGATAGGTTAGAGATGATTACCTCATAATCACCGTGAATAAGTATACATTTGTACAAACAGAAGAGAAAGGAGGGAGGAGACTGGCTGACTCTTGAGCCTCAGTTATTTGAACTGGTCAAAGAAAGGTGGAATACACACACAACTGAAGACAGAAATACATTTCATTCAATACAAAAAGAGGAGGAAAGGGGGATTTAAAGGGAGGCTAGATTAAGGGAGGGATTAATCCTAAGCAACACAAACTCTAAGAATATAAAAGAGTATTGGCAAAGAACTGAACAAATTATGGCCATAAATGTCATGAAATTCTGTTGCGCTCTAAGAAATGTGATGAGGGTGTTTCCAAGAAACCTGGAAGGCTGGTGTGAAATGATGCAGAGTGATGTGAACAAAACCAAGGAAGCAACTTATAGAGGGACAGTAGTAATCTAAAGGCAAGCAACTTTGAAGAATTTAAAACTTTTATCAGTGTAATGACCAAACATGATTCCAGAGGATGAATGCTGAAACATATTACCCAGCTCCTGCACTTAGCGTGCAGAATGAGATATACACACAGATACACACACATGCACGTTTTGCCATAGCCAGTGCAGAAATTTGTTTTGTTTTACTATACGTGTTTGTAATGGATGTTTTCTTTCATTCCTAATGGGGGCAAGGAGATAGGGAATAAAAGGGAGATTTTTTTCTGACTTAATAAAATGCAACTTTGGGGAGGAGCCAAGATGGCGGCGTAGAAAGATACACCCATAAAATACCTGTAAAGAAGAACTCCCAACAAATTCTGGAGTAGCAGAAGCCACAGAACAATGGAGTGGAGGAGATTTCTGTTCCAGAGAGACCTGAAAAACTGACACGAAAGGTCCGTCACAAACCGGACCTGGAGCAGAGCCCAGCCGTGCCTTGGCCACGTGGCACCGAGGGGAGCAGATCCGAGCAGGCATCAGGGACAGAATCTCCAGCAGCCACGCAGGTCCCTCCACCCACAGGCGCCAGAGGTCAGTGAGAGGGTCTTTTCAGCTTGCCGAGAGGGGAGTGGGGTGTCTCCATAACTCAGGCCCCCTCGGGAGGCAGCAGCAGACAGGGGCTCCCAAAGCAGGCAGGAGCTCAGATCCATTGTTGAAGGTCTCTGCATAAACCCCCTGAGGGAACTAAGCCCCCTGTAATGGCCCTGCCCCCCACCTGAGCACCTGAACTTAATCTCACACTGAATAGCAGCCCTGCCCCCACCCAAAGCCCTGAGGCAGGGAAGCAGCATTTGAATCTCAGCCACCAAGCACTAGCTGGGCAGATCTGGAGGCAAGGTGGGTGTGGAGAGAACACTCAGAAGTCAAGTCACTGGCTGGGAAAATGCCCAGAAAAGGGAAAAAAAATAAGACCATAGAAGGTTACTTTCTTGGTGAACAGATATCTCCTCCCTTGCTTTCTGATGAGGAAGAACAAGGCTTACCATCAGGGAAAGATGTAGAAATCAAGGCTTCTGTATCCCAAACATCCAAAAGAAATATTCCATGGGCTCAGGCCATGGAAGAGCTCAAAAAGGATTTTGAAAATCAAGTTAGAGAGGTGAAGGAAAAACTGGGAAGAGAAATGAGAGAGATGCAAGAAAAGCAGGTCCACACCTTGCTAAAGGAGACCCAAAAAAATGCTGAAGAAAATAACACCTTGAAAAATAGGCTAACTCAATTGGCAAAAGAGGTTCAAAAAGCCAATGAGGAGAAGAATGCTTTAAAAAGCAGAATTAACCAAATGGAAAAGGAGGTTCAAAAGCTCACTGAAGAAAATAGTTCTTTCAAAATTAGAATGGAACAGATGGAGGCTAATGACTTTATGAGAAACCAAGAAATCACAAAACAAAACCAAAAGAATGAAAATATGGAAGATAAGTGAAATATCTCATTGGAAAAACAACTGACCTGGAAAATAAATCCAGGAGAGACAGTTTAAAAATTATGGGCCTACCTGAAAGCCATGATCAAAAAAAGAGCCTAGACATCATCTTTCATGAAATTATCAAGGAAAACTGCCCTGAGATTCTAGAACCAGAGGGCAAAATAAGTATTCAAGGAATCCACAGATCACTGCCTGAAAGAGATCCAAAAAGAGAAACTCCTAGGAACATTGTGGCCAAATTCCAGAGTTCCCAGGTCAAGGAGAAAATATTGCAAGCAGCTAGAAAGAAACAATTCAAGTATTGTGGAAATACAATCAGGATAACACAAGATCTAGCAGCTTCTACATTAAGGGATTGAAGGGCATGGAATAGGATATTCCAGAAGTCAAAGGAACTAGGACTAAAACCAAGAATCACCTACCCAGCAAAACTGAGTATAATACTTCAGGGGAAAAATTGGTCTTTCAATGCAATAGAGGACTTTGAAGCATTCTTGATGAAAAGACCAGAGCTGGAAAGAAAATTGGACTTTCAAACACAAGAATGAAGAGAAGCATGAAAAGGTAAACAGCAAAGAGAAGTCATAAGGGACTTACCAGAGTTGAACTACTTACATTCCTACATGGAAAGACAGTATTTGTAACTCTTGAAACTTTTCAGTATCTGGGTAGTTGGTGGGATTACACACACACACACACACACACACACACACACACACACACACACATACACATGCACACACAGAGACAAAGAGCACAGAGTGAATTGAATAGGATGGGATCATATCTTAAGAAAATGAAATTAAGGGGTGAGAGAGAAATATATTGGGAGAAGAAAGGGAGAAATGGAATGGGGCAAATTATCTCTCATGAAAGAGGCAAGCAAAAGACTTTTTAGTGAAGGGAAAAAGAGGGGAGCTGAGAGAAAAACATGAAGTTTACTCTCATCACATTCCACTAAAGGAAGGAATAAAATGCACACTCATTTTGGTATGAAAACCTGTCTTACAATACAGGAAAGTGGGGGAGAAGGGGATAAGCAGGTTGGGGAGGATGATGGAAGGGAGGGCAATGGGAGGAGGGAGCAATTTGAAGTCAACACTCTTGGGGAGGGACAGGATCAAAAAAAGAGAATAGAAGCAATGGGGGCAGGATAGGATGGAGGGAAATATAGTTAGTCTTACAGAACATGACTATTATGAAAGCCGTTTGCAAAACTACACAGATATGGCCTACATTGAATTGCTTGCCTTCCCAAAGGGAATGGGTGGGAAGGGAGGGATGAAGAGAAGTTGGAACTCAAAGTTTTGGGAACAACTATAGAGTACTGTTCTTGCTGCTGGGAAATAAGAAATACAGGTAATGGGGTATAGAAAGTTATCTGGCCCTACAGGACAAAAGAGAAGATGGGGAGAAGGGAAGGGAGGGATGATAGAAGAGAGGGCAGATTGGTGATAGGGGCAATTAGAATGCTCGGTATTTTGGGGTGGGGACAGGGGATAAATGGGGAGAAAATTTGGAACCCAAAATTTTGTGAAAATGAATGTTAAAAGTTAAATAAATAAATCTTAAAAATAAATAAATAAATAAAATGCAACTTTAACACAATCATAAATTTCTGTGGTTTCAGGGAGAATTTCATTCAACAGTCTCATTGCGCATTCTCATCAAGTGAAACAGATGTGTGTTTTTCTTCTACTTCATTTTTCTTATATAAATTGTTAGATTGGTCTTTTTTATGCTGTTGTTGATTACATTAAGTAGGTTTTGCAGTGTTTTGGATATTTGTTCCTTACAATATTATCTGTGACTAGGAACATTGGAACAGTCACACTATCAATAGGGAATTCTTTTGTTTAGATTTTATACAAGAGATATTTCTTGATTCTGGCAAAAATAAAAAAAAATGTTTGGTGGACATAACTTCAAATCATCAAAATCATAATCCTGTAAGAGTTAAAATTATAAATTACATAAAGCAATAGAAAGATGGATGGTAGACATTAACTGCCTTGAGCCAAGTTCCATTGACTTCGATAGTGCACAAAGTAATGAGAAATTTTTGAGGATGTAGTTATATATCAAGAATGAGAATAAGTGGATAACCCTAATAAGAGGAAGACCTTCTGCATGAGTAGAGCTTCCTTGGAGAAATGTATAAACAACTGCTGCTCTACATTAGATTGTAGATTAGAACTGGAAGAGGTTTAGAAGACATCAAGTTCAGATCTTTAATTCAAACCCTTTAAGGTGAGAAAGATCTTGCCCAAGCTTACATAGTAAGTTGAAGAACTACGATTTGAACCTAGGTCATCTGTTTATAAATTATCTCTTTCTATTACACGTTAAGTATTCACCAGAGTACTTTATAGAAGCCTTTGTTGTCATAAATTGTCATAGATTTAGAGCTGAATAAGTACTTAAAGGTCATCTAGTTCATGTGTGTGTGTGTGTGTGTGTGTGTGTGTGTGTGTGTGTGTGTGTGTGCTTATCCTTTGTTACTGAAGGAGACCATGCCATCAGAGAAATGATGACATGACTTGCACTTGACATTGTTTTGAGTGAGGGAGAGCTGTGCAGGTCACCAGCCTCACTTCTCCTCCAGAGCCATCTGAATCTAGTGACCAGATATTCATCAGGATGACTGGAGATGACCCAGGATGAGGCAATTGGGGTTAAGTGACTTGCCCAAGATCACACAGCTAGTGACTGTCAAGTGTCTGAGGTGAGATTTGAACTGAGGTCCTCCTGACTCCTGCACTGGTTTTCTATCCACTGCACCACCTAGCTGCCTTCATCTAGTTCAACATCCTCATTTAAAGATGAGGAAATTGAAGCCCAGAGATTATGGGCACAAACCTTTGAGCTTCCAAGCCAGTGTATTTTGCATTACACCAAGAATAGAAATTTCAGTAATTTTAATTAGAAAGCGTTAGTTATTCAGAAGGTTATCTAAATAGTATGTGCTTGGGGATAGGGAAGTATCTTGCAGAAAATGATGCTTGGTCCTTTAGTAAGCACCTGTGGTATATATTTTCATTGGGTCTAAAACAGTGCTTGAACTTTGATCATTGGCTTTACCCTTTAAGAAATAAGCACTTAAATTTTTAAATGAATTTTAAAATTAATCAATAGTAATTGTCAACAAAAATGAAAAAATGAAATTATAAAACAAGGAGTGAATTCTTACCCCCAAATTTCAAAGCTTTAGCAGAAGAACCAATTCCTAATAAACAACAAAAACAGCTCTGTTCTGTTTCTTCTGTCAGTCTTGTTCAGTTTTGCCTACTCCGGGCCTCTTAATTCTTCTTTCCTTTCTCCTTTAGAAGTAGCTTCAAAGATGAAGACTTTTGTGAGTTTTCAAGATATTTTTGCATATAAAAAATTATTAACAGGAAATTATAGATTGAAAAAGGTAAAGAATTATTTATCTGCATTATTTTTCAGGATAGTCAAATCTAGATTGTTCTACTTATATGCTGAGTCCTATAGAAGAATTAAAGAAATTTCTGTCCTCTTTTCTCTTTCTTTCATTCCCCTTGGAATAATTGTTAAAATCATGAAGAAAAGCTTAATTGTTTTTTAAAAACAACTTCTAAGTGAATTTCTCTCAACTTTTAAAGAGTATGGTCTATTAAGACTTCTAAAAGAGTGGTCCTTTTATTTCTTTTCATTTTAAGGTTGGTGAAGATCTACGGCAAGATATGTTGGCTTTACAAATGATAAAGATTATGGATAAGATCTGGCTAAAGGAGGGACTGGATCTGAGAATGGTCATTTTCAAGTGTCTTTCAACAGGCAAAGATAGAGGTGAAATTATTGGTTTGCATCTGGTATCCAATTTTCCCATTTCTGTATGTCCACATCAAGATCTCATTAGTTTATCTTATTTATTAGTCTTCTGTTCTTTATATTGGATTTCTTTTGCACAAAGAAATATAAAACAGTATAATCTCTTTAATAAGAACTATCTGAGTAGAAACATGTTTAGTTTACTGAAATGTAGTGAGTATATTATCTGTGCTCAATTGCTTTTATATTTACAAGTTAAATTAATTTTTGACATTTGGTATGTACAATGGACATTATTCATTTTTATCCATCTTTATACATCATGGGCAAGCCTCATTGTCTTCTTAGTGCCTAAATTTTTACTACTTAGTCTTTTTTTTCCACACAATAAAATATATTTCTATTCTAGTTCCCAGAAAATCTGATCCTGCAGTCTTAAGCATCATTCTCTCTAGCACCTTCAGACTTTTCCTTTTTTGTTGATCCTGTTCTATCCTCAGAAATGCATCTTTCCTGTGTCTTTTAAGTTTTCCTGCTTGACACAGCTACCATCTATAGCTAAATTACTTATTTTTCCTTTTAATACCACTTTTCTTGAAATGATTTATCTGTACTACTAACATCAGTTCCTGTGTACACATTTTTTTAAAGCCCAAGAAGTCTATCTTTCCATACCTCCCACTGCAGACATTGTACTCTCATAAGTCCTAGTTACCAAATCCAGTTACAGTTTCTGTTCTCATTGTACATGTTTTCTTGTTCACCCTAGATGTTGACAACCTCTCAATTTTAGAAACTATCCATTCTTGTCTTTTCTCATAGTGCAGTGTCTGAATACTTTTCCTCCTTTTGTTCTTTCTTTCTTTTGTACTATGTTCTTTTTCTTTTCATGCCTCCAGAATATGTATTTCTTCTTTGTTTTGAACATGGATGTAATACATCAACTATCTCACAGGGTTATGTAAAGATTTAGTTGAAGTTAACGTATGGATAATGCGACAATAAATATAACAGTCATTTAAAGTGCCTGATTATTTATGTACTAGGCATTTGCCAGGCTAAATCATAGTCTTCCTTCAAAGAATGTTGTATGTAAACACAAGATAGCCATAATACATCATTACACTGTTACTATTCCCTTGTGTCTGACTCTTCATGACCCTGTGGAGTAGAGGATGCCAGTGCTTGGCATGGGATTTTCTTGGCAAAGATACTGAAGTGATTTGCCATTTCCTTCTCCATTGGATTAAGGCAAACAGAAGTGACTTGCCCAGGGTCACACAGCTAGTAAGTCTCTGAGGCTGTATTTGAACTCAGGTCTTCCTGACTTCAGGCCCAGTACTTCATCCACTGATTTATGTGCCTCTAACATAGCTTGCTATAATAAACAAAGTGTGGGTGGGAGGGGAAGATTGTAGTTTGCTTAGGAAGGAAAAGGAGATAAAGTACTGAAACCTCTTTGGAGGTGGTAGAATTTGATTTTAATTTAAAGGATGGGTAGGAATTCAAAATAAAAGAGGAGGTGGGAACAGGAAACATTTCCTGCCAAGGTATAGTGAGATCCACCTATAAGTATTTATTTGGGAGGAAACAGAATTATTCTGTTTGGTTGGAGTCTAGAATTTATAGACTATAGAAATGTAAAATAAAGCTGAAAAAGTAGGGTAGTATCATGTTATGGAGAGCCTGAAATACTCGACGAGTTTGAACTTTATTTGGAAGGTAATAGGGAATCATTGATTTTTTTTTTTGAGAGACATATTCTGCCCAGATCTATTATACATAAGAAATATTATTTTGACTGCATAATGAAGGATTGATTGGAGGTAGGAGAAAACTGTTAGCTATTTACAATAGTTCTGAAAAATAGACATGTGTATGTGTACAAGAGTAGTAACACTGAAATTAGTGAGAAGGGTGTCCATGTGAGAGATGATAGAGAGGTAAAACAGTATATGGTCACTCTTCCCTTACCCTTCACCGCATGTCCAAATATAACCCCAAAGTTATGATGGTGGAATTCTGAATTGTAGTGTCAGAGACAGAAATAGTAAATTCAGAAAGGGAAGTAAGATGTAGGTGAAAAGATAATGAGTTCAATTTGGAACCTGTTTAATTTGAATTGTCATTGGGAAAAACAGTTGAAGAAATCCTAAATACTTTTGGACATCTGCATCCAGAGTGCCGAAGAGAGGTCAGCACACAACATGCAGATTTGATAGGCAACTGTATCAATATATATGTCATAGAGTTATCATGAAATTGCCATGAGGAGGAATGAGGTCAAGGAAGAGAAGAGGTAAAGGACAAGACTCAGTAGAATATAAATTTGAGGGCTGTTTTTGTCTTTGAATTCCTAGCATCTAGCTAATGTGCCTTGTGCATATTAGGCACTTAATTTGATGTTCTGCAAATTTGCTGAATTTATACATTGTTTTAATTAATTTTTGGTTGATTTTAGGATTCATTAGACCATCAAATCATCTGTGTAAAACAATGTTTTCTCTCTATGTTCATTACCACAGTTTCCTTTTCTTGTCTTTTTGCTATAGTTAGCGTTTCTAGCACTACGTTAAATAGTAGGGATGATAATGGGTACCTTTGTTGCTTTATCCTTAGTCTTCTTGGAAATGCCTTTAACTTTTTTCTACAATATATAATGTTTGTTCTTGTTTTTAGATAGGTGTTATTTAATATAGTAGATACGTAATCAATATTTGTAAAATTGAACTGGGGAATATCCACAGTTGGGGGTAGAAAGAGGTTGAGGACCCAATCAGAAGAGGGTTCTGTCTTTCAAGTTAACTCTGGATTGTCATTAAGAAGGAGTGGTAGATCAAAAAGCATTTATTAAATACCATCTGCTCCTGAGGCACTGTACTAGATTCTGGGAATCAAAGGGCAAAACTTAAGTAGCCCCACTCTAAAGGAGATTAAATTCCATCAGGAAAGACCATGAATATACATGCATGTAAATACAAAATGTTTACAATCATAAATACAGGGTTGTGTTGGAAAGGAGAAACCAGCAACTAGAGAGATCAGGAAAGGCGTCATTTAAAAGGTGGCACTTTGAGTTGGGTTTTGAAAGAAATTAGAGATTCTAAGAAGCCATTACCAAGTATTCATTAAGTGCCTGCTAAGTTTCAGGAACTGTGCTAGATTCTAGGAATACAAGTACAGAAAAACAACACATCTCTACATGCAATGAGGTTACATTCATATTAAGTCAGTTTTTCACTATATCCATCATAAATATAAAGCTAAAAAATAGAGACACACATGCGTACGTATACACAGAGCCTTTAAATATAAGCTGCTATAAGGAAGAAGGGCTCTAGCATCTGGGAGGATCATGAAAGGCTTCATCTAGAACATGGTGTCTGAGCAGCATTGTGAGAGACAAAAGACTGAGGTCGAGGTAAGGATGGAGTGCATTTCAGGTGGATGGCCAGTGCAGAGGAGTGGAGCGAGGTGTGCAGTATTGTGAGAGAGAGAGAGAGTCAGTTTGGTTGGATCATAGAGTGGAGAAGAGGGAATCATGTCCACTGAAATGGACGGGTATGATGGGATCAGGTTGCAGAGAACTTTAGAAACTAAACAGAGGAATTTATATTTCATTCTAGAGGCAATAGAAAGCTATTGGAATTGGTTAAGTATGGGTGTTACATAGTAAGATCTGTGCTTAAGGAAAATTACTTTGGAAGTCAATAAACACTAAGTGTCTATGCTATACGCCAGGCATTGTGGTAAGTACAATGTAGGATAGATGGTAGTGACAAAAGACAGAGGTAGGGAGAACAATTAGGAATCTCTCTGTATTTAACTATGTGAGTGTAGGGAAGGGGTCAAATGTGAGAGTTATTGTAAAGGTGAAAATAGCAACATTTGGCAATTGATTGAATTTGTGGGATAAGTGATAGTAAGGAGTTAAGGATAATGGCAAGATTGCAAACCTGAAGCATTGGGAGGATACTGTTGCCTTCTACAGAAAGAGAAGTTTGGAAGAGTAGAGAATTGGGGAGGGCTTTAGGAAAAGGTAATGAATTCAGTTTAAGTTATGTTAAAATTAAGGTGTTTCTGGGATGTGCCCTTTAAATGTCCAATAACCAATTGGTGTTGTGGAACCAAAGTTTGAGGGAAAGACTGGAATTGGATATGTATGTAGATCTGCAAGTTACCTGCACAGAGATGATAGTTAAACCCAGGGTCAGAAGTGAGGAGAGAGTACAGTCCAACATGAGGCATAGGATATCCTGTGCAGATGTATGGAGATGAGAGAGTGTAATTTTGTGTGAGAAATATCAAGGAAGATATTTTGGTTGAACCATAGAATGAATGAAAGAGGAGTGATACATAATAATGCTGGAAAGATAGGCTTGAAGCATGTTGTAAAAGGCTTTAAATGACAAGAGGAGTTTGTATTTGATCCTGGAGGGTAATGAGGAACCTCTGGAGTTTATTAAGCCAGGGGTAACATTGTCAGAATTGTGTTGTAGAAATTACTTTGTCAGCTCTATGAGGAATATATTTAAAAGGGGAGCATCTTGAGGCAAGCAGACCAATTTGGAAGCTGTTGTCATTGTCCTGGTGAGAGGTGATGAGAGCTGAAAGAGGATGGTGGCCAGGTAAATGGAGAGGAGGGGTTGGTTGTGGAGATGACTAAAATCAGAGCAGTTTCACAAGCACTATAGGAAGAGAACCCTGATTTTGAGAAACAAATGACTAAGTAAGTGAATGGTGAGGAAAGAAATGCAGAATGTAAAAAAAAATACCTTTTTCAAGAAGTATAATAATGAAGAGTAAGGGAGAGATGGGACTGTAGTTGGATAGATTAGAAGGGTCAAGGACCGAGGAGGACCCGAACATATTTAAAGTCAGATGGCAAGGAGTCAGTGGTAATGGAGAGATTTAAATTCGCTTCAACAAACATTTATTAAACTCTAATTATGTCGAAGTCACTGTGCAAGTGCTAGGGACATAAAGACAAAAGGAAGAGTCCTTACCCTCAAAGAACTTACCTTCTATTAGGAGATTGTTGTTGTTGACTCATTTCAGTAGTATGGCTCTATTTGGGAGTCTTGGTAAAGGTACTGGAGTGGTTTTCCATTTCCTTCTCCAGCTTATTTTATAGGTGAGGCAAACACGGTTAAGTAACTTGCCCAGGGTCACACCGCCAGTAAGTGTCTGAGGCCAGATTTGAACCCAGGAAACTGAGTCTTCCTGAACCAGGCCCAGTACTCTATCCACTGTGCAGCCTAGCTAGCTGCCCCCTACTTGGAGATAAACTATATATAACAGATACAGAAAGATCATTTGAAGAAAAAGAATACTAACAACTATTAAGACTAGGAAAGGCTTTTTGGAGGAAATGACACCTGAGCTGCACATTGAAGAAAGACTTCTAAGAAGGAAAGATGAGAAAGTAATATATTCCATGCATGTGCAAAGGCATAGCATATAGGAAGACAGAATGCCAAGGTCAGAAAACAGATAATTTGACTGGATTGTAGAATGGATTAAAGGGATATAATATGGAATAAGTCTAGAAGGGTAGGCTAGACCCATTTGTAAGTTCTAGGCTATGTTTCATTTCAGGATATATGAAGAGCCACCAGAGATTGTTGAACAAGAGAATACCTTGCCCAGATCTCCATTGTAGGAAGATTACCTTGGCATTTTGTGGAGGATGAAGTGTAAAAATGGGAAGCTGGAAGGAAAGGTTGTGGTAAAGATCCAAATGAGATCACAGGCACCCAAAGTAAGGTGGCAGTGTTGCGAGTGATCTGGATATGGAAGATTTTATGGAAATAGAATTAGCTAGATTCAACAACCAAATGAATTGTAAGGGATGAGAAGAGTAGAGGAAAGGATGACATTGAGGTTGAGAACTTGGATGACGGAAGCTTGATAGCAATAATATTAGTAATAATATCTGGATTGTAATTAACTGGAATAGAAGTATGGAATAAAAATAAGTAACATAATACTTCAACTTTTGCAATGTGCTTTACATATAGCATCTCATTTAATTCTCAGAACAACTGTAGGAGATAGATGCTATTATTATCTCCATTTTACAGATGAGGAAACTGAGTTTGAAGGAGTTAAGTGACTTAAGGTCACACAGTTTTTACGTGTTTGATGTGTGGGAGTCAACCTCAGGGTCATCTTAATACCCTATCCAGTTGTATATCCACTACACCAAGAAGTAATAGAGAAATTGAATGAGGGGCCAGGATTACAAAGATAGTGAGTTTTGTTACTCTTGGATTTGTATAACTATTGAAAGAAGGCTAAAAAGAGAGATGACTACTATGTCAAGTTCCTTAAGGAGTCAAGATGCTGGTAGAAGTGTTCATCTAAGTGAATAGGAAGTAGAGGGAGAGAAGTTTTGAGGAATGAAGTACCAGGCTTTTAGGAGGTAGGATAGTATTGTTTGGCATTGAACATCTTAATTTGGAGAACAGAAAACACACTTTAAAATGCTTACCTCTCTCCTCGCTCCCAATTCACAAGAGCCATCAGTTTCCTTCCCTCATATTGCCTAATTTTCACTGATAATAGTGATGTCATGGCCAAACACAGAACACTTTGCCAGTTGATTATAATGTTAGGAAGTGTTGTGGAGGAAGTACCCACATTATTAAATTCAGATGAATGGAAGAAAAGCATATATTATGTGCTTATTATATATCTAAGTATGGAGGATATGGAACTACTGAGACAATCCTGCCCCAAAGGAGCTTATATTATAATACATATAAGGTGAAAATGGCCAAGAAAGAATATTGTTTACTGGGAAGTTATAGGGATGGTGAGTGGGGCTATAAGAGACTCAGATGATTCCCTTTCTAAAGATTGTTAGTATGACTTTGATTACAGTGTGCAGAGCATGAAGTTGGGGGGTGACATATATACATATGGCAGCCTCAGGGCAAATAGCAACAAGGTAGGCATGTTGGACAGCTGGAAACACGATCTGGTAGTCTGAGTTCAACTAAATATAATGGACTGTGAATTTGCACTCACTAATTCACTAATCAGAATAGTTTTACCCAGAGGTCAAACATTCCAGACGTGAGTGGATTAAGTTCCTGAGTCCTGATCTCTATAGGTCTGGAGAGACCAGCTACAGGGTTTCAACAAAATGTCTGTGATGCATATATGGGAGCTTTGAGTTTTTGGAGGTATTGAAGCAATGCTGTGAAGTAGAATAAAAGGCACCTGGTTGAAAGATTAAGATGAAACCAGTGAAATAATTAGGCAGTTATCACAGGCAGTCCAACTGACAGATTTTCAGTATCTTCACTTTCACTATAAGGCTTTCAAAAGATTTAATTAATGACAAAAACACAACAAAAGTAACTGATTATATTTATATTCTACCATTATCTGGGAATGATAGCTATAAAGCCCATATGGATTGCATCTAGATTTTGTCGTTGTTTAGATGTCTCCTCCTGCTGGATCCTCTCTGTTCACTTCAACAACACTACAGTCTTCAGATTTCCCTCAACCTCTCCAATCACTTTTCTGTTGTCTTTCTTGGCTCTTCTTCCTTTTCCAAGCTTATTGTTTTTCGTGGGTTTGGATTTAGTACTCTTTTTTCCTCTTAGTCCTGTGATGTCAATTTCTGCCTCTATCTAGATGACTTCCAGATCTATAACTCCAGCCATAACCTGTCTTCTGAGCTCCAGACTCATGTCTCCAGTTATGTTCTTGGACGTTTTCTATGTGGACGTCCTCATAGGTCCTCAAACTCAAGCTTTTCCCCCAAATCGAATCTTCGTCCATTTTCTCCTCACTTATCTGTTTCTGTCTGTAGTACTGCTTTCACCCTCTTTCCCAAGTCTGTAACATTGGGAGCTGTCTTTTTTTTCCTTCTCTGAATTTCATATCCCATTAGTTACTAAAGACCTGTCTGTTTCACCTCCACATCCTGTTCATTCTGGTGACCACCAGGAGTAAAATTCATACTTTTTTCTTTCCGGGCCCTCTACAATACAATGCCTCTGCCTTTTCAGTTTTATTTACATTATTTCAATCCGTGTATTTTCCAGTTCTGCCAAACTTAAACATACTCCATACTCTCCTGCCTCCATGCCTTTGCTGCCAGCATCCCTTATTGTTGGAATAGTCTCCCTCCATTTTTCTTGCCAAATTCCTATCCATCCTTTAAATCCCAGCTCAGATGCTATGAATCCTTTCCTGATTCCCTTAGTCCCTAATACCTTTTCTTCTTTACCTTTCATAGCATTATGTTTTAGAACTATTTAATATACTTGTATAATATTGTGTATCTCAGTTATCTATTTTACGTAAAGTACTCATCTACTGAACCAGGGGTGGGGAACCCATGGTCTCAAGGCCACATGTGGCCTTTGACGTCCACAGGTGTGGCCTTTTGACTGAGTCCAAGTTTTCCAGAACAAATCCTTTTATTTAAGTGATTTGTTCGGTGAAGTTTGTATTCAGTCAAAGGGCCGCACTTGAGATCCTAGAGGGCTGTATGTGGCCTAGAGGTCACAGGTTCCCCACCCCTGTACTTAAACCGCAGTTCTATGAGATCAAGAGGAGTCTTAGCTAAACTTTGTCCTAGCAGTGTTCTGCATGAAGTTCTGCATGAAGAAGGGGCTTAGTAAATATGTGTTGGATAAGGTTACCTGTTTAGACATTTCATCACTAATAATAACTTGGTATCACTAAATGAAGGTATGGTGGAGCTTGTTCCTGCTTCAGATACACTCAGGAAAATCCAAGTAGAATATGGAGTGACAGGATCCTTTAAAGATAAACCACTTGCAGAATGGCTCAGGAAGTATAATCCCTCTGAAGAAGAATATGAAAAGGTAATGAACATTTGCCTTAATTCTGAATATTTTTACTAGAAATTAATCTTAGCCATTTTAAAAATTGTTAATCACCAAAAGTGAATAAATAGTAGTCATGGAAATGTTGTTGTTGGCCTTATTTTTATCCTTTGTGACATATACAGTACAAGTGTTGGATTTGCCCTCTTAAAGTCCCTTCCATCTCTAAATCTGTAATCCTTTGATTTTTATTATGAAGGGTGACTTTAATGGTGTGAGAATCACAGAGCTTTAAAATGATAATACTGGCAATCCTTAATTTTTATTCCTTCGTATTTTATTTACTCATTTGATGGTGCCTTTAAAAGCAGCATTTTACTTCTTTTGATCAATTTCTGTAGCTATAAGTTTTCTCTATCTCTAGCAAGATGGCAGATGCATTTTATCTTACTAGCACAGGAGCGCTCCCTAGCGATTTCAGTGGATAATTGCAGATCTTTCCAACCTTTTTAAAAAGTGACTTTCAAAAAATACTTTTGCTTTTTGATGTGGTTTCTATATTGTAATGGAAAGCAGAGACTATCTTTCCTACTTTTGATTTCTCTGTGGCTTTCAGTAAGTTTCTCATCACCATCAAATAGATTTAATATAAGCACTCTCTTGTGTACTTGAAGATTTTATATGCCATACAAAATAAGGTCATTTTGGCATCTTAAATATACAGTGTCTCCTAGATGTGGATTAAAGATTCAGTGGCAAGAAAAAAACAAACTAAAGAAAAATGATTTTATCAAAAGAATTGCATGCCTCTCTGCCCTTATTTCCCTTTTTGTAAATAATATATGACTACTTAGGACACATTGGACTGACATTTGTGTGGCTTTATGGTATTAAGAAACTTGTTCCACAGCGACTACAAATGTCATGTAAGTACTGTAATAAAGAAAGCTTATCTCATAACTTTCTTGGTTATATGTTGTGGGACATAGATTAAACTGATGTATAGTTTGACCTAAATTTTTCTGAAATCTGAATATGCCTTTTGCCAGATGTGATGGCACCTTTTAGTAGTCCTTGTTGCTGGAGAGTTTAAGGCTTCTGGATTGCTTGAGTTTGGGAATTTTCAACTATGGTAGAACTAAAGCCAATTAGGTGTCCATACTTATGTCCAGTTCCAATATGGTGAGCCCCTAGGAAGGAGAAAGCCACCAAACTACCTAAAGAAAGGCAGAAAACTGGTGCAGGTTGGAAAAATGGAGCAGCTAAAGTTTCCATGCAAGTTGATATATTGGAATTAGACTAGTGAGTGGCTACTAAATTTTTAGCCCATGTAAGATAGAAAGATTGGATTTCCAAAAAAGCAGAAAAACCCAGAATATACTTTTCACCTTCTTTATGCTGTGAAATTGGCATGAAAATTGCCACAACTCTGAAACAGTGCACTCAAAGAACAACAGTGCTACCCTGTTGTACTGAATGAGAAATTGCCATTGGACAGAAAAACATCCTGTGTCAGAGATCAGGTATTTTCAGGGCTAAAAGTAACTGTCTACTAATTAGCAGTAGGAAAGAATTGGGTTGAGGAGGGTTGAGTTACAAGGAGCTTAAAATAGTTATATGTTCCTATTAAAACGTTAACTTGTACAATTTTTCTTATTACAGGCATCTGAGAATTTCATCTATTCGTGTGCTGGATGCTGTGTAGCCACATATGTATTAGGTATCTGTGATCGGCACAATGACAATATAATGCTACGAAGTACAGGACATATGTTTCACATTGACTTCGGAAAGTTTTTGGGCCATGCACAAATGTTTGGTAGTTTTAAAAGGTTTGTTTAGCTAAATAAGAATTTTAGAATGAAAATGGATATTACTGTTTTTTAAAAGTTATCACCCAAACTTACTATTATTCTTGATATTTGGTGGTTTATTTTTGGCATGAGTTATGAGAACTTTATAGATTCTACCAAATGAGAATAAATGACTGGTTTTAAAGGATCCTGATTAATAATTTCTGATTAGGCCTAGATAAATAATCTTTCTGTTTTTCCTGATTGGTAATTATTTTTTGAACTGCACCATACTGTTCAATACCTTATAAAAATAGAATCTGGTTTGCATTGTGCAAGCATATATGAACCTATGATTGTATCTTTCCTTCTGTAGCTCTATAAATACCTATAGTATAGATTCAGAAAAGGCTCTAGAATTGTGATTACCTTTGTGAGATAAGATAATTGATTTTTTAAAGTTATATGATAGCTTACTTCAGTCAATTGTGCACTTAATTATTGCACTTAATATAGGAATTACTAATTTAGATAGCCAGAATTGAAACTGTTTAATGTTGAGCCTAACAGCAAGCTTCCTACCTTAGTGTTGTAGTTAATGGTTCAAGATCACCTTGATAAATAATCACATTTTGTAATGATTTGGACATTCTTCTAAACATGTTTTCTGCATGTTTTTCTATTTTGAAAAACAGGGATCGGGCTCCTTTTGTGTTGACTTCAGATATGGCATATGTCATTAATGGGGGTGAAAAGCCTACCATTCGTTTCCAGTTGTTTGTGGACCTCTGTTGCCAGGCCTATAACTTGATAAGAAAACAAACAAGCCTCTTCCTTAATCTCCTTTCACTGGTAACTTTTCCACTTCTTAAATATTTGAGGTTTGGGTATAAAATTTGAGAAAATCACAAACATGTCCTTACCTTAAGGCAGGAATTGGAGGGGGGGGGGGGGGGGTTGGACTTGTGGTGTCATGGGTGTAGGACACTACCAGTGTGGAAATTGCCTCCACTGATGCTAATCAGCAGCCAGTCTGTAAGCTATAGCCTTAGAGAGTTCCCTGGGACACTGAAGTTAGGTGACTTCCCCATAGTCATACAGCTGCTAGTCTATGTCATAGGCAAGAATTGAACTGAGATCTTCTGACTCCAGTGCTGGCCCATTGCCACACATATTGTGGGTTGACTAAAAATGATATGATAGAGTGAAAACAACTGAATTAGGAACAGGGAGAAGGGGATTTCCTCTCTGGTTCTTACTTTGGTCAAGTTGCTTAATCTTTCTTAACGTTTTTCCTTTGTTTGTAAGATGGGGTTGGATTAAATGATATCCGAAGTCCCGTTTTGTAACAGAACCTAAAAACAGTCCTTATGAAACTGTAATCCATTTATGCTGTTTATTTCAAATGACTTGCAGTTTGGATTTTTTAATTTAAAATTAATTTAACATTTAGCTCAAATTTTCTTCATTTTTCTTCTATAGATGATTCCTTCAGGGTTACCAGAACTTACAAGCATTCAGGACTTGAAATATGTCAGAGATGCTCTTCAACCCCAAACTACAGATGCAGAAGCTACAATTTTCTTTACAAGGTATAAAATACTTGTAAAAAACACATTTTTTTTTTAAATAGTATGAGGGGGAGGAGCCAAGATGGCAGAGTAGAAAGATACACATATGCTAGCTCCAAACCCACAGCCCATAAATTACCTGTAAAGAAGAACTCCCAACAAATTCTGGAACAGTAGAAGCCACAGAACAACCGAGTGGAGGAGATTTCTGTTCCAGAGAGCCCTGAAAAACTGACCCAAAGGGTCTGTCGCCCACCAGACCAGGAGCAGAGCCCAGCCCTGCCTTGGCTATGCCGCAGTGAGAGGAGTGGATCCGAGCAGGCTTCAGGGACAGAATCTCCAGCGGCTGCGCAGGTCCCTCCACAAGGGTCAGTGAGAGAGTCTTTTTGGGTGGCCGAGAGGGGAGTGGGGTGTCTCCATAACTCAGGCCCCCTCGGGAGGCAGCAGCAGACAGGGGCTCCCAAAGCAGGCAGGAGCTCAGATCCATTGTTGAAGGTCTCTGCATAAACCCCCTGAGGGAACTGAGCCCCCTGTAATGGCCCTGCCCCCACTGGAGCAGCTGAACTTAATCTCACACTGAATAGCAGCCCTGCCCCCACCCAAAGCCCTGAGGCAGGGAAGCAGCATTTGAATCTCAGACCCCAAGCGCTGGCTGGGCGGATCTGGAGGTGAGCTGGGTGTGAAGAGGAATCTCAGAAGTCAAGTCACTGGCTGGGAAAATGCCCAGAAAAGGGAAAAAAAATAAGACCATAGAAGGTTACTTTCTTGGTGAACAGATATCTCCTCCCTTCCTTTCTGATGAGGAAGAACAATGCTTACCATCAGGGAAAGATGTAGAAATCAAGGCTTCTGTATCCCAAACATCCAAAAGAAATATTCCATGGGCCCAGGCCATGGAAGAGCTCAAAAAGGATTTTGAAAATCAAGTTAGAGAGGTGGAGGAAAAACTGGGAAGAGAAATGAGAGAGATGCAAGAAAAGCATGAAAAGCAGGTCCACACCTTGCTAAAGGAGACCCAAAAAAATGCTGAAGAAAATAACACCTTGAAAAATAGGCTAACTCAATTGGCAAAAGAGGTTCAAAAAGCCAATGAGGAGAAGAATGCTTTAAAAAGCAGAATTAACCAAATGGAAAAGGAGGTTCAAAAGCTCACTGAAGAAAATAGTTCTTTCAAAATTAGAATGGAACAGATGGAGGCTAATGACTTTATGAGAAACCAAGAAATCACAAAACAAAACCAAAAGAATGAAAATATGGAAGATAATGTGAAATATCTCATTGGAAAAACAACTGACCTGGAAAATAGATCCAGGAGAGACAATTTAAAAATTATGGGCCTACCTGAAAGCCATGATCAAAAAAAGAGCCTAGACATCATCTTTCATGAAATTATCAAGGAAAACTGCCCTGAGATTCTAGAACCAGAGGGCAAAATAAGTATTCAAGGGATCCACCGATCACCACCTGAAAGAGATCCAATAAGAGAAACTCCTAGGAACATTGTGGCCAAATTCCAGAGTTCCCAGGTCAAGGAGAAAATATTGCAAGCAGCTAGAAAGAAACAATTCAAGTATTGTGGAAATACAATCAGGATAACACATGATCTAGCAGCTTCTACATTAAGGGATCAAAGGGCATGGAATAGGATATTCCAGAAGTCAAAGGAACTAGGACTAAAACCAAGAATCACCTACCCAGCAAAACTGAGTATAATACTTCAGGGGAAAAATTGGTCTTTCAATGCAATAGAGGACTTTGAAGCATTCTTGATGAAAAGACCAGAGCTGGAAAGAAAATTGGACTTTCAAACACAAGAATGAAGAGAAGCATGAAAAGGTAAACAGCAAAGAGAAGTCATAAGGGACTTACTAAAGTTGAACTATTTACATTCCTACATGGAAAGACAGTATTTGTAACTCTTGAAACTTTTCAGTATCTGGGTAGTTGGTGGGATTACACACACACACACACACACACACACATACATGCACACACAGAGACAAAGAGCACAGAGTGAATTGAATAGGATGGGATCATATCTTAAGAAAATGAAATTAAGGGGTGAGAGAGAAATATATTGGGAGGAGAAATGGAATGGGGTAAATTATCTCTCATAAAAGAGGCAAGCATAAGACTTTTTAGTGAAGGGAAAAAGAGGGGAGCTGAGAGAAAAACATGAAGTTTACTCTCATCACATTTGACTAAAGGAAGGAATAAAATGCACACTCATTTTGGTATGAAAACCTATCTTACAGTACAGGAAAGTGGGGGAGAAGGGGTTAAGCGGGGTGGGGGGGATGATGGAAGGGAGGGCAATGGGAGGAGGGAGCAATTTGAAGTCAATTCTTGGGGAGGGACAGGATCCAAAGAGAGAATAGAAGCAATGGGGGGCAGGATAAGGATGGAGGGAAATGTAGTTAGTCTTACACAACACGACTATTATGGAAGTCATTTGCAAAACTACACAGATATGGCCTATATTGAATTGCTTGTCTTCCAAAGGGAATGGGTGGGGAGGGAGGGATGAAGAGAAGTTGGAACTCAAAGTTTTAGGAACAACTGTTGACTATTGTTCTTGCATACCACTAGGAAATAAGAAATACAGGCAATGGGGTATAGAAAGTTACCTGGCCCTACAGGACAAAAGAGAAGATGGGGACAAGGGAAGGGGGGGATGATAGAAGAGAGGGCAGATTGGTGATAGGGGCAATTAGAATGCTCTGTGTTCTGGGGTGGGGGGAGGGGACAAATGGGGAGAAAATTTGGAACCCAAAATTTTGTGAAAATGAATGTTAAAAGTTAAATAAATTAATTTTTAAAAAAATAGTATGAGCTACTTAAGCATAGGGAAAGAGCCAAAAACCAGTGCTTTGATTCATTTTATACTGGTGTACCTTAGTTTGAACAAACCAAATAAAACGAAAGCCTTATTTACAGATAATAGGAACAATGGAAGATGTTTATTTGCAAAAGAAAGAGCATCCAGGCTCTGTCACTTAATACCTATTTCACTTTGAACAAGTCATTCAACTTTTGGGAACCTCAATTCACTTGTAAGTAAAACTAAGGGATTATTCTAAATGATCTCTGAGGTCCATTTCAGTACTAAACCTGTGACTTTTATCTTTTAAATGTCAGGAACCAAAGGACAAAAAAAATTTGATTCCATTTATAAAAAATTGACAGATAACTTTTCAGAGACATATCTCTTCACTGAAGGCAATACATTCTAACACATATATTTAAGGTATCTGTAAATTGTATTGGTGTTGGGTTCTTCCTCCATTGATGCAGGTTATTACACTTTCTCCACTTCAGTAGAAAGTCTTTATTATTTATTACAACCAAAAAATAGATTATCCTTTGGATTGCTCCACACTTAGCTGGGTTCATCTTTGGCCTATTGCTGTATTAACATATTTATCATGTTGGATAATATCTACATGATATTCTTTCTAAAATGTGCAGGTGACACAAAACTGGGAGAAACAGTTTATCCATTGACTGAGAGAATCAGGATCCAAAAAAGATCTTAACTAGGTAGAATATTTAGCTGAATCTAATCAGTCAAAATTTAATTGAGATATTAAGTAATTCACTTCAGTTAAAAAAAAGAAAGAAAACAAATACAAGTACCAGATGGGAAGCTATGACTAGATAACAGTCTCTCTGAAATAGATCTTTTGGTTTTGGTGGACTATAAACTCAGTATGAATCAACTGTGCACCCTCAAAAGCTAATGTGATCTTAGGCTGCATTAAGAGAGTTATGTTATGGTGTCTAGAATGAGAAGGGTCAGTGTACCCAGCCATAGCCTCAGTTCTTGGGAACTCATTTTAGGAATGTCATTGATAAACTGGAAAGTATCCAGAGGAAGGTGGCCAAAATGGTGAATGAGCCTCAAGATCAATTAAAGGAACAGAATGTCTAGTGTGCTGAAGAAAAGACCTAGAAAGGAACATAATAACTGTCTTCAAGTATCTGAAGATTTGTTATATAGAGAGGAAATCTCACTAGTACTTCTTGGTTCCAAAGTTTAGAACCTTAGAAATCTTCTGTTAAGAGCTGATTGTTCTCTTGATGGGAATATGAAGATGTTTGTGGTCAGGCCTCAGTTAGACTAGATGAGATTCTTTCCAACTCTGAAATTATGTAGTTCTATGACCACAGGTCATCAGACTTAGATTCAAAACTTGTTTTGGTAAGACCTGTCAGCTCTTATGTTGGCCATAACCTTCAAGAACCCAGTGTCACTCTCATATAACCACTGGGCATTGGAGGATTTTTGTGGATATATTGTCTGTCTGAGGGGACTGGAAGATTACAAACTTCAACTTCTCTTACTTCAGGCCAAACCAATCCCATTATCCTACTTTAGATAGCAATGGTTATTTTCTATGATTGGCCGTTGTCCAGTGCCCCAGGCAAAATTGTAAAGTAGGCAAGACTTTGTCACTCTCTTTTCTAAACTTTTCTCCTACTTTCTACCTTTTGCTACTGACACATGCTGCGTTCCTGCCCCACCTTCTTGATCAAAAATTATCTTTTTTCCTTTCCCTATCAGAATTCCTTTTGACCCTGCTCTAGTTACCTAATTAAAGCATTTCACAGTAAGATGTGAATGAGGCATAATTCTTAACCCTTCAATTCCCTTTAATCTGTTTTCAGCTATTTGTTGATTTTTTTTTTAAAGTTTATTGATGCCTTTAGTTTTCAACATCCTAGTTATTTCTGGAAATCCTCCCACTTCCCCTCTTCCCCCCAAAATGCTTTTCAGATTGAAGTCTTCCTTGTAACAAAATCTCTTAAGCAAAAGCACTCATGATAAAGTTACCCCTGACAGTGTATTCAATATTAAGCTCAAGTGTTCTCCCAGTTCTCTGTCAAAGGTCTCAAGTCTTTCCCTACCCCATTTTACCCTCCAAATTGATGTTCTGAAAGCCCAGGTTTGACCATGTCATCTCCCCCTCTTCAGAATCTCCCATCACTCTCTGTCACCTGCAGAATCAAACATAAAATGTTCTGACTTTTGAAGACTTTCATACCCTGGCCCCTTCTTACCTTTCCTTATTCTCCTCCACTTAACTGTATGATTGAGTGACACTGAAACTTCATCCTAACTTCATTCACTTTTGCTGACTGTTCTCTATGCTTGTAATTCTCCCTTCTTCCTCTGCCCCCTGACTTCACTGACTTCCTTTGAGTCTCAGCTTAAGTCCCACCTTCTTCAAGAATTCTTTCCCAAACATCCTTGAAATCTTTCAAGGTATCTTGAGGTTTATGGGCTAGATTTTTTTTCCTTAAGGACCATACCTTAAACCCAAATTACTGTGGTTCTCATTGATTGTCCACTGGTAGGTCCCAGGCCAAGCCAACTCGTGATTATTTGGGCCCTGATTAGTTCTGAGTGAATGTAATTAGCAGTTGTTTCTGTTTTGGCTAAGAACCCTGAGGGTCTTCCCCTCTGAGATTTGTTGTTTGCTTTTCTTTTCTTTTCTCTTCTTTTCTTTTTTGACTAGGTAAAAGAGTCCATTCATTACTTCATTTCTTACCTAACCTTAATCACTGAGTGGGCACTAAGATCTGTTAAAGACCTTAACTTAAAAAAGCCAAGGTCTTCCACTTCATCCAGGGTCATATCCAGTTGTCCTGATCTATCCCTTACCGCTGGACCCAGATGACACTGGAGGAGAAAGTGAGGCTGGTGACTTTGCTCTGCCCTGCCTCAGTTCTAAGTCCAATTCATTTGCAAATCATGGCATCATCTTCCTGATGTCATGGTTCTTTTTGAGAATGAAGGACAAGTAACAGTCCAAACCTCCGAAATGCTAACACTTTCTCTCCAAGATTCTCCTTAGTTTTTCCAGTCTATGTCGTTTGTGCATAATTGTTGTTATGTTGTCTCCCTTGTCAGACTGTGAACTCCTTGAGAAGGGAGACTGTTTTTTTGTGCAATGTGTGGAACATAATATGCGCTTTAGAAATGTTCGTTGACTTGACCAAAGGAGAGAAGTATTTTTTTTATCTGTTCTCTGGGACTTAAATTGATGTTTCAGTTACTAAAAGTTTGACTTCCTTTTAGAGATTCTTTCATTTATTTAGTTGGGCTCATAAGCATTGTTTTCGTGGTTCTCATTGTTTCACTCTTCAGTGCTTCTTAAACTATGGGTCATGATCCTGTATGAGGTTGTGAAAAATTTGGCAACAGTAAAAGGTTTCTGAACACTCAGTGACCAAAAATGAAAAATCAAACTCATAATAAATTCGAGGTGTTTGTGGCAGCACATGCCTGTTGTGTTGCTTGGAGCAGCTTCATTGCAGCCTTGGTTCTGGACGCTAAGCCCTCAGGCCATGCAGCCAACAAGCACTGCTGAAAAGGGGGTAGGGGTCATGAGTGGAAAAAGTTTAAGAAACCCAGCTGTACATTATTTCATACAGATCTTCCCAGCTAGGTGACCATATAGCACTAGACTTGGGAGCCTAGATCACCTGAATCTGAATCTTACCTCAGACTCTAGCTTGACCGTGGCCAAGTCACTCTCAAAGTTTCCTCGTCTATAAAAGGAGATGACAATAGCATCTGCCTCAAAGAGTTATGAAGTACTTTGCAAACATTAAAGCATCATGTAAATAATGGACATTAAATAATTTGCTCATTCATAAGAAATTCTCATTTTTTCATTTCTATTGTATAGTTCTTATATATCATAATTTTTTAACCTTTGAATATGTTCCATCCACTTGATGGATATTCACTGTTTCCAGTTCTTTGCTACTACAGAGAATGAATGCTCTTATGAATTTTTTGCTATGTATTGAGCCTTTGTTTTTGTCTACCTGTATTAATTTTGGAAGAGGAGTTAATCCCATTGCATTTCTAATTGTGTAATCAATGTGGGAAATAGTTTTAAATAAGGAATAACTATTAGCCTTCATCCCTGTTCCCCTTACTAGTTAGTAGTATACCATGGAATGAAGAAGATGGAGTGAACATTGTAGCTTCACACTATTTACTATTTCCTAATACCCTTATATAATTTTGTAAATATCCTGTGTTCTTTAGGGCTTGGTAAAATGAGTAGTTGTAGCATACGGGGGAAAGAAATGATCAGAATCACCTATTCTGAATTTTTTGTTTTCTTGAGATGTTATAATGGGACTTAATCTGTTTAAAAAAAGGTATCTGGTAGAAAACTAGAAACTTGCTTGAAATGCATTAGTTTATTTTTCTCTCTTTTCAAAAGACCTCTAAATGTATCAGCATTAATTGCTTTTTAATTTCTTGGTATTTCTATAGGTTGATTGAATCAAGTTTGGGGAGCATTGCTACAAAGTTTAACTTCTTCATTCATAACCTTGCTCAACTTCGTTTTTCTGGACTTCCTTCTAATGATGAGCCCATTCTTTCATTTTCACCCAAAACATATTCCTTTAAACAAGATGGTCGAATCAAAGAAGTTTCTGTCTTTACATACCATAAGAAATACAACCCAGATAAACACTATGTAAGTTATGAGTTATTTGTAGATTTATGTGTATATTTTATTAACCTCTTTTCCTGGCCCCTTCATTTCCTTTATGATAATTATTTTAAGTCATCTTTATTTTCTTAATGAATAAACCAAAGTCAAGGAACTAAAGTATTTTCAGTACTCTTAATGTTTTCTTGAATTTTTATCATTAGCTATTTGTCCCTTAAAACACAATTACAGGTCCCAGAAAAACACCAAGTGCCCACCAAAAATGGTGCCACTAAAATAAGGTGGTACTTACACTATTGGGTTTTATAGTGAATTTCAGCTTAACTATGTAATGTCTGGTTTCCTGTTTTATCATTTTGAATATTATCAAATAAAGGACTATCTTACTTTTTTACTCTTGATAATTTAAAACAATGGTCTTTTGGTACTAAGCACTGTATAGCTCACTACTTTACTAGATGGCAGATCTTATAAAACTGAAGGAGTTGAACAAAATACTTTCTAAGGACCCAGTTTCAAAACTTTCTATTTGTATCTATGTAAACATTTTTATATTCTGGGTTACATACAACTGACTTTATATATACTGTAGCCTAGACCCAGGTTTTCTTAATGTTTAAAAAAAAAATAAACTTGGTTATAATAGTAATGTTGAATTTTAGGTACTATCTTTTTCAGGTTTACGTAGTACGAATTTTGAGAGAAGGACAAATTGAACCTTCATTTGTTTTTCGGACATTTGATGAATTTCAGGAACTTCACAACAAACTTAGTATTCTTTTTCCACTTTGGAAGTTACCAGGGTATGTACTCAACCTTCTACATTTGCATTCTTTATTTAAACTGAAAAATTCATTTTTTAAATGTTATCAAATGAAACTGAAAAATTTCTTATGTTAGCAAAATTTAATAGATAGTAAATTGTGATAAACATCAAAAGCCTGGAAAACATGAAATTCTTTAGAAATCTACTTTATTTATAGGTTTATAGGTTTTTGTTATTTTTTACCATAATCAGCAGAAAGCAGTGATTTTAACACTTTTGTCCTAGAGAGGAGTCTTTGTCCTTAATCATTGCATAAAGAGATAGTTAATATCTCTGTCGACAAACTGAGTCACTTTGAAAAGTCACAGTCAAGTAAATATCAGGGGAAATTATATTATATTCCCCTGCTATCTGTTTCAGTTCCAGACTCCCTCTTTGAGCATTTGGTAAATTTTGTTTAGTAAATACTGTGATCAAATGGGCCAATAAGAAGAAGCTACCCACAACTACATCTGTCTTCATTAAGTACTAAAAATCAGGAATGTGGAGGCCCAGAGTATTTAGGCATAGATATCATTTCTTTTCCTATGTGCTAACTATATATTTCTTAATCCCATTTTATCAGGACTACATGAAAAGGTATAAAAAATACATCCTAACTTGGGGTAGTCAAGTGGCACAGTGGAGAGAGTGCCAGTCCTGGAATGAGGAGGACTTGAATTAAAATCCAGCCTCAGACACTTACTAGCTGTGTGACCCTGGGCAAGTCACTTAATCCTATTTACCTCGGTTTCTCATCTATAAAATGAGCTGGAGAAAGAAATGCCAAACTACTCCAGTAACTTTGCCAAGAAAACCCTAAATGATATCAGAAAGAATCAAACACAGCTAAAATGACTCAACAACAGCCTAATTTAAACTTTTTCTATATTTCCTTTTTTTAAAATTTTACTGATATTCTTAACAGCCACTTCAGTATCATTTTTCTATAATTCTTCTAGTAATTATAAAAATTTGTGACTTTATAGAAAAAAAATATCAAAGTGACTGTTAAGAATACCAGTAAAATTATTCATAAAGATTACCTGAGGTATACACAAACACATACATACATATACGTGTGTGTGTGTGTGTGTGCGTGTGCATGTGGGCGCAGCTAGTATCACTTTCATAGTTGCCTGTATGCCATACATGATAAGGCAGAAGATTAAGGCTTTATTGGAGGCCTATGATCACTACTAGATAAGATAATTAAAGTATAATATAGGTGAAATAATTTTTTTATGTTTAGGAATGGTTTAAAGTCATAAATATGGAAAATTACATGTGGTTTGTTTTGGAAGCAGGGAGAGGAAGAGGTTTGGCACCAAAGACAAGAACCTGGACACAAAAGTCTAATAGGGATAATTTTAACTTATTTAGGCAATTTGTCCCACTTACTTCCAAAGAGGATTTGAGCAGTTTAAAAAATTAAACATGCTATTTTTTGTTTATTTTTTTCCCTGAAATGTGAGGGAGAGTTCAGTCTGGACCCAAAGGTTCAAGAAAGTTTTCCAGAAATCTATGTGATCTAAAGACAAAAGTTATTAATAAAAATGTATTTTTTGAAAAACTAAACACTTTCAAACAGGAGAAATAATTTTAAGAACAAAAGACAGAAACAAAAAAAAAATTAAACTTATCAATTACCTGTAATAAATTGAACATTGAATTTAGTTCTGATAAAGAATAATTTCCCCATTAGAGAATTTTTCCAAAGCCTTATCATGGAATGGAGGTAAAAGCCTGGGTTCTCAATTCAGTTTAATTCAGCAGTCATGTATTGCAAATCTACCATGGTAGTTAGAAAGAATATAAACTTTGACAGATCTTACCAGATTGGAAAGAGTTGAATATGGTACTGATAGTAACAGTGGACTGAGTGTTTTCTTAGGCACCAGCCTAACTCATTTGGGAGAGATCTTTCACCAAAAGATTATACACCAAATTAAAATGAGTAAACATTTAGTGCCTTTTGTGAGCACTGGGTTATGAGAGTGAGAAGGACAAGGAAACACTTCCTGCCCTCAAGTAGTTTATATTTGATCAGGGAAATAACATGTATACGTACAAGCATATACAAGATAATACATTTTCAGCAGAAGGCACAAACTTTCAGTGCCATTAAGACAGACTTCATATAGAAAGTGGTGCTTAAGCTTAGCTTTGGAGGATTTGGGTGGGGGGGAGGTAATACATTTTAAGTGAGACAGCACCCACGGATAATTGTAATTGACAAATATTACATAAAAATCGTATTAGGTACAAATTCTACATGCTTCCTAATCTCTTACAAGCTGTACTATTTTTTTTTAATGCGTTACCATTACCAGTCACCTACATTCATAACTGTGGAGTTGTCTATAAATATTCCCTCTTCCTCATATAATCAGCTATCAGTTCTTGACTTTTCTATCTCTGCATTGTTCCTTTCTGTCCAGTCACATCAACATCACCCCTTTTCAGGCCTTCTTTGCCTCTTCCCTGAACTATTATAGTAAGCTCCTTTCTGATCTCCATGCTTCTGTTATCTTCCATCTCAAATCTACCTTTTCCATAGCTTCTAATATATCTTTCTAAAGCCACAGGTCTGACTATATCATTAATCTTTCAGAAACCTTCAGTGATTACTTGTTGTCTGGAAGATAAAATACAAACTCCTTAGACCAGCACCTTTAAAGCTGTCAATATGGCTTCCACATTACTTAAACATTTTTCTTTGAACTTTTGCACCAGAAAAGAGCATATTCGTACTCAGACCATTCTCTATGAACTATAAGTCTCCATTCCATACTATTTGCTTTTTAAAAAAATAATTGTTGTTTCCTATTTCTTACATTGTCATGATATCGTTTGTGACCCTCCTCTTCTTTTTCTCCTCCTGAAAGGCAGCCCAATTGATCATTACATTGAGAAAGTCCTAAAACAAGTGCAATGTATTTACAAGTGTGGATCTCCCACCTCTACAGAGGGGTAGGTTAGGGGTGTCTTCTCATGCTTGAAAGGCCTTTATTCCATTAAAGTTCCATTTTTCCCCTATAACTTGATTTGGTAGGTAGGCTAAGTTATTCTTGATTGTAAGCAAGGAGATTCTGTGTTCACTTTGCTTTCTGGCTCTGAGTTCTGGACAATTTTTATTTATAATTTCTTAAGATCTCACATATCTTTTAAATCTTATTTTAAACTATTCCACTTTATTCAATCTACATTCTAGTCAAACTGGAGTACTAGCAACATCTTTCCTAGCTTTGATCCTCCATGTCACACCTCCATTCATTGTTCCAAGCTGCCCTCCTTACCTTATTAGATCTGACTTTTAGAGAACTGATCTTTATTCAAGACTTACCTCAGGCGCTGCCTTTCTGATCTACCCCAGGTGTTAGTGCTCTCTTCCTCCCCATTTATAATAACCTGTTTATATGTTGCATCCTGTAGTAGAAGTAAAAGTCTTAAAGGGCAGGGACTGTTTGGATACCTAGTAAGTATTTGTTGGGAGCAGCTAGGTGGCACAATGGATAGAGTGCAGGGCCTGGAGTCAGGAAGACCTAAATTTAAATTCAGTCTCAGAGACTTTTTAGCCTTGTGACTCTGGCAAGTCTGTTTGCCTCAGTTTCCTAATCTATAAAATGAGCTGGAGAAGGAAATGGCAAACCAGTCCAGGATCTTTGCCAAGAAATGAAAGATGGGGTCATGAAGAGTCAGGCACAACTGAAAATAACTGAACAACAAAGTATTTGCTAAATTGAATTTGTTTGGTTAAAACAAAGTACTTAATCAGAGAAAGTTTGATGAAGTAGAGAGATGGTTTGAGTTCGATTTTTAAAGAATGAATGGATTCAGTAGGTAAAACAGGGGAAGGAGGAAATTAGAGACATGGGGAAGGAGAATTCTTTTTGGGGAAAGTAGACCAACTTAAATGGGAACCTAGGAAGACACTAAGTTGGGAAGGTCCTTAAATGGTTGACAAGGAAGTTTAAATTTTATGGAGGGACCAATCAATTGATAAACACTTATTTAAGTACCTATTATGTGTTAGTTGCTGTATGTGGTGCTGGGGACAAAGAATAAAACCTTCCCTAATCGTAATGATCTTACAGTATGTTGGAAGAGAGAAATACATATAAAGAAGATAGCATGAATATAATAAAGTCAAATGACAGTTTGGGAGAGAGGGCATTAGCAATTGAGAGCATCAGCAAAGGCTTCATGCAGAAAATATTTTTGCATTACATCTTTTTTAAAATTATTTTAAAAATTATTTAATTTTCATTTTCAACATTTGCTTTTATAAGATTTTGAGTTTTATAAATTTCTCCCCCCTCCCCAAGACAGCATGCAATCTGATATAGGCTATACATGTATGATCACATTAAACATATTTCCACATCAGTCATGTTGTGAAAGAAGAGTAAGAACAAAAGGGAAAAACATAAGAAAGAAAAAAAATTTTTAAAAAGTAAAAAAAAAGAAAATCGTATACTTCAATCTGCATTCAGACTCCATAGTTCTTTCTCTGGATGTGGCATTGCATTGCTAAGAAGAGCTAAGCCTATCAAAATTAGTCATCGCAGTGTTGCTGTTACTGTTTATAGTGTTTTTCTGGTTCTGCTTACTTCACTCAGTATCAGTTCATGTAAGTCTTTCCAGGTTTTTCTGAAATCTGCCTGCTCACCATTTTTTGCAATACTCCATTACATATACTACAGCTTGTTCAGTCATTCTCCAATTGATGGGCATCCCCTCAATTTCCAATTCTTTGCCACCAAAAAAGAGTCGCTATAAATGTTTTTATACGTGTGGGTCCTTTTTCCATTTTTATGATCTCTTTAGAGTATAGACCTCGTAGTGGTATTGCTGGATCAAAGAGTCTGCACAGCTTTATAGCTCTTTGGGCATAGTTCCAAATTTATCTCCAGAGTGGTTGAATCAGCTCACAGGTCCACCAACAATGGATTAGTGTTTCAATTTTCCCCCATCTTCTCCAACATTTATCATTTTCCTGTTTTGTCATGTTAGCCAATCTGATAGGTGTGGTGTGGTGTGGTACCTCAGAGTTATTTTAATTTCCATTTCTCTAATCAGTAGTGATTTAGAGCATTTTTTCATGTGACTATAGATAGTTCCAACTTCTTCATCTGACAGCTGCCTGTTCATATCCTTTGACCATTTATCAATTGGGGAATAACTTGTATTCATATAGATTTGACTCAAGTTCTTTTGAGTTGCATCTTAAAGAGAGGCACTCTGAGTCAGCTAGGTGGCACAATGGATGGAGCACTGAATCTGGAGTCAGGAACTTTAAATCCTGCTCTACTGTGTGACCCTGGACTTACTTTTTCTTACTTTCTGTCTCATTTTTCTAATCTGTAAAATGGGGATAGTAATAGCACCCAGGAAGCACCTACTTCCCAAGATTGTTGTGAGGATCAAGTAGAATATTTGTAAAGTGCTTTGCAAACCTTAAAATGCTGTATAAATGCTAGCTGTGTTGAGGAGGGTGGTGATGATATGCAGGTAAGGAAGGAGTCCATTCTGGGTATGCAGAGTCAGCCAGTGCAAAGGCACAGAGTTAGGAGATGGTGTGTCATGGGTGAGAAACAGTCTTGTTTGTCTCAATTTCAGATTTCAGGAGAGGAGAGTAATGTTCACTGGAGCTGTAAAGATAGGTTGGGTCCAGGTTATTTATGGCTTTACAAACTAAACCAAGGAGTTTATGCTTTATTCTAAATAGGAAGAAGCACTGATAGTGGTTAAGTAGGGAATTGACATGACCAGATTTACATGTAAGGAAAATTGCTTGGGCTACCCGAGTCTTTCTTACCTGTCCCAGGTCTTCGGTTGGCCAAACCGGATAAACGTATGAGAGAAAGGTCGTTCCAGAGTCGAACAAGGGTTGAGCTTTATTACAGGGTCTAGTTACAAGTGCAGGGGCAGGTCTTCCTTAGGAGGAAGAGGGGGAGATTTCCTAAGGAGGCTAAGCTTAAGGGATTGGAAGTAGAAGTACAAGCGGGGAGAGAGGGGGAGGGGAGAGAGGAAAGAAAAGGAGCGGAGCCTACTGTCCTCTTGGCTCCACACGTGCTAAGAGAGAGCTTTCAGGCTTCCTCAATCCTACTTAACCTTCAGCCGCACAGTTTGCATCTCAATACCGTGCTGTTAGGTAACTAGGTATGCTCCAATCCTGGACAATCTCGAGGGCAGGGAGACTCCACCCATCACGTATCTCCCGGGGAGAGGCGGAAATACCCGAGCTAGCCGAGCTAGCTCAGTCTGACCTTCTCGAACTCCCGCTGTTCATGGAGGGCCTCGTAAGACTCTAAGATTTAGAAGTCCCACTTTTACCCGCCCGAGACTGTCCACACGGAATTGAGCTTCCAATCCCAACATACAGTTAGTAGGATAGAAGGAAATAAGCATTTATATAGTGCTTACTGTATTATGTGCCAGTCACTGCTAAGTGGTGAGATACTTAAGACAAGGAAGACCAGTCAGGAGGATTTAGAGGTGACAAGGGCCTGAATTCAGGTGGTAGTTGTGTGAATGTAGAGAAGGACTTGGAGATGAAATGATGCTGTAAGGTATAAATGGCAGAACCTAACATCAGATTTGATATGGATGTTAGGGAGAGTGAAGAGATGAGAATAATGAGAATTATGAACCTGAGACATCAGAACGATGGCAGTACCTTTGACAAAAATTGAGAAGCTTGGAAGAGTAAAATCATTGAAAATTTATTTACAAGGAAAATTAGACTGACAGTGATATGAAGGATAGATTGGTGGGGGAAAGTTTGAGGAGGATCAAAGATCTGTTGTTAGATTATTGCAACATTTTAGTTGGGAGGACATCTTGCCAGGTGATTTCTTAAAATAAATTTTATTGATTCATTTTGTTTTTCTGACTATCATCTCTGGAAATACTGACTTTCTTTTAATGCTTTATTTTAAAAATTTTACATTGTCATCACTGAGTATATTGTTCTTCTGGCCCTGCTTATTTTATTCTATATCATTTTGTATAAGTTTTCTCATATTTCTATGAACTTATTTTATTTGTAACTGTATAGTAATATTCTACCATATTCATATGCCATTTTGTTCATCCATTCTGCAGTTAATTGGCACCCATTTTATTTCCAGTTGTTGAGTCATTTTTAGTCATATCTGACTATTTGTGATCCCTTTTGGGGTTTTTTTTGACAAGATACTAGAGTGATTTGCCATTTCCTCCTCCAGCTCATTTAAAAGAAAGGGAAACTGAGTCAAACTGGGTTAAATGACTTGCCCAGGGTCACACAACTAGTGTCTGAGGCTAAATTTGAACTCAGGTCTTCCTGACTCCAGGCTCTGTGCTCTATCCACTTGCACCACCCACCTGCCCTTCCAGTTTTTAACTGCCATCATATTATTGGACCTTTCTTTCTGTCTTTAATATCCTTGGGTTTTATGTTGAGTAGTTTGGTCATTTTTCTTTGCCTGGTGATTTTTATTAGCTATGACAACTCATAAAACAACTTTGTTTAATGTGGAGAGGATATGCCAACTGATAAAATCATTCATCTTTGAAAGTTTTAAAGTACTTTTTTGAACTTTCCCGTCTCTGCTGCTTAAAAACTTTTGTGCTTTCTTGAGTTTAAACACACTAGAACATTTTGTTGTAAATTGTGACTTTGTATAAACTTCATGATAAAGAAAAATAATTTAGGGGCAGACATTCTTCCATTTAGATGAGACATTAACATACATAAGAATAACTTTTAAATTTTCTTTTTTAGCTTTCCTAATAGGATGGTTCTGGGAAGAACTCACATAAAAGATGTAGCAGCCAAAAGAAAAATTGAACTGAACAGTTATTTACAGAGTTTGATGACTGCTTCAGTAGATGTTTCAGAGGTGATTGTTTATAAATGTCTTATATATGTCATTTATTTTCAGTGTGCTTAGTAATTATTACACTAACAGGTAACTGTTTTTTCCCCCTTCAAACACAGTGTGATCTTGTTTGTACTTTTTTCCATCCTTTACTTCGTGATGAGAAAGCTGAAGGAATTGCTAGATCTGCAGGTAAAATTGTTTCTTCTCCCTTTATAGATAATATTTGGAAGATATTGAAGTGATGTAGAAAGAGCCCTGGACTTGAGTCTGAGGACCTGGTTTCCAGTCTGGGCTTTGCCATTTAACAGCTGTATGACCTTGGGCAAGTCACTTAACCATTAATCAGCAGTTTCCTCTTCTGTAAAATGGCTATAATGATTTATTAATGTTAATACAATGTTAGCCTGTTTTCTTGGTAAGGTTATTGTAAAGATAAATTGAGCTTTTCACAAATCCCTTTGCAGACTGTAAAGTATAATTTAACAGAATTCTTATTATTATTGCCTTTTCCAAAAGACATTTGTCACCTAAGAATAATTTTTGAGCTGGTCTTTATATATTTATCACAGCCAAAACATGTGAATTTTTTCTCCACCATCTCTCCAGCCAATCTTTGTTCTATGGGAAGGATTTTCTAACAGTATAAATGCTTACAAGTAACAATTCTCTGTCTTTGTTGACTAATTTGTTTCCTCATATTATCAAACTTATTTTCACTCAGTCTTCCTGTGATACTTGACTGAGATATGGACTTGACTCTAGACAAGGTCTCTGGAACACTTTGTCTGGCATGTCCTACCAAACTGGAAAGACTCAGAATACGGGCCTGATAACAGACTACATTTGTCTAGACAGTCACCTAGCTGAATTAGGAGAGGCTTATTACCACATTGGCCTTTGGTTAAGAATTTCTGGCCACCTCTCATTTTCTCAGGCATAAAGAAATTGATATGGATTCTTGTTGGAGGAATCCCTTACACCAGAAATCTGAGATCTTCAAAGGACTGAAGTATATCATATTTAATAATGATACCTGACCTTATGTTGCACTTTAAAGTTTTCAAAGCATTTGATATACGTAACAGAATGGAAATATCACTAGCTCTGGAGTCAGAGAACATGTATTTCAAACTACTTTGCCGGTGCTTCCTACAGAAGCTTGTGCATATTGGGCAAGTACCAGTTACCTTCCTGGGCCCTCATCAGTAAAATTAGAGGTTGCATAAGATGGCCTTTTTGAGCCCCTTCTAGTTCTGGATATATGATCCTCTTTCCATCTTACCTCCTTTCATCTTCATTTAAGTATAAACTAGAAAACTATTTACATTCATTCATTTTAACTTGGACTGATTTCATAGTAAAAGGATAAAATAAAGATAAAAATATTTATTTTTTTCAGATGCAAATCCCTTGAGTCCTACCTCTGGTCAAGTAGGAGGAGCAGTGAAACTGTCTGTCTCTTACCGAAATGGCACTCTGTTCATCATGGTGATGCATATCAAAGATCTGGTGAGTGAGTATAAAGAAAGCTCAGTTTTTTCTTTTTGTAACGCTACATATTTCAAATCAACAGACATTTATTATTCCCCACATTAAACTTATTTATAGTTCAAACTCTTGTAATCTGTACTCACCTGGATAGCTAAGTCAAAGCATAATAATTTGGGAAGGGAGAGAGCACTAACAATTAGGAGCAATCAAGGAAAGCTTTACAGAAGAAGTGGTGTCTGAGCTAAGAACTGGTACAGATAAGAATTCTGGGAGATGATAATAGGAAGTACATTTCAGGCAAGGGGATGATGTTTCCAAATGTATCACTGCCTGAGGCTGAGTTCAGGAAAAAGCATGTATATTTGCTTGACTTAAAAATAGCGTGTATGATAATATGATGGTAAGTAATGTCAGTGATGGTAATTTGGAATTAGGCTAGAAAAGCAGTTGGAAGCCTTAGAATAAAGGACTTTAAATCCCCATTTGAATTTTTTATTTTATCATAGAAAAAAATGGGGAACCACTCAAGGTTTATGAGGAGGAGAGTGACATGGTCAAACCTCTACCTTAAGAATATTTTGGCAGTTTTGTGCCAAATTAGAATAAAGAATGAAAGCAGAATAAGAGGCTATTATAATGGCCATAGCAATTGAAAATGGATTAAAGGTGATGGGTACAAAAAATATTGATGTGGAATCAACATGCCTTGGCATCTGATTGAATATGAATAAAATTACTCCAAGGTTATGAACCATAGC